>NC_088422.1:51286624-52486624 GCF_034236695.1 Oncorhynchus nerka
TCTTCCCTTAAGGTATGTAAGGAGTATTGTTTGGTAACTACAATTCCTAGGTAGGTAAATTTTTCTGAAGATAACTTAAATGGGAGATGTTCTAGCCAGGAGGTATTTTGCGACCGTATGGGCATTAATTCACTCTTGTTCCAATTTATTCTGTATCCCGAGAAGGTACCAAACAAATTGATCACATCAAGAATAGCTGGGATACTAGCCTGGGGTTCTGTTACATAGAGGAGGATGTCATCTGCGTATAGGGAGATCTTATTTAGAGTATCTTTAGTATTATAGCCGTGTATTGCTGCATGAGATCTAATCGTCTGAGCGAGCGGTTCGATAATTAGGGCGAAGAGCATAGGCGACAGCGCACAACCCTGCCTTGTCCCCCTGTTGAGGTTAAATCGGGGCGACAATGATTGGTTAGTGAGTATTCTGGCACAGGGGTTCCTATATAAAAGCTGGATCCAATTTATGACCCTATCTCCAATATTAAATTTCTGTAGGACATTGAATAAATAGGGCCACTCAACTTGGTCAAAGGCCTTTTCGGCGTCAAGAGATATGACGGCAAGGTCCACGTTGGGTAACCTCTGAGAATACATAATATTGAAGAGGCGCCTGAGATTGAAGAATGAGTTTCTGTTAGGGATAAAGCCGGTCTGATCCGAATGGACCAATTTGCCAATTAAAGTGCTAAGCCTGTTAGCCAGAGTTTTTGCTAAAATCTTTTGGTCTGTATTAAGGAGAGATATTGTTCTGTATGACCCTACCTCTTCTGGATCTTTACCCTTCTTATGTATAACTGTAATGAACGCTTCGTCCAAAGTAGAAGGGAGAGCTCCATCCTCATTGGCCTGAATCAACATTTTGTGCAGATAGGGGGAGAGCATGTTGCTGAATGTTTTATAGAATTCACCAGGGTATCCATCTGGGCCCGGGGTCTTGCCACTCTTTATAGATTTAATTGTGTCTCGGATTTCATCAAGAGATATTTCCTTATTCAGGAAGTTAGAATCTTCCTGGTTCAGGGCAGGAAGATTTACAGTCCTCCAAAAATGTTTGCATAATTAAGGGGTTAGGATCCGCTTTAGATGTATATAGAGTCTCATAAAACTGCCGGAATCTGTCATTGATGTCTTTGGGGGAAGAGAGTAATTCCCCAGATGCAGATTTAACCCTGTGAATCATTCGGTTACTCACATTTTTTCGAAGTTGTCTGGCGAGTAATTTGTGTGGTTTGTCACCAAACTCAAAATATTTTTGCTTGGCATAGAGAAAAGATTTAGCAATTTTAGCTGAGAGAATCTGATTATATTCAAATTTTAAAGAGGTAATTTTTTTATGTTTCTCCATAGATGGGTGGCTAGCATTCTCCCTATCCAGTAAGTGAATTTGTCCCTCTAGTTCTTCCAGTTTTCCTCTGTTTTGCCTACTCCTGGCAGCCTGAAAGGAGATGATACAGCCTCTCAGATAAGCCTTCAGTATTTCCCACAATAATGCTGGGGAGGTCTCTGTGTTGTCGTTGGTATCAAAGAAAAATTTAATTTGGTCTTTAAGATATTCACAGAATGTTGGTTCTGTGAGGAGCTGAGGATTCAACCTCCAGACCCTCTCGTTTGGTGCAATGTCACCCAATCTCAGGGAGAAGATGAGTGGACTGTGGTCCGAGATTATAATATCATGATACCTCACATTACAGGTATAGGGGAGTAGTCTAGCATCCAACAAAAAGTAGTCAATTCGAGTGTAAACCTTGTGAACATGAGAGTAAAAGGAGTATTCCCTACCCGTAGGGTTAGCGATCCTCCATATATCAAATAAGTTTGAATTTTTTATGTAGGTATTCAAGAATTCGCTTGAATAGGAGGTAGGGGTTCGCCGGGTAGAGGATCTGTCCAAATATTGGTCTAGCACACAGTTAAGGTCCCCTCCAATGACCAGGTTAGTATGGGAGATATCTGGAATCAGGGCAAGGACTCTTTTGAAAAAAGAGGGGTTGTCAATGTTTGGCCCATAGATATTTAGTAGAGTTACTGAGGTAGAGTGGATTTCTCCTATTGCGATCACATTACCGACCCTCTTTATCCGCAATAGTGGTTTTATGTAGAAAGGGAATTCCTTTCCGTACCAGAATCGCTGTGCCTCTCGTTTTGGCAGAGAAGTTAGAGTGATACACTTGCCCCACCCACCTACACTTAAGTCTGCTATGAGAGTTATTCTTCAGATGGGTTTCTTGCAAAAATATAATATCAGACGAGAGTGCTTTCAAGTGGGCTAGGACCTTGCCCCTCTTAATTGGTTTGTTTAAACCCTTGACATTCCAGGAAGTGAATGTAAGCCCCCGCCCTCCTCTCGTTTGTAGTTCCCATGGTGGCCTGCATACCATGTAACTTGATAAAAAGGTAAGAAAGCACACCAAACCATCACGATCAGCATTTGTAGCACCTACACCCGGGCAGTATCCAACCCACCCCTCCCCCCCTGCAAGCACCTTTACTTCCCACCCTGTTCCCTAATTTCCACAACACTTACACCCCCCCCCATCAACCCATATTTAACAGGCATGTACAAACAGGAGAGAAAAAGGAAAAATAAAAATAATAAACACATTGTCTGGCCGATGCCAAAAAAGCACGGCGCGACCTCGAACAAGAGGTAAAACAAAAATAAAATACCAACTATACGTTCACCTCTCACTATCCTAGAACTTCTACTAACATATGAACTGAGGAGGCTCCCGCGAGTTAAGTGTTCAGTTAGCATCTAATAAACCTAAACCGAATAAGTTGCAACTTAAACATATTGCGCATTTAAGCGTCATCCTGGGTGAATCCCAAAGATAAGCAAGATATAGCCTCAAGATAATATTGCTAAGCACTGCCGGTCAAAAAATAAACCATCCGCAACCGACCTAGTCAGCCGTACCTTTACATACTGTGGGTCAGGAGATCAGAACAAGGATTTGTTAAATTAAACGTTCCCCCCCATAAAAAAAAAGATGTTTAATAAAAAATAAGTAAAAATATATACCTTATATATATATATATATACATACACACATACACACATACACACATACACACACACACATACACATACCTATATATACATACACACACACATCCATACATATACATGTATGTATACATACCCACACAAAAAAATCATATATAAAAACATATATTTAAAGAATATGTATATACATCCATATGCACACATACACATACAAACATTCCTACCCCAGAATAACAATCTACACTGATTTAAAATATACACATAAATAATACTAAAATGCTCAGAGAAAATAGTAATAAAGTACAAATAGTAATTATATTTACGCACACCTACACATACATAAGCACTACAGAGGGCTGGTGGGACTCTAGTCGGGAGAGAGGCCCACGGCCAGACAAAGGCAGAACGGCACAAAACATCAACTTGCTAACCAGGCGTCTGCCCCCTCCCAACCATCACCCCCAGTCCCCTGCAAGCAATAAATAAATGGTATGGTAGTAAGAGTGATGTAAGGATTGTAAAATAAATAACGAAACAAAACAAAAGTGGGGGAATATAAGTATATCCGTCCGAAGGTGTCAGTGATCAAACCTGAAAGTAAAAAATATGCATCGCTGAGCACAGCCGGGATGAAAGTGAATTTAACGTTAAATGAGAGCTCTGACCGCCATCCATTGGTCTGCTCAGCGTCTTACATGCTCGGTAGCCCTTGTTGAGCCTGTTTAATACGTTTTCACCCAATATGGTATAGTATGGATTCGAGTCCATGAGCAGACCCTAACACGCAATAACAAGGCACTCTAACCTGTACGGGGGATTGGTGTATATCCCCAGATAAACTTCTCTGCGTCCAAAACCGAGGAGAGCCAAATCTTCTCACCGGAAGGCGGGGTAATTCTTAGTCTTGCAGGGAAGAGTAAGGCTGGGCGAAGATGGAGTTTGTAGAGTTTGGTCATGACATCTCTGTAGTCGGCGCGATGCTTTGCCACATCGGGCGCATAATCCTCATAGACACGGAATGGATGCCCTTTATGTGACAGGTTGCCCCTCATTCGAGCTTCACGCAGGATAAGATCCTTGGTAAGATAAGATCCTTATTACAGATTATTACTGGGCGAGGACGTTGGCCCGGTCCAGGCACTGGGACAAGGGAGCGATGTGCGCGGTCCAGCTGGGGATCCGAATCCAAAACATCCGATCCCATTGCATCCTTCAATAGCTTGGCGAAGAAGTCGGTAGGGCGAGAGCCCGCCTCTATCCCCTCTGCCAGACCAACAACGCGAAGGTTATTACGTCTGGATCGGCCCTCCAGGTCCACCACTTTCACAGAAAGCCTCTGCACAGTATCCTGCAATGACGAGCATAACTTCTCTAACTCGTCGATCCTACCAGCGTTGAATTCAGAAGCTTTCTCAAGGTCCACAATACTCTGGCCATGCGAAGCGACCGTTCGAATGACGCTCTCGATTTTGGTGTCCAGCTCAGCAATAGTGGCCTTAAGATCCTCAGCTATAGCAACACGTAGCTCCCCCAAAGCCCGGGTAAGTTCTGTAAGTGTCACGTTGTTGCATGTGCCTCCCGCCATGTCTGTCTCGTTGTTTAGTGGGGAGTAGGCCTCCGCTGTGGATTTATTGTCCTTTGGTCGCTTATTACTCGGCATTTTCATATAAAAAGTTACAATCTTGTATTAGAAAAAAAGAAACGTTTGTTGTAAAATGTGCCATAAAGTAGGTTAAATTAGATTATTTCGCAAAAAAAGTTGCAGGAGTCTCTCACGCACAGCCGTTCACTCCAACATGCTAGCTCCGCCCCAAACTCACTTTTTCCAACTCGTTTAGTAGCCAACTATCACATACTTCAAGAGCTGGCCCAAAATTCACAACGCCTTCGGTTCAAACCATAAAAAAAACATAAAACACGTAGTTACGTACTAGCTGCGGGTCCATTTCTTATGTTATGTGTAGGCCTAGCTGAGGCGACCCCGAATCCCAAGTTTCGGCTCGATCGGTCATTTGGTGTCCGAGCAAAACCCTAATTGGTGCTGAAAATCCACTTTTTTCCATGACTTGCTACGGGGTCCTTGAATGAGCTATCGGACAGAAACGTTGGGGTCTGTCTATATGGTCCGAGACGGCCGCAATGCACCTAGTCTTGCGACTCTGGGACATTTCTAAATGTCGTCATTTTCGTAATGGTCAAAATGAATTGAAGTCATTGCAAATGTACGAGGCTATTTCTCGGTCCGAGAACCTTCTAGAGCCACGTAACTCACCACGCACTATCGACCTGAGGTCTAGAACAGGATTCTAAAGTTTCGGAACTCTAGGTCTGACGGTTCTTTAAAAGTTCCAACAAGGTTAACTAATGCAGGCAGTGTATGTCTCTACGCACCCCAATGGGTCCCTACTTCCAAGCTGTGTGTGTGTGTGATTTAGTTTTCCTTTGAAATTTTATGGGAAAAATGACTGATTTACAGTCCATGGGGGTTGCCTAATCACATATATGAAGTTTTGGAAAGATCTGACTTTTTTAACCCCTCGAAACAGCCCAAGAGACACCAATTATGCCACTTCCGTTTGGCACAGGAAGCTATAAGTCAACACATATCCTCACTGGGGTATGCTTTTACAGAATCCTGAGTTTTAAGTCCTTACGTTAAGAATTGACTGATTTAGACAGGGTTGAATGCACTATGTCTATCAAACTGCAGGCAGGGTATGGATAAACACTTTTAGGGTGATTTTAACCACTTCCGGTTGGTCCAGGAAGCTTAGAATCAACACAGGTAGACCTCGTAGTGGCCTGATGGACTGTCATCGAAGACAGGTTCATACGACATTCATAACCCACATAGGCTTCAGGTTGAATTTAGGGGTGCAGGCAATGTATTCCTATGGGGAGAGAAGTCAATGCAAACTCTTTGAAGTAAACACCTTCTTTGAACTATTATAAGGGTTAATGCCACACGGTCAAGGTTAGGCTTGCACGGATCGGGAGGACCTTAAGCCTCTTGCTTCGACCTGAGACGCTTGCGTCCCAACAAGAGCTCTGGAAATGCAAATGCGCTACGCTAAATGCTAATAGTATTAGTTAAAACTCAAACGTTCATTAAAATACACATGCAGGGTATCGAATTAAAGCTACACTCGTTGTGAATCCAGGCAACAAGTCAGATTTTTAAAATGCTTTTCGGCGAAAGCATGAGAAGCTATTATCTGATAGCATGCACCAATACACTACAACACAAAAGCCACGCAGGGGACGTAAACAAAATAATTAGCATTTCGGCGTTACACAAACCGCACAATAAAATAGAAAACAGTCCTTACCTTTCACCATCTTCTTTGTTGGCACTCCTAGATGTCCCATAAACACTATTGGGTCTTTATTTCGATTAAATCGGTCCATATAAAGCCAAGATATCGTTATATGTAGACTGTGTGATAAACGAAAAAAACAGCGTTTTCAAAACGTAACGTCATTTTTTAAAATTCAAAAAGTCGACGATAAACTTTCACAAAACACTTCGAAATACGTTTGTAATGCAACTTTAGGTATTAGTAAACGTTAATAAGCGATAAAATTCATCAGGAGGCGATGTAAAGATCATTAGCTGTCCGTCTGGAAAAATGTCCGGCTAGAAACTCAACGAAAATATCCGGTCCTAGACCTGAAGAAATACGGTGCCCTGCATGTGTTTGACCAAGAAGAAACTCGAAGGGAAATGACAAGACTCTAGACACCGTGTGGAAGCTGTAGGTACTGCAACCTCAGTCAATTAATTGTGGTTCACCTTTATCAATGGGTTCAAGTAGCGCATGGATATATTTTCCCATTTTCAGTGATCAGTTTTTCCTGTGCTTTTCGATGTAAATGCCGTTCTGGTACAGCCACAGCAGTGATTTAACCAGTTTTATAAACGTCTGAGTGTTTTCTATCGACACAGACTAAGCAAATGCATATACTATATTCCTGGCATGAGTAGCAGGGCGCTGAAATGTTGCGCGATTTTTAACAGAATGTTCAAAAAAGTAGAGGGTAGAAGCAACAGGTTAAGAATGTACCTGAGGTCGAATTGTGCTTCTCACCCTAACGGTTCTCTCTCTGTCACCCAAAAGCAAATTGACGTTGTGGGGCAGGCTTAATTTTGGGCCTACTTTTCTAATGGCCGCTGCGCTTAGACCGAGCGAGCTACGGTCAAGCGGGATATCTCGTTGAACTTATGTACATCAAAACACCTTTTGGGTCAATTTAACCACTTCCGGTTGCTCCAGGAAGCTTAGAATCGACACAGGGAGACCTCATAGTGGTCTGATGGCCTGTCATAAAAGACAGGTTCATTAGGCATTCATAACCCACATAGGCTTCAGGTTGAATTTAGAGGTGCAGGCAATGTATTCCTATGGGGAGAGAAGTCAATGCAAACTGTTTGATGTAAACACCTTCTTTTAACTGTTAAGGGTTAATGCCACATGGTCAAGGTTAGGCTTGCACGGATCGGGAGGACTTTAGGAACGTACCGGAGGTCGAATTGTGCTTCTCACCCTAACAGTTCTCTCACTGTCACCCAAAACAAATGACATTTAGGGCTAGGCTTCATTTTGGGCCTACTTTTCTAATGGTCGCTGCGCTTAGACCGAGCAAGCTACGGTCAAGTGGGGCATCTCGTTGTACTCGGCATGGCCTAGAGAATATAAAAAGATTCGTAAAGAACACCCTGCAATTGGATCTGTAACCGTTGAAAAAAAAAAACACCTATCCGTGAACATCACCAATCTGTTATTGTACGATTTCTCTTAAATGACGATAGATAAATGGCTGGTTCTTTTTTTATTGACACCTGAGGCTCCTTGACTTTGACGTGAAGTGGAAAAATAATTTCATTTTGGACCTTTAATCCCAGATAAATGTCCATAACTCAAAAACCGTTGAGGCCTAGACGCCATCTTGTTCGGGGCCAACTGCCCATTATGTCAAACCTACGCTCACCGAGTTTCGGCTTCGAAATGTTTTCCATTTTCGAGATAAGGCCCTGTCGTGATGTTTTGTCCAATAGCAATATGATTGCTTATGCCCTCTTGTGGGATTTTCCGGGACAGCGGAAAAATGACCAAAATTTGATTATTTTTGTAAAACGGAAACCGAATGTCCAACAAAGTTAATTTGATGACTTCCCGGTAGGTCCGGCCTTGCCGCTTGGCCCGACGCCGTCCGCGAATATTTTCCAGCTTTCTAACAGGTGTGTTTTGCAATATCTAATGCACACATATAAATTACATTTAGAATACTCAATTATAATGCTTGTTAGATTTGTTAGCAGTAAGATATCAATTTTCCAACTTCCGACAGCAATTAACATGCTTTGCTTGTTCATTTTAAAGTTCCCAGACCTCACTGAAAGTCCACTTGGGAATGCCAGTATCATCAGCAGTGTCCAGGAGCAACTGTCAAAATCTGACCAAATGGTGGCTGCAGGACAGCTTTCACAAATTTCAATGTGGGCCTAGCTGTATCGAAAACGGTTGATGGGGAAATTGTGTAATCTGATCTGATCAATATATTTCCCCCCCAATATTAATGAGAGAATGGGAATGTGCAATTAGCCCCTGATGTCATAAAGGTCTAACATTCCATGACGTGGTATGTAGTTCTTAATTCGTCAGTGGCTGCAATATTGTCCTTAGTAAAACTCAACATGAGTGAAAACAACACAGACAAGGACAAGTTTTTCGAGATATAAAAAATACTGTATGCTATTATGGATGAAGAAAAGGTAGGTTAAATGACACAAAATATTTGGGAATGTAACTAAGGAAAACGTCATTAATAACATAGGCTATTGCAAAACAAATGTATAATTCTCTCTATTATGTCAATCACCAGTTTAGCTCTGATATGGCTGTAGCTCTATGATGTCCTTTGCAATAATCTAATCTGACATTGACATGAAATTCCTTTGTCCTTAAGGTAGTACAAAGAGATGATGATGATCCCCAGAGGGAGGGGAGGGAGGTTGTTGAGGAAGAACCAGTGGCCCAGCTCAAGAAGGAGCCCAAGTAGACAGGAAAGGTAAAATGGCAGGAGTGACAGGGCAACTACTAGACTAGTAACACTCAATTGTCACAATAGCTGCATTGACCTGATGTAACATGTCTATTATTTATGATCTGGAATCTATTCTATTATAGGCAAAGAGGAAAAGTAGTGCCAAGAAGTCAGGGGAGCAGGGCACTGATACAGATGCAGGTCATAGATTTTCCCTCTGTAGTATGTTGGTTCTCTAAACCTGCATATCATAGATAAAGGTAATGTTAGACACTGTAGTCAAACTGGAGTCAGTAAGAAATGTTGCATGTATAGTTTTATTCAATAGTCCTATTGTAGCAATTTTATCGAAGTATTGTATTAAGAGAAAAGCGTCTGACTTATCCTGAATTGTCCTATACGGTAATAACATATTTAGGATTGAGGAATAAACACCCGGACAGAGGATCTGTTATTGAGCTCTTGGAGAAGAATGCTCTTAAGGCTGCATTCGGCCCAGGCAACAAAGATGAGATGGAGGACTGCTACCCAATCCTCATCTCATTCATGCGCAATCTTACTGATGAGTATGTTAGGCCCATGTTTTGCTCTAGCCTCACATATTTTGTGCAGAAGGAAATAAAAAGTAACTAAAACACATTTCTTTTTTCTTTTCTAGGCAATGGCAAGTGATCTATAAAGGATTTAAAAAAACATGTAAGTTTCTCCATCAGCCTTTGTCCTTTGATTTGGGAATGTTGTGTTGAATCAAGAGAGAGGAATTAACCGTAGTTCTATTCTGCTATTACGTTCATTAATCTGTCATACTTCATCCAACTTTGAATTCAGTCAAAGATAAGGAAAACGATGTTGATAAAATGCATTCTGTTCAATCTAGAATACTTTACATCAGAGTTTCATTGCCAAACCTGCTGTGTTCTGTTCTGTTTGTGCAATGCAGATGACAAAGGAACAGCTTGCAAAATTGTGCAAGACCATTGTCAACTTCATTGCACAGACCACCCTGCAGATCCTGCTGCCGGCCCTGGCCCGCATTCTAGGGGTGACGGGCTTTTATGACAACGCTGACTCACTCAAGAGGGGCGGCAGTGCAAGATCCTTCACTGCCTTTGAGCAGAAAAGACTGGAGCTCATCCAGGAAGTTAAATATTTGGCAAAGGAGATGTGTAACTGTGGCGGCAGGGCTCACCGACCAAGGTCTAGCACACCCTCTTCCAAGAGGTACTGTATGTTCCCCATAATGTCTGTGGAGTTAATCCTAACCCTCAAACTGATGAACAATAATTTCTAACAGGTGTGTTTTGCAATATCTAATGCACACATAAATTACATTTAGAATACTCAATTATAATGCTTGTTAGATTTGTTAGCAGTAAGATATCAATTTTCCAACTTCAGACAGCAATTAACATGCTTTGCTTGTTCATTTTAAAGTTCCCAGACCTCACTGAAAGTCCACTTGGGAATGCCAGAGGACAGTATCATCAGCAGTGTCCAGGAGCAACTGTCAAAATCTGACCAAATGGTGGCTGCAGGACAGCTTTCATAACTAGATAAAGTGGTTGGAACTATGCTGGAGAACATTGAGAAGATAAGCAGCGAATGTGGCGAGGAATTGGTCTATCAAGAGTCACTGCGGTCTTCCTCCTCCTCATTGTCATTCTCAACTGCCAAATCACAGAAGACAGAGTGGGAATTTGCACTCCCTGGCATTCCCATTCCTTCTGAGTTACCCGAGAGTACTGCTCAGCCCATTGTAAGATGCTCAGTCATTGACATGAGCAAATCTACTAAGCCAAAAACATTGGTGTGTGATGCCAGAACAAGCATGTTTGCCATAGCCGATACCATCATGAAGAAGGTATATCCAGAGGCACAAGGGCAGGTTACATCTCACCCTGATCTAACAAATGCAATAGCTAGACTGGAGGAGCTCATATGTCAGGGTAGGATTGGTGCTCTCTCCCGTGATCTCAGTCACCAAGTCAACCACATAATTTCTGATATCAATGTGACCCCTCTGGGACTGACAGTGGCGGCTGGAAAGAGTGCATCTGATACCATCCTTTCGAAGCTGAAGAGGAATGACAAGGTGGGGAAGCCCACAACTTACGAGCTGGTTCAGCTGTTTGTAGAGGAGTCTGTTAAGTGCCACCTGCTTCCTAGTTTTGTGCCCTATTCAACTTCAATGAGTTTGGCTCAGGGGGACAAGGTGTTGGCTAGAGTGTCTGAAGATAGAATTTCATGCTCTTCTTCTTCATCAGTATTTAGTGACACAGTCAGTCTCTTTACCAAAGTTATGGTAAGCCAGGTCATGTACTCTGTGGATTCTGATGCAGAAAGTAGAGGATCCTCTCCAACTGAATCTCTCCAAACATCTGAAAAAACTATATCTGATGTAGGCAATCTATTGAGTGGCAAGTCCTCCCCTCGGCTGTCTCCTTCTGGCACCATTATAGCAACAAGCGAGACCTCCAATACAGCACAAATCTTGAAGGCCAACATTGATGGAGAGGAAGTGGATACCACCAGTCATTCTGGTGTAGCTCAAAACATTGTCAGGGACGATATGTCAACCAGCCCAGACATGGTCAAATATGTCACACTTCCAACCACATCCTCTGATAACTTGGGCAGTGATGATGACATCACCGGCCTCATCAGCATGTTAGTAATGAGAATTCTAACAGAAATCCAAACCCCAGCAGAAGATTACCCAGTTGACGTCACACTCAAGTCACAAGATCTGATCCCCAAAGTTATGGAGGTCTTCTGTGCATGGTCAGGCTGCTCTGAGACACAAGCCTATCCAGAGAACTTGAGGATTCATAAAGTCTACAGAGTCGTCGATAAAAATCTGTTGGAGGAGTTTGGCCAACAGGCCGTGTCGACTCTTCATTTGATAGGATTCTTGTCAAATCTTTGAGTGAAGTGCTTCTCCACAGATGTAATGAGGCATTGAGGGCAGCCTCAAGAACATCAGTCAAAACCACCGGGCCTAAGGCTCTTCCACTGGCTGAGGATGTGAGGGCTAGCAGCAGGAAACTATATTTTCTACAAAGGCTGGTCAGGCTGACAAGCAACTTAAAGGTACAGCAAACGTATTTAAATTAACAGTTGTGGGAGATAATGTGAGTAAACAATGCTATTCAGTGTAAAAAAAAATAAAAAAATCTGTTCATTCCAAAACCAATCATACATGTTGTTGTGCTGGTGTGGTAGGTGTGATTGTTTTCATCATGAGGTTGTTCAGCTGTGATGTTTTAAAAAAAAACATGTTTTTCTCTTTAAATACTTAGCTATTCAAGAAGGGGAACAAGAAGGATTCCCACCGCTCTGAATCAGAACAAGTACAGACCACTGCTGAAGATGGCATGCGTAAGTTCACACAACAGGACATTGTCTGTTTGAGATATTGGTGTACAAAGAAATGCCATTTCAAAATAACCTTACAAAGTTTATATACGCAATCAGTAGTCATCTCTTATGTAAAAGTAATTATATTCTCCAAAACTCAAGCTGTTGGTTCTCATTTATCAGTGCCAGTTATGTTGAGTTGTAACATACATTACATCATTTCTAAATGAAAGTGCATGTCAACTCTCTCTCTCTCTTTTCTTTAGTGCCCAGCATAATGCCACATGCTGCCATGTCTGCACTGCCAAAGGATCTCCCCGCCAGCTCCCAACAGGAGACGCCTCACAAATGTCCACTTCTCGTCAGGATGTTTTCTGCCATCTCCAAAGGCCTGTTCAAGCCCTTCAAACAGTCCTTAAAGACCAAGTAACTTAAGACAATTTATTAAACGTCATTCATTGCATTAAATTGGCCTTTGTCTTCTTATGTGCTCCCGTTAATACTGGTCTTTTAAATGTTAGCAGTGATAGCAACATTAACTATAGTGGTGTGTGTATAGCCCTTCTACACAGCCTGACTCTTCTGACACTGTGTGACATGCCCTCTGATCCAGTGATCTAGGATATTCTGAGTGGCTTTAGGCCTGAATCTCTGCCCTCCTGCCCAAATAAATGTTCTCTCTTCTGATATATCTGCCACTGTCAGCAGCCAGCAGGGGAAAACAGACAGCGCTGTTGAGAGCTTTCTTTTCTCCCTCATGACTAAAACACTGAGAAAGGCTTTTATCTATTGCAGCATATTCCATCTTTTGATTTAACCTATTATACGGTAGCACCCATTATTTCCCAACGGTTATATCACAGGAAACGTGTTATAAAAAGTAAACTTACAGTGCATCCGGAAAGTATTCAGACCACTTGACTTTTTCCACATTGTTACATTACAGCCTTATTCTAAAATGTATACAATCAATTTTTCCTCTCATTAAGCTACACAAAACACCTCATGACGAAGCGAAAAGTGTAGAACATTTTAGCAAATTTATTAAGAATAAAAACAGAATTACCTTGTTTAAATAATTATTGAGACCCTTTGCTATGAGACTCGAAATTGAGCTCAGGTGCATCCTGTTTCCATTGATCATCCTTGAGATGTTTCTACAACTTGTTTGGAGTCCTGTGGTAAATTCAATTGATTGGACATGATTTGGAAAGAAACACAGACCTGGGGGAAGGGTATGAGAAACAATATTCTGTGATCTGATGATACCGAGATTGAACTCTTTGGCCTGAATCAGGATCCTGGGAAAGATGAACGGAGCAAAGTACAGAGATCCTTGATGAAAACCTGCTCCAGAGGTTCACCTTCCAACAGGACAATGACCCTAAGCACACAGCCAAGACAATGCAGGAGTGGATTCGGGACAAGTCTCTGAATGTCCATGAATGGCCCAGCCAGAGCCCGGACCTGAACCCAATCGAACATCTCTGGAGACACCTGAAAAAACTGTGCAGCGACGCTCCCCATCCAATCTGACAGAACATGAGAGGATCTGCAGAGAAAAATGGGAGAAACTCCCCAAATACAGGTGTACCAAGCTTGTAGCGTCATACCCAAGAAGACTTTGAGGCTGTAATCGCTACTAAAGGTGCTTCAACAAAGTACTGAGTAAAAGGTCTGAATATTTGTAAATGTGATCAGTATTTTATTTTTAGTACATAGGTTTTTGATTTAAAAAATAATAAAACAGTTTTTGTTTTCTTATTATGGGTTATTATCAGTAGAGGGGGGGGGGTGATTGAATCCATTTTAGAATAAGGCTGTAATGTAACAATATAGAAAAGGTCAAGGGGTCTGAATACTTTCCGAATGCACTTTATGTAATGAAAATATTAGCTGGTTGCCACTATAGATAGCTAGGTTATCCAGTGCAGTGGTAATACTGCCTTCCTTGGGAGATAACGTAGGATGCGTGCTTATCCGGGTGCCAGAGACACAATCACAAGCTTTCTTCAGACTACATAGCTCAAACTTACAACGTAAAGATATGATTATCACTACATAGGTTTTTTTTTTAACAAGAAGGGTGTTTTCTATATCTACCAACTATGAAATTAAGACATCATAAACGGTAAGCATGACAATAATATCATCAAGGCGGACAGGGACAATGTATGAATACACAAAACATTATTCAAATGGACATTCCCCAAATGAGCTATGCACCAGCCCATAGCCACAGGATATCTACGGTGTAACATTAATATATTCATCAATTTAAAAAAAGGCATGAATATTGTTTTTCTGCTTTTCTAATCTTAAACTTCCCCCTGGATGTTGGTCCAGGTTTCCTCCAGGGGAGACCTTCTGAAACAGTTGCGAAGGAAACAGCCGACAGTTACAGTACTGTGTTGAAGATAGATGATGACACTCGTAAAAGATAGGTCATTCCTTTACATGGAGCAGTTCCTTAAACCAGGTTAGATTCAACACAGCCACCTCAGACTGGACTCCACCACTCCTTCATAACGCTGGATCTCTTCATAATGCTGTTCCTCAGTCAGAGTGCATTTACACTGATTGCTTAGCCTAGCTGAAAGGGGAGCTCTAACTAGTCCTGTGGGCACCTAGCTGCTGCCCCCGCTTGGGCTTGGCCTAGGTCTTTCCCCTCCGCGAGCCTGGCCCTTGGCTGGCTGCTGCTGTACTGGGGACTCTGCGGCAGCGGAAACTGGGGCCTGCTGGGCCGGGCTGTGAGGAGGGGGGGGTATGTATCTGAAGTGAGGCAGCTGCAGTCACCACCTGCTGCTGGAGGAGCTTCTGCTGAACCACCTGGGCTGTGGCTGTGCCTGCTGGAATCATCTTGACCTGGGGATGTAGTCTGTGTCAGGGCAACCGTCAGGGGCTGGATCTGTTACGAGACAGGAAGAGGGTCACATTAAAACAGACAGAAGACAACATGTTATAAAGTGTAAGTTGATCACTCGTGGGTGTAATCTGTTGATCACTCGTGGTTGTAATCTTTTGGCACCGTCCCTGTCCGGGTGTCACTTCTGTAGCATTATTGTTAGAGTGTATGATTGTTTTCTAAAATTTTAACTTTAGGCAAGTCAGTTAAGAACAAATTCTTATTTACAACGACGGCCATAGGAACAGTGGGTTAATTGCCTTGTTCAAGGGCAGAACGACAGATTTTTACCTTGTCAGCTCGGGGATTTGATCTGGCAACCTCTCGGTTACTGGCCCAATGCTCTAACCACGAGGCTACCTGCCGCTCCACATACATGTATGTATGTATGTATGTATGTACTCTCACTGTCAACTGCAATTATTTTCAGCAAACGTAACACGTGTAAATATTTGTACGAACATAAGATTCAAAAACTGAGACAAACTGAACAAGTTCCACAGATATGTGACGAAAGGGGAAGGGCAAAATCAAAAGTAACAGTCAGTATCTGGTGTGGCCACCAGCAGCATTAAGTACTGCAGTGCATCTCCTCCTCATGGACTGCACCAGACTTGCCAGTTATTCCTGTGAGATGTTACCGCACTCTTCCACCAAGGCACCTGCAAGATCCCAGACATTTCTAGGGGGGAATAGCCCTGTCCTCTCCATCCGATCCAACAGGTCCTAGACATGCTCAATGGGATTGAGATCCGGGCTCTTTGCTGGCCATGGCAGAACACTGACATTCCTGTCTTGTAGGAAATCAGCCATACTGCTCGTTCTGTGCGTGGTGGCATTGTCATGCTGCAGGGTCATGTCAGGATGAGCCTGCAGGAAGGGTACCACATGAGGGAGGAGGATGTCTTCCCCTGTAACGCACAGCATTGAGATTGCCTGCAATGACAACAAGCTCAGTCCGATGATGCTGTGACACACCGCCCCAGCCCATGACGGACCCTCCAACTCCAAATCGATCCCGCTCCAGAGTACAGGCCTCTGTAACGCTCATTCTTTCGACGATAAACGCAAATCCGACCATCACCCCTGGTGAGACAAAACCGCGACTCATCAGTGAAGAACAATTTTTGCCAGTCCTGTCTGGTCCAGCGACGGTGGGTTTGTGCCCATGGGCGACGTTGTTGCCGGTGATGTCTGGTGAGGACCTGCCTTACAACAGGCCTACAAGCCCCCAGTCCAGCCTCTCTCAGCCTATTATTCAGTCTGAGCACTGATGGGGGGATTGTGCTTTCCTGGTGTAACTCAGGCAGTTGTTGTTGCAATCCTGTACCTGTCCCGCAGGTGTGATGTTCGCATGTACCGATGCGGGTGTTGTTACACGTGGTCTGTGCAGGTGTTGTTACACGTGATCTGCCACTGCGAGGACCATCAGCTGTCCGTCCTGTTTCCCTGTAGCGCTGTCTTCGGCGTCTAACACTACGAACATTGCAATTTATTGCCCTGGCCACATCTGCAGTCCTCATGCCTCCTTGCAGCATGCCTAAGGCATGTTCACGCAGATGAGCAGGGACCCTGGGCATCTTTGTTTTGGTGATTTTCAGAGTCAGTAGAAAGGCCTCTTTTAGTGTCCTAAGTTTTCATAACTGTGACCTGAATTGCCTACCATCTGTAAGCTGTTAGTGTCTTAATGACCATTCTACAGGTGCATGTTCATTGTTTGGCGCCTCGGATAAACCTCCGGTAGTAGTTGGCAAACCCTAAAAATCACTGCACCTCCTTTACCGTGGTGGGAGTCGGCTAATTACGCACGGCTGCAACCCATACGGCATGACGAGGTACTCATAATGCCCTGAGGTGGTACTAAATGCCGTCTTACGCTCGTCTCCCTTCCGAATACGCACCAGATTGTACGCACTCCTGAGATCCAGTTTATTGAAGAAGCGAGCCCTGTGCATTTACTCAATCGCCATAGCAATAAGAGGTAGCGGGTAACTATACCTCACCGTGATTTTATTGAAACCTCGATAATCAATGCACGGGCACAAACCTCCATCCTCCAAAAATAAACTCGAGGAGACAGGTGAAATGGAGGGCTGAATGTACCCCTGACGCAGGGATTCGGAGACATATGTCTCCATAGCCACCGTCTCCGCTTGCGACAGGGGCTACACGTGACTCCTGGGAAGTGCAGCGTCTACCAGGAGATCTATCGCACAATCCCCCCATCGATGGGGTGGTAATTGAGTCGCCTTTTTACAGAAGGCGAGAGCCAAATCGGCATATTCTGGGGGAATGCGCACAGTGGAGACCTGGTCTGGACTTTCCACCGTAGTAGCACCAACGGAAACCCCTAAACACCTACCTGAGCACTCTCGCGACCACCCCGTGAGAGCCCTCTGTGGCCAAGAAACAGTGGGGTTATGACAAGCTAACCAGGGTAGGCCCATCACCACGGAATACGCAGGAGAATCAATAAGAAAAAGACTCATCTTTTCCCTGTGACCCCCCTGCGTTACCGTACTCAAAGGAGCGGTTGCCTCCCTGATAAACCCTGACCCTAAATGGTTGACTATCTAAGGCATGAACGGGGAAAGGCATATGCACAGGAACAATGGGGATCCCTAAACTATGAGCTAATCCTTTATTAATGAAATTCCCAGCCGCGCCTGAATCTAACTAAAACCTTATGCGGGGAAAATTCAGGAAAAGTAACAGAGACAAACATATGTGCAACAGAGGGCTCTGGATGAGAATGGTGCCTACTCACCTGGGGTGACGCCAGAGTGCCCTGCCTGCTACCTCGATTCCCAGAGGAACCAGCAGTGTGACCTCTGCGGCCACATATGGTGCAGGAGAGGGAACCCCCTCCGGTCTCCCTGTGCACCGCACTTCCCAGCTCCATGGGTATCGGAGAGGGTGTGCGGGAGGATGGAACAACCAGACCCCGATCTGGACGTCCGCGAGTAGCCAGCAGGTTGTCCAGCCGGATGGACAGGTCCACCAGCTGGTCGAAGGTGAGGGTGGTGTCTCTGCAGACCAGCTCCCGGCGGGCGTCCTCACGTAGACTACAGGGGTAATGGTCGATCAGGGCCCTGTTGCTCCATCCAGCGCCGGCAGCCAGGGTCCTAAACTCCAGCGCAAACTTCTGTGCGCTCCTCATCTCCTGCCTCAGATGGTAGAGGCGCTCACCCGCCGCTCTGCCCTCGGGTTGGTGGTCGAATACTGTTCGGAAACAGCGGGTGAACTCCTCAAAATCGTCCAACGTCGCATCTCCCCCTCCACACACAGCGCTGGCCCACTCCAGGGCTTTCCCGGTGAGGCACGAGACGAGGGCGAAACTCTTCTCAAGGTCCGATGGAGCTGGGTGGACCGTGGCCAGGTACATGCTTAGTTTTAGGAGGAAGCCCTGGCAGCCGGCAGCATCTCCGTCGTATCCCTGTGGAATGGATAGATGGATCCTGCTAGGTTCAGGTGGGAAAGGGGTGTTCAGGGTAGACCCCGGTTGTCCTGGTAGAGGTGCTGGAAAAACTGTCTCCCAGGGGTCCATATTCTGGACAACGCGATCCATGGCTGCGCTCAGTTTGGAAATCATCGCCGTATGTTCCATGACGCGCTCCTCCACCTCCACGGCTGGGGTACCTTCTCCTGCTGACTTCATTTTGGTCAGAGATTCTATCACAGTCGTGTGTATAGGTGGCAGGGAAGTCAGGCGCAGGAGAATCTAAACTTGGTGGAATGGAGTAGTTTAATAACTTAACACACATAACTCCTAAACCATGAAATACAATGAAACAAAGTGGGTACGAGGACTCGTCGCGCACCAAATACAAAACACGAATACTGAACATAAAACAATCTCTGACAAAGACACGAGGGAAAATAAACGGTTAAATACACAACAGGTAATGAATGGGATTGAAACCAGGTGTGTAGTAAGACAAGATAAAACCAATGGAAAATGAAAAATGGATCAATGATGGCTAGAAGACTGGTGACGTCGACCGCTAAGCACCACCCGAACAACGAGAGGCTTAGACTTCCGCAGAAGTTGTGACACCCACAGGGTGGGCTTTTTCATACATGCAGGATTTTCTTCCCAATGTACCTCTAAATGTATTCTGCTCAACCAGTATCTCCGTCTCAGACAGATGACAACAAATCCCCAGCCGTGATGCTATCCTGACTGAAGCAGTAGGGTATGGGGGGGGGGGGGGGGGTGGAGCTGTTGGCCGAGGTTGGAGTAGCCAGGAGGAAGGCATGGCCAGCCGCTGAGAAATGCTTGAAGTTTTCGATAATCATGGATTTATCGGTGGTGACCGTGTTACCGAGCCTCAGTGTAGTGGGCAGCTGGGAGGAGGTGCTCTTGTTCTCCATGGACTTCACAGTGTCCCAGAACTTTTTGGAGTTAGATCTACAGGATGCAAATTTCTGCCTGAAGAAGCTGGCCTTTGCTTTCCTGACTGACTGCGTGTATTGGTTCCTGACTTCTCTGAACAGTTGCATATCGCGGGGACTATTCGATGCTATTGTAGTCCGCCACAGGATGTTTTTGTGCTGGTCGAGGGCAGTCAGGTCTGGAGTGAACCAAGGGCTATATCTGTTCTTAGTTCTGCATTTTTTGAACGGAGCATGCTTATCTAAAATGGTGAGGAAGTTACTTTTAAAGAATGACCAGGCATCCTCAACTGACGGAATGAGGTCAATGTCCTTCCAGGATACCCGGGCCAGGTCGATTAGAAAGTGTTTTAGGGAGAGTTTGACAGTGATGAGGGGTGGTCGTTTGACTGCGGATCCGTAGCGGATGCAGGCAATAAGGCAGTGATCGCTGAGATCCTGGTTGAAGACAGCGGAGGTGTATTTGGAGGGCCAGTTGGTCAGGATGACATCTATGAGGGTGCCCTTGTTTACAGATTTAGGGTTGTACCTGGTGGGTTCCTTGATGATTTGTGTGAGATTGAGGGCATCTAGCTTAGATTGTAGGACTGCCGGGGTGTTAAGCATATCCCAGTTTACGTCACCTAACAGAACAAACTCTGAAGCTAGATGGGGGAAAATCAATTCACAAATGGTGTCCAGGGCACAGCTGGGAGCTGAGGGGGGTCGGTAGCAGGCGGCAACAGTGAGAGACTTATTTCTGGAGAGAGTCATTTTAAAAATTAGTAGTTCGAACTGTTTGGGTATGGACCTGGAAAGTATGACATTACTTTGCAGGCTAACTCCTCCCCCTTAGGCAGTTCTATCTTGACGGAAAATCTTATAGTTGGGTATGGAAATCTCAGAATTTTTGGTGGCCTTCCTGAGCCAGGATTCAGACACGGCAAGGACATCAGGGTTAGCAGAGTGTGCTAAAGCAGTGAGTAAAACAAACTTAGGGAGGAGGCTTCTGATGTTGACATGTATGAAACCAAGGCTTTTTCGATCACAGAAGTCAACAAATGAGGGTGCCTGGGGACATGCAGGGCCTGGGTTTACCTCCACATCACCCGCGAAACAGAGGAGGAGTAGTATGAGGGTGCGGCTAAAGGCTGTCAAAACTGGTCGCCTAGAGCGTTGGGGACAAAGAATAAAAGGAGCAGATTTCTGGGCATGGTAGAATATATTCAGGGCATAATGCGCAGACAGTGGTATGGTGGGGTGCGGGTACAGCGGAGCGAGCCCAGGCACTGGGTGATGATAAGAGAGGTTGTATCTCTGGACATGCTGGTTGTAATGGGTGAGGTCACCGCATGTGTGGGAGATGGGACAAAGGAGGTATCAGGGGTATGAAGAGTGGAACTAGGGGCTCCATTGTAAACTAAAACAATAATAACTAACCTGAACAACAGTATACAAGGCATATTGACATTTGAGAGAGACATACAGCGAGGCATACAGTAATCACAGGTGTTGATTGGGAGAGCTAGCTAAACCAGTAGGTGAGACAACAACAGCTAATCAGCTAGCACAACAACAAAAACATAAACAAACAGAATGGAGTACCGTGATTAATGGACAGTCCAGCAGGCATCAGCTATGTAGCCAAGTGATCACAGTGTCCAGGGGGCAGCGGTGGATGGGACAGGGAAGCTAGACTGGCGAGTATTATCAAGGCTAAAAAAAACTGGCTGGCTGTGCTGAAGGTAAAAGCCGCTAGCAGTAGCTAACAATGACTAAATAGCTTGTAGCTAGTTAGCTGGTTAGCTTCTGGAGGTTCTTGAATGTGTTCTAAAAATTAAAAATAATAGCGATTCCGTATCACATTGGGTGAGGCAGGTTTACCGGAAGGTATAATCGAATTAAAAATCGAAGAGAGATTGAAAGTATATATGGGTCCAGTGAGTGGATGGGCTGGCTGGGGATGCGGCGATTCAGACAGTTAGGCCTGTGCTAACAAGCTAACAGTTAGTAGGCCGGGGCTAAACAAGCTAGCAGTTAGCAGTCCGAATTAGCAAGCAAGCAGATAGCAAGGGCTAGAAAGTTAGCCTTTGGGGGACGTCGCGATGGGGGTTAAGTCTGTTTATGCCTCTTCATGCGGTGACATCGATAGACCGGTCGTGGGTCCAGATATTGTAGCCTAGGGGTATGCTTCGGTGGTAGCACACGAGCTCTGGCCGGGCTAGCTTCAAACTAAGTGGGTGGGAACGCTAGCCAGGAGTAGTCATCCGGGGTTGTGGTTAGCTAGTTAGCTAGTTGTGAAGATCCAGATGAAAAAGTTTTGTTTGCGATGGGAATCCGGGGATAAAAACAATACTGTATTATTGACTGCACGTTTGTTTTACTCCATGTGTAACTCTGTGTCGTTGTGTGTCGAACTGCTTTGCTTTATCTTGGCCAGGTCGCAATTGTAAATGAGAACTTGTTCTCAACTTGCCTACCTGGTTAAATAAAGGTGAAATAAAAAAATATATAGAAAGCATCTCAGAGGGTTGATCTAGCTGCAGATAGCTAATTCTCCTCTATGTGTTTTCCCCTTGCTGCTAATAAGCTCTTACCAATCTAACTAAATTAATAAAGAACATCTGGTTATCTGACAGTCTATGCAACAACTATTGTATTAGAGTCAAGCTCTGGTTATTTTATTTATTTTACTAGACAAGTCAGTTAAGAATAAATTCTTATTTACAATGACAGCTTAGGAACAGTGGGTTAACTACCTTGTTCAGGAGCAGAACGACATATTTTTACATGGTCAGCTCAGGGATCTGACGCTAGCAACCTTTCGGTTACTGGCCCAACGCTCTAACCACAAGGCTACCTGACGCCCTATGTCCTGCCAACTCAAAAGCTGAACAATAAATGTGTAACCAAGGGGGAACTAGTGCATTTCTCTGAGAAAATCTGCTTCAGTATTATCAATCTTCCAAAACACTTGAAATTATTGTAAAATAATTTGCATTTATTTGATCAAATAGACTTTGAAAGGGTAGACATGCAGAAATTCCTCGTCAAAAGTTTTGCGGTTACAAAAGTAGTTCTTCATGCAGCGTGAAGCGCCTGAATGGCTTCATCATTGCTGAAAAGACCTTGACAATCAAGGATCGTTTTTTGACAGGCTGAGATATGGAGGGAGAAACCTCTCCAACTGGAGCTAGAAACACAAGAGAAATGGATGGGGTAAGAGAGAGAGATGCAGTATAGTAACATTGAAAAATAACAATGCTATGAGTTTGGTAGGCATACCTATGTTTCTAACACACACCTAAACAAAACTACAAGCTATAGCAGAGCTCTAAAACATCCTTACCTATGCAATGTCCATCAGTAGAGGGAATCTCAGTCTGGTCCTGGACTGAATGGCAGTCCTTTTTGTTTCCTCTCTTGGAACGCTAACAGATGAAAGGTAAAGAAAATGGTACAAAGAATAAATAAATGGAACACTTCTGAATCCAAGGCAACAATTTAGTGGTGAATAAAACATATGTATTTCATGTATTTGTCTTATCATAGCCACATCAATAACATCAGCACCTAACTGGAACCAAAAACAAATGTTTACTCCCTGCTATACCTTGAAGTTGATCCTGAGTTTGGTCATTGAAAAGCAAAGGAAGCTCCTTCTTGCTTTCTGCTCAGCCCCCCTCACTGTCTCAGCCTGGTCTGATGAGTTTGTTGCAGCAGAATCTGGTCTTGACACCTCCTTGCATCCCTGTACCAGCTGCTGGGTCAAGGACTTTAGGATCGAAAAGAGGCTTTAGCACTCGGTGGTCGGCTGCTGTCAGTCATTGGACTGATACGATTTCTGGGCATGGTAGAATATATTTAGGGCATAATGCGCAGACAGGGGTATGGTGGGGTGCGGGTACAGCGGAGGTATGCCCAAGCACTCGGTGATGATTTTACATTACATTTACATTTAAGTCATTTAGCAGACGCTCTTATCCAGAGCGACTTACAAATTGGTGCATTCACCTTATGACATCCAGTGGAACAGTAGTGCATCTAAATCTTTTAAGGGGGGTGAGAGGGATTACTTTATCCTATCCTAGGTATTCCTTAAAGAGGTGGGGTTTCAGGTGTCTCCGGAAGGTGGTGATTGACTCCGCTGTCCTGGCGTCGTGAGGGAGTTTGTTCCACCATTGGGGGGCCAGAGCAGCGAACAGTTTTGACTGGGCTGAGCAGGAACTGTACTTCCTCAGTGGTAGGGAGGCGAGCAGGCCAGAGGTGGATGAACGCAGTGCCCTTGTTTGGGTGTAGGGCCTGATCAGAGCCTGGAGGTACTGAGGTGCCGTTCCCCTCACAGCTCCGTAGGCAAGCACCATGGTCTTGTAGCGGATGCGAGCTTCAACTGGAAGCCAGTGGAGAGAGCGGAGGAGCGGGGTGACATGAGAGAACTTGGGAAGGTTGAACACCAGACGGGCTGCGGCGTTCTGGATGAGTTGTAGGGGTTTAATGGCACAGGCAGGGAGCCCAGCCAACAGCGAGTTGCAGTAATCCAGACGGGAGATGACAAGTGCCTGGATTAGGACCTGCGCCGCTTCCTGTGTGAGGCAGGGTCGTACTCTGCGGATGTTGTAGAGCATGAACCTACAGGAACGGGCCACCGCCTTGATGTTAGTTGAGAACGACAGGGTGTTGTCCAGGATCACGCCAAGGTTCTTAGCGCTCTGGGAGGAGGACACAATGGAGTTGTCAACCGTGATGGCGAGATCATGGAACGGGCAGTCCTTCCCGGGAGGAAGAGCAGCTCCGTCTTGCCGAGGTTCAGCTTGAGGTGGTGATCCGTCATCCACACCGATATGTCTGCCAGACATGCAGAGATGCGATTCGCCACCTGGTCATCAGAAGGGGGAAAGGAGAAGATTAATTGTGTGTCGTCTGCATAGCAATGATAGGAGAGACCATGTGAGGTTATGACAGAGCCAAGTGACTTGGTGTATAGCGAGAATAGGAGAGGGCCTAGAACAGAGCCCTGGGGGACACCAGTGGTGAGAGCACGTGGTGTGGAGACGGATTCTCGCCACACCACCTGGTAGGAGCGACCTGTCAGGTAGGACGCAATCAAGCGTGGGCCGCGCCGGAGATGCCCAACTCGGAGAGGGTGGAGAGGAGGATCTGATGGTTCACAGTATCGAAGGCAGCCGATAGGTCTAGAAGGATGAGAGCAGAGGAGAGAGAGTTAGCTTTAGCAGTGCGGAGCGCCTCCGTGATACAGAGAAGAGCAGTCTCAGTTGAATGACTAGTCTTGAAACCTGACTGATATGGATCAAGAAGGTCATTCTGAGAGAGATAGCGGGAGAGCTGGCCAAGGACGGCACGTTCAAGAGTTTTGGAGAGAAAAGAAAGAAGGGATACTGGTCTGTAGTTGTTGACATCGGAGGGATCGAGTGTAGGTTTTTTCAGAAGGGGGTGCAACTCTCGCTCTCTTGAAGACGGAAGGGACGTAGCCAGCGGTCAGGGATGAGTTGATGAGCGAGGTGAGGTAAGGGAGAAGGTCTCCGGAAATGGTCTGGAGAAGAGAGGAGGGGATAGGGTCAAGCGGGCAGGTTGTTGGGCGGCCGGCCGTCACAAGACGCGAGATTTCATCTGGAGAGAGAGGGGAGAAAGAGGTCAGAGCACAGGGTAGGGCAGTGTGAGCAGAACCAGCGGTGTCGTTTGACTTAGCAAACGAGGATCGGATGTCGTCGACCTTCTTTTCAAAATGGTTGACGAAGTCATCTGCAGAGAGGGAGGAGGGGGGGAGGAGGATTCAGGAGGGAGGAGAAGGTGGCAAAGAGCTTCCTAGGGTTAGAGGCAGATGCTTGGAATTTAGAGTGGTAGAAAGTGGCTTTAGCAGCAGAGAGAGAAGAGGAAAATGTAGAGAGGAGGGAGTGAAAGGATGCCAGGTCCGCAGGGAGGCGAGTTTTCCTCCATTTCCGCTCGGCTGCCCGGAGCCTTGTTCTGTGAGCTCGCAATGAGTCGTCGAGCCACGGAGCGGGAGGGGAGGACCGAGCCGGCCTGGAGGATAGGGGACATAGAGAGTCAAAGGATGCAGAAAGGGAGGAGAGGAGGGTTGAGGAGGCAGAATCAGGAGATAGGTTGGAGAAGGTTTGAGCAGAGGGAAGAGATGATGTTGGGGAGGTTAAAGTCGCCCAGAACTGTGAGAGGTGAGCCGTCCTCAGGAAAGGAGCTTATCAAGGCATCAAGCTCATTGATGAACTCTCCGAGGGAACCTGGAGGGCGATAAATGATAAGGATGTTAAGCTTGAAAGGGCTGGTAACTGTGACAGCATGGAATTCAAAGGAGGCGATAGACAGATGGGTAAGGGGAGAAAGAGAGAATGACCACTTGGGAGAGATGAGGATCCCGGTGCCACCACCCCGCTGACCAGAAGCTCTCGGGGTGTGCGAGAACACGTGGGCAGACGAAGAGAGAGCAGTAGGAGTAGCAGTGTTGTCTGTGGTGATCCATGTTTCCCTCAGTGCCAAGAAGTCGAGGGACTGGAGGGAGGCATAGGCTGAGATGAACTCTGCCTTGTTGGCCGCAGATCGGCAGTTCCAGAGGCTACCGGAGACCTGGAACTCCACGTGGGTCGTGCGCGCTGGGACCACCAGATTAGGGTGGCCGCGGCCACGCGGTGTGGAGCGTTTGTATGGTCTGTGCAGAGAGGAGAGAACAGGGATAGACAGACACATAGTTGACAGGCTACACAAGAGGCTACGCTAATGCAAAGGAGATTGGAATGACAAGTGGACTACACGTCTCGAGTGTTCAGAAAGTTAAGCTTACGTAGCAAGAATCTTATTGACTAAAATGATTAAAATGATACAGTACTGCTGAAGTAGGCTAGCTGGCAGAGGCTGCGTTGTTGACTATGTAGGCTAGCTGGCAGTGGCTGCGTTGTTGACACTACACTAATCTAGTCGTTCCGTTGAGTGTAATAGTTTCTACTGTGCTGCTATTCGGGGCTAGCTGGCTAGCTGGCAGTGTTGATTACGTTACGTTGCGTTAAAAGAACGACAATAGCTGGCTAACTAACCTAGGAAATCGCTCTAGACTACACAATTATCTTTGATACAAAGACGGCTATGTAGCTAGCTATGTTGCTAGCTACGATCAAACAAATCAAGCCGTTGTACTGTAATGAAATGAAATGAAAAATGTGATACTACCTGTGGAGCGAAGCGAAATGCGACCGGGTTGTTGAGTGCGGAAGTTCTGTTCGGTAGACGTTGGCTAGCTGTTGGCTAGCTAGCAGTGTCTCCTACGTTAAGGACGACAAATAGCTGGCTAGCTAGCCTCGGTAAATTAAGATAATCACTCTAAAACTACACACTCTAAACTACACAATTATCTTGGATACGAAGACAGCAAAGACAACTATGTAGCTAGCTAACACTACACTAAGCAAGTCGTTCAGTTGAGTGTAATAGTTGTGCTGCTAATCGGTAGACGGTGGACGTTAGCTAGCTGGCTAGCTGCAGGGCAGATAGCAGTGTAGACTGCGTTAGGACGACAAAATACGATAATTACGCAATTATCTATGATACAAAGACGGCTATGTAGCTAGCTAAGAAGAAATTGCTAAGATTAGACAATCAAACCGTTGTACTATAATGAAATGTAATGAAATGTACCTGCGGACTACCTGCGGACCGAGTGCGGATGCGACCGCTCGCTCCAACCCGGAAGTCAAACCGGGTTGGAGCGAGCGGTGATAAGAGAAGTTGTATCTCTGGACATGCTGGTTGTAATGGGTGAGGTCACCGCATGTGTGGGAGGTGGTACAAAGAGGTATCAAAGGTATGAAGAGTGGAACTAGGGGCTCCATTGTAAACCAAAACAATGATAACTAACCTGAACAACAGTATACAAGGCATATTGACATTTGAGAGAGACATACAGCAGGCATAAAGTAATTGCAGGTGTTGATTGGGAGAGCTAGCTAAAACAACAGGTGAGACAAGAACAGCTAATCAGCTAACACAACAACAGCAGGTAAAATGGCGATGACTAGGCAGAGAGGGTCGGATTAACTACACACAGAGCCTGAGTTCGCGGCTGGGGCCGACAGATAAAAAAATAAATAAACAGAATGGAGTACCGTGATTCATGGACAGTCCAGCAGGCATCAGCTATGTAGCCAAGTGATCAGTGTCCAGAGGGCAGCAGTAGATGGAACAGGGAAGCCGCCACTACGCTAGCGACACAGAGTTTAAAGTTAGTAGCCCGCCGACGGAGACCGGTTGAAGGCACAGCGGATGGAGTATTCGTCGGCAGACCAGTCGTGGTGGTGCGGCGGAGGGCCGTGTCGACAGAGAATCCAAGCCAGATGGCGAAAGAGGTATTGTAGAATTTAGAATGCTAGCAGGGAGATGTCCCTGGCTCACGGCTAACTGGTGCTAGCTTCGTGGCAGTGGCGTTAGCCACTATAGCCCATCGGTAGCAGCGGTGAACCGGTGCCAAGGTCCAGAGTTTACAGCAAGGATCCGGTGGAGTATTGGGCTCTAGCCGTGTATGAGTGGGGTTTGGGAGAACAGCTGAGTAGGCCGGGAGGTGGGCCTCAGGGATAGCTTCGGTACTGGATGCCACGGTGAGTGCAAGCTAGCTGTGAGCTAGTTAGCTGCAAGCTGTGATCTAGCTGTGAAGATCAGAAGTAGTGGTCCAGGGATTACGGCAGGAATCCGGCGTTGTTGTGGAGAGACAGTCCGATACTGGTAGACTGGCAAGATTTATCCAGGCTAAGAACAGGGCTGGTATCTGTGCAGAAGGTAAAAGCCGCTAGCAGTGGCTAACAATGACTAAATAGCTTGTAGCTAATTAGTTGGTTAGCTTCTGGAGGTTCTTTAATGTGTTCTAAAATTAAAAATAAAATAATAATTATAGCGATACCGTATCACATTGGTTGAAGCAGGTTACCGCAAGGTATAATCGAATTAAAAATCGAAAAGAGATTGAAAATAAAGTTGAAAAAAAAATATATATATACACACACACAAAAAATACGAAAAGTACACGAGACACGAACCTAATGCTGACAACACAATACCCCCTTGCGGTGTATCAAATAATTGCAGCGCATTTACAGCTATTCTGTTTCTTTGAACAAAGAGTGTTACCCCTTTACTATTAAAGTGTTTTGCTCTCTGTTTATGACTGATAATAGGACGTAACACAGGGATGAGGAGAAAACAATCATTTGGATCCTACACAACACATTGTTGTTGTACCTAAATAATTCCACAAGAGGGCGACAAAAAATTCTTAAAACCAAATAACGGCACTCCCATTCCTTCTGAGTTACCCGAGTGTACTGCTCAGTCATTGACATGAGCGAATCTACTAAGCCAAAAACAATGGTGTGTGATGCCAGAACAAGCATGTTTGCCATAATCGATACCATCATGAAGAACGTATATCCAGAGGCACAAGGGCAGGTTACATCTCACCCTGATCTAACGGATGCAATAGTTAGACTGGAGGAGCTCATATCTTAGGGTAGGATTGGTGCTCTCTCCCGTGATCTCAGTCACCAAGTCAACCACATAATTTCTGATAGCAATGTGACCCCTCTGGGACAGACAGTGGCGGCTGGAAAGAGTGCATCTGATACCATCCTTTCGAAGCTTGAAGTGGAATGACAAGGTGGGGAAGCCCACAACTTACGAGCTGGTTCCAGCTGTTTATAGAGGAGTCTGTTAAGTGCCTCCTGCTTCCTAGTTTTGTGCCCTATTCAACTTCAATGAGTTTGGCTCAGGGGGCCAAGGTGTTGGCTAGAGTGTCTGAAGATAGAATTTCATGCTCTTCTTCTTCATCAGTATTTAGTGACACAGTCAGTCTCTTTACCAAAGTTATGGTAAGCCAGGTCATGTACTCTGTGGATTCTGATGCAGAAAGTAGAGGATCCTCTCCAACTGAATCTCTCCAAACATCTGAAACCACTATATCTGATGTAGGCCAACATTGATGGAAAGGAAGCGGATACCACCAGTCATTCTGGTGTAGCTCAAAACATTGTCAGGGACGATATGTCAACCAGCCCAGACATGGTCAAATATGTCACACTTCCAACCCCATCCTCTGATAACTTGGGCAGTGATGATGACGTCACCGGCCTCATCAGCATGTTAGTAATGAGAATTCTAACAGAAATCCAAACCCCAGCAGAAGATTACCCAGTTGATGTCACACGCAAGTCACAAGACCTGATCCCCAAAGTTATGGAGGTCTTCTGTGCATGGTCAGGCTGCTCTGAGACACAAGCCTATCCAGAGAACTTGAGGATTCATAAAGTCTACAGAGTCGTCTATAAAAGTCTGTTGGAGGAGTTTGGCTCAGAGAAAATCCTCAAACAGGCAGTGTCGACTCAGGACTCTTCATTTGATAGGATTCTTGTCAAGTCTTTGAGTGAAGTGCTTCTCCACAGATGTAATGATGCATTGAGGGCAGCCTCAAGAACATCAGTCAAAACCACCGGGCCTTCCACTGGCTGAGGATGTGAGGGCTAGCAGCGGGAAATTATCTTTTCTACAAAGGCTGGTCAGGCTGACAAGCAACTTAAAAGGTACAGCAAATATATTTAAATGAACAGTTGTGGGAGATAATGTGAGTAAACAATGCTATTCAGTGTAAAAAATGTAAAACCATCCGTTCATTCCAAAACCAATCATAAATGTTGTTGTGCTGGTGTGGTAGGTGTGATTGTTATCATCATGAGGTTGTTCAGCTGTGACATGTTTTAAAACATGTTTTTCTCTTTAAATACTTAGCTATTCAAGAAGGGGAACAAGAAGGATTCCCACCGCTCTGAATCAGAACAAGTACAGACCACTGCTGAAGATGGCATGCGTAAGTTCACACAACAGGACATTGTCTGTTTGAGATATTGGTGTACAAAGAAATGCCATTTCAAAATAACCTAACAAATCAGTAGTCATCTCTTATGTAAAAGTAATTATATTCTCCAAAACTCAAGCTGTTGGTTCTCCTTTATCAGTGCCAGTTATGTTGAGTTGTATCATTTCTAAATGAAAGTGCATGTCAACTCTCTCTCTCTCTTTTCTTTAGTGCCCAGCATAATGCCACATGCTGCCATGTCTGCACTGCCAAAGGATCTCCCCGCCAGCTCCCAACAGGAGACGCCTCACAAACGTCCACTTCTCGTCAGGATGTTTTCTGCCATCTCCAAAGGCCTGTTCAAGCCCTTCAAACAGTCCTTAAAGACCAAGTAACTTAAGACAATTTATTAAACGTCATTCATTGCATTAAATTGGCCTTTGTCTTATGTGCTCCCGTTTTTATTTTATTTTATTTTTTACCTTTATTTAACCAGGCAAGTCAGTTAAGAACAAATTCTTATTTTCAATAACGGCCTAGGATCAGTGGGTTAACTGCCTGTTCAGGGGCAGAACGACAGATTTGTACCTTGTCGGCTCGGGGGTTTGAACTTGCAACCTTCCGGTTACTAGTCCAACGCTCTAACCACTAGGCTACCCTGCCGCCCCGTTAACAGACCAGATTACAATACTGGTCTTTTAAATGTTAGCAGTGATAGCAACATGAACTATAGTGGTGTGTGTATAGCCCTTCTACACGTCTGACTCTTCTGACACTGTGTGACATGCCCTCTGATCCAGTGATCTAGGATATTCTGAGTGGCTTTAGGCCTGAATCTCTGCCCTCCCGCCCAAATAAATGTTTTCTCTTCTGATATATCTGCCACTGTCAGCAGCCAGCAGGGGGAAAGACATTTTCTCCCTCATGACTAAAACACTGTGAAAGGCTTTTATCTATTGCAGCATATTCCATCTTTTGATTTAACCTATTATACGGTAGTAGTATCAATTATTTCCCAACGGTTATATCACAGGAAATGTGTTATAAAAAGTAAACTTACAGTGCATCCGGAAAGTATTCAGACCACTTGACTTTTTCCACATTGTTACATTACATTGTTACAATTGATTTTTTTCCTCTCATTAAGCTACACAAAACACCTCATGACAAAGCGAAAAGTGTAGAACATTTTAGCAAATTTATTAAGAATAAAAACAGAATTACCGTATTTAAATAATTATTGAGACCCTTTGCTATGAGACTCGAAATTGAGCTCAGGTGCATCCCGTTTCCATTGATCATCCTTGAGATGTTTCTACTACTTGTTTGGAGTCCTGTGGTAAATTCAATTGATTGGACATGATTTGGAAAGAAACACAGACCTGGGGGAAGGGTATGAGAAACAATATTCTCTGATCTGATGATACCGAGATTGAACTCTTTGGCTGAATTTGGGAGGAAACCTGGCACCATCAGGATCCTGGGAAAGATGACTGGGTGACTAGTCAGGATCAAAGATACAGAGAAAGTACAGAGATTGATGAAAACCTGCTCCAGAGGTTCACCTTCCAACAGGACAACGACCCTAAGCACACAGCCAAGACAATGCAGGAGTGGATTCTGGACAAGTCTCTGAATGTCCATGAATGGCCCAGCCAGAGCACGGACCTGAACCCGATCGAACATCTCTGGAGACACCTGAAAAAACTGTGCAGCGACGCTCCCCATCCAATCTGACAGAACATGAGAGGATCTGCAGAGAAATGGGAGAAACTCCCCAAATACAGGTGTACCAGCTTGTAGCGTCATACCCAAGAAGACTCGAGGCTGTAATCGCTGCCAAAGGTGCTTCAACAAAGTACTGAGTTAAAGGGTCTGAATATTTGTAAATGTGATATCAGTATTTTATTTTTAGTACATCGTTGTTTTAAAAAAAAAAATCTAAAACCTGTTTTTGCTTTCTTATTATCTGTAGAGGGGGGGGGGTAAACGAATGAATCAATTTTAGATTAAGGCTGTAATGTAACAATGTGGAAAAGGTCAAGGGGTCTGAATACTTTCCGAATGCACTTTATGTAATGAAAATATTAGCTGGTTGCTACTATAAATAGCTAGGTTATCCAGTGCAGTGGTAATACTGCCTGCCTTGGGAGATAACGTAGGATGCGTGCTTATCCGGGTGCCAGAGACACAATCACAAGCTTTCTTCAGACTACTAGCTCAAACTTACAACGTAAAGATATGATTATCACTACTTAGGTCAGACCAGATATTGTGTATAAAAACAAAACACTTTATTACAATTAGGCTGAAAAAAATCCAATGAAAACACAACTACTTTACAAGTACAAATGTTTTCCTTATTCATTGTTATTTACAGTTTTTTTCTTCAACATCAATAAAAAAATGGCATATTTATGAGAAAACAATATACTAAAGTACATGTTTACAGTATTTGTTACATAAACATAAATCGACTGAAGGAAAATGCATTATTATCCATTAAATATCTGAAGGTTACAAAAAAACAACGAAATGTTACATTTAAGAGTCAAGCTCACTCTTATGCAAACAATTAAGGAGCTAACTTTTAGGGACACTTCTGTCAATGTTAAATTGATACATTGAAAAAGGTTATGTGAATGTGTTTCTACAGGTAAAAATGCTGGGATAGATGATAGAAGAGCAATGATAGACGCTGCCATCGGTTTTCTGAAAAAAAGTGCCTGATTTTAATTTTATTTCACCTTTATTTAACCAGGTAGGCTAGTTGAGAACAAGTTCTCATTTACAACTACGACCTGGCCAAAATAAAGCATAGCAGTGTGAACAGACAACAACACAGAGTTACACATGGAGTAAACAATAAACAAGTCAATAACACAGTATAAAAAAAAGAAAAAGTCTATATACATTGTGTGCAAAAGGCATGAGGAGGTAGGCGAATAATTACAATTTAGCAGATTAACACTGGAGTGATAAATGATCAGATGGTCATGTGCAGTTAGACATACTGGTGTGCAAAAGAGCAGAAAAGTAAATAAATAAAACCAGTATGGGGATGAGATAGGTAAATTGGGTGGGCTATATACCGATGAACTTATGTACAGCTGCAGCGATCGGTTAGCTGCTCAGATAGCAGATGTTTAAAGTTGGTGAGGGAGATAAAAGTCTCCAACTTTATCGATTTTTGCAATACGTTCCAGTCACAGGCAGCAGAGAACTGGAAGGAAAGGCGGCCAAATGAGGTGTTGGCTTTAGGGATGATCAATGAGATACACCTGCTGGAGCGCATGCTACGGGTGGGTGTTGCCATCGTGACCAGTGAACTGAGATAAGGCGGAGCTTTACCTAGCATGGAATGGTAGATGACCTGGAGCCAGTGGGTCTGGTGACGAATATGTAGCGAGGGCCAGCCGACAAGAGCATACAGGTCGCAGTGGTGGGTGGTATAAGGTGCTTTAGTAACAAAACGGATGGCACTGTGATAAACTGCATCCAGTTTGCTGAGTAGAGTATTGGAAGCTATTTTGTAGATGACATCGCCGAAGTTGAGGATCGGTAGGATAGTCAGTTTTACTAGGGTAAGTTTGGCGGCGTGAGTGAAGAAGGCTTTGTTGTGGAATTGAAAGCCGACTCTAGATTTGATTTTAGATTGGAGATGTTTGATATGAGTCTGGAAGGAGAGTTTACAGTCTAGCCAGACACCTAGGTACTTATAGATGTCCACATATTCTAGGTCGGAACCATCCAGGGTGGTGATGATAGTCGGGCGTGCGGGTGCAGGCAGCGAACGGTTGAAAAACATGCATTTGGTTTTACTAGCGTTTCAGAGCAGTTGGAGGCCACGGAAGGAGTGTTGTATGGCATTGAAGCTCGTTTGGAGGTTAGATAGCACAGTGTGCAAGGACGGGCCGGAAGTATATAGAATGGTGTCGTCTGCGTAGAGGTGGATCAGGGAATCGCCCGCAGCAAGAGCAACATCATTGATATATACAGAGAAAAGAGTCGGCCCGAGAATTGAACCCTGTGGCACCCCCATAGAGACTGCCAGAGACCGGACAACATGCCTTCCAATTTGACACACTGAACTCTGTCTGCAAAGTAGTTGGTGAACCAGGCAAGGCAGTCATTAGAAAAACTGAGGCTACTGAGTCTGCCGATAAGAATATGGTGACTGAAGGAGTCGAAAGCCTTGGCCAGGTCGATGAAGACGGCTGCACAGTACTGTCTTTTATCGATGGCAGTTATGATATCGTTTAGTACCTTGAGCGTGGCTGAGGTGCACCCGTGACCGGCTCGGAAACCAGATTGCACAGCGGAGAAGGTACGGTGGGATTCGAGATGGTCAGTGATCTGTTTGTTGACTTTGCTTTCGAAGACCTTAGATAGGCAGGGCAGGATGGATATAGGTCTGTAACAGTTTGGGTCCAGGGTGTCTCCCCCTTTGAAGAGGGGGATGACTGTGGCAGCTTTCCAATCATTGGAGATCTCAGACGATATGAAAGAGAGGTTGAACAGGCTGGTAATAGGGGTTGCGACAATGGAGGCGGATAGTTTCAGAAATAGAGGGTCCAGATTGTCAAGACCAGCTGATTTGTACGGGTCCAGGTTTTGCAGCTCTTTCAGAACATCTGCTATCTGGATTTGGGTAAAGGAGAAGCTGGGGAGGCTTGGGCGAGTAGCTGCAGGGGGGGGGGGGGGCTGTTGGCCGAGGTTGGAGTAGCCAGGAGGAAGGCATGGCCGTGTTACCTAGCCTCAGTGCAGTGGGCAGTGGGCAGCTGGGAGGAGGTGCTCTTGTTCTCCATGGACTTTACAGTGTCCAATAACTTTTTGGAATTAGAGCTACAGGATGCAAATTTCTGCTTGAAAAAGCTAGCCTTTGCTTTCCTGACTGACTGCGTGTATTGGTTCCTGACTTCCTGAACAGTTGCATATCGCGGAGACTATTCGATGCTATTGCAGTCCGCCACAGGATGTTTTTGTGCTGGTTGAGGGCAGTCAGGTCTGGAGTGAACCAAGGGCTATATCTGTTCTTAGTTCTGCATTTTTTGAACGGAGCATGCTTATCTAAGATGGTGAGGAAGTTACTTTTAAAGAATGACCAGGCATCCTCAACTGATGGGATGAGGTCAATATCCTTCTAGGATACCCGGGCCAGGTCGATTAGAAAGGCCTGCTCGCAGAAGTGTTTTAGGGAGCGTTTGACAGTGATGAGGGGTGGTTGTTTGACTGCGGACCCGTAGCGGATACAGGCAATGAGGCAGTGATCGCTGAGATCCTGATTGAAGACAGCAGAGGTGTATTTGGAGGGCCAGTTGGTCAGGATAACGTCTATGAGGGTGCCCTTGTTTACAGATGTAGGGTTGTACCTGGTGGGTTCCTAGATGATTTGTGTGAGATTGAGGGCATCTAGCTTAGATTGTAGGACTGCCGGGGTGTTAAGCATATCCCAGTTTAGGTCACCTAACAGAACAAACTCTGAAGCTAGATGGGGGGGGTGATCAATTCACAAATGGTGTCCAGGGCACAGCTGGGAGCTGAGGGGGGTCGGTAAAGCAGGCGGCAACAGTGAGAAACTTATTTCTGGAGAGAGTAATTTTAAAAATTAGTAGTTTGAACTGTTTGGGTATGGACCTGGAAAGTATGTCATTACTTTGTAGGCTCCCCCTTTGGCAGTTCTATCTTGAAGGAAAATGTTATAGTTGTGTATGGAAATCTCTGAATTTTTGGTGGCCTTCCTAAGCCAGGATTCAGACACGGCAAGGGCATCAGGGTTGGCAGAGTGTGCTAAAGCAGTGAGTAAAACAAACTTAGGGAGGAGGAGGCTTCTGATGTTGACATGCATGAAACCAATGCTTTTTCGATCACAGAAGTCAACAAATGAGGGTGCCTGGGGACATGCAGGGCCTGTGTTTACCTCCACATCACCCGCGGAACAAAGGAGGAGTAGTATGAGGGTGCGGCTAAAGGCTATCAAAACTGGTCGTCTAGAGAGTTGGGGACAAAGAATAAAAACACCACACCTTGTGAAATCCCTGGGCCTATGGCTGTTGAAGATACTCCACTGCACTGCTGCTGTGAGCAGGAGTGGGAGAGAAGTCATGCTTTTATTATACTCTTGTTCTGTCACTCATTCTCCTGCCTCTCCATCTCAAAGGCTGCCAAATATTTTGAAGAGTGGTTAAAGGAGGTGGCTGTGTGTACACACACTCAGACTCCAGCTCTATGTATAGGTTTGTCTTATTCCAGAATACACCCATAATTGTGATCCACACAGTATGGTTCTATGTTTTCCACTCTGTGATTAAAAGTAGTTCTCAGAGTAGAGCTATTTTGAAATGACCAAAGCCCTTCTCCCCCGATTGCTCAGTTTGGCCTAGCGGCCAGCTCTAGGGAGAGTCTTGGTGGTTCCAAACTTCTTCTGTTTAAGGAAGAGGCCACTGTGTCCTTGGGCACCTTCAATATTGCAAAAATGTTTTGGTACCCTTCACCAGATCTGTGTCTTGACACAATCATGTCTCTGAGCTCTATGGACAATTCCTTCGACCTCATGGCTTGGTTTTTGCTCTGACATACACTGTCAACTGTTAGACCTTATATTTTCGACATATAGAAAACATCTAGCTGCAGATAGCTAATTCTCCTCTATGCGTTTTCCCCTTGCTGCTAATAAGCTCTTACCAATCTAACTAAATTAATAGAGAACATCTGGTTATCTGACAGTCTATGCAGCAACTATTGTATTAGAGTCAAGCTGTGGTTATTTTATTTATTTTCCTAGACAAGTCAGTTCAGAACAAATTCTTATTTACAATGACAGGTTAGGAACAGTGGGTTAACTACCTTGTTCAGGAGCAGAATGTCATATTTTTACATGGTTAGCTCAGGGATCTGACCTAGCAACCTTTCAGTTACTGGCCCAACGCTCTAACCACAAGGCTACCTGCTGCCCCAAGTCCTGCCAACTCAAAACTGAGGACTAATCCCCCCCCAATCCACAAAGAGAGAGAGTGAGGCACAGAGAGAGAGAGAGAGAGACACAGACAATGGTAGGCTTCGAGGGGACTCCTATGGTAGGTACACCTATAGCTCATGTAAGACGACTTTTTCACTGACCTCAACCCAGAGTCTCTCAGTGCATTCACAGTCAGCCCACTGACACCCCTATCAGACCACAGCAAAATCACAGTCTACTTGAACAGAGCAATACTAAATCATGAGGCATCAAAGCCAAAGGAGCTGAGTAACATTAAGAAATGCTATTAGATGGAAGGAATGCAGTTTGGAAACCTACCAAAAAATTCAATCCCTTCTAGACAATTTCCTGGGTAAAACATTCCACTGCAATAGTGAAGGTGTAAACTTGGCAGTAGAAAATCTTAACAGTATATTTGACCTCTCAGCTTCCCTATCAAATCTAAAAATCTCAAATAGAAAACCAAAGAAAATGAACAACAATGACAAATGGTTTGATGAAGAATGCAAAAATCTAAGAAAGAAATTGAGAAACCTGTCCAACCAAAAACAGAGACCCGGAGTCTAAGCTTTCACTATGGTGAATCACTAAAACAATACAGAAATACACTACGGAAAAAGAAGGAACATTACGTCAGAAATCAGCTCAATGTAATTGAAGAATCCATAGACTCTAACCACTTCTGGGAAAATTGGAAATCACTAAACAAACAACAAAGAATTATCTATCCAAAATGGAGATGTATGGGTAAACCACTTCTCCAATCTTTTTGGCTCTTTTACAAAGAATAAAGAGCAAAAACATATACATGATCAAATACAAATCTTAGAATCAACTTTTAAAGACTGGAGAATCCAGTGGGTTCTGGTAATTACATTGAATGAGTTACAGGACAAAATAAAATCCTCCAACCCAAAAATGATGGTCTCCTTAATGAAATGATCAAATATACAGACAACAAATTCCAATTGGCGACACTAAAACTCTTCAACATCATCCTTAGCTCTGGCATCTTCCCAATATTCGGAGCCAAGGACTGATCCCCCCCCAATCCACAAAAGTGGAGACAAATTTGACCCCAATAACTACCGTGGAATATGCGTCAACAGTAACGCTGGGAAAATCCTCTGCATTATCATTAACAGCAGACTCGTACATTTCCTCAATGAAAACAATGTACTGAGCAAATGTCAAATTGGCTTTTTACCAAATTACCGTACAACAGACCATGTTTTCACCCTACACACCCTAATTGACAACCAAACAAACAAAAACAAAGGCAAAATCTTCTCATGCTTTGTTCATTTCAAAAAGGCCTTCGACTCAATTTGGTATGAGGGTCTGCTATACAAATTGATGGAAAGTGGTGTTGGGGGTAAAACATACAACATTATAAAATCCATGTACACAAACAACAAGTGTGCGGTTAAAATGGGCAAAAAACACACACATTTCTTCACAAAGGGTCGTGGGGTGAGACAGGGATGCAGCTTAAGCCCCACCCTCCTCAACATATATATCAACGAATTGGTGCGGGCACTAGAATAGTCTGCAGCACCCGGCCTCACCCTACTAGAATCTGAAGTCAAATGTCTACTGTTTGCTGATGATCTGGTGCTTCTGTCACCAACCAAGGAGGGCCTACAGCAGCACCTAGATCTTCTGCACAGATTCTGTCAGACCTGGGCCCTGACAGTAAATCTCAGTAAGACCAAAATAATGGTGTTCCAAAAAAGGTCCAGTCGCCAGGACCACAAATACAAATTCCATCTAGACACGGTTGCCCTAAAGCACACAAAAAACTATACATACCTTGGCCTAAACATCAGCGCCACAGGTAACTTCCACAAAGCTGTGAACGATCTGAGAGACAAGGCAAGAACATAAATTTCAACAAACCAATTAGGATCTGGCTAAAAATACTTGAATCAGTCATAGATTTTTAGATTCTTTCGAATAGGACAGTACCTGTGTGTTTGTTTCTCCGTCCTGGTCCACCCAGGCCGTAGGCGAGGTCAAGGATAGCAGGGTTCGGTACACGAATCGGGTTCTCGGTAGGTCCAGGTCCAAACGCCAACAGGTAAGTCCAAAACAATCCAGCTCATACACGGTAAATCCAGCCAATCTCTATTGTCTCTTTCTCTATTGTTCATAGATCCTTCCAGCACTCTCTCTTCCCCTTCCTGGTTTTCCTTGACCCTTTATCTCTGGGTCGGCTCCACCTTCTGAGGGTTCCCCTTGCTTCTGGGACATGTAGTTATGGCGGTCGGCCATTTTGTGATCTGTAGTTCTGACAGGGGCGGCCATTTTAGTGATCGGGCAGAACCCGTTTATTAGTTCTGCTCTCACATATCTGCCATTTATCACTCGTCCCCCTTCTTTGCCACAATATATATATATATATATATATATATATATATATATATATATATATATATTTGACATTTGTAATGTCTTTATTGTTTTGAAACTTCTGTATGTGTAATGTTTACTGTTAATTTTTATTGTTTATTTCACTTTTGTATATTATCTACCTCACTTGCTTTGGCAATGTTAACACGTTTCCCATGCCAATAAAGCCCCTTGAATTGAATTGAGAGGAACAGCGACACAGAGAGAGAGAGAGAGAGAGAGACATTGAGAGAGAGAGAGAGAGAGAGAGAGAGAGAGAGAGAGAGAGAGAGAGAGAGAGAGAGAGAGATAGAGAAAGAGGACACAGACAGAGAGAGAGACAAAGAAACAGAGAGAGAGAGAGAGAGAGAGAGACAGAAAGAGGACACAGAGACACAGAGAGAGACACAGAGACACTTAGAGAGGGACACAAAGTAACAGAGAGAGAGAGACAGAGAGAGAGACACAGAGAGAGACAGACACAGAGAAACACAGAGAGAGACACAGACACAGAAAAATAGAGAGAGAGAGACCCAGATAGAGACACAGACACAGAGAGTTACACAGACACAGAGAGAGAGACAGAGAGACTGAGAGACACAGAAAGAAAGAGAGACACAGAGAGACATAGATCTTTTCCCAACCGGTAATAATTGCCAAGTATTTTAATGACCTTTTCCCTAAATTGCAAGTTAGGTTATGGTGGGTAGCTTTATCGTCATATAATATAATAATGAAATAATAATAATAATAATAATAATAATAATGATATTGGCAATAGCAAAGGAATTATTAATTTAACCTAATTATGAAACAAATTACAGTGCATTTGGAAAGTGTTCTGAATACATTTTGTTACATTACAACCTTATTCATACATTGATTATTCAAACATTGTTTGTTTTTTCCTCATCAATCTACACACAACACATACAATGACATTGCAAAAACTGGTCTTTAGAAAAAAAACGGGGGAAAAAAACCCTGAAATAATTTACATAAGTATTTAGACAGTTTACTCAATACTTTATTGAAGCAACTTTGGCAGCGATTACAGCCTCATGTCTTCTTGGGTATGACACTACAAGCTTGGCACACCTGTATTTGGGGAGTTTCTAACATTCTTCTGTAGTGGAAATTTCCTGTATTATCAAATCATGAGAGCAAACCACACACAAGTCAGAGTTATCATAAAGTCCATCATTAATTATATGAGCTCCATCACAATCCTGTGACTCTCAGATCAATTCAGTGTCTATAAAATAATTATCTGAGAGTGTCAACATAATGGCAACTGAGATCCTTTATAGCAAAGATCCACCCCCCTAGTCGACGTGACAAATAACAGATCTTAAGAACATTATACAAAGAAATATTTTACTTGAGAGAGGAGTATCCCATCACCAGACAGTATTTAGCTATAAATTATCGTTCAGTTTGGTCTTCTAAACGAAGCTCTTATCTCGTTCTTGGTACAAAATAGTACCAAGACATTACCTCACCCAATGGTATATATCAATTGTCATTTTAGACACTCCCATCCCAAATACAACCCATCCTGAACAAGCTCACGGAGAGGAGAGTGACACTCTAGGTCAAGATAAGGGCAACCTCAGAGGGAACATAATGGTTCCAGACACTGCCATCCTCCATTCTCCGATGGGAAAAGTAGGGAGTGACTGGCACACAGACATTGTGAAGCCAAGAGATAATTGGTTCCCCCTCAATCATCCCTTCACATGGTTTAAAAGATACGTTTACATATGAAGACAAGCTTGACCTTCTCCCCTTTCTGTGGCCCAAGTAACTGAACCCTGACAGAGAACAGATAACTGCAAACGGCCAACACTATAGTACAACAAAATACATTCTAAATGACAAGTATCTCACAAACATATTATGAAAATAAAACATCTTATCTATGTTACCCAACTAATTCTGATTCTGCCACGATACTCGTCTACAGATCCTCTCAAGAACTGTCAGGTTGGATGGCGAACGTCGCTGCACAGCTATTTTCAGGACTCTCCAGAGATCGGGTTCAAGTCTGGGCTCTGGCTGGGCCACTCAAGGACATTCAGTGACCTGTCCTGAAGCCACTCCTGCGTTGAATTGGCTGTGTGCTTAGGGTCATTGTTCTGTTGGAAGGTGAACCATCGCCCCAGTCTGAAGTCCTGAGTGCTCTGGAGAAGGTTTTCATCAAGGATCTCTCTGTACTTTTCTCCGTTCATCTTTGCCTCAATCCTGATTAGTCTCCTGGTCCCTGTCTCTGAAAAACATCCATACAGCATGATGCTGCCACCACCATACTTCACCGTAGGGACGGTGCCAGGTGTCCTCCAGACGTGACACTTCACATTCAGGTCAAATATTTAAATCTTGGTTTCATCAGACCAGATAATCTTGTTTCTCATGATCTGAGTCTTTAGGTGCCTTTTGGCAAACTTCAAGTGGGCTGTCATGTGCTTTAACTGAGGAGTTGCTTCTGTCTGGCCATTCTATCATAGAGGCCTGATTGGTGGAGTGCTGCAGAGATGGTTGTCCTTCTGGAAGGTTCTACCATCTCCACAGAGGAATTGTAGAGCTCTGTCAGAGTGACCATCGTCGTTTGTCCAGCCAACTCTAGGAAGAGTCTTGGTGGTTCCAAACTTCTTCCATTTGAAAATGATGGAGGCCACTTTGTTCTTGGGGAAAATCAATGCTGCAGAAATGTTTTGGTACCCTTCCCCAGATCTGTGACTCAACGCAATCCTGTCTCAGATCTCTATGGAAAATTCCTTCGACCTCATGACTTGTTTTTTTCTCTGACACAGGTGTGTACCATTCAACCCAAAAAAGAATAATACATATTCGGATAAGGCCGTAACGTAACAAAATGTGGAAAAAGTCAAGGGGTCTGAATACCTTCCGAATGCACTGTATACATTTAAATAACATCAAAATAAAACTGCTTTGTTTAGGTATTAAAATTAAAAGTATGTAAATAAAACTTTCCTCACAATTAAATTGTGGGAGGCCAGGCTCAAGTTCAGAGAAAAATATGAGTGCTCTCTTTTAAACCATCCGTGTGCAAAAAAATATGTTTTCACATTTTGTTGCATTACAAGGTGGTATTGAAATAGATTTCATTGTAATTTTTTCTCAAATTTTTTTGGTCATAATGTCAAAGTGAAAATAAACGTATACACATTTGTACTAATTAATAAAATGTAATAACTGAAATATACGTAGTTGTTGCATAAGTATTCAGCCCCTTTGTCTAGGCAAGCCTAAATTAGTTCAAGAGTACAATTGGGCGTAACAAATCACATAATAAGTTACATGGACTTACTCTGTGAAATAACATACATGCGACATCTGTGAGGTACATCAGTCAAGTATTGAATTTCAAGCACAGATTCAACTACAAAGACCAGGGAGCTTTGCAAAAGTCTAATAAAGAAGGGTGGTGATTGGTTGATGGGTAACAATAACAAATCAATCATTGATCGTTCAAAACTTGAAATTGCTGTCTAGCCATTATACCCAACACCTTGAAGCAGCTTGAAGAATTTTGAAAAGAATAATGGTCAATTATTGCCCAATCCAGGTGTGCAAAGCTCTTAGAGACTTACCAAAGAAGACTCACAGTTGCAATCGCTGCCAAAGGTGTTTTAAACATGTATTGACTCAAGGGGTTGAATACTAATCAAAGTATATTAGTGTGTTATTTGTAATGAATCCAAAAAATAATATGGAATTAAATCCATTTTAATCCCACGTTGTAACGCAATAAAATGTGACAAATCAAAATTTCAAATCAAATCAAATTTTATTTGTCACATACACATGGTTAGCAGATGTTAATGCGAGTGTAGCGAAATGCTTGTGCTTCTAGTTCCGACAATGCAGTAATAACCAACGAGTAATCTAACCTAACAATTCCACAACTACTACATTATACACACAAGTGTAAAGGGATAAAGAATATGTACATGAAGATATATGAATGAGTGATGGTACAGAACGGCATAAGCAAGATGCAGTAGATGGTATATAGTACAGTATATACATATGAGATGAGTAATGTAGGGTATGTAAACATAAAAATGGCATAGTTTAAACCTCTTGGGGATAGGGGGCAGAATTTTCACTTTTGGATAAATAGCGTGCCCAATTTCAACTTTCTGCTACTCATGCCAAGAATATAAGATATGCATATTATTCATATATCTGGATAGAAAACACTCTGGCATTTCTAAAACTGTTTGAATCATGTCTGTGAGTATAACAGAACTTATGTAGCAGGCAAAACCTCGAGGACTAACTGTTCAGAATCTCCCCCCCCCCCCTGTTCGCTGAATTGTCTTTGCCAAAGGATATTTCATAGGAACCTATTTTCAGTTTGACCTCGCCTTCTGGATGATAACGGGGCGAACAGGCAGTGGCTCGGGTGGTTGTTGTCCTTGATGATCTTTATCGGCTTCCTGTGACATCGGGTGGTGTGGGTGTCCTGAGGGCAGGTAGTTTGCCCCCGGTGATGCGTTGTGCAGACCTCACTACCCTCTGGAGAGCCCTACGGTTGTGGGCGGAGCAGTTGCCGTACCAGGCGGTGATACAGCCCAACAGGATGATCTCGATTGTGCATATGTAAAGGTTTGTGAGTGCTTTTGGTGACAAGCTGCATTTCTTCAGCCTCCAGAGTTTGAAGAGGCGCTGCTGTGCCTTCTTCACAACGCTGTCTGTGTGGGTGGACCAATTCAGTTTGTCCGTGATGTGTACGCCGAGGAACTTAAAACTTACTACCCTCTCCACTACTGTCCCGTTGGTGTGGGTAGCGGGGTGCTCCCTGTTTCCTGAAGTCCACGACCATCTCATTTGTTTTGTTGACGTTGAGTGTGAGGTTATTTTCCTGACACCACACTCAGAGGGCCCTCACCTCCTCCCTGTAGGCAGTCTCGTCATTATTGGTAATCAAGCCTACCACTGTAGTGTTGTCCCCAAACTTGATGATTGAGTTGGAGGCGTGCATGGCCACACAGTCGTGGTTGAACAGGGAGTACAGGAGAGGGCTCAGAATGCACCCTTGTGGAGCCCCAGTGTTGAGGATCAGAGGGGTGGAGATGTTGTTACCTACCCTCACCACCTGGGGCGGCCCGTCAGGAAGTCCCGTACCCAGTTGCACTGGGCGGGGTCGAGACCCAGAGCCTCGAGCTTGTTGCCGAGTTTGGAGGGTACTATGGTGTTAACTTCTTTGGGGTAGGGGGCAGTATTGGGTAGCTTGGATGAAAAACGTGCCCAAATTAAGCTGCCTGCCACTCAGCCGTAAAAGCTAGAGTATGCATATAATTAGTAAATTTGGATAGAAAACACTCTGAAGTTTCTAAAACTGTTTGAATGATGTCTGTGAGTATAACAGAACTCATATGGCAGGCAAAAACCTGAGAAAAAATAGAATTAAAGAATGTTGCTCACTCCTGAATGAAGGACACATGGAAATGAAGGCATCTACAGGTTAGTCATTTGAAGTAAGTCACATTATTAATATTAAAGTTAATGACAATTTATTGGAAATGTTGAGGTGGAAACAACAGAAATGAGAAAAGGCATGAGGTAGTTGACTTATCCTGATGTGCAGATGGGACTTAATAGCTGGACTTATAGGTTAAAATCAGTGTCATCTTTTGCTATAATGACTTAACATTGTATGCTGAATCTAAAAACTGAAGAACAGGTTGTGTGTGGAGTGTGGTATATAATTGCTAAAGAAATTCAGATATGCCAATGTAGTGGAGAATTAAGTTTAACTTCTTGTGACTAGGGGGCAGTATTTTCATTTTGGAAAAATAACGTTCCCAAAGTAAACGGGATATTTTGTCAGGACGACAAGATGCTAGAATATGCATATAATTGACAGTTTAGGATAGAAAACACTCTAAAGTTTCCAAAACTGTACAAATATTGTCTGTGAGTATAACAGAACTGATATTGCAGGCGAAAGCCTGAGAAAAATCCAATCCGGAAGTGACTCATGTTTTGAAAGCTCTGCGTTCCGATGCGTCCCTATTGAGCAGTGAATGGGCTATCAACCAGATTACTTTTTTTACGTATTCCCCAAGGTGTCTATACAGCATTGTGACGTAGTTTTACGCCTTTATGTTGAAGAATAAGCGTAAGCGGCTACATTAAGGAAGTGGTCACCTGATGGCTCTCGAGTGATTCTTGCTTAAAATACAGAGGTAGCCATTTTTCTAATCGGTCCTACTGAAAAACCAATTGTCCCGGTGGATATATATTATCGAATAGATTTTTGAAAAACACCTTGAGGATTGATTATATTGTCATGTTTCTGTTGATATTATGGAGCTAATTTGGAATATTTTTCGGCGTTGTCGTGACCGCAATTTCCGGTCGATTTCTCAGCCAAACGTGAAGAACAAACAGAGCTATTTCGCCTACAAAAATAATATTTTGGGAAAAAAGGAACATTTGCTATCCAACTGGGAGTCTCGTGAGTGAAAACATCCGAAGCTCATCAAAGGTAAACAATTTAATTTGATTGCTATCGATAAACTTACACAAATGCTTGTCTTGCTTTGGCTGTAAAGCATATTTTGAAAATCTGAGATGACAAGGTGATTAACAAAAGGCTAAGCTGTGTTTCAATATATTTCACTTGTGATTTCATGAATAGGAATATTTATGTCCGTTGCGTTATGCTAATTAGTGTCAGTTGATGACAATGCTCCCGGACCCTGGATGGGTAGTACCAACAAGTTAACAGCACACTACTCAACAGAAGTGAGACTTATGTCGCCTACGGTGTATCAAAAAATATGTTTTTCAATGACGTGGCTCTCTGCCAATAATTACATTTAGAATATTAGAGTATTCTAAATCAATATCTAAAGGGCATTTTTCATTTGGGCAAATCTGATCTGTGAGAATATCTAAGGGGCTTTTATATACAGTTGAAGTCGGAAGTTTACATATCCCTTAGCCAAATACATTTAACTTCTTGATGCACCCATCCCGTGAAGGGGATCATTTTTGTCAAAATCCGCTGAATTGTAGAGCGCCAAATTCAAATTAAATTACTAAAAATATAAAATTTTAATGAAATCACAAGTGCAATATAGCAAAAGACAGCTTAGCTTGTTGTTAATCCACCTGGCGTGTCAGATTTCAAAAAAGACTTTCGGCGAAAGCATACCAAGCGTTTATGTCAGGACATCTCTCTCAGCAGACAAAACATTACAAACAGCTAGCAGCCAAGTAGATTGGTCACGAAAGTCAGAAAATCAATCAAATGAATCACTTACCTTTGATGATCTTCGGATGTTTGCACTCACAAGACTCCCAGTTACACAATAAATGTTCCTTTTGTTCCATAAAGATTATATTTATATCCAAAATACCTCCATTTGGTTGGCGCGTTATGTTCAGAAATCCACAAGCTCGAGCGGTCACGACCGGGCAGACGAAAATTCCAAATAGTATCCTCAAAGTTCGTAGAAACATGTCAAACATTTTTTATTATCAATCCTCAGGTTGTGTTTACAATAAACAATCGATAATATTTCAACAGGACTGTACCTTCTTCAATAGGAGAGAGAGAAAATGTCTGCTCAAAGCTGTTGCGCATGCAAAATGCTGCTGGCACCCAGCCATACAATGACGCGGTGTGATCTTTCTCGCTCATTATTCAAAATAAAAGCCTGAAACTATGTCTAAAGACTGTTCACACCATGGGGAAGCCATAGGAAAAGGAATCTGATTGATATCCCTTTAAATGGAGCAAAGGCAGGCAATGGAACAGAGAGCTTTCAGGAAAAACAGCAATTCCAGGTTGTTTTTTCCTCAGGTTTTCACCTGCAATATCAGTTCTGTTACACTCATAGACAATATTTTGACAATTTTGGAAACTTTAGAGTGTTTTCTATCCTAATCTGACATTTCTATGCATATTCTAGATTCTGAGCCTGAGAAATAGGCATAGGTTTTATTTCGGTACGTTTTTCATCCAAACAACAAAATACTGCCCCCACAAATTTTGAAAGTATGCTTGCAGTCATTGTCCATTTGGAAGACCCATTTGCAACCAAGCTTTAACTTCCTGTCGCAAGAATTTTCAATCCCAATGAGAATAACTAACAATAAATAGCTCTGACCAATCCTCGAGGTTTGTAAGACCATGGGTATAATAATAATTAGTCTGTTTATGCAACAAACAAAAAAGACTCAAAAGGTTAGTACAGTTAATTCAGAGAACGTTCTAAAGTCAAGAATACAAAGACATCCATTTTATAGCTGCGCACATACTTCCACACAAACAGTAGATATCATATGCACATACTGTCCCACTACCCAGCCGACAAAGATTAGGGAGACCTTGAGACGTACTCCCTGTCCTTTCTCAAATCTCTAGTCGGGTCAGCACCGAATTTTGCTCAGACAGTCTGTGTTTAAGATACTATTATAGACCTATGGTACAGCTATATTGTCATACCCTACTTCTGACTAAAAACTACACTCACGGATATGTAATTCTACAGGCTAAAACCACACACATCATTAGAATAATCTCATGACTCTAATCCATTTCATTCATATGGCTTCAGTGTGGAATATTCTAGTCAGTCATTTAAACCTATAAATTCCATCAACACTTCCTGACTGATGTCTTGTGATGTTGCATCAATATATTCATACATTTTTCTTCCTCATGATGCCATCTAGTTTGTGAAGTGCACCAGTCCCTACTGCAGCAAAGGACCCCCACAACATGATGCTGCCACCCCCGTGCTTCATGGTTGGGATGGTGTTCTTTGGCTTGCAAGCCTCCCCCTTTTTCCTCCAAACACAATGATGGTCATAATGGCAAAACAGTTCTATATTTGTTTCATCAGACCAGAGAAAATGTATCCAAAAAGTACGATCTTTGTCCCCATGTGCAGTTGCAAACTGTATTCTGGCTTTTTAATGGCGATTTTGGACCAGTGGCTTCTTCCTTGCTGAGCGGCCTTTCAGGTTAAGTCGATTTAGGACTAGTTTTACTGTGGATATAGATACTTTGTACCTGTTTCCTCCAGCATCTTCACAAGGTCCTTTGCTGTTATTCTGGCATTGATTTGCACTTTTCGCACCAAAGTACGTTCATTTCTAGGAGACAGAACGTGTCTCCTTCCTGAGCGGTATAATGGCTGCGTGGTCCCATGGTGTTAATACTTGCATACTGTTGTTTGTACAGATCAACATGGTACCTTCAGGGGTTTGGAAATTGCTCCCAAAGATGAACTTGTGAAGGTGTGCAAATGTTTTTCTGAGGTCTTGGGGTTTTGATTTTCCTATGTTGTCAAGCAAAGAGGCACTGAGTTTGAAGGTAGGCCTTGAAATACATCCACAGGTACACTTCCATTTGACTCGAATGATGTCCATTAGCCTATCAGAAGTTTCTAAAGCAATGACATCCTTTTCTGGAACTTTCCAAGCTGTTTAAAGGCACAGTCAACTTAGTGTATGTAAACTTCTGACCCACTGGAATTGTGATACAGTAAGTGAAATAATCTGTCTGTTAACAATTGTTGGTAAAATTACTTGTGTCATGCACAAAGTAGATGTCCTAACCGACTTACCAAAACTATAATTAGTCACCTTCTTCATCCTCATCTTTCAGTTAATTAAAATTCAATTAAAATGTCATAATGAAATCATATCACTGTGGAGTAAGCTACTTTTACCAAACCTGTTTTGCAAGACCTGGGCCTTCACCAGTGCAACTCAGATACAGTGCCTGCTCACTTTCTTTTACATAGACCAGCAGAAACATGTAAGCACAGGTAAACCCCCATTCACATCCACCAGACATTTGTAGCTACTTCAAAAGCATAGAGAAAGAGGGAGAGTGCAAGAGTGAGAGAGCATTGTTTTCTGTTTAACAGATGTAACTTCATGGCTTTTCCCCCTCCTTTTAAGCGCTCTAAGGACCTAGTAAATCCAGCTAATGTTTGAAGAATCATTCTGATATCCTTTTGCAGCACCACTATAGTCTCACATATCAACATACCATTTTTACTTGAAAAAATGTTTATTAATTTATTTGCATTGCTGATTCAGCATGTCTTTCTTTTAGTGTAGTGTTTGTGTGCCTGAGACCATAGGGTCTCTCTCTGAGAACGGTGATACAGTATGTTGTGATGTGTGCTGCCACCTGCTGGTGAAAACGTGAATTCATCTCATGTTTCATCTGGGCAGTTTTTAAATTCTGTTCTGACCCACCAAGAGTGGTCTTTTAAGGACAGCTAATCAGCCGTGTCAATGATCCCCAGACGGGGTGATGGAAGCAGTGTATGATGATTTGATGATTTGAAAAAAGTAACCGGATGGTCCTACTTAAATTCACTTTCTTAGATACAGTACTTAGAACAGCTACTCAACCGTAACCTTGATTGTTAGAGGCTCCTTTGTCTTCTTTAACCGTGTGTTTCAGGGTCGTGACCAATGTAGACCTAGCTGCAGCTCGTAGTCCTTCTAGTCTAGTATGTTAATTCTTAACTCAATCTTTTATACCCTTGGGTAAAAAGGGCCGTTTACGTCATGCTGACATGCTCTCTGTGCTCCCTAGGGCATGGCTAGTTATATTACAGGTCTTAGAAACATTTCAAACTAAGTATAGAATCAATCTTGGAGATACGCAAATGTCTGCATACTTGATCTGCGTAAACAATGGCGAAGTGCTTGGGGAAGTTTTTCAGGCTCAGTAATGCCCCCCAAAAATGTATTGTCCACAAAAGTGAAATGGCCTACTTTTATGTGAATTAATGAGGAGGCGGAACACACCTCAATTCAAACTGTTGTTAGAAAACACAACTTGAAATTGACAATATGAAACAGCCTATAAATAAAAAGCAGGCAGAGTGCCTTAGTTTGAGGGCAGCACGGATTAACTGTCCTGTTGAGTGACAATCGCATGTTGGAATAGTGAGCGCATTTTGACATCACGTATAAAACAAACTCACGCTGGGACGATCCTTAGAGATATTTGGAACTCATATGTGAAAAGGTCAAGAACACACCTACCTTTTTCAGCCATAATTTTGAGGAAGACATCGAAGATTTTATCAGCAACACAGATCACACACTGCATCAAACCTAATGATACATTGAATCAGAAACAGAAAAAAAAACCTGGTCATCTACCTCACGAGGAGCAAAAAAAGTATATACAATCAAGATTAAACATAGAACACAGATAACAGTGTAGCTGTTTAGACCCCTTGCTTTTTTTCAATCTTACTAACGACATGCCACTGACTGAGTAAAAGGTAAAGAGTTTCTCTGTACGCGGATGACTCAAAACTATACATGTCAGCTACTACAGCGACTGAAATGACTGCAACACTCAACAAAGCGCTGTAGTTAGTTTCAGAGTGGGTGGCAAGGAATAAATTAGCCCTAAATATTTCTAAAACAAAAAGCATTATATTTGGAACAAAACGCTCACTAAATCTTAAATGTCAACTAAATCTTGTAATAAATAACGTGAAAAATGTAGCAAATTGAGATGACTAAACTGCTTGGAGTAACACTAGTTGGTAAACTGTAATTGTCAAAACATATTGATGCAGTAGTAGCTAAGATGGGGAGAAGTCTGTTTATAATAAAGTGATTCTCTGCCTTCTTAACAACACTATCAACAAGGCAGGTCCTACTGGCCCTGGTTTTGTCACACCTTGACTACTGCTCAGTCCCATGGTCAGGTGCCACAAAAAAAAGGACTTTCAATTGGTTCAGAACAGGGCAGCATGTCTGGCCCATGGATGTACACAGAGATCTAATATTAATAATATGCATGTCAATCTCTCCTGGCTGAAAGTGGAGGAGAGATTGACTTCATAACTACTTTTATTCATGAGAGGTATTAATATATTGAATGCTCCGAGCTGTCTGTCTAAACTACTGGCACACAGCTCAGACACCCATGCATACCCCACAAGACATGCCACAAGAGGTCTCTTCACAGTCCCCAAGTCCAGAACAGACTATGGGAAACACACAGTACTACATAGATCCATTGACTACATGGAACTCTATTCCACATCAAGTAACTGATGCAAGCAGTAAAATTAGATAAAAAAAAAACAAATAAAAAAACACCTTATGGAACAGAGGGGACTGTGAAGCAACACAAACATTGGCACAGACACATGCATACACAGCACGCACACACACGCACACACACACACACACACACACACATGCACTATACATTCACATGGATTTAATAATGTAGATATGTGGTAGTGGTGGAGTAGGGGCCTGAGAGCCCACAGGGTGTGTTGTGAAATCTGTGAATGTATTGTAATGTTTTAAAATTGTATAAATTGCCTTAATTTTGCTGGACCCCAGAAAGAGTAGATTATTATTACTCCATAATAGATGGAGTAATAATAATAGATGGAGTAGCTGGGATCCATAATAGTAAATTACACCCACCCGATATGTCCTTCTGGATGGCTTTATCCTCAAAGTACCGGAACATCACCTCATGTACTCTAGCCAGTAAACAGACAGTAGGTACGTTGACATGGCGAAGTCTAGTTTGTTGATCAGAGCAGATCCTTCAGGGGAGGGGTCTAACAAGTTGATGATGGTGGATTGTAGGTCACTAAGCTCGGCCTTGGTGATAGACAGGTAGTTATACTCACAGAAAGGAGACAGGTAAAGTTAAGACTTCGAAAGGGGACAAGTAGAGTTCCAATAAACATACAGGTGCCATTATTTAGGGTAGGTGACTTGACCACCTGACTGTGCTGGTCTTTGTGTGTGTCTGGCAGAGTTGTACTCTCGGAGTGGAGCGGTTCACCACTGGGGAAGATCAGGAGAGGAGACTTGGTGGCGATCTCACACACTCCCTCATACCACTCCTCTGGCCACAGACCCAAGCCCTCCACAGCAAAGGCCATGACAACAACGGAGATGCAAACTAGTAACCTTTCGGCGAAATTAGCCATTTTGAATCCAAAATAGGTGACCTACATGGTTCGTATAGATCCGATGAGAAGTTTGGAGCAATACTGGCTGTATCCAAGGGTCAGCCAATCATTCTCATAACAACAGAATGCATCACGCGACTGAAGAGAGAAGAGACAGGTGATGAAGTGTACTTCATGAGCTGTAATCGAAAAACAACTAGCATTTGGAAAGTTTGAGGTGAGGGAGAAAGTGTGGTGGAACAAGTATTGTTAGCATTGTTAACCTGTTGCGACGAGCAATCCTGTATCCGGGATCTTAAGTATAGCCTCAAGCTCATTAGCATAACGCAACGTTAACTATTCATGAAAATCGCAAATGAAATGAAATAAATATATTGGCTCTCAAGCTTAGCCTTTTGTTAACAACACTGTCATCTCAGATTTTCAAAATATGCTTTTCAACCATAGCAAAACAAGCATATGTGTAAGAGTATTGATAGCTAGCATAGCATTAAGCCTAACATTCAGCAGGCAACATTTTCACAAAAACAAGAAAATCATTCAAATAAAATCCTTTACCTTTGAAGAATTTCGGATGTTTTCAATGAGGAGACTCTCAGTTAGATAGAAAATGTTCAGTTTTTCCAAAAAGATTATTTGTGTAGGAGAAATCGCTCCATTTTGTTCATCACGTTTGGCTAAGAAAAAAAACCATATCCGGGAGTGTAATTATAGCCTCAAGCTCATTACCATAACGCAACGTTAACTATTCATGAAAATCGCAAATGAAATAAAATAAAGATATTGGCTCTCAAGCTTAGCCTTTTGTTAACAACACTGTCATCTCAGATTTTCAAAATATGCTTTTCAACCATAGCAAAACAAGCATTTGTGTAAGAGTATTGATAGCTAGCATAGCATTAAGCCTAGCATTCAGCAGGCAACATTTTCACAAAAATAAGAAAATCATTCAAATAAAATCATTTATCTTTGAAGAACTTCGGATGTTTTCAATGAGGAGACTCTCAGTTAGATAGCAAATGTTCAGTTTTTCCAAAAATATTATTTGTGTAGGAGAAATCGCTCCGTTTTGTTCATCACGTTTGGCTGAGAAAACCCCCCGAAAATTCAGTCATCAAAACTTTTTTCCAAATTAACTCCATAATATCGACAGAAACATGGCAAACGTTGTTTAGAATCAATCCTCAAGGTGTTTTTCACATATCTATTCGATGATAAGTCATTCGTGGCAGTTTGGTTTCTCCTCTAAACCACATGGGAAAATGCATGCAGCTGGAGATTACGCAATAATTTCGACGGGGGACAACAAGCGGACACCTGGTAAATGTAGTCTCTTATGGTCAATCTTCCAATGATATGCCTACAAATACGTCACAATGCTGCAGACACCTTGGGGGAACGACAGAAAGTGTAGGCCCATTCCTTGCGCATTCACAGCCATGTAAGGAGACATTGGAACAAAGCGCCTCCAAAATCTGGGGCATTTCCTGTTTGAAATTTCATCTTGGTTTCGCCTGTAGCATCAGTTCTGTGGCACTCACAGATATCTTTGCAGATTTGGAAACGTCAGAGTGTTTTCTTTCCAAAGCTGTCAATTATATGCATAGTCAAGCATCTTTTCGTAACAAAATATCTTGTTTAAAACGGGAATGTTTTTCATCCCAAAATTTTAATAGCGCCCCCTAATGCATAACTGGTTAAGTATTGTAATGAAACAGCAGGGAGTAGGTCTCGAACCCTCGACCTTCGAGCCCGAGGTCCGGCGCGCTATCGACTGTGCCGCAAAAGCATGCTCGAACGACAGAGTCGATTTCCGCGCTTATAAACCCAGGGTCGTTACAGTATCTTGCTAGCTGGATCGAATTCTCCGTTAGCTAGCCAGAGAAATGTTGAGCAACATTAGCCAACTTAACTGATCAAATAATTCAGTTTATGGTGTGAAAATTTGCTGGTTAATAAATTCAGATATCTAACGTTAGCTAGCTAAGGTTACAACATCAGATGAGCTAACGTTAGTAACCTAACCAATTCGCTATAGTATTAACTGGTTTCTGACTCCTTGCCATTCCTCAAGTTATAACGTGTTAGTTGCTTACTGGACCCTGGCAATCTGTGTGAAATATTAACTAGTTAACTAGCTAATGAACTAACTACTATCTGTGAACTACTACACAATGTGGTTAATTTTCAGAATGAGAGAATGAGGTGAAAATTAGACTTTGCTTATGGATTCAGTGGATTCAGGGATCAAGTGTAGCTGGAGCTGGGCCTGGCTTAAGCTGGATGCCACTATATAGGTGAAAGGAACCCCACACACTTTCCCTCTTTCTCACTTTTTCAATACCTGCCTGAAAGAGATCAATTATGCCAACAAAGGATATCATGCTCTGCTGGCACTATGTAGAACAGATGTCCACAGGCAGAAAGTGTACAAAGTAATCATGTGCCCGAAGATATTGCTTTTGTTGTATTGAACTTGATACTTGTGTGTGAGTGAGGGGGGATTATTTAATGTTTTACTCAGTGAACGTTATTTTTGCACACATGTAGCCTTGTGCACTTGATCGTTGTCTGCTATATTGGGACACTATAATAGAGCAAAAATAGAATGCCTGTTTTTTTCATTCTATTTCTACTTTAAGATGTTTTTTTCCCCAAGTGCAATATTTAGATGTGTGTGGTCACAAGTGTTCTATTATAAAGGCCGTCATGGCTAACTGCAATATTGGTGTATTGTTTTTTCTCAAGACTTGTGTGTCATTTGCAGTAAAGTCTAGGCAACAAATAACATTGGATTGTTTTCTTTAAAAAAATTTAGCTGTGAGTTAGTTTTACATTAACTACGTTTTATTTTAAACACAGAGACTGATCATGTAGATAATTTTCTTTGTTGTATAATTAGTTAAAACCTGCATTTCCCCCTAGCAGGGATGTTTTTTTTTGCATGTTTCAGTCACCTTTTTGGGGCCTCAACAGTTTGCATCCCTGCAACATAGTACAGCCAAAAGTCCCTGAAGAGCTTCTGAAGGAGTGGATTAGCCTCAATGATTGGCAGCAGCCGTCTGGTCAGCAGTAAAGGACGAGAAAAGGGAGATGGATAGAGATATATATTTTTTAAATTTCACACTTTATTCAGACAGCTGAAAGCAAAGGGGAGACAGGCTGGGAGCGTTACCGCTAGCCCACAGGCTTTGCACAGGTATAGATGGATGACAGAGATTGAATGTCACTGAGGAGAACTCAGTGGTCCACAGTGCCATTTTTCCAATGAAGGCCAGTGAATCTGTATTGCATTGGCATTGTAAAATCTAGAGTAACAATGTATGGGCATATGTCAAACTTTTTTTCTTAACAAAATAGCACATTTTTACTGTATTAGTGATTAAACATGTAAAACTGTGTAATCTCCAATAATTGCCGTCAACGTATCAATTAAAGTTACCAGTTAAATGGTCAAAATTCCAAATTTGTCAAAAAAATACAGATACGGTATTAAGTGATCAAGTGACTGGGGCAGAGTTAAAGATTTCAGACAGATCCAGCACTTTGTACACTTTGTTGTTTGATCTGAGCTATTTGTTCAGGGTAAGAGGACATCAAAGTTCAGTTTGGGCTTTCTGCTCTTTCTTCACAGTGTTGCAAACAGACCAAACAGACCAGTTCCCGCCATCACAGAGAAAGCACAGGTAAGCCATTTTAGAGTACTTGACTGACTGCCGTCAAATACGTGAATCCTAACAAGATAAAGACTATCACTGTCGCGTTCGTACATAACTCCTATTTATTAACTGAAAAGTTCCTCTGAAATTTAAGCAGAAATGTTTGCAAGTTTTGAACAACTGCAGAATACTTTTTTGGATGTTCTTTAGTGTGTATGCCTTCAACCAAAAGAAGGCTAAGCATGTTGCAATTGATATTGATCATGGTTCTTGATAAATACATTATGTCAGTGTTTCTCAAATGGTGGGTCGTGACTCATGCCTTTGCTGAAGACTTAGACTAGAAACACTGGTTTTAGGTTATTTTGAGTCACAATAGAAAAGTTTGATCAATCTCCTCGGGCTCTGTCTGTCGTGATGTTGACGGTGGTTTGTTCTAGATGAATAAATGCCTTCTATATCTGTCTGCTGTGTACGTGTCAAGATGTGGGTTGTCACGGTCATCGCTGTGTCCTGTGTCCTTGTCGGCCCCTCTCTCGCCGGGGTCAAGGACCTGGCCTCTCACTTCAGTTTCTATGACCAGAGTCCGACCCCAAACACTGAGCCGGACCCACGAGGCCTCGGCCGGGGTGGAGCTCTGGACATGGAGAACATTCCTCTGGAGTTCCACAAAGAGAACACGGTGACCAATGATCTGCCCCTGGAAGGCTTTGAGGACGAAGACTACATCGACTTTGACAAAATCCTGGCTGAGGGAGGGGACGACTACAGGTGGGTGATACACACTTACTAATCCTGTAACGATGTCAAGGGATTTAAGCACTGGGACGCTCCATAGACACAAAATCCATTGGTTGCAGTGTTTGGAGCATGGTGCATGCTTGTGAGTTTGATTGACTGTGTAAATCATTTTGGATGAAACACTTCTGCTAAATGACCATATTTTCATAATATTTATATTATTACAGTGAGGGGGATGAGATTGATGAGATCGCAACTCCCGCTCCGCATATCGACATCTTCGCTGAGCCCTCAGATCCAAAGACACGGCGCGCACGACTCCTGAGCCTATTTCACGACCGCTCACGCCTCCAACGAATCAACGTGGTCAACGCCCACTTTGGCTTCAACCTCTACCGCAGCCTTCGGAACAACGTCAACCAGACCCACAACATTCTGCTGGCGCCCGCCGGAATCTCCATCGCCATGGGCATGATGTCACTGGGAGCGGGGCCTGGAACACATTCTCAGCTCTACCGGGTGCTGGGATTCGCCAATTTCGTCAACGCCAGCAATCACTACGACAACGCCACGGTGCACAAGCTGTTCCGGAAGCTCACACACAGACTCTTCCGACGCAATTTCGGGTACACGCTGCGATCCGTTAATGACCTGTACGTGAAAAAGGAGGTGGCGGTGGAACCGAGTTTCCGGGCAGACACCAAGGCATACTACTTTGCAGAGCCCCAATCGGTGGATTTCAGGGACAAGGCGTTTCTGGTCAAGGCTAACCGGCGCATCTCGAAGCTGACCAAAGGACTGATCAGAGAACCACTAAAAAATGTGGACCCCAATATGGTGCTGATGCTACTCAACTACCTCTACTTTAAAGGTAAAGATAACATCAGAGCAATAAGACTCAACTATGCCATTTCTATGGACCAAGCACCAAGTATCTGTCTGTCTCTGATTATATTTTGTCAACATTAAGTCAAATCTTTTAAAGTGATACATTATGGTCTATTTTATATTTCCATTAGGCCTAGATTTTAACAACAAACTTAAAATCCTCTCTTTGTAAGAAAATTGTAGAAACATTTTATTGACACAAGCCAAACAATATCTCACCCACACAAACAACAAACCCCCACCCACACAAACAGGTACGTGGGAGCAGAAATTCCCAAAGGAGATGACTCACTACCGGAACTTCCGTGTGAATGAGAAGATAAACGTTCGAGTGCCAATGATGCAGAACAAAGGGAACTACCTGGCGGCTGCAGACCACGAACTGCAGTGTGACATCCTACAGGTGGGTGGTAGACATTTAGTTCAGGGAAGTGAGCTATATCAACAAACAAAAAAAGAAGAAGATTCAGTGCAGTGCAATTTAGGCCTACAGTACAGGGCTGGCACAATTACCGTATAAATGTGTAACCGACGGTTATGGATGAAGACCGTCTCAAAAAAGATTGTCATTTCATTATCGTCATGATTATTCTAGCTCCCCTATGTGGGGAACATCAGCATGCTCATCGCCCTGCCCAGGAAGTTCTCCGGCATGAGGAAGCTGGAGCAAGAGATCTCCCCCACAGTGGTCAACAAATGGCTCAGCAACATGACCAACAGGTGAGAACATATGACCACATCTGACCAATAGGTAAGAACCTGACTGACTGACAGGCATACACGATAAAAGAGAACAGCACACATGACCATACAAGACAACAGCAGACCTGGCCCAAGGTGAACAGACCTGGCCCAAGATGAACAGACCTGGCCCAAGGTGAGCAGGAATAAGCACCGTAACGGTATGAACAAAAGATGACCACTAGGTTAGAGTATAGGGCCAGAACGACCACATTATGGAAGCTATGGGATAAGAGACACAGTGCCTTCAGAAAGTATTCACACCCCTTCACTTTTTCTAGATTTTGTTGTGTTACAGCGTGAATTTAACATTTATTAAATCGAGATGTTTTCTGTCCTACACAAAATACCCCATAATGTCAAAGTAGAATTATGTTTTTTAGATTTTTTACAAATTTATAAAAAGTGAAAAGCTCAAATGTCAATAAGTATTCAACCCCTTTATGGCAAGCCTTAAATAACTTAATGACTGAAAATGTGCTTAACAAGTAACATAAAACGTTTTTTGGACTCTGTACACAATAGTGTTTAAAATAATGTTTGAATGACTACCACATCTCTGTACCCCACACATAAAATGATCTCTAAGGTCCCTCAGTCGAGCAGTGAATTTCAAACACAGATTAGTAGATTACATTTTTTTTTTTTTTTAAACAGACATTGAATATCCCTTTGAGAATGGTGAAGTTATAAATTACACTTTGGATCATGTATCAATACAACCAGTCACTAGAAATATATTGGCGTTCCTCCTAACTCAGTTGCCGGAGAGGAAGGTGACAGCTCAGGGATTTTCACCATGAGGCCAATGTTGACTTTAAAACAGTTACAGAGCTGTGGCTGTGATAGGAGAAAACCAAGGATGGCTCAACAACATTATAGTTACTCCACAATACTAACCTAGTTAACAGAGTGAAAAGAATAAAGCCTGTACAGAATACAAATCTGAATACAAAGTGCTATGGGCAAATCCACTTACTGAGTAGCACTCTCCATTTTTTCAAGCATAGACATAATGGAGCTAAGCACAGGCAAAATCCTAGAGGAAAACCTAGTTCTGCGTGAAGATTAAAACCTTTTTTTTTAATAAATAAAAAAAATGGGTAAATGTTGCACATTTCAGGTGTAGAAAGGTCGTAGAGACTTACCCAGAAAGACTCGCAGCTGTAATCACTGCCAAAAGTGCATCTACAAACTATTGACTCAGGGGTGTGAATACTTATGTAAATTCAATATTTCTGTATTTCATTTCCAATACATTTCTATAAAAAAAATATCCCTTTGTCAAAAATAAAAAATAAAATAAAATCCCACCATTATGGGGTATTGTGTGTAGATGGGTGAGATCATTATGGGGTATTGTGTGTAGATGGGTGAGATAATGTAGAGTAAGTCAAGGAATATTTAATAATTTCTGAAACCAGTCTATGGGTCTAAAGAGTATATTCTGTATTGGTCTCTACCCAAGGACGCGTGAGGTGGTCTTCCCTAGGTTTAAGCTGGAGCAGAGTTATGACCTGATAGACAACCTTAAGGAGATGGGCCTCATAGACCTCTTTGAGGAGAGGGGTGACTTCACTGGGATGACTTCAGAGAAGATCACTATTAACTGGGTAAACAAACCTCCAAGAGAGCAAACACCACAATCTTAACTTTCACTGCTCGATGCTAACACCAGCAATACGCTGTCAAAACCAAATAACTTTTTATCTAAAAATGTTAGATAAGATAACCATTGGGTCATAACTCGATTCTCTCTCTTCTCTCCCCACCAGTTGAAGCACCAGGGGACGATCACGGTGAACGAGGAGGGGACGGAGGCTGCGGCCCTGACCCAGGTGGGGTTCATGCCCCTCTCCTCACAGATACGATTCGTTATAGACCGGCCATTCCTCTTCCTCATCTACGAGCACCGCACAGACTGCCTCGTCTTCATGGGCCGCGTGGTCGACCCCTCACAGAGCTAAACGCTTCGTAACTCTGTAGTTCATTCTATCTAGAAAAATGTACCTACTAACATTAATACTTTTTTTAGGATTGTATTAACAGTGGACTAATTAACAAAATATTTGTTTTTATTTTTATGAACTATCTTTTTAAATGTTCTTTTCAGCTAGCATTCACCCAAAGTAGGAAGGCCTTTCAAAAATATTGGCCTGGTAACAAAATTCTGCTGATCCTACAATGGGACTACTAGCTGTCATGGCGAACTGTATGAACTTGAGTCTGAGAGAGGTTAGTCAGGAGTGTTGATATTTGCTGTCTGTTAATGTTCCATCTCTCTATACATCTACAGTGGAAGTTGTTCGACTAGAAACACTAAGCTTTGGCTATTCAATAAATGTTTTAGGGGAAAACAACATAGTCAATTTGACCACGACTTTCTTGTTTAGTTTTTAAAAAAATGTTTGATGTTTGGATTTTCTGAAAAGTGTTTAGCTACTGTGTATGTAAAGTTCTGTCTAGAATGTTAGATAAAAGAATAAACAAAAGCATTTGAGACTGTTGAAAATGCTTTTGTGTTGTATGACAAACATTTAAAGGCTTTACAAGTTAAAATACAGGTGCAACATTTTTTTTCTCTAGCACATTTTCAGCAATACAAAAAAATGACCTAATTCAAAATCCGGTCTGGCTCAGTCGGTAGCGCTTGCCAGGATTGTTGGTTCGATTCCAGTAGCCACCCATATGTCAAATGTATGACTAAGTCGCTTTGGATAAAATCATCGGCTAAAATGACATATATTATGTTAAAATAAAGAAAACGTACAAATACAGTAAGCTTTCCAATAAAGGGTGAAAACAAACGCTACAAGATAAAAACCCAGTTACATATTTAGCAAAGAGTAAATATTTGTCGGCTGAGTTAAACTCTAATTAGATGGAGCTCAGATCTTTTTGGGTTGGTATGTAATGGCACCATCAGATCCATCTCACACACACAAAATATTCTATATTATATATTCTTCAAAGTAGCCACCATTTGCCTTGATGACAGCATCAATGACAGCGTCAACCTCAACCAGCTTCACCTGGAATGCTTTTCCAATAGTCTTGAAGGAGTTCCCACATATGATGTGCACTTGTAGGCTGCTTTTCCTTCAGTCTGCCATCCAACTTATCCCAAACCATCAGGTAGCCACAGGTAGCCTAGTGGTTAGAGCGTTGTTCCAGTAAATGAAAGGTTGCAAGATTGAATCCCGAGCTGACAAGGTAAAAATCTGTCGTCTGCCCCTGAACAAGACAGTTAACCCACTGTTCCTAGACCGTCATTGTAAATAAGAATTTGTCCTTAACTGATTTGCCTAGTTAAGAAAGGTTAAACAAAAATTGGTTTGAGGATAGGTGATTGTGGAGACCAGGTCATCAGATTTTTTAAACCTTTGATTAACTAGGCAAGCCAGTTAAGAACAAATTCTTATTTACAATGACAGCCTACCCCGGCCAACCCCTAACCCGGACAACGCCGGGCCAATTGTGCGGCGCCCTGTGGGACACCCAATCAGGTTGTGATACAGCCTGGAATCGAACCAGGGTCTGTAGTGACGCCTCTAGCACTGACATGCTGTGCCTTAGACCGCTGCGCCACTCGGGAACCAAATATCTGAGGCTGCACTCCATCACTCTCTTTCTTGTTCAAATAGCCCTTACACAGCCTGGCACCTGTTGGGTCATTGTTGAAAAACAAATGATAGTCCCACTAAGTGCAAACCAGATGGGATGGTGTTTTGCTACAGAATGCTGTGGTAGCCATGCTGGTTAAGTGTGCCTTGAATTCTAAATAAATCACTGACATTGTCAATAGCAAAGCACCCCCACACCATCACACCTCCTCCTCCATGCTTCACGTTGGGAACCACACCTGCAGAGATCATCCATTCACATACTCTGCATCTCACACTGTGGTTGGAAACAAAAATCTCAAATTTGAACTCAACAAACCAAAGGGCAGATTTCCACCGGTCTAATGTCCATTGCTCGTGTGGTTTCTTTGCAGCAATTCGACCACGAAGGCCATATTCACGCAGTTTCCTCTAGACAATTGATGTTGAGAGGTCTCTGTGACTTGAAGTCGGTGAAGCATTTGTTTGGGCTGCAATTTCTGAGGCTGGTAACTCTAATGAACTTATTCTCTGGGTCTTCCTTTCCTGTGACGGTCCTCATGAGAGCCAGTATCATCATATTGCTTGATGGTTTTTGCGACTGTTCTTGAAGAAACTTTTTCAAAGTTATTAACATTTTCCGCATTGACTGACCATGATGTCTTAAAGTAATGATGGACTGTCGGTTCTCTTTGCTTATTTGAGCAGTTCTTGCCATAATATGGACTTGGTCTTTTACCAAATAGGGCTGTCTTCTGTATACCACCCCTACCTTGTCACAACACAACTGATTGACTCAAACACATTAAGAAGGAAAGAAATTCCACAAATTAACATTTAACAAGGCACACCTGTTAATTGAAATACATGCCAAGTGACTACTTAATGAAGTTGGTTGAGAGAATACCAAGAGTATGGAAAGCTGTCATCAAGGCAAAGGGCTACTTTGAAGAATCTCAAATAAAAACTAAAAACTTTAACACTTTTTTGGTTACTACATAATTCCATATGTGTGATTTCATAGTGTTGATGTCTTCACTATTATTCTACAATGTAGAAAATTGTAAAAATAAAGAAAAACCCTTGAATGAGTAGGTGTCCAACCTTTTGACTGGTACTCTATATATGCATATATTTTCATTACCATTCAAAAGTTTGGGGTCACTTAGAAATGTCCTTGTTTTTGAAAGAAAGGCAAACTTTTTGTCCATTAAAATAACATCAAATTGATCAGAAATACAGTGTAGACATTGTTAATGTTGACAATGACTATTGGAGCTGGAAACAAAGGGCTGATTGTTTATCGAATATCTACATAGGCACATTATCAGCAAGCTAATCCAAGTTTATCATTTTAAAAGGCTAAATGATCACTAGAAACCATTTTGCAATTATGTTGGCACAGCTAAAAAATGTTGTCCTGATTAAAGAAGCAATAAAACTGGCCTTCTTTAGACTAGTTGAGTATCTGGAGCATCAGCATTTGTGGGTTCGATGACAAGCTCAAAATGGCCCGAAACAAAGACCTTTCTTCTGAGACTCGTCAGTCTTTTCTTGTTCTGAGAAATGAAGGCTGTTCCATGGGAGAAATTGCCAAGAAACTGAAGATCTTGTACAACGCTGTGTACTACTCCCTTAACAGAACAGTGCAAACTGTCTCTAACCAGAATAGAAAGAGGAGTGGGAGGCCCCAGTGCACAACTGAGCAAGAGGACAAGTACATTAGACTGTCTAGTTTGAGAAACAGACACCTCACAAGTCCTCAACTGGTAGCTTTATTAAAAATAGTACCTGCAAAACACCAGTCTCAACGTCAATAGTGAAGAAGTGACTCCAGGATGCTGGTCTTCTAGGCAGAGTTCCTCTGTCCAGTATCTGTGTTCTTTTGCCCATCTTAATATTTAATTTTTATTGGCCAGTCTGAGAAATGGCTTTTTCTTTGCAACTCTGCCTAGAAGGCCAGCATCCCGGAGTCGCCTCTTCACTGTTGACATTGAGACAGGTGTTTTAAGGGGACTATTTAATGAAGCTGCCCGTATATACACTATACACAAAACATTAGGAACACCTGCTCTTTCCATGACATAGACTGACCAGGTGAATCCTATGATCCTTTATTGATTCAATCAGTGTAGATGAAGTGGAGGAGACCGGTTAAGGATCGGACCCTTTTCTTCAATTTTCGCTGAAAATGACATACCCAAATCTAACTGCCTGTAGCTCAGACCTGAAGCAAGGATATGCATATTCTTGATACCATTTGAAAGGAAACAATTTGAACTTTGTTGAAATGTGAAATTAATGTAGGAGAATATAATATCATTAGATCTGGTAAAAGATAACACAAAGAAAAAAACATATTTTTTTGTACTATCATCTTTGAAATGTAAGAGAAAAGAAATCCGTTTAAAAAACAAATTTCCTGCAATTCTACACATTTTGCAATTGGGCTGAAAGAAAATTAGCCGTTTTTAAATTCTACACATTTTACCATGTTCTCATGCAATTTGAGTGAGGAAACATTATAACAAAATCAATTGGGAGGCCCCATGCCATTACATTTTTTTAATGTTAGATTTTCTGACAGTCTATTTTCATTGGTGATTGTTAGTTTTCAACGATGATCTTATTGAAAAATACAGTATATAGCTCCTTTATCTTTTCTACATAGTTTATATCTGGTGTTAGTCATATACGTTTAGACTGACAATGATTTACCACTATGAAAATGTTTTTCTAATAAAACAACTAAAAAAATTATATTTCTAAGGAGTGGCAAAGAATTAGCAGTGTCGGCGGCCCGTTACTGCTAAATAAATATAGGGGAAACACTGCTGGGTTTATAGACTTTCATTCTTCTTCTTTTTGAAAGCGGCAACTTTAGGACAACACCTTTTGAATCTAGAATATTTGGTAAATATGCTAATGTTCATAACTTGAACTTGTCTTGAAGCTTTTAGAATCAGCTTAGTAGGAGGATAGTTTATTGGCTATCTGGTGTTCAACCTCGCATGGATAGTTTTCCTAGCCCCGCCCGGATGATTTCCTTCTTAATATGCTTGATTAAACTTTTAATTCAATATGGTTTGTTCTCTCTTATTGTTAGTCCCCTGACTACTTTACATTTTTAGTCTATTCAGACAACTTTTTGAGCAGGAACTCCGTTAGATGTATTCATAGTTGAATCGGAAGAAAGCCACGCATAAAACAATGAAAGTGTAGCCTATAGCCCAAAGTCATATTCATAGCCTATCGACTGGAAAGATATGGGAATATAAGTTTAAAAAATGTAAATAGATAGACACAATACAGTTAAGGAGTGTTCGTTATTTAAAAAAAATAGGTATGGTCTATAGGCTAATGCCCATGCATTCGACCGAGAGAGAGAAAACAAATATTTTCTGACTAGACATTTTGTGCTGCTTTGGTGGAATTCTCTGCTCTGTCTGGCCCACATACCTCTTTTGTGTTCTGTACATAACATATTTATTGAAATAGGCTAAGAAAATAGGACTATGGCTGTCAATCGTCGATAGACAATACCCCTAAGACACACTCGTTCCTTTACTTCAGATACTCGCACGATCGTGATGCCTGTCTGAGTGCGAATGAGTGATTTGAGCGCCAATGGACGTACTTACCACAGCAATGACTGGAATAAGAACCCCAAGGATGCCTGCACTGCTGGATGCCTGAAGGAGGAGGGGAAATCACTATAAGACACTTGTTATTACAGTATTACCTCATTTATTCAAGTCAACATTTATTTGCCAAAACTCTTCAGATGAAACATGTTTCTAAAGTGGTCTCCAATCACCTGTTATTGCCCTCAGTGTGAGTGTGAGTGTGAGTGTGCGTGTGTGTGTGTGTGTGTGTGTTTGTACCTTCAATTCAGGGCCCTTGTCCAAGTCCCTCTTGGTGGCTCTCTTGCCCTCCATCCCCAGCTGGACAAATAGCTCCAGCACATGGATCATCAGCTCATAAACCAGTAGGTCCACCTGCTGGAAATGGACTTAGATATTGGCCAGAGCATTGATCACAGCCAGGGAGCAGTGTCTGCAGTATACACAAGTACCACAACTTTGTCATTTCAACACTTCATGAAAGCCCATGAAGCCCTTTCGACACCCATGATGGTATTTGTACTCCTTTGAAGAAAACCCCCACCTGTGTCCATGGTCTCTGTAGTCCTTAGTGGAGAAGTTCACCACTGAGCTGGCATTCACACTGATCTGCTGAAACAGGTTCCACATTTCCTGGTAGATATACTGCTAAGGAGAATATATATATAGTATTTGCCATTTAGCAGATGTTTTTATCCGACGCGACGTACAGTCATCCATGCATACATTTTATGTATGGGTAGCCCCAGTGGAAATCAAACCCAAGTGCCATGCTCTAATGCTCTACCAACTGAGCCACACAGGGTCACGGAGAGAGAGAGAGGAAGAGAGGGGGAAGTGAGTTTACTGAGAAAGAAGGGAGTGAATTCACTGAGGGGGAAATTTGTTTGCGTGCGAGTGTGTGCGTGCGTGCGTGCGTGCATGGACAACTCACATTGCCTGTGATGACCATGCAGCCCAGTTGGTCTATGATGAGAACATTGAGAGGGCGGCTGGCAGAACTTCTGCTGCAGGATGGGCTCCATAACTCAGGGAGTGTCCCTCAGAGCCAGCACGATGTGACCCAACGCCCTGATTGTGTGGTCCAGGATCAGGTGGCCTCTCTGGGAGAGAGAGAGAGACAACGGATTTGTCGGAGTGGCTGTCAATCATGGGTAGTGTTATCATTAGTAAAAGGGAGAGCGAGAAACACTGGATTGGTCAGAGTGTGTGTCAATCATTCATGGGCAGGGTTATGATTAGTAATAGGGTTCCTGAGGGGTGCAGTGGTCTGCATCTTAGTGCTGGAGGCGTCACTACAGACACCCTGGTTCGAATCCAGGTTGTATCACAACCGCCCATGATTAGGAGTGCCATAGGGCGGCGCACAATTGACCCAGCGTTGTCCGGGTTTGGCCGGTGTAGGCCGTCATTGTAAATAAGAATTTGTTCTTAACTGACTTGCCTAGTTAAAGAATAAATACATGTAACGCTCCGGGTGTCGTGGGTGTGGAGTCAGACACAGGAAACAGAGAGTGCAATACTGTGCTCTTTAATGCACTAACGCAACACTGGGTGCTCAAAACCAAAATGCCCCAAACACGGGGGACGAAAATAGTACAGCTTAATACACGACCAGGAACAAACACGTTCCTCTACTACATAACCGAAGGTCACAATAATCAAATCAAATCAAATTTTATTTGTCACATACACATGGTTAGCAGATGTTAATGCGAGTGTAGCGAAATGCTTGTGCTTCTAGTTCCGACAATGCAGTAATAACCAACAAGTAATCTAGCTAACAATTCCAAAACTACTACCTTATAGACACAAGTGTAAGGGGATAAAGAATATGTACATAAGATATATGAATGAGTGATGGTACAGAGCGGCATAGGCAAGATACAGTAGATGGTATTGAGTGCAGTATATACATATGAGATGAGTATGTAAACAAAGTGGCATAGTAGCTAGTGATACATGTATTACATAAGGATGCAGTAGATGATATAGAGTACAGTATATACGTATACATATGAGATGAATAATGTAGAGTATGTAAACATTATATTAGGTAGCATTGTTTAAAGTGGCTAGTGATATATTTTACATAATTTCCCATCAATTCCCATTATTAAAGTGGCTGGAGTTGAGTCAGTGTGTTGGCAGCAGCCACTCAATGTTAGTGGTGGCTGCTTAACAGTCTGATGGCCTTGAGATAGAAGCTGTTTTTCAGTCTCTCGGTCCCAGCTTTGATGCACCTGTACTGACCTCGCCTTCTGGATGATAGCGGGGTGAACAGGCAGTGGCTCGGGTGGTTGTTGTCCTTGATGATCTTTATGGCCTTCCTGTGACATTGGGTGGTGTAGGTGTCCTGGAGGGCAGGTAGTTTGCCCCCGGTGATGCGTTGTGCAGACCTCACTACCCTCTGGAGAGCCTTACAGTTGTGGGCGGAGCAGATGCCGTACCAGGCGGTGATACAGCCCGACAGGATGCTCTCGATTGTGCATCTGTAGAAGTTTGTGAGTGCTTTTGGTGACAAGCCAAATTTCTTCAGCCTCCTGAGGTTGAAGAGGCGCTGCTGCGCCTTCTTCACGATGCTGTCTGTGTGGGTGGACCAATTCAGTTTATCTGTGTTGTGTACGCCGAGGAACTTAAAACTTGCTACCCTCTCCACTACTGTTCCATCCATGTGGATAGGGGGGTGTTCCCTCTGCTGTTTCCTGAAGTCCACAATCATCTCCTTAGTTTTGTTGACGTTGAGGGTGAGTTTATTTTCCTGACACCACACTCCGAGGGCCCTCACCTCCTCCCTGTCGGCCGTCTCGTTGTTGTTGGTAATCAAGCCTACCACTGTTGTGTCGTCCGCAAACTTGATGATTGAGTTGGAGGCGTGCGTGGCCACGCAGTCGTGGGTGAACAGGGAGTACAGGAGAGGGCTCAGAACGCACCCTTGTGGGGCACCAGTGTTGAGGATCAGCGGGGTGGAGATGTTGTTACCTACCCTAACCACCTGGGGGCGGTCTGTCAGGAAGTCCAGTACCCAGTTGCACAGGGCGGGGTCGAGACCCAGGGTCTCGAGCTTGATGACGAGCTTGGAGGGCACTATGGTTTTAAATGCCGAGCTGTAGTCGATGAACAGCATTCTCACATAGGTATTCCTCTTGTCCAGATGGGTTAGGGCAGTGTGCAGTGTGGTTGAGATTGCATCGTCTGTGGACCTATTTGGGCGGTAAGCAAATTTGAGTGGGTCTAGTGTGTCAGGTAGGGTGGAGGTGATATGGTCCTTGACTAGTCTCTCAAAGCACTTCATGATGACGGAAGTGAGTGCTACGGGGCGGTAGTCGTTTAGCTCAGTTACCTTAGCTTTCTTGGGAACAGGAACAATGGTGGCCCTCTTGAAGCATGTGGGAACAACAGACTGGGATAGGGATTGATTGAATATGTCCGTAAACACACCAGCCAGCTGGTCTGCGCATGCTCTGAGGGCACGGCTGGGGATGCCGTCTGGGCCTGCAGCCTTGCGAGGGTTGACACGTTTAAATGTTTTCCTCACGTCGGCTGCAGTGAAGGAGAGTCCGCATGTTTTAGTTGCGGGCCGTGTCAGTGGCACTGTAGTGGAGATTCTTGTTTTAGTTTCTGTCTGTAGGCAGGGATCAACAAAATGGAGTCGTGGTCAGCTTTTCCGAAAGGAGAGCGGGGCAGGGCCTTATATGCGTCGCGGAAGTTGGAATAGCAATGATCCAAGGTTTTTCCAGCCCTGGTTGCGCAATCGATATGCTGATAAAATTTAGGGAGTCTTGTTTTTAGATTAGCCTTGTTAAAATCCCCAGCTACAATGAATGCAGCCTCCGGAGATATGGATTCCAGTTGGCAACGAGTCAAATAAAGTTTGTTCAGAGCCATCGATGTGTCTGCTTGGGGGGGAATATATACGGCTGTGATTATAATCTAAGAGAATTCCCGTGGTAGATAATTCTGTCGACATTTGATTGGGAGGAATTCTAAATCAGGTGAACAGAAGGACTTGAGTTCCTGTATGTTGTTGTGGCAACACCACGTCACGTTAACCACGAAGCATACGCCCCCGCCCCTCTTCTTACCAGAAAGATGTTTGTTTCTGTCGGCGCGATGCGTGGAGAAACCAGCTGGCTGCGCCGACTCCGATAGCGTCTCTCCAGTGAGCCATGTTTCTGTGAAGCAAAGAACGTTACAGTCTCTGATGTCCCTCTGGAATGCTACCCTTGCTCGGATTTCATCAACCTTGTTGTCAAGAGACTGGACATTGGCGAGGAGAATGCTAGGGAGTGGTGCACGATGTCTGACCAGAAGACCGCTTCGTTTTCCCCTTTTACGAAGTCGTTTTTTGGGGTCGCCGGCTGGGATCCATTCCGTTGTCCTGGGTGAAAGGCAGAACACAGGATCCGCTTCGCGAAAGTCATATTCTTGGTCGTACTGATGGTGAGTTGACGCTGCTCTTATGTTCAGTAGTTCTTCTCGACTGTATGTAATGAAACCTAAGATGACCTGGGGTACCAATGTAAGAAATAACACGTAAAAAAACTAAAAACTGCATAGTTTCCTAGGAACGCGAAGCGAGGCGGCCATCTCTGTCGGCGCCGGAAGTGCACAAAGAAACAGGCGGGCCGGCTGTCTAATAAAGCCCAACTAATGATTCCCTAACAGGTGCTAACAATAAACATACAAGGAGGGGGAGGAAAGACAATCAGTGGCAGCTAATAGGCCGGCGGCGATGACCGCCGAGTGCCACCCGACCGGGAAGGGGAGCCACCCTCGGTCGGACTCGTGACACATCAGTAAAAGGGGCAATAAGGGATCTCGTCATCATATCCACAGTAATCTTCATCATCATCATCATCATGTTAAAAACGTACTTGTTATTCTCCTGGGAGATTTAGAGACGGTTGGACAGGCTGGCCAGGAAAGCCTCTACTTTGACACCTGAGATAGAGAGAAAGGGATTAAGATTGTTTAATGCTATAAGTAATCAATTGGAGGGGGCCTCCCAGGTGTATGTGGAAGTCCTAACCGCAATCCTAACTTTAACCATTAGTTGGGAAGATGCAAAACTGACCCAAAATCCACATCTAGGGCCAACTTCACCCTACACCTATGTGGGCGTAAGATGTTTGAGTGCACCACGTGTGGGTACCTCTAGATGTTGCCGATGGAGATGTCCCGGAGCTGTTCATACGTGGACGACTGGTCCTTCCTGTGAGACATGATGTTGAAGGTGGACTGAGAATACTCCTCAGTCAGGTTAATCCTGATCTCTGTCGCCACTTCGAGAGAGCGCAGGAGAGAGAGAGATATCAAAAATGTTGAAATAAAAAATGTCTCAAGATATAATAGCAGACTAGTAGATGTAGTACTGTAATAGTGAGTTGTTACATACTGTATGGCTTTTGCCAACTGGAATCAATAACTTAAACCGTGTATCGATCTGTTCAGACATGGAATATGCTCCACTGAAGCGGGACAGCTCAACAGGAAATGGGATTGGCACGTGACACAGTTCTCAGCAGAACATGTAGCCTATGTAACAACCCAACATGTCATTTAGTAATTAGATTACAGCATCTGTAATTTGGTTCTTCCTGTCCTGTACAGACTTGGCTGTGATGATTTGGCTTTCCATTGCAAATACTTTACTTGAAATGATGGTGATATGTCATTGTTTTACATGATATGTTGTTGTTTTAGGTTAACGCACTGATTTGTAAGTCACCCTGGACAATAGCATATGATAAATAGTGGATTTATATTGTGGAGATTTTGGGAACAACAGTCCCAGCACCAACACCTCTGAGTTTTTCCCAACGTGCCCGACAGGCAACTTATACTGTGTGATTAATGAATGTCTGAAAGGCATCTGCTGCGCGGTCAGACTGTTCCAAACTCTAATTCACATATAAGAGATGGTAATTAGTCGTCCTGTAACTGGTAGATATAAATCCACTCTTAAATGTTTTGGTAGTGTATGGCGTTGGTAGTCATGGTTACCTGGGTTGTACTGGCTATGGTATTTGTAGAACTTGACGAGGACCGAAAGTCTCTGTGCAACGTGGTAGCCGAGTGGGCTGCTACTGGAAATCTCTCACACAGGCATCCTAGACCTTACAGACAGACAGACACCGAGAGAGATCAGAGTGAGCTACTACTGGGCGTGGACCCCAACAGAGATCATTGTGGCGCTATCAGCATTTTTTCATGCTGCGGTCAGGAAGCTTTGGAACATAAATCATTTTTTTTGTCCTGCGGATTTTTGAAATGGCTGTCTTTCTGTTTGAATGAGTTTTCTATTGTATTACAAGCACCTCTTACATACCTCACTATTCACAAACTGTCATATGCTAATTTTTGCTGCTTCAAGTTCTAGCCTATACTCTTCTCTCTTTTGTTGGGCATGTGAGATAAAATGTGCCTCTGTATGGTCTCAATTAAATAGCCTCTAGGCTTTATGGGCGCAATAGCATGACGAAGTTGTCTTGTCAAGGGAAGTAGCTTCCTATGATAAGCTATAGTTGAGGCTCCAACATTGACTGAATATCAATAATGCATTTGTCTACGCCTGCAAATCGTCCTGCTCCTAAAAGCTATGCAAGATTGTTTTCTAAAGGGTTGTCTTTCTGTTTTGCATACCTTTTCTATTGTATTAAAATCACCTCTTTATCGCAATATTCACAAAACGAATTGACGAATTCTTGCTGCTTCAAGTTCAGGAGCCCACCTCCTGTCTTTTGCCAGGCATGTGAGAACAGGTGCACCTATCCTATTATGTGTTCTCAGTTAAATAGCCTTGTAGGCTGCACGGACGGAGAAGCATGGCACAGTTGTCTTTCGAAGAAATCTATGTAGTATATATATATATTATTACTATATATTATTATTATTATATATTATTACTTCCGGCGCCGACAGAGATGGCCGCCTCGCTTCGCGTTCCTAGGAAACTATGCAGTTTTTTGTTTTTTTACGTGTTATTTCTTACATTAGTACCCCAGGTCATCTTAGGTTTCATTACATACAGTCGAGAAGAACTACTGAATATAAGATCAGCGTCAACTCACCATCAGTACGACCAAGAATATGTTTTTCGCGACGCGGATCCTGTGTTCTGCCTTTCAGCCAGGACAACGGAATGGATCCCATGCAGCGACCCAAAAAAACGACTCTGAAAAAGAGGGAAACGAGGCGGTCTTCTGGTCAGACTCCGGAGACGGGCACATCGTGCACCACTCCCTAGCATTCTTCTCGCCAATGTCCAGTCTCTTGACAACAAGGTTGATGAAATCCGAGCAAGGGTAGCATTCCAGAGGGACATCAGAGACTGTAACGTTCTTTGCTTCACGGAAACATGGCTCACTGGAGAGACGCTATCCGAGGCGGTGCAGCCAGCGGGTTTCTCCACGCATCGCGCCGACAGAAACAAACATCTTTCTGGTAAGAAAAGGGGCGGGGGCGTATGCCTTATGGCTAACGAGACATGGTGTGATGAAAGAAACATACAGGAACTCAAATCCTTCTGTTCACCTGATTTAGAATTCCTCACAATCAAATGTAGACCGCATTATCTACCAAGAGAATTCTCTTCGATTATAATCACAGCCGTATATATCCCCCCAAGCAGACACATCGATGGCTCTGAACGAACTTTATTTGACTCTTTGCAAACTGGAATCCATTTATCCGGAGGCTGCATTCATTGTAGCTGGGGATTTTAACAAGGCTAATCTGAAAACAAGACTCCCTAAATTTTATCAGCATATCGATTGCGCAACCAGGGGTGGAAAAACCTTGGATCATTGTTACTCTAACTTCCGCGACGCATATAAGGCACTGCCCCGCCCCCCTTTCGGAAAAGCTGACCACGACTCCATTTTGTTGATCCCTGCCTACAGACAGAAACTAAAACAAGAGGCTCCCACGCTGAGGTCTGTCCAACGCTGGTCCGACCAAGCTGACTCCACACTCCAAGACTGCTTCCATCACGTGGACTGGGATATGTTTCGTATTGCGTCAGATAACAATATTGACGAATACGCTGATTCGGTGTGCGAGTTCATTAGAACGTGCGTTGAAGATGTCGTTCCCATAGCAACGATTAAAACATTCCCTAACCAGAAACCGTGGATTGATGGCAGCATTCGCGTGAAACTGAAAGCGCGAACCACTGCTTTTAATCAGGGCAAGGTGACTGGCAACATGACCGAATACAAACAGTGCAGCTATTCCCTCCGCAAGGCTATCAAACAAGCTAAGCGTCAGTACAGAGACAAAGTAGAATCTCAATTCAACGGCTCAGACACAAGAGGCATGTGGCAGGGTCTACAGTCAATCACGGACTACAAGAAGAAATCCAGCCCAGTCACGGACCAGGATGTCTTGCTCCCAGGCAGACTAATTAACTTTTTTGCCCGCTTTGAGGACAATACAGTGCCACTGGCACGGCCTGCAACGAAAACATGCGGACTCTCCTTCACTGCAGCCGAAGTGAGTAAGACATTTAAACGTGTTAACCCTCGCAAGGCTGCAGGCCCAGACGGCATCCCCAGCCGTGCCCTCAGAGCATGCGCAGACCAGGTGGCCGGTGTGTTTACGGACATATTCAATCAATCCCTATACCAGTCTGCTGTTCCCACATGCTTCAAGAGGGCCACCATTGTTCCTGTTCCCAAGAAAGCTAAGGTAACTGAGCTAAACGACTACCGCCCCGTAGCACTCACTTCCGTCATCATGAAGTGCTTTGAGAGACTAGTCAAGGACCATATCACCTCCACCCTACCTGACACCCTAGACCCACTCCAATTTGCTTACCGCCCAAATAGGTCCACAGACGATGCAATCTCAACCATACTGCACACTGCCCTAACCCATCTGGACAAGAGGAATACCTATGTGAGATTGCTGTTCATCGACTACAGCTCGGCATTCAACACCATAGTACCCTCCAAGCTCGTCATCAAGCTCGAGACCCTGGGTCTCGACCCCGCCCTGTGCAACTGGGTACTGGACTTCCTGACGGGCCGCCCCCAGGTGGTGAGGGTAGGCAACAACATCTCCTCCCCGCTGATCCTCAACACTGGGGCCCCACAAGCGTGCGTTCTGAGCCCTCTCCTGTACTCCCTGTTCATCCACGACTGCGTGGCCACGCACGCCTCCAACTCAATCATCAAGTTTGCGGACGACACAACAGTGGTAGGCTTGATTACCAACAACGACAAGACGGTCTACAGGGAGGAGGTGAGGGCCCTCGGAGTGTGGTGTCAGGAAAATAACCTCACACTCAACGTCAACATACTAAGGAGATGATTGTGGACTTCAGGAAACAGCAGAGGGAACACCCCCCTATCCACATCGATGGAACAGTAGTGGAGAGGGTAGCAAGTTTTAAGTTCCTCGGCATACACATCACAGACAAACTGAATTGGTCCACTCACAAAGACAGCATCGTGAAGAAGGCGCAGCAGTGCCTCTTCAACCTCAGGAGGCTGAAGAAATTTGGCTTGTCACCAAAAGCACTCACAAACTTCTACAGATGCACAATCGAGAGCATCCTGGCGGGCTGTATCACCGCCTGGTACAGCAACTGCTCCGCCCTCAACCGTAAGGCTCTCCAGAGGGTAGTGAGGTCTGCAGAATGCATCACCGGGGGCAAACTATCTGCCCTCCAGGACACCTACACCACCCGATGTTACAGGAAGGCCATAAAGATCATCAAGGACATCAACCACCCGAGCCACTGCCTGTTCACCCCGCTATCATCCAGAAGGCGAGGTCAGTACAGGTGCATCAAAGCTGGGACCGAGAGACTGAAAAACAGCTTCTATCTCAAGGCCATCAGACTGTTAAACAGCCACCACTAACATTGAGTGGCTGCTGCCAACACACTGACACTGACTCAACTCCAGCCACTTTAATAATGGGAATTGATGGGAAATTATGTAAATATATCACTAGCCACTTTAAACAATGCTACCTTATATAATGTTACTTACCCTACATTATTCATCTCATATGCATATGTATATACTGTACTCTATATCATCGACTGCATCCTTATGTAATACATGTATTACTTGTTGGTTATTACTGCATTGTCGGAACTAGAAGCACAAGCATTTCGCTACACTCGCATTAACATCTGCTAACCATGTGTATGTGACAAATAAAATTTGATTTGATTTGAATTGATATTTGATTTGATATATCTATGTAGTATTTAAGTTGACTGGAAATAATTATGAATAACACATGTATTTTTACTCTGTCTGCCAATCGTCCCGCTCCTAAAAAATGTAGCTCAAAACGTAGCTCACTCAAGTCAAGTACAAGTATTCTATTTTCTATCTAGCCTATTGGCTGACATAGCCCAACAATACAGATAGCCTAAGATAAATGGGCCATGTGAGAATCTCAGGTATTTTTTGGGGCTATTTTTGCGTATTTTGATCTTGCCTATATGGCACAAAATTGCTTGGCCTGGGCTGCCAAGCAAGCTTTCTTACATATATGCCTAAAATAACATTTGCAGGACTGAGGTCGGGTTCAGGACCAGTTCTTGCTGGAGCGGGTGGGAGTCGGACAAGAAGTCAGGGAGAGCAGGTGGTGCGGGATGAAAAGCTGCGGAAGCGGGATGAAGAAATTAGGCCTGCCCTAACCATACAGACTGACACAAAGCAGAGGGGCCGACTACCGGAAACCTCTCAAAAAGATGTCTCAGAACCTACAGACATACACAGAGCAGAGCGAGCAGAGCCATGACAGGAGGAGGGACAGGGAGTGGGGAAAGGAGGAGGGACGGAGTGGGGAAAGGAGGAGGGACAGGGAGTGGGAAAAGGAGGAGGGACAGGGAGTGGAGAAAGGAGGAGGGACAGGGAGTGGGGAAAGGAGGAGGGACAGGGAGTGGGAAAAGGAGGAAGGACAGGGAGTGGGGAAAGGAGGAGGGACAGGGAGTGGGGAAAGGAGGAGGGACAGGGAGTGGGAAAAGGAGGAGGGACAGGGAGTGGAGAAAGGAGGAGGGACAGGGAGTGGGGAAAGGAGGAGGGACAGGGAGTGGGGAAAGGAGGAGGTGGAGTACATTACCTGTAGACAGCAGATGATGACAGCAGATGTGCGCAATGATGACTTTACTGGAGGTCTTGTACTGCAGCTTCTTGGATAGTTTGGTGCACAGGTTCTCAGCTCCTACGAGTGTAAAGGGAGGAAAGAGGAGGTAGGCAGCAGTTGTTAAAGCCCCGGATCTCTAGGGGCACTGAAATAGTGGCCCATGACCATGGAAGGCCCACCAGGACATGTCCCTTTTTAACGTTCAAGCATGAATGCTGTTGTCAAAATGATGGATGATTATCAAACTCTGTCTGTATGGCTCTGACCTGTTGACAACGTTATGCGATGTCAATGATGTAATAACACATAAGGCAAGAATGAAGTTATCAACATTGTTATAGCTAATGAATTACCTTGCTCGTCTTTGACAGCCCACACCACGAGGTCCACGCAGGCCACGATGGCCTGGCCAAGGAGCTTGAGGGCGTTGGGCTCCCCCGGCAGCCCCCCTGCATCATGGAGCACCATCTGCAGCTCAGATTGGCTGCTGCTGAACTCCAACACAAAGTTATACACCTCCCTGAGGAATCCCAGAACACAGTTATTGCACTGCTATTGCACATGAAAAAAAAGCACATATAATAAATCGTAATTTACCTGCCTTACAAACCCTTGCTGCAGGGCTGAGAACACAGTTATTAATGCACTTTAAAGGATTGCTTTACCCAAATCCATTTCATCTTATTGATACCTACATAGAGGTCTACCTACAGTATGGATCCAGGGATTCGCTACAGCTTAGCATTAGCATAATTAAGTGCTAAACATTTTTCCTCACAACCTGCTGTATATAGTTTTAAAGAGATTCAAACAAATCCCCACCTCTGTGGCATCCTGTGTTTTCAGGAAGTAATCAGACACAAAGCTCTTCACCTGCACACATCCTTTTAGAATGCAGGGCATGTAATAACTGACCTATGGCCATATGTGTTTCATGTAATTTAGATTTTTTTATATTGATTTATTTCAGTGTCATACACCATTTGGTGCCCAGCCCATATGGGTTTACAAGAGAACTATTCATCAAGTACTTGTTCATGAAAACACAAACAATAATGTAGGCACTAGGGATGGGGGTGTGAGCAATGCGAGCCTGGACAGATGAGATGTAGTCATTGTTTGTGGGCTTTTGTAAGTTGTTTGTGTGTTTAAGTTTGTATATGGAGTAAAATAAATAAATAAATAAATAAATAAATATATATATATATATATAAAATATAGCTGCAAGCAGCAATACCGGGGTCCAGCTGTGGGACCACTCTGCCAACTTCAGGACAAATTGGACACATCACCCTAAAAATGAGCTACTTCTGCACTGTTTACCACGCTTACCAAATGTCAGAACTCAAAATCAAACTGAACATGCAATATGCTTCTGGTGTATTTTGGACAATTATTTATGATGTTGAATACTTTAAACGTCTTCTTCTCCAGAACTGCTGGACCGATCGGCACCAAATTTGGTATAGAATCTATGGATGCACATCTGTGAAATAAATATTTTAGGGATTGTAGCTAAACAATATGAGCCAATGAACTTGCATCAATGGTTTTTGCTGTCCAACACTATACTTTATAGGTTAGCTCGATTCAGATCCTTGAGCATGTGTTCCAAATTTCCTCCCTGTGAGTCAAACAGCTCAAGATATATAAAAATGTTCCATTATAGTGCCTTCATGTGTTCGATACGGAGGTGTTTTTATATGTTGTGTCTTGACAGTGTTTGAAACATCTGTACCAAGCTTTGTTACGATACGAATATCCGTGACTGATTTATTGGCATTTATGTGCCAGGTCATGCCCATTATTGGTCAATAGAGGACATGTTGTTTTTGGTAGAAGTCTGGAAAATATTGCGTTGTGAGACCTTGGTCCATAGATGCCACCTATGAACTGTTGTGTAGATCGGTCATTAGGTGCCAGAGGAGTAGCTTTTAAGCATTTTTCATCAAATAAAAGATTGCAAAAAATCCATAATGGCGGACCTTAGGGGTCCTTCAGCAAATTTGTTCCTTGTCAGTAGAGTACCGAATTGCATGACTCTAGATCACAGGGAGTGTGGGGTGTGAGCTTTCAAAGTTATCATTTTCAATCGTTTGCTATAGCGCCGCCATGTGGCCAGTTGGCATGGCATTGCATGAGAGGGTGTTGCTCATGGCCCTTTACCATCATAAATGTGCATCCCCCTAGGTCTTATTATCTCACGAGAATTTTTTTTTTTCTCACAATAATGGCAGAATAGGTATAGTTATAACAGTCATTAAAGCTGCAAGCAGCAATGCAGGGGTTGAAGCAATGTGCCACCATTAGAACAAATTGGACACACCACCCTAGGATGAACTACTTCTGTATTCCTTGCGATGCTTGCCAAATATCAGAACTCAACATCAAACATTGCATTCAATATGCCTTTGATGTATTTTGGACCATTTGTAATGATTGTGACAATTTTAAACACCTTTTTCTCCAGAACCTTCCCCCCAAAAATGTATGCATTCCAGCAAAGCCACTACACAACATTAAACAATACATTGATTGCACCATAAAGGTGACAAACTGTGCCCACAAACTGTTAGGACCTACATAAAGCTATCACAAACAGCAGAGTCCCAACAGCAGTCCCAACACCTTACCACTGCTACACCCGGCTATCAGCGGAGCCTTGTCTGGCAGCGAAACAGTTAATTCAGACTCATTTTCTGCCTTTTAAAAAAGCATAGCTGATATGGCTGACTTGCTTAAACAAATGTGGTTTCTACTGACAATTGAGATGTACAAACTATGGCATAAGGGGACGATGAGGGGCCAAGAGGCAATCCGTAATTTAGATTCCGATATTAATGAGCGAGCTAGGACAGGCGTTTTAAATATAACTATTTGTTCAGCACTTTTGAAATGTACAGCGACAGAATACAGAACATGGGCCGTTCTTACAGTATTCTCCCTGTACACCAAGTCAGAACCATAGGATAAATAAAGGGGGCATATAAGCAGACAATGAAAGCTCTTACAACATTTGATGATGACATTTCTCTAAAACAGGCTATAGGCTAAATGTGCACCACCAAGTCAGAACAGTAGGCTAAATTATGATGAGGAAAGGGACCAAATTATTAGGGGGGGGCACATGGGCTACGAACAGTTTACCACATTGCATACACTTAGTATTTATTCTTAGCTACAGTATACCTATCTAACTGGCATATTATATAATTTATGTAGCAGTATACAAGACATTTTTGGAATTGTCTTGTTTTACTGTGCTCACTTGAACTGGAAGGTGGCACGGCGGTCCTTCACTGGCAAACTTTGTCATCAAACTTTGTCATCAAAGTCTGGCATTCTCTGGATTTATGGTACTTTCAAAACAACTGTGAACTCTGGAAAAGAAACTAGGTTGAATCATGACATCAGTGATCTTCAGGTCGAAGCTCTCGAAAGAGGCCAGAGTTCCCAACTTGGAATTCCGGGTTGAATGACCGTTCAAAACGTATTTTCCCTGTCAGAGCTCATTTTTATCAGATTTTCAAGTTGTCTTGAACTCAGTCTTTGATTTCACAGTTCCGAGTTTCCAGTTGTTTTGAACGTGGATTGACAGCATGGCCAATATTGAATGATTATCCTTTTAAGCTTGGAAAAGAGACCCATACAAAAGTCTCTCTCATCTTAGTGTGCCAGAGCGCAGAATAACTGATTTGTTTTTGAACGCTCAGCACCCATTGAATATGTCCGGTGTCAGTAAACATCGGCAACAAAGTGTAATTAAAATGTTGCAGCAGCACAACTACAGTCACCAACGCTCTGGATAACATGAAAACTGCCTAACCAGCTCTGCTAGGGAGAGTAAAAAGGTCAGAGTGGGAACTTGACAGTGGTTGTGAGGTCAGAGCTTTCAGAACAACCCTACTTACAGTGGGGCAAAAAAGTATTTAGTCAGCCTGTAATGGTTTTCCTCCTCTTCTTCCAAAGAGGAGAGGCGAAACGGATCAGAGGACCAATATGCGGCGTGGTAAGTGTCCATGGTTGTTTATTTAAAAACATGAACTGAACACTCAATGAATGACAGTACCCCCCCCAAAGGTGCGGACTCCGGCCGCAAAACCTTGACCTATAGGGGAGGGTCTGGGTGGGCGTCTGTCCGCGGTGGCGGTTCTGGCGCGGGACGCGGACCCCACTTCAACATTGTCTTAGTCCGCCTTATTGTCCGCCTCCGTGGCTTTCTCACCATGGCCACCCCTCTCAATGACCCCACTGGACAGAGGGGCAGCTCGGGACAGAGGGGCAGAAGCTCTGGACAGAGGGGCAGGAGCTCGGGACAGAGGGGCAGGAGCTCGGGACAGAGGGACAGGGGCTCGGGACAGAGGGACAGGGGCTCGGGACAGAGGGACAGGGGCTCTGGCGCCTCTGGGCTGAGGGGCTCTGGCGCCTCTGGGCTGAGGGGCTCTGGCGCCTCTGGGCTGAGGGGCTCCGGCGCCGGAGTAGTATTGGGGCTCCTCCCGCCTGTCCGGCGCCGCTGCCGGAGCCTCCCGCCTGTCCGGCGCCGCTGCCGGAGCCTCCCGCCTGTCCGGCGCCGCTGCCGCAGTCTCCCGCCTGTCCGGCGCCGCTGCCGCAGTCTCCCGCAGCGTCCGGCCCCAAAACATCACTGCTCTAGAGGAGATCTGCATAGAGGAATGGACCAAAATACCAGCAATAGTGTGTAAAAACATTGTGAAGACTTACAGAAAACGTTTTGACCTCTGTCATTGCTAGCAAAGGGTATATAATAACAAAGTATTGAGATAAACTTTTGTTATTGACCAAATACTTATTTTCCACCATAATTTGCAAATAAATTCATTAAAAATCCTACAATGTGATTTTCTGGATTTGTTTTCTCATTTTGTCTGTCATAGTTGAAGTGTACCTATGATGAAAATTACAGGCCTCTCATCTTTTTAAGTGGGAGAACTTGCACAATTGGTGGCTGACTAAATACTTTTTTGCCCCACTGTATTGGCCAGAGCGTTCAGTGTGCTCTCTGAATGCGAAACACTCTGAATTACGAATGGACAACCTGACAGCACAGTTGCAGTCACCAATGCTCTGGATAACATAACAGCCTAACCAGCTCTGCTTAATAATGTTCAGTGAGCTGTTCTCTCTCTCTTAGGTGTCTTGAAGTAGCTGGCAAATTAGTACACAATGGTCAGATCAACCCTTACAATGCTGAATGGGTGTAGACAAAGAATGGTTCTCCAATAGTAGTACCAAAACATTGAAACACGGTTTTCTCAAAAGTGAGTTTACAAGTTGATCAACTTTCAAAGCGGAATTACTTTCCAATTGTTTCCTCAAATGCATGGTATGATGTAGCTATGTCTCAACTTTATCCAATGTAAAAAACAGAAATTCAATAATTGTTGCTACATAAGACCGAATCCAGGTGGTGAGTCACATTTACCATTGAAAAAAAAAAGTAAGTTCCGGTTTGCTTAAGGGGGTGGCTCTCCCATAGGCAGCAATGCACTAGCAACTGGGTCTGGTCTGCTTAGTTCAGTGACTCTATATGAACCAGAAAAAACTAGCGAGTGGGATTTCTCACGTCCTTTTCCATCTCTGGTAAAGCTAACTAGTGTAAAGAATTGCTATTATGCAGGAGACCAATCTATTGCTAAATACATGGCTATTGCATTGTTATAACTGAGAACACATAGCAACGTATTTTCACAGTAAAGCCTGTGGGGTCCCCTACAGGATAGCTCCCACATTACACACATAATCTCCCTTTTAAACGAACACTGTGTGCCCGAAGAAGATTCTACGATGACGGACAGACAACTGAGCCAATGGCGGAAGACTACAGACTACAACCAGCTGAACCAATCCGGAGATCCGATCTTCCTAGAGTCAACCTACTTTCTGTGACGTATATAAGGGCTGTGCTGACTGTTTACTCGCTCTCTGCCTGCGGTTCCAACACGAACTAACGGAAGAGCCGTAATTACGCTGTACTACATATTTTCACTCTGAATAAACTGTTTACTTGTCATAAAATTTACCACTTAGTCTGAATCGATCCTTGACCGGCTCACCCATCTACATATCCAATTGCTAACAGAAATGGTACGCAGAGGATGGTTAACTAACGGTCCAGTCGAAGCGAGCAGATTGGGTGTGAGAGAGGGGGTGGAGAGGAAGATTCGAGAAGGACGGGTGATTTGATTTTCGGGGGGTGGACAACAATTCTGCTCAACTCGGGAAACTGATCTAAAGGTGCACCATAAATAAGGTAAGCAAAACCTGTTAAATCAAACTTTGCATATTGTCGTATAGTCTGCCTAAATTTTGATCAGTATTTCCGAGTAAGTATGAATTCTTGTGTAAATTTATAATTTGCTGACGAGTCGAAAGAACAGTGTAGTGAACATATCTAGTAACGACCCGGCGACGGCCGGTGTGATATGAATCACTGATGAGATATCAGTCAGTCTGATAGCTTTCAATTGATGAGAGATCACTTAAAGGCCTAGATAGTTCCGATAGGGGTCGAACATATATAAATTCAGTTTCGATAGGGGTCGGACATGTGTATCGGACATGTGTATCAATTCTGATAGGGGTAAGTTTCGATAGGGGTCGGGAATAGAGATCAGTCAGAAACCTAACGCCGAGGGGGAGAAATTGCAATTTTGTCCCGTGAACCGGTAGAGGCTAGTCTGAGAAATTCACTGATAAGAGTCGGGAATAGAGATCAGTCAGGGGATAGTTAACTACTATTCATTAAACCTAACGCCGAGGGAGAAATTGCAATTTTGTCCCGGGAACCGGTCGAGGCTAGACTGATAAGAGATTCACCGATAGGGATCGGCTTTCAGGGGTCAGAGAGAACGTGTATTAATTCTGATAGGGGTTAACTTCGATAGGGATCAGTAGGGGATAGAATTGGATTCTAGAAGTTGAATTCTATCCAGTAAATCCGCTTAGCTCGGTCTGATAGGGGTCGATTTAATAAGAGGTCAGAGATATAACCAGTATTTGTATGTTTTGTCTATTTGTAACTGTTAATATGTACCTATGACTTCTGTGTTCTGACAGTTGTTATAGAATTTTATTAATTGGCCTGTACTGAGTTATTTTAATAGGAATGAGTGAATTGTGATTGACCAATATGTTAAATTCCTTCGGGACCCTGTTTGTTCTGAAATCTGCATAGAAAACTGTCCTAATTATATATATATTGGGTTGTGTATAGAGGTGAGGGAAAGCAGAGGCTGTGTTTTAACATGTAAAGGACACGATTATGAATGTTGGAAATTCTATGTGAATTTCGTATGAATGACTGTAGTATTGAGAAAACATATTAACCAGAGTTTGCGTTCCATGATTTTGAGACCGGGGAAATTAAATTGAGAGAAACGTTTGTCGCGGAGTAAACCGCTAGGTGGGGATACGTAACTGGGCTATTATGCACACGTGCTGATAGACAAGGCCACCTCAGTAGTCGAATGGCCGTGCAAACTTGATTGACAGCCGCCGGGCTAAAACACTGATTTTCGCTTTTTTCATTTCTGTTGATATTGCCTAAAGAGATTGCTATAGATTGCTATAGAATCGCTCAAATTTAAATGTATAATCAGGAACAAAATGACTGATGTATAATTGAAATAATATCTGAATATAATATTTAAATATTGAGACTAAATAGTCGAATAGATCCCTTGGTTGTGCGCTCCACAAATCCCATACCGACCCATGCGTTTTTCTCGAACTAAAACATACAAAGGAGAAGCTCAGAGATAAGACAGAGCACGTGCAGCAGTGTCTCTTCGAGTACATCGTGGGTATTAATCAACGTCGGGCGAAGTATATGCTAACTATATTCAGATAGAAGGAGAGAATTCCGATTAAAACTACGATTAAATTCCGATTGAATTAAATAAAATCACGATTAAAAATTCACAATGGCGACCCTCAATACTCCAAAGCTGAGGTTTAATGAGTTCCTAGAACAAAAAATAGAATATAGATCAGGGGGAAAGAAACAATGGAAGCACATGAAGAAAGTTTGGGAGGGATTAAAGCTAAAATGGACACAGGAAGGTAATTTAGGAGGGGAACCGCCATCCGCAGTTCAGCTGAAAACAATGGAATGTGGGTTAAGAGAGAAAGAGGCAGAAAAGAACAAAATTCACGTATTTAAGAAAGAAGGGTCAGATACGAAGGGAGCGAGATTAATGAGAATCCTAATTGAGGGAAAACTTTGGGCGTTTAAATTAGTGCTATTTTCTGTTGTTCAGATGCCGGAGTAACAAATGCAGATAACTGAAAATTGGGTCTATTTGCGGAGAACCTCAGTTCCATAGCATTGGTGGTTCAGTGGTGGAGTTCTCGCCTGCCACGTGGGAGGCCGGGGTTCGGTTCCCAGCTGAGGTGTGAAGAGTAGTTATATATGTCTGAGTTTTTGGTTTTAATTAAACTAATTGTTTTGCAGAGAAAGTTATAGTCACTAGTATTGGTATAAGATATAAACTGAACGTTTTAAATAGTTTGTTTGGTTCAAATTGAAAGACTAATTCATTCAACTTAATATAAGAACGGAGATTTTGATGCAAGGCGATGTCTGTTCACTAAATAATTTGTTGGGAATAATACTTTGGGAAAAGAGTCGTAATTAAAATGCTAATTCAAAGACGAGACAGTAACTTAAATCAAATTAATTCTGAATAATAACGGGGGAACAATTACGATAGATTTGTGTCCATCGAAATGTTTTTATAAGATTAGCGAATTGAGAGATGTTGATTGATGTTGTAAACTCTAAATCAGGATTCAACAGATGTGATAAATTAGGTTTGGTTTATCGAACCCGAAATACTGTTGTTGCAGACAGCCAACCATTATTTACAATGAGTTGAAAATCGTTGCGAAATGAGTCAAGATTGAGCGCTTGTTGATGACATCACTCGCGAGGTTTCCGTCGCCACGGAAATGATGTCTTGACTGGGGGTGACAGAGAAAATGGTTAGTGTCCTTTAAAAGGAGGTGCGGCCATTAATGTTGAGTCACTTTTCAGAAGTTGATAAACATTTCGAAATACATTTTTAAAAGGAGTATGTAAATCGTCAGGAAAGATGCTAAAAACTAGCAGCTGATTCGCTGGGTGGGTATCATTGATTTGTGGAGTTTATTTGGACTGTAATTGGGCCGTGAGAGAGGGATTGGATGTCTGAGTCATAAAACATCGTGATGGTGGATTCTGATGGTTGTTGATTTTTGGTTTGATCGTTTGAATAGCACCAGTGAATTTGAGCACTGTTTCCATTATGTGGAACGGTGTCAGGGTATTAATGGTGAAAAGCAACCTCTATGGTAAAACATAATTGTACATGTTTCGGTAAACTAGCGAGGTTGAATTTGGTTATTTGAACATTTCCCTTGATACGTAGACATACGTAACAGGGGCAAGTTGTTTTTCCTTGAGGAACACGCAGATGGTGTTTTGTTTTATTGAGATGTAAATGTGAGTTGAAGGAGCCAAGGGAAAATACGTTATTTTTATTAAATATCAGGGATTATAATCTTGGGGAGAATGAGGCCATAAACGACTAAATTGGAAAGGCCTGGAAGTTTTGATTAATCATTAAGGTTTGCAAATATATACACATAAAACATTTGTTAGGACTATTTGTTTTGGTGCAAAGGTATTTTAAAGAGACACGCTCAAATATGGAACTTTATGAGTTTTTATTTTATGAGTTTTAAATTACACAAGTGAATTTGGATTTTAAGGATAAAGGGTTCTTTAATATGTCTAGTGTAGTATAGAACTTGACTGTAAAAGGGCGGGTTGACTCATGGACCTTATCATGACTGTCTTCTAAGGTCTGATCAGCCTTAGGGGAGAGTCATTGGTATAATGAATGTGGTCATATAGAGTTACTAGTTTTAAGGTAAATTCATTATAAAGGAGTTTAGGTTAGGAGGTTAGGATAGGATATATATTAAGCCAATAGGGCAGGGAATTAAATAGAAAAATAAGTTTCAGTTCTTAGGGGTGATAAATTACTGTAGATAAGGAATTCTGCACTCTGCAACATATATTAAATTCATGTTATTGTCGGATAGAATACTGAGGGTCCTTGAAGGAAGGATTTTGATATGATAAGCATTTGTTTTGAATTTTTTGACCAATCTTACCTAAGTCATTATTTAGAGTAGGTAAGGTTGATACCTGGGCAGAGTCAGGTATCAAAAGGGGGATGGGTAAATTGTGGTCTAGGATAGGATGGGGCTTATTGGATAAGAAACTAAAAAAAATTTTAAAAAAAAATGTAAGCTAACAATTGGGAATAGAAGTTAAAGATATAATCAGATAAAACATATGAGAAATTGTTTGTTAACCAAGCCTGTATGTCCAGGATTTTATGCATTACAGGTGAACTACAGGTGAAGTCACTCAATCCAGTCCCAGAGGCTTGGGGACCATAGGAGACCCCTGGTGACAGCTAGCTGAAAGAGCTACCCAGATTCATATCGCACGGCGGAAGGGTAAGACATTTTTTCACTGTCGGACAATAAACAGAGTTCGGGAGAAGAACTGGAATTAACAGAATTCGGGGCCAACTCTCGAATGAAGTAACCCTACCTGTCCTATCACCCCTGTTTTTGTTCATAGAAGTGAAGATGTGTCTGGCTCTGGCTAAGTGATGTGTATTTTGTTCCAAAATAAGCATAAGAAATCCCTAGATCTGGGTAGACAAGAAGTTAGAGTAGAGATTACATGATAACCGACTTCGGACAGTTCTAGGATTGGAGAAGAGGGTATCCTTATAGCATGGGGATCCCACAAGGGTGGATAGGTTTTCCATGATATGGGGAAACCTGGGAGCAATGTTGAACTTTGTAAAGGTGATGAAATCCTACTAACCATCAAAACTATTAAGCTCTCTGATGCAGGCACTCATACCCTCGGACTACAAAGGACGAGGACAGACATGATGGGTGTGTTTTCTATTAAGGTACTGCCAAGACCAGAGGTAACCGGACACACTCCTCTACCACCACTGTGTTAAAAATACCATTCAGGTAATTAATGTTAGAGACTATTCGGCTATGGATCAATTAGAAACTGAGACTGGTTTTGATAGTAGGGACAATTTGTGGCTGTCTTTATATGAGGTACACAGCTAAAACCCTGAGAAGAAAGGACTGTATTATTTGTAGTCATGATAGACCTGTTCTGGCTACACACCCATTTGCTGTAGGAGAAGGAGGGGGGTGGTTGTGTATTTTGAGAAGTTTTTACCAGGTGAAGCCCAATTCAACCCTCTGTTCCTCTTTGAGCCTTGTGTTTCCTGCAGTACCTCCTCATCGGGCCTCTTGGGGTGTTGAGGCATATGGGGGCAATTACGAGTGCATCACGGGTACAGGTAATGGCATTGATTATGGGAGATTGCCTGAAGCTGATTGCAGGAGTAACATAACCATTAATTCCACTTGGCCAGTTACAGGCCTAAACCAAACTAGTGGTCTGGCTGATGTATGTTGGATGAGTGGAGCAAAAAGAGTGCTGAGACCCATTCTTAGAGGAGAATGGCAAGGTACGTGTGGTCTGACCAGTTTGATAATTCCACGGACCATTGTTGATGTTGTTGCTGAACAGCTGCTGAGTTCTGTAACCAGGGGACCTGAAAACATTCCATCCCATGGGAGACATAGATGTAGTAGTGCTCCATGGACAGAGGATGTAGTTGACATACACACTAACCTGTTGGGAGTGCCAGTGGTGATTCCTCATGAGTTTCAGGCCTTGGGTAGGAATGATGGACTCTGGCACTTACTACCTACTATGGGTCCAGCCATGGTGGATGCTAGACAGACTGCATGGATTAATTATATCTACTATAATCAACAGCGTTTTGTGAATTACTCCCGTGATGCACTCACTAGTATGTCTGAACAGCTTGAGGCCACATTTGGGGTTTCCAGACAGAATAGACTTGCCTTGGATATGCTTCTTGCCAGTCAGGGGGACGTCTGCAAGATGTTCGGTAAACAATGTTGCACATATATTCCTAATAATACCAGTCCAGATGATAGTTTTTAAACTTCACAATCTAAGGCGGGCTTGATGCACTATCTGCTAAGATGAGGTCCACGGGGGGTGGAGGAGTCTGTTCTCTTGGCCTGGTTTGGTAAGTACACTGGTATGATGGTTACTGGATTTCTGACCCTAATTCTTGTATTATTTGTTATTGATGTGATGTGCTGCTTGCATCATACCGTGTTTTGAGAAGTCTGTTACAGATGTGGTGAGGGCTTCAGGCATATGCCTTTGCTTGATGCTCCAGTTGGCGATGCCGATACGGAAGCATGCTTTCAAGGGAGGATGGGACTGACTGAGGATGACACATGGTTTGGAGTCCCTGGGTGGCAAGGAGCCCACCTGGTACAGGATAGGAGTAGCTGAGAGGACCAGATGGTATCTAATAATTCTTTACTCTGTTTTCCATGACCAAAGTTTTATCCTACATCTTACATGTCAATAGCAATAAAGTTTTATCCTGTTTTTGATAAGTGACACCCTTGGGAGGAACAAAAGCATACAACAAAGGCATATATAACTTGTTATTAGTAATAAACTTTTTATTATTTTCATGAAATGCTATGACTGCTGAAATAAAGGATAATTGAGTGACACCCTAGCAGGAGTCAAAAGGGGGACCTAAATTTCACACTATTTTCTTTTGTTCTGTTTTTGAATGAGCTGTTCTCTTTTGACATGAAGGTAGTTTAAACTTTGTAACTGTTATATGATTCATTGCTGAGTTTTTGTTCACACCCTTGGGGTTATTTTACATTATAGCCATTACCATATATATGATTGAATATTATCTGCTGTTGCCTTGTGTGGATGTATGTATGTGTTATGCTACCTAACTGATTTGAAACATTGTTAAAAGTATCAGGGCCATGGAACTTTCTCATGCTGGAAAAATACAGAAGGGAGGGCACATTCAGAGCGTGGGGTTGCGAGAACAAGCGGTCTTTTTGGTTAGATAACAGGAGCCAGGTGCGAGATAACGGTATGGAGCATGAGACCCATCTTTCAGTTTTTGCAGCAATTTTGGGAGGGGGATCCAGTTGCTTTTATTGATTAAGCTTCTCCATTGTATGTCGTGTCCCATCTGGGATGGGAAGAGGGGGAGATTATTTTTCTTTGTGGGCCATTTCCGGATAGACATACCTAGTTTAGGATATTTTTCCTTTTTGGATTATGTCTTCGTTTTTGCTTGGAGTAATGTATCTGGACTATATCACATCTCTTAGGAGATGTGAAGAGAGGGTATCAGAAACTTTTTCCTGCTGGAAAAAGTTGGCTAATGTGGACAATAATTTTTACTTTTATTTTGAGCTGTTCTCCGCTCTGTTAAATGAGGGTTGTAAGTTCCTAGGTGGCTGGTAGCCAATTTAGTACATAGTGGGATTGAATGGAGAACATGATGGTAATACATAAATATCTATTTCTGTTTAATACCGTGCCTTATTTCATAGTCCTTTTGGGAGAAGTTTCTCTTTGTGTCTGGATCTAGTTAGGTTGTGTCACGTCTCTGGTGAGACGTGAAGAGAGGGTTTTGTAAAGAATTGCTATTATGCAGGAGACCAATCTATTGCTAAATACATGGCTATTGCATTGTTATAACTGAGAACACATAGCAACGTATTTTCACAGTAAAGCCTGTGGGGTCCCCTACAGGATAGCTCCCACATTACACACATAATCTCCCTTTTAAACGAACACTGTGTGCCCGAAGAAGATTCTACGATGACGGACAGACAACTGAGCCAATGGCGGAAGACTACAGACTACAACCAGCTGAACCAATCCGGAGATCCGATCTTCCTAGAGTCAACCTACTTTCTGTGACGTGTATATAAGGGCTGTGCTGACTGTTTACGCGCTCTCTGCCTGCGGTTCCAACACGAACTAACGGAAGAGCCGTAATTACGCTGTACTACATATTTTCACTCTGAATAAACTGTTTACTTGTCATAAAATTTACCACTTAGTCTGAATCGATCCTTGACCGGCTCACCCATCTACATATCCAATTGCTAACACTAGCTAAATTGCCATACATGTTTAATGCTTTTCGACTTGTCCCCAAATTAATGTCATTGGTTTAGAGTTTGTTTTGATATTGTGTGTTGTGATCGCGTTTGGTGGAGGGGGGACAAAATAAATGTATGCACGATAGCGCACGCGCGCAGCAGCAGGTTTGGGTTCTGTGTAAAACATTAGGGAACATTACAGGTAACATTAGAAACACGTTCTCTCCCTAGACCTGTTAGCTGGGAATGCATGGAGTTGTGCAATTACAGCATTCTATCGGACACATTTACTTTAAATCCATTGTTCCTATAAGTTATGTATAATTGTGGGTAATATCGGATTCTATATTTAATCATGTTGTTTCAAAGCCAATTGACAGCTTCGAACAATACGTTTCCCTTCATGACGACATGTTTAGCCAAAACATGGCTTGTGCAATAAGGAGGTGCATCTTGGGATATGTAGTAGGTAATTTAGGGACATGCCTCCAATTCTAAATGCTTTAACCATCAAAACACAACAAGGACCATGATGCTGCTCGAAATTGCGCATAGATATTGCAGAAAGCTGATGACCATAAAAATGATAGCCGCATCTTATGGCCAAAATACTTTATTAGCGCCAATGAGTGCTTCCACCATTTTAATGTGGTCAACTGGGTGGGAATTCAATTTCATTGGCTGAGCCCTCCTGGTGACCCTGTTGTAGTCATGTCCAACCGGGTCCTCATAGTGATCAGCCAATCGTGGAAGAAGAAAATTGACCTCTTCACATTGGAGATAGTCTAATGGCGCTGCCACAGACGCTATAATGGAACAGATACAAAAAAATATTTGTCCTCTATCTAGCTCTATGCTGATAACTCATCTAATATGCTAGCTACTTCGCTGAAATAAAAGGTACCTGAAAACTGCGAGCGAACCACCACTGGAGCCATTTGAGGAGAGAGTGATAAAGTAAAATGTTATTTTGTTCTGGTTTGTGTAATTTAAATGACAGGATACATATCTAAGTGTTTCTCAAATACACTCAATCTAGGTTGTCAATCTAGGCCGGCCCGCTCCGCGCCTTGAAACAATGCACAGCTACAAAGCTGCTAGGATTTGTTAGGCTAGTAGCTGAAGCTACATTTATCATATGCGAAGTGTAAATGGGAAGCTGTCTATCTAATTATATCATGTTCAGCTCTTCTATAACACACCACTCAACATTTTAGGTGTAGCTACTTCACGCGAACTAGTGGAGTATGTACGTTGCTAGCTAGCTCTTTGCATGGCATGCACATTTAGGATTTTGCCGATTGAGAGGATAGTTAGCAAGCTAGCATTGCGTTGCCCTGCCCGCCATCTTTTTAAAGGAATAGATTGTGATGCTACGTAATCATCATGCACACCATCGCTACATGTAAAATAGCTACTATTTTGTGAGATAAAGGGTGGATAAGTAGTTGTGTACATTTAGCAATATGCATTTTAATTGTTAAGCGTGGGGGGGGAAATGTGCTTTTGGGAATGTTTTATCTCTGCATCGTTGTTGCCTAGCTACAGATGTGATTTAACCAAATATCGTTGGTATCCATTACTGGGAGTTACAGGTTTGGTACTGTTTGGTGTAGCTACAGATTGTAACACCATATAATGTAATTACAGGTTTGTCTATACAGAAGCTGCAAGATAATTTTATGCTAAACTGGTATTGGCTATACAATCTTCGTTCTCGATTTGTGGAAACGGGAGTCTCATAAAATGATTTTCAGGGGGTCCGTTTGAATTTTGAAAATGCTCCGTTATTAAAATAAAATACATGTTTGCTCCATGAAGTCATCCAAAAATGTGTATACACTGCCATCTTGTCTCTTTCAAGTGTTCTCTCATTGATCGAGACAGGGCTGTCATGACATGCAGCACTTTGAGGTGGACACCCACCTGTCTCGATTAATAGGAGAATATTTGAAATGGACAAGATGGCAGCGTTGGATGACTTCATGGAGCAAAACATTTTATTTTAATAATGGAGCATTTTCTTAGTTCTAACGCTCCACCTGCAACTGGACACGGACATTTTAGATTCTACATTTTGGGCGAATTGAGAGTGAAGAAAGTATTGTTAAGGTCGGTCGGAAATTCTCTGTGCTACACTTAAAGTAAATGATAAAAGAAGCCGGTGTTTGGAAGATATATTGGCACGGGTGTTGTCTGGAAGACTGCAAACTAGATGCACTTCGTTTCTTTATACCTTTTTTTCAATTGACATTTCTTTGTATATATCCATAAAAACTATGGCAGCTGATTCATGATTTCTACAGGCTGAGAAACGCTGCCTGCCTCTCTCCTCCCGACCCTGACGCGTTCATTATTATGAGACCGTTGGAGATAGAATTTGAATATTGAAACTATGTTGCAAATGTTGAAGAGACAGACAGTAAGGTTTATACAAACGTCGTAGATTTAGCAGGTGGTAAATTTGTGGAATAGACACCGGCTGGAATGCGTTTTTAACCAACCAGCATTCAGGATTAGACCCACTCTTTGTATAGCAAACAGTACCTAACCTGTAACTCCCAGTAATGGATACCAATTTTTGAGGGTACATTATCTGGTGTAACAATCTAGCTAGCTGTTGCCCAGCTAAATGCTAAATTCTTTGCCCATTTGACAAATTCTAAGTGATCAGGTGTCTGTGCAGGCTATATTACTTAGGCTAGATGTAATGTATACTCACATTTTTTTATTAATTACATTTTTTTGTTTATAATTTAGCTACCACTGATAGCTCAGTCTTTGTCATAAAATGTTAGCCTAATTGACTCAAGTAAACTTTACTGTCTGTGAGGATGCTATCTTTAACTCTGAGTGTCTCATATTTTCTGAACTGCAGCTCCCTTAATTTTCTAATTCCAATATTTGTTTATTTTGTTTTGCAGGGCACAGACACTCAGGTCATGAGATGGGATGTGTGTACTGCTGGAGGAATAAGGAGCTGAAAGAGGAGCAAAGTATCCATTGAAAACACTCAGACGTTTTGCAGAACTGGGAAGAAGTGTTCTCCTGTTGCCAGTATGTCGGCTGTTCCTGCGGCCGTCCCGACGCTTGTTAATCCACCGCCACCAGAGTTCTTCAACCCCAACAAGCCTGGCAGGAAAACTAACCAACTACAGTACATGCAGAATGTTGTGGTGAAGACTCTATGGAAACATCAGTTTGCGTGGCCCTTTTATACACCTGTGGATACCATCAAATTATGTCTTGCTGTAAGTCAAGTCCACACTCCGTAGTTTTCTCTTTTGTTATTGGTAGTTAGTAATAGGTAGAAGCAGATCCTTTAAGCTAGTAGGGCTGTCCCCAACAGAAAAAAACCTTGGTCCACCGAAAGTTGTCTGTTTTTTCGAACCAATTTACTGGTAAATATTTTTAAAGTGTATTTTTCCATATAACATCAAATATATGCATTGTGCTTGTCTGATGCTTTATGCTTACAGTTTGATGAAATAAGACGAATGCCGCAAGAGTGCGCCAGAGATCTAGATAACCAGAATCAAAAAAACGTAACCTGACCCTACTATTCTCCTTCCTCTCCTGCTGGCTTTCGTAGATTCTGCCATTACTCATCTAATGTTGCCAGGTGTTTGGGTAAAATGAAATGTTTTGTTTTATCCTATAAATTACTGACAACATTTCAAATAAAAATATTGTCATTTAGATAATTTATTATCAGAAAATGACAACAGTTCAAAATAACAAAAAAAGATTCAGTGTTGTCAGACCTTGAATAATGCAGAGAAATACGTTCATTAATTTCTAAACACAATACTAATGTTTTAACTTAGGAAGAGTTCAGAAATCAATATTTGTGTCTTGGCATGCTCTCCACCAGTCTTTCACATTGATGTTGGGTGACTTTATGCCACTCCTGGAGCAGAAATTCAAGCAGCTCGGCTTTGTTTGATGGCTTATGACCATCCATCTTCCTCTTGATCACATTCCAGAGGTTTCCAATGGGGGTACAGGTCTGGAGATTGGGCTGACCATGACAGGGTCTTGATCTGGTGGTCCTCCATCCACACCTTGATTGATTTGGCTGTGTGGCATGGACCTGGCTGTGTGGCATTAAAATAACATCACATTGATCAGAAATACAGTGTAGATGTTGTTAATGTTGTAAATGACTATTGTAAATGGAAACAGGATTTTTTTTAATTGATTTTTTAAAAACTCAGCTAAAAAAGAAATGTCCTCTCACTGTCAACTGCGTTTATTTTCAGCAAACTTAACGTGTAAATATTTGTATGACCAAAACAAGGTTCAGTTTGTCTCAGTTGTTGAATAAGTTCCACAGACATGACTAACATAAATGGAATAATGTGTCCCTGAACAAAGGGGGGGTCAAAATCAAAAGTAACAGTCAGTATCTGGTGTGGCCACCAGCTGCATTAAGTACTGCAGTGCATCTCCTCCTCATGGACAGCACCAGATTTGCCAGTTCTTGCTGTGAGATGTTACCCCACTTCCATCAAGGCACCTGCAAGTTCCCGGACATTTCTGGGGGGAATGGCCCTAGCCCTCACCCTCCGATCCAACAGGTTCCAGATGTGCGCAATGGGATTGAGATCCGGGCTCTTTGCTTGCCATGGCAGAACACTGACATTCCTGTCTTGCAGGAAATCACGCACAGAACGAGCAGTATGTCTGATGGCATTGTCATGCTGGAGGGTCATGTCAGGAGGAGCCTGCAGGAAGGGTACCACATGAGGGAGGAGGATGTCTTTCCTGTAATGCAAAGCATTGAGATTGCCTGCAATGACGACAAGCTCAGTCCGATGATGCTGTGACACACCGCCCCAGACCATGACGGACCCTCCACCTCCAAATCGATCCCGCCAAATCGATCCCGGTGTAACGCTCATTCCATTGGCGATAAACGTGAATCCGACCTTCACCCCTGGTGAGACAAAACCGCGACTCGTCAGTGAAGAGCACTTTTTGCCATTCCTGTCTGGTCCAGTGACGGTGGGTTTGTGCCTATAGGCAACGTTGTTGCCGGTGACGTCTGGTGAGGACCTTTCTTATAACAGGCCTACAAGCCCTCAGTCCAGCCTCTCTCAGCCTATTGTGGACAGTCTGAGCACTGATGGAGGGATTGTGCGTTCCTGATGTAACTCGGGCAGTTGTTGTTACATGTGGTCTGCCACTGTGAGGACGATCAGCTGTTCGTCCCGTCTCCCTGTAGCGCTGTCTTACCCGTCTCACAGTACGGACATTGCAATTTATTGCCCTGGCCACATCTGCAGTCCTCATGCCTCCTTGCAGCACGCCTAAGGTACATTGACACAAATGAGCAGGGACCCTGGGCATCTTTCTTTTGGTGTTTTTCAGAGTCAGTAGAAAGGCCTCTTTAGTGTCCTAAGTTTTCATAACTGTGACCTTAATTGCCTACCATCTGTAAGCTTAGTGTCTTAACGACCATTCCACAGGTGCATTAATTGTTTATGGTTCATTGAACAAGCATGGGAAACGGTGTTTAAACCCTTTACAATGAAGTTCTTTGGATTTTTACGAATTATCTTTGAAAGACAGGGTCCTGAAAAAGGGACGTTCTTTTGTTACTGAGTTTATATTATTTGTTCCCGCTCGACTAAAACAATCTCGGTTGACTAACAGACTAAATGCTAGAATCTGTGAAAATTATAATTCCCTTGTACTGAAAGGACTGTTTTGGTGGGATGAAGTTTTGGCCTGCCTGGTGCCAGACCCATAAGAGTTCCAAACCTCTCCACCCATGACGGCTCATTTTCAGTTCTCCCCTCCCCACTCAGACCACTCCCAGACAGTCCTAGCAAACTTCTTGAGAAATGCCACTTTGCTAAGAAGCTATTTTTGTTATATCACAATTTTAATTGAAAACAATCACAGTAAGGTACTTAGTTGTTACCCAGAAATTATTTTATTTTGAAATAAAACAGGTCTGCATTGGACCTTAAACCATGTTTTGAGGCTATGTGTTTGTTTAGATTTTACTTTTACAAACATTGGAGTAAAACAAGCTTATATTTTGGATTCTAATAGGGTATGACAGTTTAAATAAGCACATGAGGCATTTATAAGATATTCTCAAAGCATCAATGGGTATATGTCATCCATTTATAAGTCCAGAAATGGATGTAACAGCTAAGGATTCTAGCTTTAATGCTACATTTGGCTCTGGGTAGAAGTAGGCTCTTATATTTGAATGTAAATACTCTGTGTGGATGTATGTACATTTTTGTGTGGTTCGTAATGTTACTACTACTTAGGATGTGTGAAAGGATGAACCCCTCATTGTTCAACATTCATCATAAAACATGTTTATTTCCTGGCCATTTATTTTTATTGCTCCCTCATATTGAACGTTGTTTTCCAATTGATGCTGCCATATAGGACTATCATAAAGTTATCAAGAGCCCAATGGACATGGGAACAATAAAGAAGAGGCTAGAGAATAACTACTATTGGAGCGCCAGCGAGTGCATGCAGGACTTCAACACAATGTTTACCAACTGTTACATCTACAACAAGGTAAATTCTCCTTTACCATTCATTCCAAATCGAAATACAAAAACCAGCAATAACAAGTAGTTCAAAGAGCATACTTTTTTTTTTTCACAGGATCACATAAACTGACATGTACACACACAGTTTTCCAGTGACATTGATTTTAACTTGTGTACATTATTTTGACTCATCAAGATGAGGATTGGGATTTGAAAAGTATTTACACTTTCTCTACTCTGTCTAGAGGCGCCCCATCACCTTTCTAGGTATTATTGATACTGTAACTGTGATAATTTTGATCAGGTGCTCCGTCTGACCTTCGCCTTCATCTTGACCCATAACTCATTCCCTCTTGTATTCCCACAGCCTACAGATGACATTGTGCTGATGGCCCAAGCTCTGGAGAAAATCTTCTTACAGAAAGTGTCTCAAATGCCTCAGGAGGAGGTGGAGCTGCTACCACCGGCCCCCAAAGTTAAAGCTGCCCACAAACCAGGAGGGCCTATTAGTGCAGGTAACTCAATCTTTTCACAGTTGGGAGGGACTTGTGCGCTGAGGGGAAATGTCTGTCACTTACAAAAGTTTGCTTCCTGCATCTTCCTTTCAGGCAGCCAAGCAGAGGCTGAGCCAACAGATTCACCCCCATCCACTTATCCCAGCTCCCCTCCACCTGTTTGTCAGGCTCCTGTCATAGCAGCCACGCCAGTGCCAACCATCATCTCTGTTATCCCTGTCCAAGCTGTGTCTCCCGCTGCCTCCATGATGGCTGTGGTTCCCACAGCACAGCCAGTCATCAAAGTAAGTCCAGAAAGTCTTTCAGGTATTGGAAACAGCGTTGGGTGTGAATGTGGGTCTGAGCAAGTGTGATGTCATTAGTGTTTGTGAAAATGTATGTACAGTGCCTTTCAAAAGTATTCATCCCCCTTGGCATTTTCCCTTTTTTGTTGCATTACAACCTGTAATTTATTTATTTTTTAAATTTGGATTTCATGTAATGGACATACACAAAGTAGTCCAAATTGGTGAAGTGAAATGGAAAAAAATAACTTGTTTAAAGTGGTGTATTCACCTCCTTTACTATGAAGCCCCTAAATAAGATCTGGTGCAACCAATTACCTTCAGAAGTCACATAATTAGTTAGATTGTACACAGGTGGACTTTATTTAAGTGTCACATGATTTCACATGATCTCAGTATATATACACCTGTTCTGAAAGTCCCCAGAGTCGGCAACACCACTAAGCAAGGGGCACCACCAAGCAAGCGGCACAAGGAAGACCAATGAGGTCTCCAAACTGGTCAGGGACAAAGTTGTGGAGAAGTACAGATCAGGGTTGGGTTCTAAAAAAAGAATATACACAACTTTGAACATCCCATGGAGCAAGTAGGAGACTCCCCAAACATATGGAAGAAGGTACTCCGGTCAGATTGAGCTTTTTGGCCATCAAGGAAAACGCTATGTCTGCGCAAACCCAATACCTCATCACCCTGTGAACACCATCCCCACACTAAAGCATGGTGGTGGCAGCAACTTTGAAACTGGTCAGAATTGAAGGAATGATGGATGGGGCTAAATACAGGGAAATTCTTGAGGGAAACCTGTTTCAATCTTTCAGAGATTTGAGACTGGGACAGAGGTTCACCTTCCAGCAGGACAATGACTGTAAGCATACTGCTAAAGCAACTCTCGAGTGGTTTAAGGGGAAACATTTAAATGTCTTGAAATGGCCAGGTCAAAGCCCAGACCTCAATCCAATTGAGAAGCTGTGGTATGACTTAAAGACTGCTTTACACCAGCAGAACCCATCCAACTTGAAGGAGCTGGAGCAGTTTTGCCTTGAAGAATGGGGGAGAAAATCCCAGTGGCTAGATGTGCCAAGCTTATAGAGACATACCCCAAGAGACTGTAATTGCTGCAAAAGGTGGCTCTACAAAGTATTGACTTTGGGGGGGTGAATAGTTTAGTTTTTTAGTTTTATTTCTTTTTTTTTCACAATAAAATATATTTTGCATCTTCAAAGTGGTAAATCAAATGTTCAATGTTGTGTAAATCAAATGATACAAATTCACGAAAAATCTATTTTAACTCCAGGTTGTAAGGCAACAAAATAGGAAAAATGCCAAGGGGGTGAATACTTTCGCAAGCCACTGTAAATGTTAATTTGTTTATTTTTTACAGTCAAAATGGGAGCCACCTAGAAAAACTTGAATTTCTGGCTCATTTTCCCCCCCAAAAAACAGCCTGTAAACTCTTTGTAAAGACTTGACATCTAGTGGAAGCCCTAGGAACTGCAATTTAGGAGGACTTGGCCTTATAATAAAAGTGACAGCCATTGAAAATAGTGGTAGGCTGAATTGTTTTGGGGGGAGATGGTTTGTTCTCGGGGTTTCGCCTGCCATATGAGTTCTGTTATACTCACAGGCATTATTTTAACAGTTTTAGAAACTAGAGTGTTTTCTATCCAAATCTACCAATTATATGCATATCCTAGCTTCTGGGCCTGAATACGCTTTTCACCTGGACGTGAAAATACTGCCCACTACCCAAGAGTGGTTAACAAACTATAGTTTTGGTAAGTCAGTTAGGACATCTACATTGTGCATGACACAGATAATTTTTCCAACAATTGTTTACAGACAGATTATTTCACTTTTATAATTCACTGTATCACAATTCCAGTGGGTCAGAAGTTTACATACACTAAGTTGAAGGTGCCTTTTAAACAGCTTGGAAAATTCTCGAAAATGATGTCATGGCTTTAGAATCTTCTGATAGGCTAATTGACATAATTTGAGTCAATTGGAGGTGTACCTGTGGATGCATTTCAAGGCCTACCTTCAAACTCAGTGTCCCTTTGCTTGACATCATGGGAAAATCAAAAGAAATCAGCCAAGACCTCAGACAAACAAATTGTAGACTTCCACAAGTCTGGTTTATCCTTGGGAGCATTTTCCAAACGCCTGAAGGTACCACGTTCATCTGTACAAACAATAGTACAAAATTATAAACACCATGGGACCACGCAGCCATCATACCGCTCAGGAAGGAGACGCGTTCTGTCTCCTAGAGATGAATGTACTTTGGTGCGAATAGTGCAAATCAATCCCAGAACAGCAGCAAAGGACCCTGTGAAGATGCTGGAGGAAACGGGTACAAAAGTATCTATATCCACAGTAAAACGAGTCCTATATTGACATATCCTGAAAGGCCGCTCACCAAGGAAGAAGCCACTGCCCCAAAACCGCCATAAAAAGCCAGACTACAGTTTGCAACTGCACATGGGGACAAAGATCATACTTTTTGGAGAATTGTCCTCTGGTCTGATGAAACAAAAATATAACTATTTGGCCTTAATGACCATTTATGTTTGGAGGAAAAAGGGGGAGGCTTGCAAGCCAAGGAACACCATCCCATCTGTGAAGCACGGGGGTGGCAGCATCATGTTGTGGGGGTGCTTTGCTGCAGGAGGGACTGTGCACTTCACAACATAGATTGCATCACGAGTAAGGAAAATGATGTGGATATATTGAAGCAACATCTCAAGACATCAATCAGAAAGTTAAAGCTTGGTCGCAAATGGGTCTTTTAAATGGACAAGTACCCCAAGTATACTTCCAAAGTTGTGGCAAAATGGCTTAAGGACAACATCACAAACCCCTGACCTCAATCCTATAGAATTCTTTTGGGGCAGAACTGAAAAATCGTGTGTGAGCAAGGAAGCCTACAAACCTGACTCGGTTACGCCTGCTCTGTCAGCAGGAATGGGCCAAAATTCACCCAACTTATTGTGGGAAGCTTGTGGAAGGCTACCCAAAATGTTTGACCCAAGTTAAACAATTTAAAGGCAATGCCACCAAATACTAATTGAGTGTATGTGAACTTCTGACCCACTGTGAATGTAATGATAGAAATATAAGCTGAAATAAATCACTCTGCACTATTATTCTGACATTTCACATTCTTAAAAGAAAGTGGTGGTCCTAACTGACTTTAGACAGGGAATTTTACTAGGATTAAATGTCAGGAATTGTGAACTGAGTTGAAATGTATTTGGCTAAGGTGTATGTAAACTTCCGACTTCAACTGTATGTATGTAATTTTTTTGAATTATATAAAAAAAAGTAATGTTAAGTCCAGGAAGACTGGTCTCTCCCGGGGGTCTTTTTATTTAATTCTACAGTCTAATGGGATTTTGTGTGGGGAACGTATTTTACAATTCTGCTCCTCAAAATGTTGTCTTAGGATGTAATAATCTATTAGAAATCAGAAAATGTTGAATATGCCATGTCTTGATAAAGAGACGCAAGCCACTGAGGTCTTTGTGTTTGGTCATTGTCATTTTCACAGAAAAAGGGGGTGAAGCGGAAAGCAGACACAACAACTCCCACAACCTCAGCAATCTCGGCCAGTAGAAGTGACTCCCCTACCCAGCTCCTGGAATCCCAACAGGGGAAAGTCTCATCCAGGCGGGAGAGCACGGTGCGACCCGTTAAACCCCCCAAGAAGGGCACCGAGGACGGAGAGGTGCCACTGCTCGGTGGCAAGAAAGGCAAGCCCGGCGAGCAGCTCAAGCACTGCGACTTCATCCTGAAGGAGATGCTCTCCAAGAAGCATGCAGCCTACGCTTGGCCTTTCTATAAGCCTGTAGATGCGGAGGCGCTAGAACTGCATGACTACCATGAGATCATCAAGCACCCCATGGACCTCAGCACTGTCAAAGTAGGTCCCCTATTCACTCCCTCGACTCACCCCTAACTCTTCTAAATTGCCCTCCAAAGTCTGGCTGTTTACTTGGTGGAAGAAAATAATTTGACCCTGTTTTTTTTTATTTCGTGATTAAAACTGTCCCTGAACGACAGTCGACACCGTAACAGCTAAGGGGAGGATGATTACATTTGTTTTGCTAGTAGATTTGCTTTTGAGTTTTGAAGAGAGCTTTCTCAGTAATAAGACTCTGACTGTTTGTGCTGTGTCCACAGAAAAAAATTGACAGTCAAGATTACCCAGATGCCCAAAGCTTTGCGACGGACGTCCGGTTAATGTTCTCAAATTGCTACAAGTACAACCCCCCCGACCACGAGGTTGTAGCCATGGCCAGGAAGCTACAGGTAGGATAAAGTTCATCAGATCTTTAACTCACCTCATTGGAGCACTGTCGGTTGAACTGCCCCATGTCTTCTTGTTTCTCAGGATGTGTTTGAGATGCGATTTGCCAAGATGCCAGACGAGCCCGTTGACGCCACCCAGCCCTCCACCACGCCGGTGGTAAGCAAGAGTACAGAGAGCAGTGAGAGCAGCGGCAACACCTCCAGCTCGGAGAGCTCGGACTCAGAGGAGGAGCGGGCCATGCGGCTCGCCGAACTGCAGGAACAGGTGGGTTCGGAACAGGTGGGTTCTCACAACCAAGGACCAAGATCCAAAACCCGTGGATGGATGAACAGGGAGATGCCCCCTTCGTCCCCCACATCAGATTTAGACCGCTACCACTTAAAAATCAAAGCCACTACATGATGTTCAGAGATCCACAAGTAAAAGTGACATAGTTAACCCTCTACCGCCACAAACTGTTAGAATATCTTGGTATCGTGGCTTGCATACTGTAACTGTAGAGCTCACATTTTAGCGCAATGTTTTACATTTCATTCATACCAATGGTGACAATATTTAGCTCTGATGATGAAATAGTTTGTTGTGCTGCTAGGATGTTAACATGAACTTTGGAGTTTTCTATCTTTGTCCACTGATTTCCCCTTTGGCTTTCTTACCAGCAAATCACTGTGGAGCACCCCAATGGTAACAGGGCGGGGGAAAAAAACGGGTGTGCCAAACGTTTTCAGGTGATTTATCTCTTACTTCCCCGTCCCCACAAAACTATTTATATTTTTGTATTGCACCTTGTTGAAAGAGCGGTAGAGGGACCAGCACTCTGAAACGGATTGTAAGTGTGCTTGGTAGATGGTAGGGATGGGGGTTTGAAACAAAATGTGGGATATTCGAAATACATGTGTTTTTTAAATGTTTTTAATCTGAGCACTGCTGAGTGAGGGAGAGGCATTGGCACGCTATTGCTGCAGCTCCGGAGGGGCCGTTGTGTGTGAGATGGGAGGGAGCAAGCCGAGCAGACGGAGGGGAGAGAGAGAGACCAAGTAACTTTAGCCAAGGCAACTCAGCTACAGCCAAGACTAACTAACTTGTAGCAGCCCCAATGTTATTTACCGTCCCATAAAACACAGAGGAGGCTGGTGGGGGGGGGGCGATATAGGAGAATGGGCTCATTGTAATGGCTGGAATGGAATGGTACCAAATGCATCAAACACATGGAAACATATTTGACTCCATTCCAGCCATTACAATGAGCCTGTCCTCCTATAGCGCCTCCTATGATATAACCGTGCCTTTCTTGACTGGATTAGCCCAGACAAGCTAGCTAGCTAAGCTTTTCAGCTACAGCTAGCTAGGCTAATTGAGGCTACAGTGCATTCGGAAAGTATTCAGACCGCATGATTTTTTTCCCCCACATTTTGTTACGTTACAGCCTTATTCTAAAATTGATTAAAACATTTTTTTTATCATCAATCTCCACACAAAACCCCATAAGGGAAAGGCAAAAATGTTGTTTTTAGACATTTTTGCACATTTTATATATATTTTTTAAAGTAAAAACTGAAATCACATTTATGTAAGTGTTACTCAGTACTTTGTTGAAGCACCTTTGGCAGTGATTACAGCCTTGAGTCTTCTTGGATATGACGCTACAAGCTTGGCACACCTGTATTTGGGGAGTTTCTCCCATTCTTCTCTGCAGATCCTCTTAAACTCTGTCAGGTTGGATGGGGAGCGTTGCTGCATAGCTATTTCCAGTTCTCCAGAGATGTCTGATCAGGTTCAAGTCCAGGCTCTGGCTGGGCCACTCAAGGATATTCAGAGATTTGCCCCGAAGCCACTCCTGTGTTGTCTTGGCTGTGTGCTTAGGGTTGTTGCCCTGTTGGAAGGTGTACCTTCACCCCAGTCTGAGGTCCTGAGTGCTCTAGAGCAGGTTTTCATCAAGGATCTCTCTGTACTTTGCTCCTTTCATATGTCCCTCGATCATGACTAGTCTCCCAGTCCCTGCCACTGAAAATCATCCCCACAGCACGAATGCTGCCACCGCCATGCTTCACCATAGGGGATGGTGCCAGATTTCCTCTAGACATGACGCTTTGCATTGAGGCCAAACATATCAATCTTGGTTTCATCAGACCAGAGAATCTTCTTTCATGGTCTGACAGTCCTTTTGGCAAACTCTGCCTTTTACTAAAGAGTGGCTTCCGTCTGGCCTGATTGGTGGAGTGCTGCAGAAATGGTTATTCTTCTGGAAGGTACTTCCATCTCCACAGAGGAAGTCTGGAGCTCTGTCAGAGTGACCATCAGGTTCTTAGTCATCTCCCCGAACAAGGCCCTTCTCCCCCGATTGCTCTGTTTGGCCAGGCCTTCTTCCATTTAAGAATGAGGGAGGCCACTGTTTTGGGGGACCTTCAATGCTGCAGAATGTTTTTGGTACCCTTCCCCAGATCTGTGCCTCGACACAATCCTGTCTCTGCGCTCTACAGACAATTCCTTCAACCTCATGGCTTGTGAGACCTTATATAGACAGTTGTGTGCCTTTCCAAATCATGTCCAATCAATTGAATTTACCACAGGTGGACTCGAATCAAGTTGTAGAAACATCTCAAGGATGATCAATGGAAGCAGGATGCACCTGAGCTCTATTGAGTCTGATAGCAAAGGGTCTGAATACGTATGTAAATATTTATTTTTTTAAGTTTTGGAAATTTGCAGAAATTTCTAAACCTGTTTGCTTTGGAGTATTGTGTGTAGATTGATGTCAAAAAATATATATTTAAACCATTTCTGAATAAGGCTGTAACGTAGCAAAATATGGAAAAGGGGAAGGGGTCTGAATGTATTCTGAATGCGCTTTCTACCCAACCCCATTAAGATTAAACCGCTTACCTGTTGGTTTCTCGTTGTAGCCTACTCTTATATCTCTAACTTTTAATTACATTGAGCCTTTTTGCCACTTTGATGGGCCAACATTAAAAACAAGCTACCCACTGAGTGCTACCCGTCGGCTGCCAGTCTTTTTATGGGGCGCATGTCATAAAAACTACATTGAAAAGTTTGTTTTATTAATCGTTTGAAATGTAATGGTATATCTTTGTAGTATGTTACAATGTCACATGGATATTGCAATACAATTTTCCGTGTTACAGTATTTGAAAACTATTGTCCATCCCTAGCAGATGATCTTTCCCTCAGTAGTCAGCTTGCTCTTTGTCATGTCTTTTCTAAGATTTTGTTGATAGTTACTTTTTCCCTCCATTGTTGCATTATTTTAGTGTTGTTTTTTCATAGGAAATGTTAGTTTTCATGGTGGTAAGCATTTCGTCGGACGATGTAAACCATGTGTATCCTGTAAATACGACTAATAAAACTGTGACAGTGTTGGCTGGTGGCGAATGGTGATAGAGTTAGCAGTGTTTTTTTTTATTTTTATGATTCTGGCAATGATGCCTTTTCCGCATTGTAGCTTCACTTAAAATATTTCCTCCTTTTTTCAAGTGGAATAAAAAAGACCAATGTTTTTGTGCTGAAGACCAGGAAATGTCAGTGTTTTATTAGGGTGTTCACAATTCAAAGTTATTATATATATTTTTTTGTTTGTTCTATATTACATACTTGTTTCTTCAAAAAGCAATCAGTCAATGCGTCACTTGGGGAGTCAGCATGTGCGTCTGGTTTTAAAGTGTTAGATAGCTACAGTACAGGCTGGGTGGTCCCGGTGTGCTTTTCCTACCGCTTTTTTCCCAGGCCAATGGGAAATTATTTATCGAGACGCCTCATTTGCATGCCAGTATTCTGTTTTTCTGACATAAATCAATGTACATTATACACATCACACACTTGATTGTTTCCTCTATTAATATTTTGAGCTTTCATTTGAGAAGATATGCAGAAACATGAGTACTGTGTACTCCATTAATTAATGCACATAACTTGAGGATGATTTATGTATTATCTTATTCAAGATGCAACAAAAGTCAATCAAGCATGAATTGGCTATAAAATGAGACTCCTTCAAAGGGAAAAGAAAATGTCCCTCCCAGGGCTAAAATATAACTAATATCACTGTCATAATTGTGACATGAGATGGTCCAAGACATAATGGTGCAAATTCTCTGCAACAGGTTACACGTGCCAACATCGCACATTAAGCTAACCATCGATGCCTGTATTTTGCCATCACTCCCAGTATCTTGCCCCAGTCCCTCCATCAGCTTCACCCTACATACACCAACATCTGGACTCATAGGTGACTCTTGACTCTGCTTTTCTCCTCAGCTGAAGGCCGTTCACGAACAGCTGGCTGTTCTGTCACAGGCCCCAGTAAGTAAACCAAAGAAAAGGGAGAAAAGGGAAAAAGAGAAGAAAGAGAAGGACAAGGGGAAGGCTGATGACAAGAAGAAACCCAAGTCAGCACCCCAAGTCAAGCCAGCTAATCAGAAAAAGGCTCCAGCCCGGAAACCAAACAGCATGGTGGTGGCTACCAGGTACTACTGCCCAGTCTTTTCATATCTGTGTTTCGTAATTCATCACACTGTCCTGAGCATCACAAGTAATTTGCTCAATACTGCCAGTAACTTTTGCTTTTGGATGAATCATTGTTCCAACAGTGTTACGTACTGCTGTGTTAACACTTTAACTCGTATCCCCATGTAGCCTGATCCAGACATGTCAGTCTGTCACGAATCATCTGTTCTTTGAACTTCTCTCAGTGCTAAGCTGAACATCCTGAGAGAGGCAAAAGCTGTAGGCCTAACAAATATCTGACCAAAACAATTTCAGGCAACCGAAGAAAGGGTCCAAGGTGGTGGTGGCGAACAACGAGTCAGAAGAGGAGCCATCCCTTCCCATGTCGTACGACGAGAAGCGCCAGCTCAGCCTTGACATCAACCGTCTTCCGGGTGAGAAGTTGGGCAGGGTGGTCCACATCATCCAGTCCCGGGAGCCATCGTTGCGTGACTCCAATCCAGACGAGATAGAGATAGACTTTGAGACACTCAAACCCTCAACCCTTCGTGAGCTCGAACGATACGTCAAGTCCTGTTTGCAGAAAAAGCAGCGGAAACTTTTACGTAAGTCGTGAACTATTACTCTTTCTTGGTGTTTTCACAGATGCCCTTCTCCAGTCACTAATGGTTACGGCTTCTTCAGGGATAAACCTCTCCTTTCTCTGTCTGTTGCCTAAATGCTTTAAAGCTCCCTTGCATTTGTTCCTTCCTCCCCCTTTTGAACTGAGGTTACTCACCCTCCCATTCTTTGCATGCCTGGTTTTAGTGGTTCATTGAAAATTAACCTTCAGTTCAGATAAAATTGTCTCTTATATGCAGAGCAGTTTGGCAATTCACGTAGAGTACTTGTGTTGAATGCGACAATAGAAATATATCCTAATTCAAGAGAGCAAAACTGACTTGAACTGGAACTATTGTTTTGGTCCAATAGAATTTTAAGTGGACTCATTACCACCACCAAAACACAGAAAAAGTAATGGATGTTAGAGAGACCAAGACATGCAGCTCGTTACCACATCAGCAAGGTACAGCATGTGGGAACTTATTGCAGGGCACTGTGTGTCTCTCATTGAGAGAGGGCATTGAGGAAAACAGTGCCAATTCTAAGGAAGAACTGGTTCAGGAAAAGAAGAGTTAGAAAAGAGACTACGGGATGTGAGTGGACAACTGAACCACAACAAGAAACCGCTTGACAAAGATACCGGTGTTTCAGAGCTCACAAGGTGCAACAGGCTGCCAAATGGACTAGAATAGTATAGGCAAGAGATGGGCAAGTGAAAAGTTCTCACTGGCCTAGTTGAGGCGTTGATGGCAGTTTTGTTGATGCTTTGTAGAATTAATGTTTCTCTACTTTCAAGAATCAGTTACCCCCCCCGACCTAGCGACTGCCTAGGCATAGAGGTCCGTGTCAGGAAGTGGCATAGACCTACTTGAGTCGTCACTGTCCAGTAGCTTTATGATGAGTGATTCCTCACCGAACTAGAACAGGACCATGATTTGGGGGATTTTCATGAAATCGCATCCATAGAAGGGTCCTTTGAAAGAAGGATTGTTGACAGATATTTGACATTTGTGTCAAAGTATAATTGAGAAATAATTAAAGGGATAATTCACCCCCAGAAAATAAACTCTTTAAACTCCTGTCAATTTTTTGAATGTTTTATGAGTGTGTAAAATAACTATTTTCACCATGTTTTAACTTTTAAGTGGTCTGTCTATGAAATCAGGAAATTGTGTAGGAACGCGTCATACATATACGGTACTCATCACTGGAGATGGGGGGGGACACAACATAACATTTCATAACGCTTTTAAAACAATTACTTGCACTCCAGATCACCATCATCCGTTTTATATCGTCATGACAAAGTATATATTTCAGTTAGATGTCCTCAATCTAAACAGTGTACCAAATGATTCAACTCTTATCACACAATGCTCCCTGTGGGTCTGTAGGAAAGGGCCGTTGTCATAGCTAGCAACGTCTGCACTCTGCACATTGAGGCAGACTGAGAGGAACTGCAAGTTGAACATGATGAGATTGTGGACTCCTAAATTGATAGCTTTTGTAGTCGACTTGTGCTGCAACAGATTTTCACATGCTGCTACGAATCTTGTTATAACATTGTTATATATAACTTGTTCCCGCTTATTTAACACTGTAAATCTTACGACTTTGTGGTTTTGTGTGGATTATTCCTTTAATTTAAATTGGAACATTTGTGACAGTTTGACCTTACCCAGGCCTCCTTTAAGACTCCATGTTTAATCTGTATGTGCTACAAGAGGATTGGATCATAATGCTGCAATTTTTATCATAACTCTAAAACTAGGTGAGATCCCACTTGGGAACTTTGATATAATATGCCTGTCGATCAGGTTTTCTTTCTTCAACTATTGGTCAGGACCCAAAGTGGGCCCTGGGCATGTGAGAGGTGGATTGCGAGTTATGAAAATACATCTATAATTCATTTGGGTCGATTTGGGTCACAGGAGGACAATTCATTTCTCATTTGCGTCACGAGCTAAAAAAAAATAAGAACCCCCGCTGTAGATTTATTATGATCAACAACATATTGGAAAATGTTTTTCAATATTCATGTTTAGATTGATCTTTATTCATAAATGAATGCAATAAAATCATTTAAAAAATCTAAATATTACTCATATTACAGAGCAAGTGGTAAAGCTTCATATGACAGATGAAACATTATGGTGTCTAAAGTAGTTCCTGAGTAAGGCCAAAACTTAAATGAATTATTTCTCAATTGTGCTTTAAGATACAAATGTCAAATAATTTAATCATACCTTCTTCCAAAGGATCCTTTTATGGATAAAAATCTGTGAAAATCAAAAGAAACATGGTCCTCTTTTGTTCGAGTTTCGTGGGCAATCACCCTGATGGCACATAGTGATAGACAATCATTAGAAATAATACAAACATGGAATGGGACTAGGGCAGACCCCAGTGAGTCGACTCGTCGATTGTTTGGTCGATAGGCTGTTGACTGACAGACAGATTTCTTTAGTAGAGCAGTAGCAAAACATATATTTTTTAAAATATCATGGTGTACGTAACACCTGTCTGAGTGAACTGAGTCATTGAGGAGGCCGTGGGGATGACACAGTCCATCAGTCTAAGACGTGCTACTGAAATTGTATATGGTTATATTACATAAGAACAATGGTGCCACACTAATAAAAATAACGTTATTTGATATGCACTTCCTCCTGCATTGGATATTGGCCGCTGTCCGCAGTTCAGAAACACATCAGTGTGCTGTTGAATTGGCGCCTTTTCCTAGACCATGTTGCTATGTGAATATAAGCAAATTTAACAAGCATATTGGCGTTGAGAACAATGCAGAGGAGGAAAACAGCCCTTGCCTTATTTTCTAGGAAAAGTGAGGAAAGGAAACTCCAATTTAATTAGGTCTATAATCAGCGCTTGCTCCTTACCTTCTTTTTCTTGATTTCCAGTATTTTTCACTAGTCAATGATTCTACACAACTTTCCCTTTACCCCCGGAGCAAACAGTAAACATTCCCCCGTTTCGAGTTTTTGTCACATCCTCGGCATCCATTTTTCTGTCACGTGTTATGGTGTTCAGATTGTTATAACCAATTTATTGAAGTGATTATGATGTGCTATAGGTCAGGCTCTATTGTGCCCTATTCGGACGGGATTTGTTTTACTGGGGGAGATCAGTAATGTAATTACACTAGCATTTTGAAAGAAAAGCACATTTTCTCACATTTTCTCATGCCAACATTAACAATGTCTACACTGTATTTCTGATGTTATTCAATTTGATGTTATTTTAATGGACAAAAATTGTGCTTTTCTTTCAAAAACAAGGACATTTCTAAGTTACCCCAAACTTTTGAACTATAGTGTATGTGCACGAGCACAAAACACCACATCTGTAGTCCCGTCCGAATCTACTATATCAATAATTTTTAACATGGCAGGAGAGCATCAATTCCAGCCAGAATAACGTACTCCAAGGTCCTCTGATAATACTAGTCCGGTGCAAATCGAAATCCCTGTGTTTTGAGACATGTCTGAGTTGCTCACAGTTTGCGCAAGAAAACATGAAGCGATTCAATAAATTGCGTATAAGCTATATATGAATGGCATTAAATGTAGCCTATCAACTTTCACAGTGAATGCTTTTGTGCGTTCAAACTCAAAATTGCCAAATGCAGTTGTATCCGGCCCGAGTCCGAAATGAATGACAGTACAGACTAGGCCCGAGTCATTCGGCCCAGATCTGGTAGCCTGAACTTTGTTTTTCTTTGTTATTTAACTAGGCAAGTCAGTTAAGAACAAATTCTTATTTACAATGACTGCCTACCCAGGCCACACCCTAAGCTAGACGACGGAAGGCCAATTGTGTGCCGCCCTATGAGATTCCAAATCACGGCCTGTTGTGATGCAGCCTGGAATCGAACAAGGGTCTGTAGTGACGCCTTTAGCACTGAGATGCAGTGCCTTGGACTGCTGCGCCACTCGGGAGCCCTTAACTCAGCCAAAGGTGCTATTTTTGGGCCAGAATCGGCCCAGCAATGTCCCAAACCCACTCAATTCTACCCCACCCTTCCCCCACTAAAACATTGTTAAATGTAGTTAGTAATGTTATATTAAATGTAGGTAGTTATATTGCAGTTATCAACTGAAATATGAACAACATAAACATAAAAAAATACATGACATTTTCTAATTAGTTAAATAGATGAAATTGACTTTGTGTGCGTGTCATCCCTCAACAGGCACTACACGCATGTACAGTAGCATGGATGTACCCAAATAAATGCACTAGAAAACAGCTTAAACAAATGCAAATGCAGCTACTTTGATGTAATTGTATCTGCAGATTTGACATGACTAGCTAGCAAGCAAGGGATAAGAACATTGCCAGCCTGCATAGCAATCAAACAAATATAATGAACAAGTCAGCTTCTCTAGCAACCTAACCTATAGAACTAACAACCAGGTTAAGTGGAAGGATGAAATGGTATGAATTTACATGTCATTTTTACCAGTAAATGTGTGCTTGTTTTCTTTGGCAACCGTGGTATAAGCGGGATAAACGCCTCTGCTCTGTACAATTTCTGGAACTAATAAACACGGGCAGGACCAAGTCATCCATTATTTCCAGATAATGTACAAAGCATCAGTGTTTATCCCTTACATGTACAGTTGAAGTTGGAAGTTTACATACATTTACACTCAGTTTTTCACAATTCCTGACATTTAATCCCAGTAAATATTCCCTGTTTTAGGTCAGTTAGGATCACCACTTTTATGTTAAGAATGTGAAATGTCAGAATAATAGATAAAAGTTATTTATTTCATCACATTCCCAGTGGGTCAGAGGTTTACATACTCAAATAGTATTTGGTAGCATTGCCTTTAAATTGTTTAACTTGGATCAAACATTTCAGGTAGCCTTCCATAAGCTTCCCACAATTAAGTTGGGTGAATTTTGGCCCATTTCTCCTGACAGCTGGTGTAACTTTGTCCGGTTTATAGGCCTCCTTGCTCGCACATGCTTTTTCAGTTCTGCCCACAAATTTTCTATAGGATTGAGGTCAAGGCTTTGTGATGGCCACACCAATATCTTGACTTTGTTGTCCTTAAGCCATTTTGCCACAACTTTGGAAGTATGCTTGGGGTCATTGTCCATTTGGAAGACCCATTTGTGACCAAGCTTTAACTTTCTGATTAATGTCTTGAGATGTTGCTTCAATATATCCACATAATTTTCCATCCTCATGATGCCATCTATTTTGTGAAGTGAACCAGTCCCTCCTGCAGCAAAGCACCCCCACAACATGATGCTGCCACCCCCGTGCTTCACGGTTGGAATGGTGTTCTTCGGCTTGCAAGCGTACATAACGATGTTCATTATGGTCAAACAGTTCTATTTTTTGTTTCATCAGACCAGAGGACATTTCTCCAAAAATGACGATATTTTTCACCATTTACAGTTGAAAACTGTAGTCTGGCTTTTTTATGGCGGTTTTGGCGCAGTGGCTTCCTTGCTGAGCGGTGTTTTAGGACTCGATATTGGACAAATTTTTGCTGTGGATATGAATACTTTTGTACCTGTTTCCTCCAGCATCTCCACAAGGGCCTTTGCTGTTTTTCTGGGATTGATTTGTACTTTTCACAACAAAGTACGTTCATCTCTAGGAGACAGAACGCGTCTCCTTCCTGAGCGGTATGACAGCTGCGTGGTCCCTTTGTTTATAATTGAGTACTATTGTTTGTACAAATGAACGTGGTACCTTCAGGCGTTTGGAAAATGCTCCCAAGGATGAACCAGACTTGTGGAAGTCTACAATTTGTTTGTCTGAGGTCTTGGTGGATTTCTTTTCATTTTCCCATGATGTCAAGCAAAGAGGCACTGAATTTGAAGGTAGGCCTTGAAATATATCCACAGGTTCACCTCCAATTGACTCAAATGATGTCAATTAGCCTATCCGAAGCTTTCTAAAGCAATGACATTTTCTGGAATTTTCCAAGCTGTTTAAAGGCACAGTCAACTTAGTGTATGTAAACTTCTGACCCACTGGAATTCTGATACAGGGAAATAATCTCTGTAAACATTACTTGTGTCATGCACAAAGTAATGTCCTAACCGACTTGCCAATACTATAGTTTGTTAACAATACATTAGTGGAGTGGTTGAAAAAATGAGTTTTAATGACTCCAACCTAAGTGTATGTAAACTTCCGACTTCAACTGTGCGTGTGTGTGTAAATTTAAATGTATCTATGTCTCTGGGTCTATCCGCCCTTTCCTTGCTGTATTTGGTCCTTTCCTTTCTGCCTCTGTCTGGTGCAAGCTGCAGCCACCTTATGATGAACTTCTCCAGCTCTATATCTGTAGCTTTGGATGTGAGTGTTTCTCCTGACAGCACCTTTGAATAACGTAAAAAAATAGCAAAAGTAGTTACAACAATTTGTCAGATTTGACACCACACAAAAATCCTAGGATTCCAGACCTCAAATGGGAAGCACATCAACGTAATAACCACAAAGGTTTTCAATTTCAAAACAGATCAAGAGATTTAAATATAAGCCTGTTGTAGCACCACTGTGTGGTCAATATGAATGTGCATGCATATGTTGAGTCTTGACAGGGTTTGGAACATGTGTACCAAGTTTGGTTACAATACAAATATCTGCATCTGATTTTATGTGCCAGAACATTCCCACATTGTTTATTGGTCAGTTGACATTTAAAAAATAGTTAAGGTTAGGTATGGGATTTGGTTATATGTAAGGTTATGGGAAGGGTCATGATTTGGGGTAGGTACGTCCCAAGGATCCCAGATAGCACGGGTGATAAACATATAGGAGCTATGGATCCAAGGACTGGCAATCCATTATATCAAGATTTGAGTTTTGTCGTGTCTCTGGCTTGTCATTAAATGTGAGAACTTATTTTATCAAATCAATTCTCTGTCATTATTATTACGTGATTAAACTAATCATGTAAATTGAATTAACTAGGAAGTCGGGGCACCATGGAAAATGTTCAAATTACACCAATTGGCTCAATTATTTATTTATTTACTAACTAAATAATCACAGAAATACATAAACAAACAGTAGATATTGGTTACTAACAATGATAGGAAAGAGTCCCTAGTGGGCTAAGCTGATACGACGGCTTGGTGGACAAAGGGAATGGGGTGGGACAGAGTGGGAAAGACGAATGGATTCATTACACACAATCTAAAATTATGTACATTGAAATGCAAGTATATATTTATGTCATTGTTGTCTTCTCTGTTGGAATCCAGTCCGTCTGCTGGAGAGTTCATCAGAGTCACTCTGGTTGCGTTTCCCCGAATATCAAAGTATTTCCTGGTTAGATTGGATACTTCAGAACACCATTCAGAAATGGTAGAATAGATGTTTCTATAGATTTCTATAATGGGTATACAGTGTCTAGTGAGTCTACACACCCTTGAACAGTTTTCATATTTGAGGTCGACTCCTTTTACTGTACAGCCACACCAGCTCAGGGTGCCGGCCTTCAGATTCACATTTTGAGTATTTGGCGTACGGTGGAGACAGTCCATTAGAGAGGCGGGAGGGTGGAGAGACAAATAAGAAGACGTATTGTAGAGCACGTCACTTTACATGGGGTTCAAGTGAGGAATGGGGTCAGCTAGAATGGATGGACTGTAATTGTTGTTCAACAAATAATACGTTATTATGAGTGAACTGTTGTCACATACGTTTATGGCTGTGAACAGTCAGAGTATTTGGTGCATGGTGGTGGAAGGTGGAGACAATCCGTCGGATGCTGAGGGTGGAAAGACCGTCTGTGTCAATATATGGAAAAATACACATTTTAAAATGTTTACCATTCGATTGGTCGAAGGAACAGAGGACTCTTGGTCACCAAGATTTGTTGTTGTTGTTGGGGACAGCCCTAAATGGGACACGTTTTCAGTGTTTCTGCGTTAAGCTTTAGCCATGGAGGGAAATAGAACAGATTCAGACATTTCTGTAAGAAACTCTCTGACTGCTTGGATGGCTACCTCTTTTTCTCCTCTAACCATGCACCTCAAAAGTGTTAGTCATTGAACAATATCAATAGTATGTCAATAGTATTGACATTGTAGTAAGTAGTATTGACTAAATATGGCCTATTACTAATTATGCCGCTTTGGGCTGTTTATAATATACTGTCCATTGATGCTCTCTGTGAAAAGGATTGTCTGTTTTCTCTAGTTGATATGTCTGTGTTTGACTGTGTGCCTTAGTATTAACCTGTTGCCTCTACTTGGGACGCTTGTTGTGAATCCAGGCAACAAGTCCGATTTTTAAAATGCTTTTCGGCGACAGCATGAGAAGCTATTATCTGATAGCATGCACCAATACACTACAACAGAAAAGCACAGCAGGGGACGTAAACAAAATAATTAGCATTTCGGCGTTACACAAACCGCACAATAAAATAGAAAACAGTCATTACCTTTCACCATCTTCTTTGTTGGCACTCCTAGATGTCCCATAAACACTATTGGGTCTTTATTTCGATTAAATCGGGCCATATAAAGCCAAGATATCGTTATATGTAGACTGTGTGATAAACGAAAAAAACAGCGATTTCACAACGTAACGTCATTTTTTAAAATTCAAAAAGTAGACGATAAACTTTCACAAAACACTTCGAAATACGTTTGTAATGCTACTTTAGGTATTAGTAAACGTTAATAAGCGATAAAAATCATCCGTAGGCGATGTATATATCATTAGCTGTCGTCTTGGAAAATATTTCAGGAGAGAGCTCTTCCGGAATGATCTGGGCGGAGACCGGAGGTAAGCGGTGCCCCTCTTTCGGTTCAACCAAGAATCAAAGATGATTAAATTCACAAGACTCTAGACAACATGGGGATGCTGTGGGAGTTGAATGCTCGGTCTTATCTAATTCGGCTCACTGTTAACAATTGCTGGAAGTGGCGCAAGGATATTTATTTCCATTTTCTGTGATCAGGTTTTCCTGCGCTTTCCGATGTAACGCACGTTATGTAATAGCCACAGTCGTGATTTAACCAGTTTTAAAAACGTCCAAGGGTTTCCTATCCACACATTCTAACCATATGAACGTACTATATTCCTGGCATGAGTAGCAGGGCGCTGAAATGTTGCGCGATTTTTAACAAAATGTTCAAAAAAGTAGAGGTTAAAGGTAGAGACTAACCCTGTCCTCCTTCCTTCTTCTCTGCAGAGAAGGCAGGCTCCTCGACGCCAGCAGGGGGCGCCTCTCGGCTGAGCGGCAGCAGCAGCTCCTCTGACTCTGGCAGTAGCAGCTCCAGTGGCTCCAGCTCAGAAAGCAGCGACTCCGATTGATCAGAGAAAGACCCCCATACCCTGAGTCCCTCTCTCACCTTAGGTAATCTACCCTCCTTTTTAGCTAGTAGGGTATTGTCTTCTTTTCTTCCCCTGGATTACTTTTATAAGATAATGAAGACTTTCGATGACTGAAGATATTGATCATGTTTTGTATTTAGAAAGTAGGAAAACGTGTAAGAAGATATAGCTGACATAGTCAGGGTTTGTTTTTGCTGGCCCTCAAAGGGAAATGCCTGGTATCACCAGAACCACATGTTAGTTATTTTAATTGAAGAGAGAAAAAAAATCTGCTTTACATGGGTGCTCGTAGCTGAATCAACTTTGAAAGACTGTTATACCAGTAGGACATCTTTAAAAACACTAAGATTGATTTTGGTTTGGACAACATTGTCTCAAGGGACAAATGTTTTTTCTCTTCCTGGGAAGGCTGTTGCCTGTAGTTTGACCTTTGCCACCTCACAACATTCCATTCCATTTTGTTTTACTTTATGTATACAGCTATATTGAAGAAATTAAGACGATTGTTATTTTTATGAGCATAAATCTCATTTCCATTGACAATGCAAAACAAATGGTTACTAGTCATCTATCGCAAAGAATTTATTTTTGTTATCAATCTTCCATGCTCCAATCAGTATTTAAATCTGTTATGTCTCAAGGGTCTGTTAAAATATAGTTGTGGGTTAACACTAGACTGCAGTTGAATAGAACATTGACTTAATCATGGCCCTATCTGTATTTCCTGAGGATATTTTATATACACATTTGTGGCAAAGTAAAGTTGCTATTCGAACACCTTTTGCTGATTGTCTAATTATCATTTTTGTGTCTTGTTTTCTTAGCAGTGTTTTGCTTTGATATTTTGCATCAAGAATGTGGAGCATATACAAATTAACTTGTTTGGTTTGATACTTCCCAAAGTAATGTATTACTAGATGTACTCATACCTTTTAACATATACTTCTTTATAAAGAGTTCACCTGATGATTTGTCAGGTGATTTTCTTTTATCAAGCAGTTGAGACTGAGTTCTATGTTTTTCTCAATTTTATTCGATAGTTCTTGACACTTCTATTGTCCTTTACATGTATCTATGCAGCCAGTGTTTAATGTTAAATGCTCCTCTCCTAAAATGTTTAGACACGCATCACATACTCTTGTGATTTGTTTCCTGGCCTGTTTGTATATTTGGCATGTGCCATATCTGACAACTTTCATTATTGAATGAAATAACTATTTCCATTGTCTGTGTATGGGCTAGTCTTTCATTGAACATGATGGTTATATTCCACATGTAGGTGAATTAACACTTACAGTATAGCCTGTTTCTTTTGAGTGGAGAGCAATGGGCTCTCCATCTCATCTGGGTGATCGACTAAACACAAAATGTATAAAAACTCAATTGGTTTACTCAAGACCAAATTATTTTGGCAACATTTGAGCATTGCAAAGACCTCTGTAAACAAAGCTACACTGAACAAAAATATAAACACAAAATATAAACATGCAACAATTTCAACGATTTTACTGAGTTAAAATTCATATAAGCCTAATCTATGGATTCACATGAATGAGAATACCAATATGCATCTGTTGGTCACAGATACCTTTTTAAAGGTAGGGGCGTGGATCAGAAAACCAGTCGGTTCGCCATTTGCAGTGCGAAACATCTCCTTCGCATAGAGTTGATTAGGCTGCTAATTGTGACCTGCTCAATGGGTGACATGTCTGGTGATTTTGCAGGCCATGGAAGAACTGGGACATGTTCAGCTTTGAAGGAATTGTGTGCAGATCCTTGCAAAATGGGGCCGTGCATTATCATGATGAAACATGAGGTGATGGCGGCGGATGAACGGCAGCATGCCAGTGGCCATCTAAGAGAAGCATTTGCCCACTGAAGTCGGAAACGACGCCAAACTGCAGTCAGGTCAAGACCCTGGTGAGGACGTCGAGCACGCAGATGAGCTTCCCTTATACGTTCTGGTGAAATTCTTCGGTTGTGCAAACCCGCATTTTCATCAAGCAGGCTGGAGGATCACACAGCTGAAGAAGCCTGATGTGGAGGTCCTGGGCTGGACGTGGTTCCTCGTGGTCAGAGGTTGTGAGGCCGGTTGGACGTACTGCCAAATTCTCTAAAACGACATTGGTAGAGAAATGAACATTACATTCTCTGGTAACAGCTCTGGTGGACATTCCTGCAGTCAGCAGGCCAATTGCACACTCCCTCAACTTGAGACATCTGTGGTGTTGTGACAAAACTGCACATTTTAGACCTGATGTTTTATTGCCCCCAGCACAAGGTGCACCTGTGTACTGATCGTGTTGTTTAATCAGCGTCTTAATATGCCACATCTGTCAGGGGGATGGATTATCTTGGCAAATGAAAAATGCCCACTAACAAGGATGTAAACAAATTTGAGAGAAGTAAGCTTTTTGTGCATATGTAAAATTTTGGGGATCTTTTATTTCAGCTCATGAAACATGGGACCAACACTTCACATGTTGCGTGTATATTTTTGTTTAGTGTAGTTAAGTGTCCTAATAAACAATGTAGTCCAAATTCAGAATAATGTATTCAAAGTGCGTGTTTACCCTTTTACAAATACACCTGCTGTGACTGGGTTTTTACTATTATGTATGTGAGGTGGTAAATGTATTTGCGATCGATTAGAGAATTTACAATGGCAGTTCATGAATCTGAGATCATTAAATTAGTTGCTAGTAGTGGTGATTATTTTTTTTTACTTTTAACAGCTAAATTCTCATTAACACAGACAACCTCTTACATTAAAACATTTAAAAACAGCTTGGTGTGCCTGAGTGATGTCATACGAGTTGAGACAAGTATATACAGTGCCTTCAAAGTATTCACACCCCTTGACTTTTTCCACATTTTGCGTTACAGCCTGCAATTCAAATGGATTAAATTGAGATCCACTGGCCTACACACTACCCCATAATGTCAATGTTGAATTATGTTTTTACAAATTAATTAAATGAAAACTGAAATGTCTTGAGTCAATAAGTATTCAATCCATTTTGTTATGGGAAGCCTAAATCAGTTCAGGAGTAAAAATGTGCTTAACAAGATTTTTGAATGACTACCTCATCTCTGTAGCCCACACATTGTAAGGTCCCTCAGTAAATTTCAAACACAAAGACTAGGGAGGTTTTCCAATGCCTCGCAAAGAATGGCACCTATTGGAAGAAGCAGACACTGAATATCCCTTTTGAGCATGGTGAAGTTATGAATTACACTGGATGGTGTATCAATACACCCAGTCACTACAAAGTTACGGGCGTACTTCAGTCAGTTGCCAGAGAGGAAGGAAACCGCTCAGGGATTTCACCATGAGGCCAATGGTGACTTTAAAACAGTTACACTGTTTAATGGTTGTGAAACTACAACAACATTGTAGTTTCTCCACAATACTAACCTGAATGACAGTGAAAAGAAGGAAGCCTGTACAGAATAAAAATACTCAAACATGCATCCTGTTTTCAATAAAACTGCACATAATTTGGTTCAAATTCAAAAACACATCACTGAGTATCACTATCAAGCATGGTGGTGGCTGCATCATGTTTTGGGTATGCTTGTCATCGCCAAGGACTAGGGAGTTTTTTTAGGCTAAAAAGACACTGAATAGAGCTAAGCGGAGGCAAAATCTTAGAGGAAAACCTGGTTTCAGTCTGCTTTCCAACAGACACTGGGAGACATTCACATTTCAGCAGGATAACCTAAAACACAAGACCAAATATACTCTGGAGTTGCTTACGAAGACGACATTGAAAGTTCTAGTTACAGTTTAGATTTAAATTGTCTTGAAAATCTATTGCAAAACTTTAATTGCTGTCTAGCAATGATCAACAAGTAACTTGACAGAGTTTGAAGAATTTTAAAAAGAATGAGCAAATATTGTACAATCCAGGTGTCCAAAGCTAATACTTACCCAGGAAAATCTCAGCTGTAATCACTGCCAAAGGTGATTCTACACTGAATAAAAATGTAACATGCAACAATTTCAAAGATTTTACCTAGTTAGTTCCTATAAAGACATCAGTCTATTGAAATAAATTCATTATGCCCTAATCTTTGGATTTCACATGACTGGGAATACAGATATGCATCTGTTGGTCACAGATACTTTTTATTTTTAAAAGGTAAGAGTGTGGATCAGAAAAACAGTCAGTATTTGGTGTGACCATTTGCCTCATGCAGCACAACATGTCCTTCGCATAGAGTTGATCAGGCTGCTGATTGTGGCCTGTGGAATGTTGTCCCACTCTTCTTCAATGGCTGTGTGAAGTTAATGGATATTGGCAGGAACTGGAACACGCTGTCGAACACGTCGATCCAGAGCATCCCAAACATGCTCAATGGGTGACATTTCTGAGTGTAGGCCATGGAAGAACGGTGACATCAGCAAACCGCTCGCCCACACGCCGCAATACACACTGTCTGCTCGGTACAGTTGAAACAGGGATTCATCTGTGGCCTCCCCTCCTATTAACTTCTCTTGTCCCCTCTCTCCGCCATCGAGTTGTTTGGTATTTGTCCCTCACCCTAATCTCTGAGACGGTTTTTGGCCTATGTAATATGATTCCACCTTATTCCTATATTGTCCATTTGCTTGTTTGATGACTCTGCCATGACCCAGGTCATAGCAGGACTTCTTGTACTTATTCCTGTCCTCAGCCATAGACAGGGTTGTCTACGTTAGCTCAGTATGCGGTAGCCCTGTCCTCTAGTTTAGTGTCAATCTCTGTATTAATCCAGGGCTTTTGATTGGGGAAGCAGCGAACCCTCACAGTGGGGACGTTGCCGATGCATTTTCAAAAAAGCCAATGACGAAGGTGTGTTAACTCTTCAATGTTATCGGCGGAGTCTCTAAACATATTCCAATCAGTGGTGGCAAAGGAGTCCTGTAGCATCTCTGATTCTGGTGACCATTTCTCAATAGAGCGAGTCACAGGTACTTCCTGTTTGAGTTTCTGCTTGTAAACAGGAAGCAGGACTACGGAGTCATTTACCAAATGGCAGACGAGGGAGGGGCTTGTATGCTTGCTTGCTGGTAGAATAACAGTGATCTCTGACTTTATCGCCCCTTGTGGCGTTGGAGACGTGTTGATGGAAGTTGGGTATCACACGTCTTAGTGACTGGGAATTAAAATCGCCGGCAACCAGAACCTACATCGAGGCTGCTTTTCTTGCTTGTTTATAGCCTTGTACAGTTCGTTAAGTGCCAGATTGTTATTTTTCTTGTCCTGGGGTGGAATGTATACAACAGTCACAACAGTCACAGCTGAAAACTCCCTCGGGAGGTAGAAGGGTTGGCATTTGACCATCAGGTAATTCCAAGACGAGGGAATAGTGGGTCGGCACTTCCATCGCACTGGAGTTAGCACACCAGTTGATGTAGAGGCAAACCCCTCCCCCCTCGATTTCCTTGACTCCACTGTCCTGTGCGCAGTGAATGGAGACTCCATCAAGTTGGATAGCCATGGGGGGTATCTTGACCGAGAGCCATGTTTCCAGAGTCCCGTTGGAGCCAGAGCATTATGGTATTGGAACTGACCATGTTACCGTGCCTTCGGGAAGTATTCAAACCCCTTGACTTTTTCCACATTTTGTTACGTTAGCCACATTCTAAAATGGATTAAATATAATTTTTTCCTCTAATCTACACGCAATACCCCATGATGAAGCGAAAACAGGTTTAGACATATGTTGCGTTTTATTTTTGTTCAGTATAACATGTATTTACTCAGGGGTTGAATATTTACCTAATCAAGAGTTTGATTTCTTTACTGATTTAAAAAAAAATCCACTTTGACATGTGTAGATCGTTGACAGAAAACTATATTAATTTGAATACCCCTTTATAACAACAGCATGTGGCAAAAGTAGGGGTTTGAATACTTTCTAAAGGGTTTTCACCATATTCACTTGATTTGTTCCTTTTAGTTCTTGGTCATAGGTCATTTTTATTTCAAAACAATTGTATGTATTTGCATACCCTCCTGCTGCAACTTAAATATTTTGTAACACAGTATAGTAACTTCTGTAGACATGTCTTTGAGAAATGTAAGATTCATGTTGTTTTAAGGGTGAAAATATATGGGGATGCAGGGCAAACAAAGTGAATATTTGATGTAATTATTTACATGGGATCCCTTATTTTCTGAGTTTGTTTTAATGAATAAACTACATACAATTGTGAGCTCCTGGAGTCTTTGTATATTATCCACATCACAGCTGTTAAAGCTGGCAGGGGCATTAGCTATGTTAAAGGTTTATGGTATGTAACAGACAGAAATTGAATTGAAAGTGGAGACTTATTTCAGAGGACAATGCACATAATCAACCTCCACTTGCTGTTGCAACAATTGTCTTGTTTACAAGTGTTTGTGAGAGACAAGCGCATATATTGACAATACTGCATTGAAATGCAAAAATGCTATAAATGATTTTAAAAATGCTTTACATTTAACTAGGCAAGTCAAATTCTTATTTTCAATGACGGCCTAGGAACAGTGAGTTTAACTGCCTTGTTCAGGGGTAGAAAGACGTGTTTTACCTTGTCAGCTTGTCCAACGCCCTAACCACTAGGACACCTGCTGCCCCAATGTAAGCCTTAGCTAACACTGCCATACCCCAATGTACATGCACAGGCTTACTTTGACCACCACATAGTCGGCCAGTGAATGGTCATGACATGTTTATGGCAGACGTCTTTCAGGACACAAATAATCAACTTCAGTCTGCACCATATATTTTTGCACAAACAGTTTACAAATATGGAAGCGTAGGGCATATGAATAAATGTATGTGTCACTATAACTGTCACATAATCAAACATATTCTGGAACTTCCAGCGTCAGCAATTGGATCCACTGTGACAGTTCGTTTGTCCCGTACCACGACTGCCTGGTTTCCATACTGACTGTACCACGTACTTTGACTCCGACTGAGGTAGTTACTCGGTGGTCCCTGTTCCAGCTCCATTTGCTGCTGTTGCCAAATTAGCAGCGACGTGTCCTTGAACCTAAACCGAGCATAGCCCTCTGAGAGGGCTTTCTCGACTAAAGGATATCTCCCAGACATGATGTTGCCGTCATCGCTCCAATCTCTTGTTTTGTTAACACTGACTGCCTGGATGGGCAGTGCTGGGGTAGCGTTGTCGTAGTTCTCGAAGAAAACGGTTCGGGTTGCGCGACAGATTAAGCAGCTAGCTAGCTAGATTTTCTGGTTGGCAGTAGCTAGTAAATGACACCGTCACCAACCATTCTTTTGTGACATCCAACCGTGTAAAACGTTGACGACTACACGTAATTGTGGATATAGATAACGTTAGCTAGCTTGTTGCTAACGTAACAGTCATTGTTAGCGATCCAGCTTCCTTAAAAAAAATACATATACGTCTATCAACTGGGTTTGTTCAGTGCGATTCCGTAGTGATTTGCAATATTGACGCAGGTTTTACAGCACAAATTCATCAGACATGGCTGAGCCGAGATGTATTTGTCGCTGCTGCCAGTTAAGTCAACGCTTAAGTTTCACCAGAAGTGTCAACTCTGCGTTCCGGCGGAAGTCATTCATTGTCAATGGAGCAGTCCGCAACGCTAAATTTGGGATCCAGCACTAGGATGCGGTGCGTACCGCGAGTTCAATATTTTCAACTCGTACGTTGTATTACCGTGCGGTGGTACAAACAGAAGTTCGTAAAAGTTCCCTATGGGGAAGAGTCACCATAGAGGCCAAAATTATGACTAATTGTAGTTAGAGACAAGAAGACACCGGCTGAAGGACTTGTGTAATTTAGCATGCCATCATGCAGGGCAAGCAAGTGAATTGAAAACCAGTTAAATATATTGATGTTGCTAGGGATTGAGACAGACAAGAAAACTATACTGAACAAAAACATAAACACATTTGAAGTGTTGGTCACATGTTTCATGAGCTGAAATAAAATATATTGGAAACATTCCAATACGCACAACAATAGTATCTCTCTCAAATGTTGTGCACAAATTTGTTTACACCCCTGCTAGATGGCTGAAGTTTTGATGGAGTGTGCAATTAGCATGCTGACTGCAGGAATGTCCACCAGACCTGTTGCCAGAGAATGTAATGTTAATCTCTACCATAAGCCACCTCCAACGTTGTTTTAGAGTTTGGCACGTTGTATGAGAGCGGTTTGCTGTTGTCAATGTGAACAGAATGCCTCATGGCGGCTGTGGGGTTATGGTATGAGCAGGCATAAACTACGGACAGCAAACGCAATTGCATTTTATCGATGGCAATTGAATGCACAGATCCACCATGATGAGATCCTGAGGCCCATTGTCGTGCCATCACCTCATGTTTCAGCATTATAATGCATGGCCCCGTGGCACAAGGATCTGTACACAATTTCTGGAAGCTGAAAACGTCCCAGTTCTTCCATGGTCTGCATACTCTCCAGAAATGTCACACATTGAGCTTGTTTGGGATGCTCTGGATTGATGTGTACGACAGTGTGTTCCAATTCCTGCAACTCCACACAGCCATTGAAGAGTGGGATAATGTTCCACAGGCCACAATCTACAGTATGCAAAGATGTGTCGTGCTGCATGAGGCAAATGGTCACACAAGATACTGACTAGTTTTCTGTTCCACATCACTACTTATTTTATTAAAGGTATGTGAACAACTGATGCTGTAGATGTAGTTCCAGTCATGTGAAATGTATAGATTAGAGCTTAATGAATTTACTTCAATTGACCGATTTCCTCATATGAAGTGTAACTCAGTCAAATCTTACATTTTTTCATGTTATGTTTATTTTTGTTCAGTAATGAATTGTTGTAATGCACACCAGTCTGTTAGTATCTCACCCAGCCTAATGTAACCAGTAGGTCAATAGGAGAATAACTTGAATCTGTTATAATCATTTGCTTTGGTTGACCAGGGCGAAAATGATCTTCTCCATGTTGCAAACCATTCTGCAACCGTGCGAAGCACATGTGCATATAGTACGGAAAATGCAGGCTACACATCCAGCAAAAAAAACATATGGCAAAACAAATGTGCATCTGGTAGACAAGCAGTACCAAAGACAGAAGCTGTATATGGCAACATTGTGTCCAAAAAAATCAATCGAAGTAGAATGATTGATTAAGACAATGGTTCCATATACCATATTTTATTATTTAGTTTAACTTTTTAGGCCCTTGAGATTGAATAAATCACTTTTTCTGGAGATATCAGCCCATGAAAGCAGCATTCTTGCATAAATGTTTGAAAAGCATACACTACAATAAAACATTTAAGCCAAAATGCCAAACTTATCCATGTCTAGTTGAAAGGGAATGACCACAGAACGAGCATGGAGACAGACCTCAGGGAGTATAGAATATAGTTTTGAAGACATTAAAACCATTCAGTAAAATCCATTCTCTTCTTGTGGTTCGCTGAAAGCCAGATGCAAAACAAAACCACAATAAATTTGAATTTAGTTATGCAAAATTGTTTAAATCAGGTCCCACAAGCTTGACATTCATTACTGGAATCAGGGCAGTAAAAGAAAGTAGCAGCCCGAGTTAATTAAATAAACTGGTTAAGATGTGCTAGCGCTCCAGAGAATTGACAAGGCTGTCAGCTGTGGTGGTAGTACTGTAGGCTAAGCTGCTTCAAGGCATTGCCTTCACTTTTTCTTTGGGACTGCCTCCAAGGGTTTCCCAATGTCCTTCCCACGCAACTTCAGTCCTATGGATAACATGGAGGAAAATCGCTCAGATTTTTGTTGACACCACCTCCAAACACCTGGGCTTTATTGTTCCATTAGTGATACTGATAATAAAATACAATTGTAATCAGACTAGTTAGTACAAAAATAACCCAATAATGGTGTCAAACAGGCCTATGGTGCAAGAAGGGTGATATGAAGCTATGACAGAAAAAATAGCTGAAAATAAAACTCACCAATTGCTCTTTCAATCTTTCCCATTACTTGGTTATTGGGGATAGCCTTTCCAGATTCGTAGTCTCCAATTATCTGTGGTTTTTCATTGATTTTCTAAAAACAAAATAAAAAGACCAACAACATATCCATGACTGGTAAAGAACATTTATTTGGTGCAAGCCCTGCTAAGCCAAGGTAAATACACTTCAATAAACAACCCTCAGTGAAAATGAACCAAGTTCCTATTTTGTAAACTCTTTAATCCACATTTGGGAGAGTGCACTTACAGTGGCCAGGTCTTTCTGCGTCAGGCCCTGATTTTGCCGGCCTTGTTGGATGACCTTGCCCACCTCCAGAGATACTCTTTGGTGTTGAAGCTCTTCAGTCTCTCTGTCAAGCTTTGCTGTATTCTTGGTGATCACGTGCTGTTTGTTTTGTCCTGCAGCCCCTGAGAGAGGGAGAGAAAGGTAATAGCAAGGTTTCACAAACTCAGTGCTCGAGACCAAGGGGTGTACATTGTTTTTTCCCCCTAGCACTACACAGATTTAAATAATCAACTAATCACCCAGCTTTGATAATTCGAATCATCTGCGTCGTGTTAAGGCAAAAAACAAAATGTGCCCCCATTGGGGTCCAGAGGACCAAGTTTGGGAAACTGGGTAATAAGCTAACAAATTCAACAACAAGATCTAATTATTGTGACTATGTATTTTAGGATACAAGACTGAAACAAAAAGGACCACCCTCTGTTCTTCATTCCTAATCCTGGGGACCCAAATGGTCTGCAGGCTTTTGTTTCAGCCCAGTAGACACACTTTGACTCAACTAATCATAAAGCACTTGAGTTTAATCAATGTTACAATTAGGCTGGAAAAGCACACCCTGTGGATCCCAAGAATCAAGATTGACATTGCTGTAAAACTGTGATATAAGACAGTTGTCGAAAGACAATGGGTGGCCCCTTTAGTTACATACCATACAAAATGGCACTATATGAATATACAAAATGTCTCTAACCACCTGTATTGGCAGATTTAAATAACTTGATTTCTAGACTTATGTCGCAGACAAATGTGTGCGTTTGTGCTTAAATATATAAGTTTACTCCCCTTCAGTACACAATTCAAACATTTGTTCAATACTGCCATGATTTCATTGGAAAATCATGAAAATCTAGTTGGCAGTAAAGATCAAAAATGTAAAAACTCAAGGCCTTGATGACCAACTGGCCCTCCAAATACACCTCCGCTGTCTTCAACCAGGATCTCAGCGATCACTGCCTCATTGCCTGTATCCGCTACGGAGCCGCAGTCAAACGACCACCCCTCATCACTGTCAAACGCTCCCTAAAACACTTCTGTGAGCAGGCCTTTCTAATCGACCTGGCCTGGGTATCCTGGAAGGACATTGACCTCATCCCGTCAGTTGAGGATGCCTGGTCATTCTTTAAAAGTAACTTTGTCACCATTTTAGATAAGCATGCTCCGTTCAAAAAATGCAGAACTAAGAACAGATATAGCCCTTGGTTCACTCCAGACCTGACTGCCCTCGACCAGCACAAAAACATCCTGTGGCGGACTGCAATAGCATCGAATAGTCCCCGCGATATGCAACTGTTCAGGGAAGTCAGGAACCAATACACGCAGTCAGTCAGGAAAGCTAAGGCCAGCTTCTTCAGGCAGAAATTTGCATCCTGTAGCTCCAACTCCAAAAAGTTCTGGGACACTGAAGTCCATGGAGAACAAGAGCACCTCCTCCCAGCTGCCCACTGCACTCTGAGGCTAGGTAACACGGTCACCACCGATAAATCCATGATTATCGAAAACTTCAACAAGCATTTCTCAACGGCTGGCCATGCCTTCCGCCTGGCTACTCCAACCTCGGCCAACAGCTCCGCCCCCCCCCCCCCAGCTACTCGCCCAAGCCTCTCCAGGTTCTCCTTTACCCAAATCCAGATAGCAGATGTTCTGAAAGAGCTGAACAACCTGGACCCGTACAAATCAGCTGGGCTTGACAATCTGGACCCTCTATTTCTGAAACTATCCGCCGCCAATGTCGCAACCCCTATTACCAGCATGTTCAACCTCTCTTTCATATCGTCTGAGATCCCCAAGGATTGGAAAGCTGCCGCAGTCATCCCCCTCTTCAAAGGGGGAGACACCCTGGACCCAAACTGTTACAGACCTATATCCATCCTGCCCTGCCTATCTAAGGTCTTCGAAAGCCAAGTCAACAAACAGGTCACTGACCATCTCGAATCCCATCGTACCTTTTCCGCTGTGCAATCTGGTTTCTGAGCCGGTCACGAGTGCACCTCAGCCACGCTCAAGGTACTAAACGATATCATAACCGCCATCGATAAAAGACAGTACTGCGCAGCCGTCTTCATCGACCTTGCCAAGGCTTTCGACTCTGTCAATCACCATATTCTTATCGGCAGACTCAGTAGCCTCGATTTTTCTAATGACTGCCTTGCCTGGTTCACCAACTACTTTGCAGACAGAGTTCAGTGTGTCAAATCGGAGGGCATGCTGTCCGGTCCTCTGGCAGTCTATGGGGGTGCCACAGGGTTCAATTCTCGGGCCGACTCTTTTCTCTGTTGCGGGCGATTCCCTGATCCACCTCTACGCAGACGACACCATTCTATATACTTCCGGCCCGTCCTTGGACACTGTGCTATCTAAACTCCAAACGAGCTTCAATGCCATACAACACTCCTTCCGTGGCCTCCAACTGCTCTTAAACACTAGTAAAACCAAATGCATGCTTTTCAACCATTCGCTGCCTGCACCCGCACGCCTGACTAGCATCACCACCCTGGATGGTTCCGACCTTGAATATGTGGACATCTATAAGTACCTAGGTGTCTGGCTAGACTGTAAACTCTCCTTCCAGACTCATATCAAACATCTCCAATCGAAAATCAAATCTAGAGTCGGCTTTCTATTCCGCAACAAAGCCTCCTTCACTCACGCCGCCAAACTTACCCTAGTAAAACTGACTATCCTACCGATCCTCGACTTCGGCGATGTCATCTACAAAATAGCTTCCAACACTCTACTCAGCAAACTGGATGCAGTTTATCACAGTGCCATCCGTTTTGTCACTAAAGCACCTTATACCACCCACCACTGCGACCTGTATGCTCTAGTCGGCTGGCCCTCGCTACATATTCGTCGCCAGACCCACTGGCTCCAGGTCATCTACAAGTCCATGCTAGGTAAAGCTCCGCCTTATCTCAGTTCACTGGTCACGATGGCAACACCCACCCGTAGCACGCGCTCCAGCAGGTGTGTCTCACTGATCATCCCTAAAGCCAACACCTCATTTGGCCGCCTTTCGTTCCAGTTCTCTGCTGCCTGTGACTGAAACGAATTGCAAAAATCGCTGAAGTTGGAGACTTATCTCCCTCACCAACTTCAAACATCTGCTATCTGAGCAGCTAACCGATCGCTGCAGCTGTACATAGTCTATCAGTAAATAGCCCACCCATTTTTACCTACCTCATCCCCATACTGTTTTTATTTATTTACTTTTCTGCTCTTTTGCACACCAATGTCTACCTGTACATGACCATCTGATCATTTATCACTCCAGCGTTAATCTGCAAAATTGTAATTATTCGCCTACCTCCTCATGCCTTTTGCACACAATGTGTATATAGACTCCCTTTTTTTTCTACTGTGTTATTGACTTGTTAATTGTTTACTCCATGTGTAACTCTGTGTTGTCTGTTCACACTGCTATGCTTTATCTTGGCCAGGTCGCAATTGCAAATGAGAACTTGTTCTCAACTAGCCTACCTGGTTAAATAAAGGTGAAAAAAATAACAGACATGGCACAACATCCTACCAAACCAAAAGATAATACAAGGACAAGAGCAAATTGATGGGAGTTCTTACATTTCTTAGTGGTATCAAGTTCTTCTCCACGTCTTTGAGCTGCTGCAACAGCCTAAACGACAGTAAACGTGTCACATTGTTGTGTCAATGTGTCCTGACTGTGTAGAAAGTTCATACATTTTAACTTGTTAAACGTTAGCCACATTACAAGACACACACCGTTAAAGGGAAAGTCAATAATAATACAACCACCATATTTGGTTAACATAACTAGCTACAGTATAGTAACGTTAGTTAGCTAACGTTACTAGCTAGCTAGGTACATTTGGAACCATTTCTGGCCAACTTATTACAAGTTCGAATGCAAATAAGCTAGCAGGGTAGACAGCTAGTAAGACTTGAAAAAAAACGAAAATAGTTTACGCAAAAAGATAGCCAAGCCAACTAGGTCCCAGTTCACTAACAAGCGTGTTCAGACGCTGGCTAGCCAGACTACGCTAGTAATCGGCTAACGTTCGCAAACGCATTAGCCCAAGCCTGCCTCTACCTCACTAACGTTAGCTACCTGTTTCGACTTCGACTGTGCGACAGTTGGTCCCTTCTTCCTCAGTATGGTCACGGTATCCCAGTCACTTTCTGCCATGTTTTTGAGTTTACCTTGATGGAAACAACGTATAAACAGGTTGGTTTAGATACACATGTAAAGTCAGTATGCTTATACGATAACTTTAGCGCACGCTAATATAACGTGGTAACTATGAAAGTACCGTACTCTATCGAATAGTCGACCCCGCCGTTCACAAGACTTCTATAATGACGTCACATACCGTCCTTAGAGCATTGAGCAATACTAATGCCGCATTCAAAACAATTAGGAACTCGGAAAAATACGAGGACAAATCAAGAAGTCAGTGATTTTCAGGCCGGAGCTCTAGAAAGAGGCCAGAGTTCACGAGTAGGAATTCCGCGTTGGGATGGACGTTCAAATCGATTTTCCCAGTTGGATTTAGTTTTTTTTCCGAGTTCCCAATTGTTTGAACGCTCAGACGGACCGAGCTCCCTGTTGTTTTGAACGCGTCATATGAACTAGAGACAGCCTCCAAAATGGCCGAAAGTTGTAGTCAACGTAAATTCACTCTGGCTGTCTATTCGATATTAGAGCGCTCTTGTCTGAGTGTCCACTGAGGAATTTACGAACGTAAACCACCTGTTGAATATGACCAGTGTCAGTAAACGTCGGCAAAAAACGTAATTAATTAGACTTCAGCAGCACAGTTAGTTACCAACGCTCTAGTCTAGATAACATTAAAACAGCCTAACCAGCTCTGCTAGGGCGAGGAAAATGGTCAGCGTGGGGTGTTCTTCTCATTTATTTACAGAAGTAGCTAGCAGGCTAACTTTACCCAGTTAGCTTGGGTACTTGACTGCCAGTGAGGTCAGAAAGCTCAGATCCACCCTACTCCTTGTCCAGTGTGCTGCACTGAAAACTCCCAGAGCGAAATGCTCTGAATTTACAAACGGACTACCTATGTAGTTGGAATACCTATGTAAGAGTGCTGCTCATTGACTTACAGCTCAGCATTCAACACCACAGTACCCTCCAAACTCATCATAAAGCTTGAGTCCCTGGGTCTCGACCCCGCCCTGCGCAACTGGGTCCTGGACTTCCTGACAGGCTGCCCCCAGGTGGAGAAGGTAGGAAACCAGCCATCTCGGTGTACATATCACAGACAAACTGAAATGGTCTAAGCACACAGACAGAGTGGAGAAAAAGGCGCAACAGCGCCTCTTCAACCTCAGGAGGCTGAAAAAAATGTGGCTTGTCACCGAAGACCCTCACTAAATTTTACAGGTAGACAATCAAGAGCATCCTGTCATGCCGTATCACTGCCTGGTACTGTAACTGTACTGCCCACAACCGCAGGGCTCTCCAGAGGGTGGTGCTGTCTGCAAAACGCATCCCCGGGAGCATACTACCTGCCCTCCAGGACACCTACAGAAAGGCAAAAAAGATCATCAAGGACAATAACCACCAACTGAGCCACTGCCTGTTCACCCCGCTTTCATCCAGAAGGTGAGGTCAGTACAGGTGCATCAAAGCTGGGACAGAGATAGAAGCTGTTTTTCAATCTCAAGGCCATCAGATTGTTAAACAGCCATCACTAGCACAGAGGCGGCTGCCTACCAACAGACTTGATATCATTGGCCACTTTAATAAATGGAACACTTTAATAAAACCACTTTAAGAATGTTTACATATCTCACATTACTTATGTCATATGCATATACTGTATCCAACACTATCTATGGCATCTTAGCCGCTCTGTCACTGCTCATCCATATAGTTTATATATTCTTATCCCATTTCCTTTACTAGATTGTGTGTATTAGGTTTTGTTGTGGAATTGTTAGATATTAGGCTGATGTGGAATTTCTTAGATATTACCTGTTAGATACTGCTGCACTGTCGGATCTAGAAGCATACGCATTTCGCTACACTAGCAATAACATCTGCTAACCATGTGTATGCAGTGGTGGGCCGTCAGGGCCAGCAAGGCCTTCTCTGCTGGCCTAAACATCATCAGAATATACTTAAAAAATATATATATTTTCTCACAAATATGTATTAAATTATTCCCCAGAGTAAGAGTTATACTTTTCATTTCATAGCTTTCCTCTTGGTTGCACTGCTTCCAGCCCCAGGTTGAGATTTGGAGGGCTGGTCTTTATGTTAGATCTTTTATCCAATCATATTCAGCCATCATGTGTTGCCAGGGGTCTAAAATCTGCCCTCAGGCCTTCAGAATCAACAGTGCGGGCGCTTGTAGCTTAAAGTGAATGGAAATAAAAATTTTGTGTCAACCAATCAGCTTTAGAGTTGGCTATTGTACGCCTGCTGGCTGGCCCCAGTGTTACACAGGAGCCAGCTAGCAGGCGTAGTGCGTGCACGTCTTTTGATTGGATTACCAATATTGAGAGGCAGGTCCTATATGGGCAGGTCTATGCAGAATCTCAGAACTAGGAAACTGAATTTGATAAACAAATTAATTTGCGTACTACTAAGCTGTTTTTTCAACCCACAATGGCGGAAGGAGAATATATCGATTTGGTCGAGGATATAATTATAACGCCATTCTCAAGACAAACTTTTCAAGAAAAGTTAGATATTGTCAGGAGAGGTCGACGCCGACGCTACAAAGCCTGTCACAGGCGGGAAAGGGGTTCGTTCGCCACTTTCAAAGTTCCAACTACGAGCGCTATCAATGGCTCACAGGCTCCGAGAAGCACTGCAAACTGTACTGCTGGGAATGCCTATTATTTGCAAGTGATCGATTTGGTGTTTGGAGCCACACTGGCTTTGCAAACTTGAGTTGTCTAACCAAGGCAGCAACGAGACACCAAAGTACGGCTGGGCACTTACAAGCAATGGTGCTTTTGAAGACACCCGAGTGGATCTACAGCTCAACGAACAAGCGTGCAGGGCAACGAAGTGCCCAGCCGTACTTTGGTATTGTACTCTCCCCCTGCAATTCTCTGAATAAAAATGTCAATTTCAAGGTGACACAACGCCTGGTTATACTGCGTTTCTGTCTAAATGTATAGTGTCTAGAGCCATGGCACCATAATGATGGTAATAAGAGGTGGATTAATTCAGGTGGGACTGTGTAGGACTTCACTGAAGGCCCACGGCACGCTACTGTGTGTATGTGACCAAAAACATTTGATTTGGACAATCTGACTATGCTCTGAATTTACAAACGCCTTCTGGCACTTCAAAGTGAATTTACGAACACACCCATAATCTCACAGATAGAACAAGGATACCGATTTCACCGGATGTATAAATGTGAAGCATCAGGTTGGCGTTTCCACTCACTACCAAATATGGTGATGTGAGGAAGCCCATTGGCCACAGTGGGTGAAACTGGAACAAGATGGATTTTGGCCGACATTCTGCACATTTTCTAATCAATTAAACATTTGATCTACATACAGTTTTCTGTTTCCAAAACTAAAATCTGTATCAAACAGAGTGCACTAAGGTTGGTAGACTTACCTAATTGTTTATAGAGATTACTTTGTTTAGGACGAGTGCACTACGTACTGGACGTTTTCCTAATGAAAAATGTCATGCATATTCAGTAGCGCACAAATGGTACTTGACCTCTTCTAGGTGATAGCTAGCTAATTCTCAACTCACAAATTACAAAAAAAACATACTTGGCTTAAACAGCTAGAAATCGATGTCTTTGTACGTTTTTCCACTACTAGTCCTCCGTCGCGGAAAATAAAATAAATTCACGATAAGACATACGTCATCAATAAATGTAAAATGTTCTCTATGATTTTGTTTGGGGGAGGGGAAGCAAATTTAAAAACAAATCATTACGCAATGCTAATTTCTCGCTTTAATATGAAATTGTTTAGCTGGAATCTCATGTTTGTGTAACGGATGTGAAACGGCTAGCTTAGTTAGCGGTGGTTCGCGCTAAATAGCGTTTCAATCGGTGACGTCACTTACTCGTCACTCACTCTGAGACCTTGAAGTAGTGGTTCCCCTTGCTCGGCTTTTGTGGAGCGATGGATAACGATGCTTCTTGGGTGACTGTTGTTGATCTGTGCAGAGGGTCCCTGGTTCGCGCCCGGGTATGGGCGAGGGGACGGTCTAAAGTTATACTGTTACATTTGTGTCAAAGATTCCAATAACTACTGCAATTATTACAAGATAGCCTCATCTATGTGCATGAATAGGCTGCAATACTGTCCAGAGGAAGGGAGGAAAATCAGTTTTCCAATTTCCAACAGATGTTGAAAGGTATATAATAAATAAAGATTAGATGCATTTGGATTAATTATTGCATGGTGAGGCACATGTCTTTCGCTGTAATCAATAGTGTGCTGTATCCATGACTACCCATCTAATCAATCACTAAAGCAATGATCACAGATAGATAAAACATGCTACCAGCAATGAAACAATAGCCGAGTATAACACAACTAGCATGAGGCAGCATGGCTAGCTAACGTTAGTTGACTAATGTGCCCAGCTATAATACATCCAAGGGTATGCTGCACAACCAATAGGAGCTGTCATTTGTGACACTGGGTCATTGCAAAGCAATTTATCCAGCCGTAGAACACCGTTAAGTACCTCTTAAGTTATGGTTGATGTCTGTAAGACATTGTATCGGCAAACAACTTCAGTTCTTTTGCCCTGTGATCAGATTAGTTCAGAATACCATAAAAATGCTATAATTATATGCATCTTCAGAAAATAGACAAAACTCAAAAAGTTGTACATTTAGCAGATCTTTATGAAAGGCCAGTTAACGTGGTGGAACATATAGACACCATGAGAATAAAGAGCATTTGATCACAACCTGGATGAACACGCTGAGCATCCCCTCTCAATAGGAACACGATGCAAAAAAAAGACAGATATGCACCATGTGTAGAATTAGAGCATCGCTTCAAAAAGAGCAATCAGGAGGTTCACGGCAGCAGCAACTGAAAATGTTTCATAGGATAAGCTAAAGTGTGGATCTTCTTTCTAGAATCTGTTCTAATCAGACAATGGTTGTTATGGTGGTATCTCAGAGAGGAATGTGTTAGTTTTGATTGAAGATAAGGAGTGTGATGTAGACCCCCAGAAGTCGGAAGACTACATGGATAGAGTCCAAGTATTCAGACCCCTTCCCTTTTTCTACATTTTGTTACGTTACAGCCTTACGCGCTGACCACACCACCTGCGTCGCGTGTGTGAACGTTTTAAAATAAATGTACACATACAGGTTATTCAATCATTGCACCCACACTACTCGCACGCGTCAACGACAATCTTTGTAGCTTAGCGCTAAAATAGAACTTGGCTCCTCTCCCATCTCCTCATTGGTTTTTAGGAGCATATACCCACATGGGTGATTGAAAGATGAACAGAGGTCCACACTTCAGTCCAGTTGGTGGTGGTAATTCACCTTAAAGTTGGTTGCCAACCGCCATATAAAGTCCATAGAAGAAGAAGAAGCCTGAAGGAGGAGAGAGTACTAGAAACAAACTCAGTTTACCCGTTTATTCGTGGATTAATTGAGTAAAGGAACTTGTGGATTTCAGGTCAAATAACAACCCAATGATTTTATCCCAGGACAAATTATCTAGCAACAGCAAGCTAGCTAGCTAAATTGCCATACGTTTAATGCTTTTTGACCTGTCCCCAAATTAATATTTATTAACCCTGGTGTCCTGGCTAAATTACCAATCTGGCCCTCATACCATCACGGTCACCTAATCATCCCCAGTTTACAAATGGCTTATTCATCCCCCTCCTCTCCCCTGTAACTAAACTCAGCATAAAAAAGCGTCCCTTTTTCAGGACCCTGTCTTTCAAAGATAATTAGTAAAAATCCAATTACCTTCACAGATCTTCATTGTAAAGGGTTTTAACACTTTCCCATGCTTTTGATGAACCATAACTAATTAATGAACATGCACCTTTGGAACGGTCATTAAGACACTAACAGTTTACAGACGGTAGGCAATTAAGGTCACAGTTCTGAAAACGTAGGACACTAAAAGAGGCATTTCTACTAACTCTGAAAAACACCAAAATAAAGATGCCCAGGGTCCCTGCTCATCTGTGTGAACGTGCCTTAGGCATGCTGCAAGGAGGCATGAGGACTGCAGATGTGGCCAGGGCAATAAATTGCAATGTCCGTACTGTGAGACTCCGAAGACAGCGCTACAGGGAGACATGACGGACAGCTGATCATCCTCGCAGTGGCAGATCACGTGTAACACCTGCACATAATCGGTACATCCAAACATCACACCTGTGGGACAGGTACAGGTTGGCAACAACAACTGCCCGAGTTACACCAGGAACACACAATCCCTCCATCAGTGCTCAGACTGTCCACAATAGACTGGACTGAGAGCTTGTAGGCCTGTTGCAAGGCAGGTCCTCACCAGACGTCACAGGCAACAACGTTGCCTATGGGCACAAACCCACCGTCACTGGACCAGACAGGACTGGCAAAAAGTGCTCTTCACTGACGAATCGCGGTTTTGTCTCACCAGGGGTGATGGTCGGATTTATTTCTGTTAGTCACATGTCTGTGGAACTTGTTCAGTTTGTTTCAGTTGTTGAATCTTATGTTCATACAAATATTTAAGTTAGTTTAAAATAAACGCAGTTGACAGGGAGAGGACGTTTCTTTTTTTGCTGAGCTTATTCCCCAGGTCATTACTATAAATGAGAATGTGTTCAGTTAATTTACCTGGTAAAAGAAGGTTACCGGAGTGACAAGTCTATGTCCAAGAGGCTTCTAAACAGCTTCTACCCCTAAGCCAAAAAACTCCTGAACAGCTAATCAAATGGCTACCCAGGCTATTTGCTTCTGCGCTGCTGCTCTTCGCTATTATTATCTATTCATAGTCACCTTAATAACTATACCTACATGTACATATTACCTCAATTACCTTGACAACAGTGCCCCCGCACTTCAACTCTGTACCGGTACCACCTGTATATAGCCCCGATATTGTTATTTACTGCTACTGCTAATTATTTGTTATTCTTGTCTCTACTTGAAAAAGAAAAAAATTGGGGTGTTTTATTAAAACTGCATTGTTGGTTAAGGGCTTATAAGTAAGCATCACTGTAAGGTGAAATACCTGTTGTATTCGGCGCATGTGACAACATTTCATTTGATTTTAAATATCAACATGTGCGCTATTGTGCACATGGACGCACGTGTGTGTGCGGTCTGGTCTGCATGTTATTGTAAAATGGATTAAATACAAATAAAAAAATCACACACACACAATACCCCATAATGACAAAGTGAAAACAGGTTTTCATAAATTTTTGCAAATTTCTTAAATAAACAAATGCCTTATTTACAGAAGTATTCAGACTACAAATTGAGCTCAGGTACATCCTTTTCCCATTAATCATCTGTGATGTTTCTACAACTTGATTGGAGTCCACCTGTGGTACATTCAATTGATTGTACATGATTTGGAAAGGCACACACCTGTCTATTTAAGGTCCCAGAGTTGACAGTGCATGTCAGAGCAAAAACCAAGCCATGAGGTCGAAGGAATTGTCCTTAGAGCTCAGAGACAGGATTGTGTCGAGGCAAAGATTTGGGGAAGGGTACCAAAAAAGGTCTGCAGCATTGAAGGTTCCCAAGAACAGAGTGGCCTCCATCATTCTTAAATGGAAGAAGTTTGGAACCACCAAGACTCTTCCTTGAGAGTCTTCCAAGAACCTGATGGTCACTCCGACAGATCTCCAGAGTTCCTCTGTGGAGATAGGAGACCCCTTCCAGAAGGACAACCAACTCTGCAGAACACCAATCAGGCCTTTATGGTAGAGTGGCCAGACGGAAGCCACTTCTCAGTAAAAGACAACAGTCCGCTTGGAGTTTGCCAAAAGGCACCTAAAGGATTCTCAGACCATGAGAAACCAGATTCTCTGATCTGATGAAATCAAGATTGAACTCTTTGGCCTAAATGCCTAGCGTCAAGTCTGTCAGAATCTGGCACCATCCCTACGGTGAAGCATGGTGGTAGCAGCATCATGCTGTGGGGATGTTTTCGGCGGCATGGACTGGGAGACTAGTCAGGATTGAGGGAAAGATGAACGGAGAAAAGTACAGAGGTCCTGGATAAAAACCGGAGCTCAGACTGTGGCGAAGGTTCACCTTGCAACAGGACAACGAGCCTAAGCACCCAGCCAAGACAACGCAGGATTGGCCTCAGGCAAAGTCTCTGAATGTCCTTGAGTGGCCCAGCCAGAGCCCGGACTTCAACCCGATCGAATATCTCGGTAGAGACCTGAAAATAGCTGTGCAGCGGTCTGAATTCTTATGTAAATATAATATTTCAGTTTTTATTTATTTTTTATACATGAGCAAACATGTCTAAACCTGTTTTTGACTTGTCATTATGGGGTATATTTAATCCATTTTAGAATAAGGCTGTAATGTAACAAAATGTGGAACAAGTCAAGGGGTCTGAATACTTTCCGAACGTACTGTACACAACTATGGCAGGACACGATCAGTAAAGACTAAGATCCTCATTTGGGTTCTGGGTCAAAAGAGTAGCAAGTAAGGCTGCCTTTCTGCTGACTTCTGTGGTCTACGTCATACTCCTCTTATACATAGAGAGAAAAACTACGTGGCTGCTGTTTAAATTAACTACGGAGTACAATTTTTATTTTTTTAAATCAGGGTGAATAACAGGGAGAGGACATAACCATAAACTATTATCTACAAACTACAATATATACTACCACAGATGTTATAACAATAACTACACTACTAAATGAACTATAAAACAGGAGACCTTAAGCATCCTCATTTTAACAGTCGGACTGATCTTGGCGGCCAATAAGGGGGGGTGAGGGAAGGAGAATAAGGGAGGAGGTGTTGGGAGGGAATAAGGAAACGGGAGACAAGGTGGGGCAGAAGGTGAGGAAATGAGAATAGGGGAGGAGGTGTTAGGAGGGAATAAGGAAACGGGAGACATCCAGCAGAAACTAGAGTAGAGGTGAGAAAGAGAACAGGAGAGAACAGGAGACCATAAGCATAGACCCACAACCCCAGCAGATGCCAAATGTAGTTCTGCAGCAGGTTCAGGTGACAGAAGGAGTGGATAAGAGCTTCTGCTAAAATGACTTAAATGTAAAAAGGTGGTGTCCTTAGGCTCTAAAGGACTTCTTAAACTTCAGTGTATTGTGTAGAAGAATAAGAGAACAAGGATCTAGAACACAACCATAAACTTTAATTAAACTTAAAAACACTGGTACTGGCCTATTTACACACAATGACTGGGGGTTCCAGAGAAGAGGTTTAAAAACAACTGATTCCCAGTGATGGGTTCTGATTTCTTGACTTATATGAAATCATAAAATGTACTTATTCATGTCACTGAGGGAGAGAGGGGAATGTATAATGTTTACATTACGTCAGGATTTGTTATTTTTAGCCATCAGGGATCCTATGGGAGGAGAAGAGACAGTCTGGTATCAGTCACCATGACCGCTGTGATTTGGAGTTGAGTGAGCGCGTTGGGACAGAGGTCAGGTCAGATGAAGTGAGGAAGAACAGATATCACTAAGGCTCTGTCTAGCAACAGAGATGCATTGGCTGTTCAGATGTGTAGAGGGAGACTCAGCATAGGAGAAAGGGTTAAATACCAGTGCTTGTGTGAATATGTATTTTTCTGTTTAGTTGTTCGATCCTTTGGGATGAATAAACTGTGTCCGTCGAGTTCTTTCTCTGATATTTAGAACCTAACACCAGAAACTCCAGAGGCCTCTTCTGCTCCTGGAAAGGGTAGAAGCTGCTCTTGTCGTGCGAGAGAAAGAGAACACATTAGCCAGTCATATTTCCATAAAATGGAAAACATAAAGACCGTAATTACACACGTTTTAGAAAGACAAAAGATTACCAGTCAACCAGTCCAACCAAACACTACCAATGAGCAACATAGCATGTATCAACAACATGCTTCTGAAATATTCAACTAATGAATACTAATAGAAGGTAGAACATAGAATTGAAGTAAGACAAGCTTCACATATAAATGTGCTGGCTACACACAAATCACTTAATTTAACACATTAAAATAAGGATCTCAGTCAGTGTGTGTTCAGACACACCTCTGCTGTGAATTCAATAAATGTGATATTAAACCTTACAAACGTTTCAATTACTCAGGAGGAAGATATGGCTGTTAAACATCAGACATCAGGGACATCAGTCTGCAGAAGTCCTTCAAAGACCTGAAGGGGTTTATGCTGTGTGCGAGGAGCACCTTGAAGAGTGTTTTATTATGATTATGTAGAGCTACTATCTTTATCAATAAAAATGAATTTCAGTCATATCTGAAACTTTTCTGTTGAAAATGTCTCTTTCAACAGGGTTCAATGGAAGACACTGTCCTCCGAGGCAATACCTACCAGAATACATTGCAGGAATCCACCCCCTGGATCTGCATCAGATGCACGGCGTAGTAGCAAAAATAAGTAAGCCAACTATAAACTTTGTAGATTAGCAATTTAAGATACATCGTCATTGTTTTATATCAATGCAACAGGTTTAAAGTCTTGAATTGTCTAGTTTTGAAGGAGAGGACAGGGAAACAGATGGAGTTTTATGTGAGAAAGAGAGAGAATAGGAGAGTGGAAGAGAGCGTGGACTAAGCTCCAGCAGAGGAAGCAGCAGATGTACCTGCATTTATTTATTTTTTACAAGGATTTATACATGGCACTAACCTCAACATCAAAACCTTGAATCCAGATCACAATTCCATACCTACAACTTTGATTTTGGACTAAATTACCTGAATGGACTACTACTACCACAGATGATCAATAAAAAACCTCTAACAAGCCAAAACCTGCAGAAGAAACACAGCGGAACCTGGAAATACCATCCAACACAAAACTGAAAGATATCCTCATCGACACTGAAAAGATATAGCTAGCTAACGACCTCCTTTTCCACGTGGAAAAGATGGATAGAGACTTACTAGCTATGTTAACTTGCTAGCCGGGACTTTCTACAAGGAATCTGCCTCCCGAAAAAAGCTTCTCCCAAGTGGGTGTGAGACATACTCCCGTTGCCTGCTCCCACTGCAGCTTTGATTCGTTCACTGTCTGCCCTGGCCTGTCTCCCCCTGTCTGGTACAGGTACCCCCATCACACTCCCCCCTCGCTCCCGAGCGTTCGCTCGCCTCCAGCACATGTGCACTGTTGGGGCGAGTGACTCTGAACTAACAATGGCTAGCCCCAAGTTGATATATTTTTCTCTTGTGCTTTATGCCATTTGCCTCATGACTCCTGCATGCTTTGTTCACAAGGAACTTGCTTGTTTACCCAACCGTGGGACAGTCTGTGTGTGTTCCCACACTCGGGACACTGACTCTCTATTGGTTACACGGACTCCTGGCCTCCCATTCTATTCTACCCACCTCTAGCCGGCTTTGTATTCACGTTACCTGTACAATATGATCTTGTTGCCATCTAAGGCACATTCAAATGTTATAAATCAACACTGCAGAGTTCTCCCTCTCCTCTGCTGTGCCCTGATTGTATTATTTAATTGTTTTAGTTATTTTAACCTTTATTTAACTAGGCAAGTCAGTTAAAAACACATTCTTATTTACAATGACGGCCAAACCCGGATGACACTGGGCCAATTGTGCACCAACCTATGGGACCCCTAATTACAACCGGATGTGATACAGCCTGGATTCAAACTAGGGACTGTAGTATTTATTATGGATCCCCATTAACTGCTGCCAAAGCAGCAGCTACTCTTCCTGGGGTCCAGGAAAATTAAGGCAGTTTATACAATTTTAAAAACATTACAATACATTCACAGACTGTGTGCCCTCAGGCCCCTACTCCACCACTACCACATACAGTTGAAGTTGAAAGTTTACATACACTTAGTTTGGAGTCATTAAAACTTGTTTTCAACCACTCCACATATTTCTTGTTAACAAACTAATGTTGGCAAGTCGGTTAGGACATCTACTTTGTGCATGACACAACATTTTTCCAGCAATTGTTTACAGACAGATTATTTCACTATCACAATTCCAGTGGGTCAGAAGTTTACATACACTACATACACATTTTTGCCTTTAAACAGCTGGGAAAATTCCAGAAAATGTCATGGCTTTAGAAGCTTTTAAAAGGCGAATTTACATTATTTGAGTCAACTGGAGGTGTACCTGTGGATGTATTTCAAGGCCTACGTTCAAACTTTGCTTGACATCATGGGAAAATCAAAAAGAAAATCAGCCAAGACCTCAGAATCTTTTTTTGTAGACCTCCAACAAGTCTGGTTCATCCTTGGGAGCAATTTCCAAACGCCTGGAGGTACCACATTCATCTGTACAAACAGTAGTACACAAGTATAAACACCTTGGGACCACGTAGCCGTCATACCGCTCAGGAAGGAGGCGCGTTCTGTCTCCTAGAGATTAACATATTTTGGTGCGAAAAGTGCAAGTCAATCCCAGAACAGGAAAGGACCCTGTGAAGATGCTGGAGGAAACAGATATAAGTATTTATATCCACAGTAAAACGAGTCCTATATCGACACATCCTAAAAGGCCGCTCAGCAAGGAAGAAGCCACTGCTCCAAAACCACCATGAAAAGCCAGACTATGGTTTGCAACTGCATATGGGGACAAAGATCATACTTTTTGGAGAAAACAAAAATAGAACTGTTGGGCCATAATGACCATCGTTATGTTTGGAGGAAACCAAAGCAAAGAAAGTTAAAGTTAAAGAGCCCCCTCTCCTACCTTACTAGCACCACATGGTGCACTAACCAAAACACAGGGGATGGTCCGCCCAGGTCTTACCTAGTGTGTAAAGACAGTACATACTACAGGTACCATAATTTGCAAATAAATTCATTAAAAATCCTACAATGTGATTTTCTGGATTTTTTTTTCTCATTTTGTATGTCATAGTTGAAGTGTACCTATGATGAAAATTAGAGGCCTCTCATCTTTTTAAGTGGGAGAACTTGCACAATTGGTGGCTGACTAAATACTTTTTTGCCCCACTGTATATCATTTTCAACGGCATTCTATCTGCCCCCCCCCACTCCATTCCTGACAAGCAACGTATCACATTCAATATTTTCTTTCCTTTGACAACTACTCTGTTAACATGCTCTGCCTGTGTCATTCGAGTGTCAAACCAGACCCCCAGGAATCTAAACACTCCCAACCTCTCCAGATTCCTTCCATACAACTTCAAGTATATTTCCTCCCCAACCTTCCTTCTAGAAAAAAACTGTCTGTGTTTTCTCAACTGAAAACTTGAAGCCCCACCTGAGGGACCACTGCTCTACTTCACTAATCGCTTCTTTAACTCTTCTGGCTAAATGGGTAATATTTCTCCCACTCTTCCACAGCGCTCCAATGACCTCCCAACATCAGGTCTCACCTGAGAGAATACATCGTCAATCATAATGGAGAACAACAAAGGACTAATGACAATTCCCTGGGGTGTTTATACTGAATCGGGTGCTGGTAATTAAGGGACCTTTTCAGCATTCTGAAAGCACTGTTCTGACTCTTCACTACTTCTCCACACTCTTCACTCCACCAGGGGACTGCGTTTCTCTTTCTTCGCCCTGTACCCATAGGAATCACCTGCCTTGCGGGCCCTTACTATTGCTCCTCTAATTCCATCATTGACTGTTTCTATATCTGAATTAAGATCTCCTGAAACTGACCCCACTCTGCTTTCCCAAAAATCCATCTCCTCAATCCATTTCCTACTGATTCTTCCTCCCTCAACCCTACAGTGCACAAGATAGGATAGTGACACTGTAGATTCCTCCAAAACCTCCCAAATGCATCTACCTGCCATTGAACTTGAGATCAAAGTAAGATCCAGAGCAGATTAATTTCCTGTTACTGGGTCAATCCTGGTTCCCCGGCCATCACAGGCCCTATCTCATCCAGTAGTTCCTCCAACACTTGTCCGTTTACATCAGTCCATAACCCTCCCCAGAGCGTGCTATGAGTCCCCACACCACATTACCTGTCTCCTATCTTGACCTTCTACATTCCCAGGGGCCAGAAACTCCAGTCTCTTATACGGGTTGTAAAAGTTCACTATTACCATATTCCCCCCCTCCCAACCACACCTCTACCACTTCAACTCCCTTTCCCACACACCTATATGGGATCCCACGCTTTATAAAGGAAGCACACCCTCCCCCTATCTCTACGGGCTGCAACATAACCTTGTAATACAAAATCTAGCGTAGGTTTTAGCCATGTCTCCTGGAGACATATGTGACTCACCACCTGGATTCTGTCTTATGTAGCAAAATTTGAAATTGTGTTTTTCACATTAGATAAAAGTAGAGACTTAGAGCTACATAATAATGGTATATCATGCACTGCATTTGAGGAACAATGGAAAAATAATTCTGCTTTGAAATGTGATCAACTTGTAAACTCACTTTTGAGAAAATCGCCTTTGAATGTTTTGGTATCTAGTGAAGAGCTCTTCTTTGTCTACACCCATTCAGCATCGTTCACACCCTCTTAAGCTTTAGCCTCACCCATCTCATTTTGCTCTTGAAGCGCACACGTGACACTCTGGCCGATGATTTGTTTACCTCTGGATAACACGAAAACAGCCTAACCAGCTCTGCTGGCAACAATTTCATTATGCTTTTTGCAGACATTTACTGACACTGGCCATATTCAATGGGTGTCGTACACACGTCACGCAACGTTAGCTAATGAGCCAGCCAGCCAACGTTAGTTAGTTAAACAACAATGAACAGTGCCAACAATGCCACAGTGCTGGGAGCTAACCAGCCATGTTCAATGTTAGCTAGCTAACATTAGGCTCTGACTAGGACAGCAAACGGGCTCTGGGAAACAAATAATAATGTCAGCTAGGGAGCCAGCCAGCTAACGTTAGCTAGCTAACTAACAGTACACTTTAGCTTGAAATGAAACCACTTTCTGTCAAAATTAGAAGACGTTTAATATCTGAAAATGTACTGTAGCTAGCTAACACTAGACTATCTTACCTGTATACATCATTGTGCATGGACACGTCTGCCTGTCAGGAATGCCATACCACAGTTGCCCTTAGTTTGAAGATATAATCCGGAGACAGGTGTTTTCTCCATCTCTTTAGCTATCATACTTTAATACTTGATCCTCCAGAAAGTGGAGAGCAACACTTATGCAACTCCACTACACAATGCATTTTTAAAAAAGACACGTTCGACAGGATTACCAACACAGACTGACGAGCTTCTATGGCAGACCAATCTGAACTCCTCTCTCGGCATGTCCAGCCCACTCATTATCTCAGCCAATCATGGCTAGTGGGGAAGGTTGCTGACTTTTTCTGTGGCTTAACAAACAAGGCTCATAAATGTATCAATTGTATTCATATTTACAGATGGCATGCAAGTTTGTTATTAAGGCACATGAAAGTTCACATGCTCGAGAAGGCATTTCTGCCTAAAAACTCATTTAGATTAAAAAAATATTTTTTACGTTCAAATGGCTCTCCTGTGAAGTTGTTACTTATGACATATGCCTAGTTTTCTGAATTAGGTTACATATTATATCAGGTTTGGCTGGTAACTCAAGAAACTGTTTGAACTCTTGCCCATTAGCCATCAAACTTCTGGCATTCCATCATAATGCAAATGAACCAATATATGATTCCTGGCTGGATTGATTTTCAATCTTATTGAGGTCATCCTGTACATTTCCCCATGTCAGTCCTGTGATCCCAAGATACCTCACTGCCTGCTGCACTATGATCTTGATCTTCTTAGTCCTTGATTGAAATATTTCTGTGCAATTGATTGCTGCTGTCACAAACATAACAACCTTCCTCAGGTCTCCTACCAGTCTTGTGTTCTGTTCGGTTATTTTCCTGACACCACACTCCGAGGGCCCTCACCTCCTCCCTGTAGGCCGTCTCGTCGTTGTTGGTAATCAAGCCTACCACTGTAGTGTCGTCTGCAAACTTGATGATTGAGTTGGAGGCGTGCATGGCCATGCAGTCGTGGGTGAACAGGGAGTACAGGAGAGGGCTGAGAACACACCCTTGTGGGGCCCCAGTGTTGAGGATCAGCGGGGTGGAGATGTTGTTACCTACCCTAACCACCTGGGGACGGCCCGTCAGGAAGTCCAAGACCCAGACAGGGCCAACCTCCCCACAACAGCCCTCACCATCAATAACTCAGACACATGAACACCCATTATCAGAGGTCACCCCTGAACTCATATCCTTAATTAACCAAATGAATGAGAGCACATCTTCAACACCCCCCACACACTCACACCTCCTTTAACTAGTTATAGTAGTTATAACCCTTTACTAAATCTTGAACTATATCCACATATCTATGGGTGTTGTGAGCCGTAAAGTATTTCCACATCCTCTCCTTCAAAGTTCTGTTAAAGCGTTCAACAACTGAAGCTTTCAACTTGTATCCGAACCTGTAGCAAAATGTACGATATTGTGCTTCTTCATGAGTTTCTGAAAAGTATTATTAAAATATTCTTTACCACCGTCAGTCTGCACCGTCAGTCTCCTTCCTTCAAGATAGATTCAAAGGCCCGGGTCACCTCTGCCCCACTCTTATTTTTGAAGACCCTTACAAAATGCTATTTTAGAGGATAATATCTATAACCGTTAGCATGTATCGATTTCCATAATTTTCTATCTGCAAGGGCCTGCTTATCCCATAGATCTGCCTGAAACTGGGACAAGAGATGAGTAGAAAAAACTCTATTTCGTGGAAATTGTTTTCGCACAGGTTAATGTAGAGTATAAGCATCCTGCTCTGCTAGCCAATCAATCACTTGAGCAGCGCCTAACCTGCTACCTGTTTCTTCAGCTATAGCTCTCTGGAACCTCTTCCCCCCCCCCCCCATTAGATCCTGGGTTAGAGGGGGTATAATAAATGTTTTTCATAATCTGCTCCGCCATCATTCTTGCCTATCTGATGTACAATAACATTAATGAGCCCCTTTCAAATAACGAGAACATTTCATTTTCATTTTGCATTTTATTTCTGCAATTTAAAAAAAAGTATTTACGCATCCTGTCACACCCTGACCTTAGTTATCTTTGTTTTCTTTATTATTTGGTTAGGTCAGGGTGCGACAAGGGTGGTTTGTTTAGTTTTTGTATTGTCTAGGGGGTTTTGTATGTCCAGGGGTTTTTCTAGTCTAGGTGTTTATATGTCTATGGTTGCCTTGATTGGTTCTCAATCAGAGGCAGGTGTTTATCGTTGTCTCTGATTGGGAACCATATTTAGGTAGCCATATTCCTTGGTTATTTTGTGAGTTGTTATTCTATGTTTAGTTGCCTGTTCTGCATTAGCCATATTGCTTCACGGTTAGTTTGGTTTAGTTCTGTTCAGTGTTCTCTCTTTTATTAAAGAGTTATGTTCGCTAACCACGCTGCGCCTTGGTCTCCTCTTTATGAAGACCGTGACACATCCATACAATTCAGGATACGTAGCAGAATATTATGTCCCGTTTTCTCAATGACCCATGCATGCAACACCTTGTATACTTGGTTTACATTTACAGGCTTATATCGCTGAATTTTTAAAACACATACATCCGTTCTATAAGTAGATAAACAACAAATATGATACATGTTACAATTAAATGATGTTTCAAACAAATAAACTAAAATCTCAGACAAGGATGTTTCTATTTCTTCAGAATCATCCAGAAGACGGGATACCAGTTGTGACCATTGTAGAGTCTCCCCCGTATGTATGTATGTCGTACACGACTCATGATTTGTTCCATTTTTAGCACACGCTCTGCATTAACCCCTGTTTTGTGGGTTGTGTAGAGCGATACATTGCTCACTTTATTTTCAATAATTTGCTGCATAACATTTGTAAATCCTCTCAAAAGAAAAAATGTATTAATTTTCTAACATCGTATTCATATAGAGTAATTACCCATTGCTTTATATCTAAATAAAACATATATATATTGTTACTCGTTCTCTTGGGGTTTACAGACCCAGAAAGTCACCACATCAGCCACCAAAGCTTCCATGTATTTGTTGTCGTCCACCAGTGCGTGCCTGATTTCTTTGAGTTTCTCATGGATGTAGGATCACCTCCTTCAGTTCATGTAGGAAAGCCTTGGTTACACCGTAAGCCCTGGGAATAGATGGCACAAGACCCATAGACTCCAGGGCTCTGACCATCAATGGTATAAAGCAGCAGGACCACAGTCTTTTCACCAGCTCCTCAGTGGTTGAAGAAGTACCTGGGTGGGTCATATAAACATGGAGGTCGTCGTTGGCTGGGGGTGACTGATCTCACGACCGTGGCATTTCTCTCTTATATACTCTCCGATCACCACATCTAAAAGTGTGGCTACAGAGGCCTTGATGGTGTCCATAAAAATACTACTGCCCACCCCATCAAACACATCCTCAGGCTGTGTACATGTAGGGGGTGTCAGGGGGCTTCCCTGGGGGGAGTAGAAAGGAGGGCTGTGAGGCATAGAGTACTTAGGGTCTGGTACCCATGACGTATTGGAGTCCCGATATGGTATATGAATATCCATGGTATATGCTGAAATGAAGAACCAGAGGGCTTTATGGTCACCCTTTTTATTGTTGAACCATTCCTTTGGTATAGGGGCGTGGATGTAACAGCCACATACTTCGTTTTTTTCAGGGGATGACCCTTCTGAGGATGACCCTTCTGGGGGTTCCTTTGAATCATAATCCTTAGGATTCATATATATCATGCACTTCCTTAGTTTAACCTTTCTGGCACAGGCGTGTTTTAAAATACAGAAATAGTCACAATAAACATTCATAAAAAATACAAGTGTTATACACTGACTTAAAGATTAATTCTTGTTAATCCAGCCGCTTAGTCAGATTTCAAAAAGGCTTTATGGCAAAAGCATACCATGCGATTATATGAGGACAGCGCCCCGCTGACAAACATTTTACAACCAAGTAAAGGAATGACAAAAGTCAGAAATAGCAATAAAATTAATCACTTACCTTTGAATATCTTCATATGGTTGCAGTCACAAGAGTCCCAGCTACACAATAAATGTTTGTTTTGTTCAATAAAGTCCCTCTTTATATCCCAAAAACTCAGTTTTGTTGGCGCGTTTTGTTCAGTAATCCACTGGCTTAAAGGCGGTCAAAACATGCAGACGAATACATCCTAATAATTACCGGTAAAGTCGAAACATGTCAAACGATGTTTATAATTAATCCTCAGGTTGTCAATTGTCTAAATAATCGATCATATTTCAACCGAACAATAGCGTATTCAATAGAAAGGAAAAACAATGAAGGGCGCGCACTCGGTCACGCGTGCAAACCAGCACTGCATGATTCTATAGTCCACTAACAGAAAGGTCTCATTCTTCTTCATTTTTCAGAAAACAAGCCTGAAACAATGTCTAAAGACTGTTGACATCTAGTGGAAGCCATAGGAACTGCAATCTGGGTCCTACCCCCTTGGATACTCTATTAGGCATTCAATTGAAAACTACCCACATTTCCTCAGGTTTTCGCCTGCCAAATCAGTTCTGTTATACTCACAGACAGTATTTTAACAGTTTTGGAAACTTTAGAGTGTTTTCTATCCAAATCTAACAATTATATGCATACCCTAGCTTCTGGGCCTGAGTAACAGTCAGTTTACTTTGGGCACTCTTCTCATCCAGACGTCAAACTTCGAAATAAGAAGTTTTAACAATACTCTGCCTTTGTTGGCTCTGTACAAAAAGAGCATCCACTAAACTAACATTTTCAATTCCATTATATCCCAACGTTTAAAAGGAATCAGCATACGCAACCTAAAATCCCAGTTAGTCCACCATCATGGATGTTACCGTTGCGGATTTTCTCGTTGCTGATATAGAACTCCACGCACCCACATGGTCGTCCATTCTTTCTTTGTATTTTGACCCTATGAAATATTCTTCCTGAGGAGTCAGGGGCACCTTCCCAACGGGTCTCGTAGCCCGTGAACAAGCTATAACCCTTTGTGATAACTCTCAGTTCGGGACATACCACCTTGCGAAATACATGCCAGTCTTCAAGCCTGTAGTCCACTCCTAAAGTCTGGTCTGTAAATTCTTCTCCTTCGGCTACAGTATAGAGTTTCACTCTACAGGCTGGGTAATCAAACAGATAAGCCCATAGTTGTCCATTAGACATCAGCACTTGATCTTTCAACACAGTTGCGGGCGGCATTTGGGTTCTATACATATTTGGAAAACGCTTTTTATTGATGCTTTATACACTTCCCTTTCTCTATGTTTTAACCAGGGTCCTGCTTCTGTTGTTAAGGTCATCATGGGTGTGTCAGTGATAAAAAAAATCCATGTTTAATTTCTTCTTTAGTGTTCTGGGGTTTATTAGTAGTGTTCACAGCTCTTACTTATACTCCGGTTGACCAATACCCCGGACGTTACTGTTTCATATACAACAGCCAGGCCCTAAGTTCACTAGAACAGGGGCCATACTCTTTCAAAGGCTCAAACACATTCCACAGTTCAACGAGGTCACTACACATCAATCATCATGACAGCTTCAAGCTTTAACATAAACACTCACTCAATAGCGTGAGAATGGAAGGACAGGATGCACATATATGGGCATAAACACTCACTCAATAGCGTGAGAATGGAAGGACAGGATGCACATATATGGGCATAAACACTCACTCCATAGCGTGAGAACAGAAGGACAGGATGTACATATATGGGCGTAACAACGTGACCCATAAAATAACTCAATCACTTTTTGACGTGTGCCGTCTACTGTATTCTCTCTGACAGAGATTTTTTACTAGGATTAAATGTCAGGAATTGTGAAAAACTGAGTTTAAATGTATTTGGCTGTCACACATGCTAAGGTCAACATCCTGATAGCATGTGTGACAACAATGTGAACACTATCAGGATGTTGACCTTAGCATGTGTGACAACAATGTGAACACTAAGGTCAACATCCTGATAGTGTTCACATTCCTCTCATGTAAATGTTCTATTTATACATAACAAGATTAAATAAACTATTTATTTGGGAAATATCCAGTCTTAGCTATTTTCTTCGTTTACCATGCTGATGATTTCAAGTTGTATTGTATTATTATTTTTTTTTTGTTAAAGACATTGAATATATGTTGTTTAGTTACTACATTTAGTATGTTTCATTTTCTTCTCTATGTGAAGTACACAACCGGTCAAAAGTTTTAGAACACCTACTGATTCAAGGACTTTTCTTTATTTTTTACTATTTTCTACATTGTAGAATAATAGTGAAGACATCAAAACTATGAAGTAACACATATGGAATCATATAGAAACCAAAAAAGTGTTAATCAAATCAAAATTGATTTTATATTTGAGATTCTTCAAAATGCTACCCTTTGCCTTGATGACAGATTTGCACACTCTTGGCATTCTCTCAACCAGCTTCAACTGGAATGCTTTTCCAACAGTCTTGAAGGAGTTCCCATATATGCTGAGCACTTGTTGGCTGCTTTTCCGTCACTTTGCAGCCCGACTCGTCCCAAACCATCTCAATTTGGTTGACGTCGGGGGATTGTGGAGGCCAGGTCATCTGATGCAGCACTCCATCACTCTCCTTCTTGGTAAAATAGCCCTTACACAGCCTGGAGGTAATTGTCCTGATGAAAAACAATTGATAGTCCCACTAAGCCCAAACCAGATGGGATGGAGTATTGTTGCAGAATGCTGTGGTAGCCATGATGGTTGAGTGTGCCTTGAATTCTAAACCAAAAATCTCCAATTTGGACTCCAGACCAAAGGACAAATTTCCACCGGTCTACTGTCCATTGCTCGCCCAAACAAGTCTCTTCTTATTATTGGTGTCCTTTAGTAGTGGTTTCTTTGCAGCAATTCACACAGTCTCCTCTGAACAGTTGATGTTGAGATGTGTCTGTTACTTGAACTCTGTGAAGCATTTATTTGGGCTGCAATTTCTGAGACTGGTAACTCTAATGAACTTATCCTCTGCAGCAGAGGTAACTCTGGGACTTCCATTCCTGTGGCGGTGCTCATGAGAGCCAGTTTCATCATAGTGCTTGATGGTTTTTGCGACTGCACTTGAAGAAACTTTCAAAGTTCTTGAAATGTTCCATATTGACTGATCTACATGTCTTAAAGTAATGATGGACTGTCGTTTCTATTTGCTTATTTGAGCTGTTCTTGCTATAAAATGGACTTGGTCTTTTACCAAATAGGGCTATCTTCTGTATACCACCCCTAACTTGTCACAACATAACTGATTGGCTCAAATACATTAAGAAGGAAAGAAATTCCACAAATTAACTTTTAAGAAGGCACACCTGTTAATTTAAATTCATTCCAGGTGACTAACTTATGAAGCTGGTTGAGAGAATTCCAAGAGTGTACAAAGCTGTCATCAAGTCAAAGGGTGGCTATTTGAAGAATCTCAAATATATTTTGATTTGATTAACACTGTTTTGGTTACTACATGATTCAATGTGTTATTTTATAGTTTTGATGTCTTCACTATTATTCTACACTGTAGAAAATAGTAAAAAATAAAATAAAAACTTGAATGAGGAGGTGTGCTAAAACTTTTGATCTGTAGTGTAAATTAATTTAAAGTTATGTGATTTGGTTTATGTAGATAAATTTGAATTGTTTAACACATTATAACAAAAAACGGATTTAATTTGCATATTCATACTGTTTGTCACAATGTTCGCCACAAGTTTCCTAGAATTGTTTGCCAGAAGTTGTACGAGCTGCCGCATATTTACTGCAACAGTTTGCCACAAAACAAATTTGCAAACATTTTTGGCAAATTGGCCAAAGGTTTGCCACAACTTTTTTGCCAGAAGCCTGTTTTTTCGTTCTTCTTCCTCCAGACGGTGTATCTCTTTCGCCTGGAGAACAACCACCTCAAACAGAACAACCAGTTCCACACTGTCTGGACGTTTCGGAACCTCCTCTTCACATTTAGGGACACGTCCTCCTCCTGGAGAAGCTCATGGACCAGAAGGACCTCACAAAAAAGCATCACAAAACAACAATGACACATGAACATTCACCCTCCAATGTTCAAGTTATCCAAGGTACAGTAGTATGTGTAGTAGTATGTTTTGGGTAGTATAAGTATTGACATGTATTTCTACAAACAATACTCAATTAATACTGTATAGCAAAAGTGTAATTAAAATAACATGTGTGACAAACAGCCAGCCATTAGGTTTTGAAAATATTCCAATAGCCAGACCAATCTTTGTGCAATACAAACCCGTATGCGGAATATCGTCAGCCGCCTTAGGAGGTAGAGACGCTATTGCGCCCTGTTGACAAGAGTGGTGGTGCTGTTGGTCCATGTCAAGTCCCTGGTGATGTGGACACCGGGAACTTAAAACTGTTGACTCTTTTTACTGCAATCCCATATATGTGGATCAGGGCATGTGTCCGTCCTCTGCTTCCTTTTTTTTAACACATTTTTTTATTTTGTTGGTCATTTTTTCAGAAGGGGGTTACAGGTACCGGTATAACATTCAAAGTCAAATCAATTCAGATGTATTCAGTTATCATATTTTCCTTTCATATTTTTTTGTACCTGTGGGATGCCACTCGAAAGAAGAAGAAAAAAAACAACCAGAGAAATGCATACATGCATAAAGAACAGTATCAATAGTTTTGTGTATCAACATTTTTGTAATACTTTTTACGCAAGGAAAATAAACAAAAAAGGCTCCGCCTCACCAAACCATTCCCCCACCCCCTCAGTCCATATCCACACACCTGCATCCTCCCTCCCTCCCTCCCCACCCAGAAACCATTTTCCCACCCCTTCCCACCCTACCAAGCACACCTCCTCCCGCATCTTCACTGAGCATTCTGTTGAAGGTTTAGACAATGGTTTTGCCTAACGAAGGAAATATATCTATTCCTAAATATAATATTTAAAATGGGAAACGATTGGGATTCAAGAGTAGAGTTGGGGTACTCTTTTCAGGTTCTTGAGGGGGAGTAGGGGAGATTTAGTTAGATTTATTTTATAACTTGAGCTGGAGTGGGAATTTGTCTATGATCTTCAAAGCATTTGGGAGGGATTGAGATACATCTTCAGCGTATAATGAGATGATTTGAGCCGTAGAATTGAGGCATATTGGTGTAACTTCTTTTGAATGTCGAATTGCCTGGGCCAGGGGCTCAATGGGGGGGGGATTCTACTAAGCTACTGTATATGGAATTGTTTTAAGAAGGTCATACCAGGGTTCGTTTTGTTATTTCATATTAATTTAAATTATCATAATTTTAAGAACCCTTGATGTATAAAAAATATATTAAAAATTAATATTTGATGACCAATGTTAAATATATATATATTTTTACCCCTTTTCTCCCAAATTTCATGATATCCCATTGATAGTTAGTCTTGTCTCATCGCTGCAACTTCCCTACAAACTCGGGAGAGGCGAAGGTCGAGAGTCATGTGTCCTCCAAAACACGACCCAGTTTGATTAACAATTTTATTTGGCCTTACTATTATTAGCCCATACAAACGCATTGAATAACAGATCCCCCCCCCCCTTTTTATAAAATAGATTAAATAAATAAAAATCTTCATCAATCTACACACAATACCCAATAATAACAAAGCAAAAAAACGTTTTATTTTATTTTTATAAATGCTTGCTAATTTATTACAAATAAAAACAAAAATACCTTGTTTACGTAAGTATTCAGACCCTTTGCTATGAGACTCGAAACTGAGCTCAGGTGCATTCTGTTTCCATTGATCATCCTTGAAATGTTTCAACAACTTTATTAGAGTCCACCTATGGTGAAATTAATTGATTAGGAATAATTTGGAAAGGCACACACCTGTCTATATAAGGTCCCACAATTCATATCAAAGCAAAAAACAAGCCATGAGGCCGAAGGAATTGTCCGTAGAGCGCCGAGAAAGGATTGTGTCAAGGCGCAGATCTGGGGAAGAGTACCAAAAAATGCCTGCAGCATTGAAGGTCCCCAAAAACACAGTGGCCTCTTAAATGAAAGAAGTTTGGAACCACCAAGAATCTTCCTAGTGCTGGCTGCCCGGCCAAACTGAGCAATCGATGGAGAAGGGCCTTTGTCAGGGAATGACCAAGAACCCAATGGTCACTTTGACAGAGATCAAGAATTCCTCCTGGGAGATGAGAGAAACTTCCAGAAGGACAACGACCTCTGCAGCACTCCAGCAATCAGGCATTTATGGTAGGGTGGCCAGACGGAAGCCACTCCTCTGTAAAAGGCACATAACATCCCGCTTGGAGTTTACCAAAAGGCCCCTAAAGGACTCTCAGACCATGAGAAACAAGATTCTCTGGTCTGATGAAACCAAGATTGAACTCTTTAGCCTGAATGCCAAGCGTCAACGTCTGGAGGAAACCTGGCACCATCCCTACGGTGAAGCATGGTGGTGGCAGCATCATGCTGTGGGGATGGTTTTCAGTGGCAGGGACAGGGAGACTAGTCAGGATTGAAGGAAAGATGAACAGAGCAAAGTACAAAGAGGTCCTTGATGAAAACCTGCTCCAGAGCTCTCAGGACCTCAAAATGGGGAGAAGATTCACCTTCCAACAGGACAACGACCCTAATCACACAGCCAAGACAACGCAGGAGTAGCATTGGGACAAGTCTCTGAATGTCATTGAGTGTCCCAGCCAGAGCCCAGACTTGAACCCGATCGAACATCTCTGGAGAGACCTGAAAATAGCTGTGCAGCGACGCTTCCCATCCAACCTGACAGAGCTTGAGAGGATTTGCAGAGAAGAATGGGAGCAACTCCCCAAACAGGTGTGCCAAGCTTGTAGCATCATACCCAAGAAGACTCGAGGCTGTAATCGCTGCCAAGGGTGCTTCAACAAAGTACTGAGTAAAGGGTCTGAATACTTACGTAACTGTGATATTTCAGTTTTTTTTAATCCATTTGCAAAAATGTCTGAAAACCTGTTTTTGCTCTGTCATTGTGGGGTATTGTGTTCAGATTGACGAGAGATAAAAACAATTTAATTAATTTCAGAACAAGGCTGTAAAGTAACAAAATCTGGAAGAAGTCAAGGGGTCTGAATACTTTCTGAATACAGCGTATGTTGGAGAGTATGTTGGTCTCATTAGATTTGTCCCGCATGTCCAAAATGGCATTCATGTCTGTCCGAATAACCAGTTGGAATTCAGTCAATTCTAACAATATACTGGTCAGAGAATTTAAAAAAAACTTGGGATCAAATGAATTTGGAGCATACACATTGATAAAGGCAATTCTCTTCCCATTATGGACATTTAAGGAAAGTGATTCTGCCTTCTTGGTCTTCGCCTTCACCAGGGATACTGTGATTTTGAGTTTCTTATGCATCATTATGATAACACCCTTAGTTTTGTTTGGGGCTCATTGAAAAGCCGCCAGTTTGTACAAATGGTTCTCTATTCTATGTGCGTCCTTATGGAGAAAGTGTGTTTCTTGGAGCATTGCTATATCAATATGGTTTCTTGCTTGAATATCAAGACAGCTGGAATGTTTGATAGGATTATTAAAGCCTTTCAGATTCCATGAGACAATAGCTAGTGTTGCCATTGTTTTTCTAAAATGTAATTGTTATCCTTAGTGTTGATAAGATCATGGATGTAAAATAAAATAGCACGACCCACTGGGTCTCTATAAACCGTTCCCCCTTCCCTGTCCCCCCTTCCTCAGCCCCTCCTTCCTATGTAGCTCCCAGCCCTCCTTCTCCTGTTCCCCCCGCCCTCCTTCTCCTATTCCCCCAGCCCTCCTTCTCCTGTTCCCCCAGCCCTCCTTCTCTTGTTCCCCCAGCCCTCCTTCTCCTGTTCTCCTGTTTCTCTTAAGCAGCAGGGGGGGGGGGGGGGTCTTAAGCTATAACATTAAAAAAACACATTATTATTGTTAAATAAAACATAAAATAAGCAACCAATTTAGACCTTTACAGTTAAGTTAGCAGACTTGATGAGTAAGGGTGGGGAATGAAGGAAAAAATAAAGAAAATAAAAACAAGATGACAGATATGCAAGTCTAATGCCTAAACAGTCAAAAATAGGAGGAGCAATAGATCTTAATCCATGATATGCATAAATGATTAGCAATATGCTTTGAATGACTTTAAACATATATTTGCCCTCCTTTAAGTGCTCTGTTCTATGTACAAAACAAATAAGAGGGTATGTGCAAAAAGTGAAGTCTATACTCTAGATGCTACTGTATATAATAATTTATCATTGCCTGTAGGGCAAGTCCTCCCTGGGAGATACATTTAGTGCCTAAATAGAGGGGGAAAGGAATCAACAAGAAGGAAAAAAAGCAAAAACAAAACAGCTATTGTATAGTAGTAGCCCGTATTGGACTGGCCATCTCTCCTTGGCAGTAGCAAAACATCTATACAAAATGAAACATAAAATAGTAGGGGAATAGCTACTAACTTAAACTACTTGACTATATATAACTATATTGTCCATTGCTCATTAATTGGTGTGGTGCCATTACTGTGTAAATGTCCAGGACCATAGGCAATATACTTATAACAAGTTTAATGCTCAGCAATAATATTATTATTGTTCCTTGTACCCAAACATTAGGGGGTGTCATCATTGTCTTATGCTGAGGGCAGCATTATAGCCATAGGCTAGGCCGCGTGATTGTGCATGGATAGCATACCTTAAAAAATGTGCCAGTCATGAGGTTCCTTCTGTTGGCTTGTCCCGTTGTGTGTTGGGTTTGATGTGCTTCTTGAAGAAGTCTTGAGCTTCCTTGGCAGTGGAAAACATGTGTGTGGTGTTCTGGAAGGTCAAGAGGAGTTTTGTCGAGTGGATGAAGCCGAATCTCAGGTTTAGCTTGCGTAGCTGATATCGCACCTTGTCGTAGGTTTCCCTGTGTTTTAGCATTTTGGCACTCAGGTCTGGGTAGATGTTGATCCTCTTCCCTGCATAGTCAAACCCCCAGATTACACTACAAGGTGAACAATTCTCCGCTTTACTTCAAAGCTGTGGATCCGTACAATCATACAGTGAGAGCCGTTGGAGTTGACCGCTGCAGTGCTCACTGTTAATCAGCGACATGGGACCTCCCGCCCGAACAGCTCATAGAAAAGATTTTGCTCACGAAGGAAGTTGGGTTGCCCGCCTCCACACCAGTTTCAAGTCCTGTGACCTGCACATTGAATTTACAGGAGTTTGATTATCCCTTCCAACTTAGCTTGCGCTGTTTCCAGGTCATGGAGTCACACCTCTGTCGCATTGGTTGCCTTCTCCAGGCTTTCCACTTTAGAATAGGTATCCACGTTAGCAGTGAGCACAGCCAATGATTCAATTATCGGTTTTAATTGTAAGACGAGGGCAGAGGTAATCTCCTCACAAACAATCTCTCATATAGTAGTGGCCAGCTCTTTTTGTTGCCTGGTGTTGAGAGCCGCCATGCTCCCACAGTTGAATTGGGAGCACCACAATGCCGGTTTACTTACAACCTCCCTATAGACTGACACGTCATTGTTGGTTACCAGGCCTACAATTGTGGTGTCGTGAGCAAACTTGATGGAGTTGGTGTCATGCAAAGCCACGCAGTCATGGGTGAATAGGGAGTACAGCAGAGGGCTGAGGAGATACCCCAGAGGGTCCCCTGTGTTAAGAGTTAGTATAGAAGTGGTGTTGTTCCTGTGGTCTGCCCGTCAGGAAGACCAGGACCCAGTTGCAGATGGTGCTGCCCAGACCCAGTGCTCTGAGCTTGGTGTCAAGCTTTGAGGGAACAATAGTGTTGAATGCTGAACTGTAGTCAATGAACAGGATTCTCACATAGGTGTTCCTCTTGTCCTGATGTGTTAGGGCCGTGTGAATAGCGATGGAAATGGGATCTTCCATGGATCTGTTGGAGCGGTAGGATAATTGGCGTGGGTCCAGTGTGCCTGGCATGCTGGCCTTGATGTGGGCCATGACCAGCCTCTCGAGGCACTTCATGATGACTGGGGTGAGTGAGACTGGTCGGTAGTCATTTGGGAATGTCACCTTGTTTTTCGTGGGCACTGAGACAATGGTAGTCTCCTTGAAGCAGGTGAGGACTACAGCCAGGGAGAGGTTGAAGATATCTGAGAAGACGCTCACCAGCTGGTCAGCACACACTCTGAGAATGTGGCCAGGGATGCCAACTGGTCTGGCGGTTTTGTGAGTATTCACTCTTTTGAGAGTTTTCTTCACGTCAGCCTCAGAGTGAAAGCACTTGGTTGTCCGGAGCAGCGAGTGTCTTCCTGGATGGCTCGGTATTGTCTGCCTCGAAGCGACCATAGAATGTGTTAAGCTCATCTGGGAGGGAGGCTTCGGTGGGCACCACACAGCTAGATTTGCCTTTGTAGTCTGTAGTCCTTGCCACGTGTCGCGAGTCTAGGTTGTCAAACATCAATTAAAGTTTGAGTCTGCACGGTCTTTTTGCGTCACTTATGGATGAGGAGCTCGTAACTGCTTGCCTTGTACGCATCGCGCCCCACCGAGTCATCAGGGTCCGTTCTGCTGACATTGAATGCTGCAGTATGGGCTCTGAGCATGGTACGGAGATCTCTGTTGATCCAGGGTTTTTAGTTGGGCCATGTCCGGATTGCTATTGTGGGAACAATATCAACACATTTCCTAATGAAGCCTCTGATTGATGGTGTATATTCCTCAATGTTGATGGATGAGTCCTGGGTGGATGAATCTTTCAACATATTCCAATCAGTAATATCAAAACAGTACTGGATATAAGGTAAAGAACAGATCAATCTCACTGGGGCTATACCTTCAATGCATCGCAGTGGACCGACAGTTTGAAGCTGATTAAAATAAAGGAATATAGAAGCAATATTATGTGGCCTCCTCATTTTGTTATTGGTAATGTTTGTCTTATTCAGTGCCAACAGTTGATTATATAGATGAACATAATGTCACATTAGAGGTAATTAGGTGGAAGCAGAACAATTAGAAAACAGAATTCAATAAAGAAGTGTTTGTTGCACTTTATTTTAAGGAAGAGAAATTGCTTGGTATTTTCTAGGAAATTGTGAGGTATTAATGGGTACTTTCTGCTACTTACTTCAAAGACCTTTAAACTATTGGTAACTACCTGGTACCAAATGGTGCTGAGTGGTGCTACTTGCATTGAGCCTCAAATAAACAAATGTCGGTTATAGGTTATTATAATTGTTTAATTGCATTTTACAATGCAATTTCTATGTATTTCTATTTCTATGTAAAATACCAGGTAATTTCTGTACTGTAAAATAAAGTGGTACCGAACTTTTGGTAGAAGTAGTGAGTCGTACATTATGACCAGTGGTGTAGTAGAGGGGAAATGCACATAAAAGACAATCCTAGACCTCTGGTCTTGTAGGCTTTACAAGAGTACAAACGACAACTAAAAACTCAACATTTTTCCTCATTCGCCCCATGTCTGTTCACCCACCTTATCTATCAGCGAGTCCATCAAGGTGCCACAGTAGTAGCAATTCTTCTCTTCTCCTTCAAGGAATTATTATACTGCATTTCATTTTTTCTGCAATTTCTGCGATGTTACATGCAGTTGAGTAGCCAAAGCTTAAATACACATACATAGACATATATAGATTGGTGGAGAAGAGGGATGTTAGGACCTCACTGGTCATCTTCTAGCAACTTGTCCTCCTGCTGTCCTGTGTGTTTGGAGGAGGGGGAGCCCCCGGCCCCAGCCTTACCCTGTGTGCTGAGGGAGGGGACCTCAGCTGCTCTCTCCAAGCACTCAGAGAGGCGTTCAGTTCCTTGGCCCGCCTGGGCTCCTCGTCCTCCTCGCTCAGGCCCATGCTCTGTCTCGGACTCAGCCAGCTCTGCTGCTGCAGCCCCCTCCTCTGACCTGGTGGTTCCCACAAACTGCAGGTGAGGTAGGAGAGTCTCTTTGCGGCTCTCGGCGTAGAGCTGCTGTTCTAGGGTCAGGTAGGACGACGTCAGGTGTCTGAAGTCCATTTCAAAGGGCAAGGCCGACGACAGCACACTTGTCTGGGATGACGCACAGGCCCTGGACTGCCCCTTGCAGGAGCTTCTGCTGCTCTCCTTGGTCTCTGGGAGCATGGACTGGATCTTGGGCAGCCAGCGCTTTCGCACACGCCGGGCGTTTGTGCACATGTCGGCTGCAATCACGTTCATCTCACTCTCTTTGAAATTAGGTGCAAAGTTCTGGCAGTAGACTGCAAACGAGAGGAAAGAGACAAGACAACATTGAAAGAGATGCATATTGTCAACGTTACATACAGTGTTGAGCCAAAATTAATCCAGTATGGTGTTTAACACCCGAGAAAACAGAAGGGCACCTACGTTTGACAGTGTTTAGGACTCGGTTGTCCAACGGTTTTCGGCTGGGATCATTGGTGGAGGAGCGAATTCCAGTTCCACAGCTATTGGCCAGTGTGTTTCTATGTATACAATAGCATAATCAGTATCCATATAGGGCTTTCCCTTTCTCCTTTCTACCATTTTCTCTGCCCCCCTCTCTCATTTTCTCTGTCTAAAATGACAAAATATGCTTTATAAAGAGCTAGGAGCCTACTGTCTAGGTCCAGAATCTGGCTACGACAATATAGTTATAAATGCACTGTATAATTTAACAGTCTAACCTGTCAAAGAAGGTGGCGAGCAGCCGACGCAGCAGGACTTTGTGCTTAATGCCGGCACACAAATGACAGTTCATCAACTGGCCACGAGTCATATATACACCAGAACCTGGGGAAAAGGACAGTGCAATGCTGCTCACGTTCACATCCATGATGAAAACAATAAAATGGCGGGCCTCCCTAATGATCTCTATGTCCATGGTAACATCTCTGTGTTGTATGATACAGTTGTAAAGAAGAAAATATGCTGTCTGCATGTGAGGGATTGGGTCTTCAACACTACAACAGCCAATGGCCACTGACGTTTGATTTTGTCAATTAAAAAAAATCTGCCCCCCCCCCAAAATAGCAACGCCCTGCTACCTTCCCTGACTTTTCCTAAATATTTGTTTTACATTGCTCAGTTGTCAGAATTTTTCAATCACAAACAGAAAGGTATTTAGAGGCTGTTTACCTGTTGTTTTTTCATATCTTCTTCTAACTTAAGGGGCCAAGACAAACGTGCCGAAGGGTGTTGGTATAGAGGCTCTAATGCATCTCTCTCCTCACTCTGAATGAGTGTTGTCAATGGATGAATGGGTGATAGAAACCAGATAAAAACCGATAATTGTGCACGTGACTTCACAACTGAATTTGAATGAACTTGAATGATGAGGAGGAAGCTGAAGAGGGTGATTGAATTTTAATGACCTGAATGAGGAGGGAGAAGGGGTTTGAATTTAGAACAATAGTGTAATGATGATAAAGAATTGTGGGGAGGTCTAATTATTTGATTCTAAAAACCTGGAAATTGTATAATCTCAGCTCAGAGAGTCAAATCAGAAACTGAGAACAACACACAATGTGTGTCGTTCACAATGGCAAGCCGAACCAAACGAATGGACACACGGACAGCATTGCACATGCTGTAGAATTTAGATGAGCTGGAATCGGATGGAGGATCGGATATTGAGCTTGAGATCAACGTTTCTGATGAAGATTATTCATCTGATTCGAGACTCTGCCTCTGATGCCTGAGCCTCGCCGCAGCAAAACCAGAACAGGGCCAACTGAGACGGTGATCCTACCTGCCACAGTGAGACGAGTCTGGCAAAGAAAACTAGCCTGCGCGGAACAGTGAACAAACAGAGACTGGAGCTTCCGCCCTCTGCACAAAACAACATACCAGCGGAGCTTTACTCCACATCAGTGATGGAGAGTGGTAAAAGCAACACTCACAGTGTACAGATGGAAAATAAACAAGAGTGTTTGCAACCCTCAGCACCATGCATCCCACCAGCAGTTACCAGAAGAAGACATCGGAGACAGTGACAGACTACAATCGCACAAAGGTATACAGATAGCCTTTCCATCTGCCATGCAACAAATATTTTCTCCTTTCATTATATTGTCTTACGTTAATATTATTGATATTACTATTAGTTTTATTATATATAATTCAAACCTTTTCTATTCTATTTTGTTTTATGCAATAGCTTGGTGTGGATGCACTCGACCAGATGGCAAGACTGTACTCTGTAAAAGGAGGTACTTGCCGCTGGCCTGTTGCAGTGTCCTACAACGTGATCGACGTGGCTGCTATCAATGCGCATGTGTTGTTGTACAAGCAATGCCTTGACAAGATAGTCAGTAGAGACTTCATCATGGACCTGGCATGTGAGCTTCGTGAGAACCACATGAACGCCAAGAAAGCAGCTACAGCCGCCAAGGCAGCAGCGCGTCCTGCTCTCCCTTTTCCCTACGCACCATAGCTCCCACTCGGGAAAAAGAGGACAATGTCAAATTACGTTGTTTAAAAAAAAAAAATCTTGTCATTGATATATTTCCACAACTTTTTCTTTATGTAATTCATCCTTTACAATTGTTCATGCACTGGTGGTTTTATTTAGGAATACATCAAATCACTTCACATGAGCACCTGACTGTTTATATTATTATATATTTTTGTTTTCTACTTTGTCAGAGAAGCTGTAACTGGACTGTAATACTTACTATAACTATTACTAATCTACAAATAAAGTTGCTCAAATGTATTGCACTAATGTTATTATTGTAATGGAAACGAAAATAGGCTGTATGCCTACCTTTTTCGCTAGGACTTTGTAGAATTATACAAAAAATATCCTTGACTCTATCCAAAAAAAGAACTATTGTTTTTATATCTAGTCATATACAGTGGGGCAAAAAAGTATTTAGTCAGCCACCAATTGTGCAAGTTCTCCCACTTAAAAAGATGAGGCCTGTAATTTTTTTCATAGTACACTTCAACTATGACAGACAAAATGAGATTTTTTTTCTCCAGAAAATCACATTGTATGATTTTTAATGAATTTATTTGCAAATTATGGTGGAAAATAAGTATTTGGTCACCTACAAACAAGCAAGATTTCCGGCTCTCACAGACCTGTAACTTCTTTAAGAGGCTCCTCTGTCCTCCACTCGTTACCTGTATTAATGGCACCTGTTTGAACTTGTTATCAGTATAAAAAGACACCTGTCCACAACCTCAAACAGTCACACTCCAAACTCCACTGAATCTGCAATAGGTAAGCAGCTTGGTTTGAAGAAATCAACTGTGGGAGCAATTATTAGGAAATGGAAGACATACAAGTCCACTGATAATCTCCCTCGATCTGGGGCTCCACACAAGATCTCACACAGTGGGGTCAAAATGATCAAAAGAACGGTGAGCAAAAATCCCAGAAGCGCACGGGGGGACCTAAGTGAATGACCTGCAGAGAGCTGGGACCAAAGTAACAAAGCCTACCATTAGTAACACACTATGCCGCCAGGGACTCAAATCCTGCAGTGCCAGACGTGTCCCCTGCTTAAGCCAGTACATGTCCAGGCCTGTCTGAAGTTTGCTAGAAGGCATTTGGATGATCCAGAAGAAGATTGGGAGAATGTCATATGGTCAGATGAAACCAAAATATAACTTTTTGGTAAAAACTCAACTCGTCGTGTTTGGAGGACAAAGAATGCTGAGTTGCATCCAAAGAACGCCATACCTACTGTGAAGCATGGGGGTGGAAACATCATGCTTTGGGGCTGTTTTTCTGCAAAGGGACCAGGACGACTGATCCGTGTAAAGGAAAGAATGAATGGGGCCATGTATCGTGAGATTTTGAGTGAAAACCTCCTTCCATCAGCAAGGGCATTGAAGATGAAACATGGCTGGGTCTTTCAGCATGACAATGATCCCAAACACACCGCCCGGGCAACGAAGGAGTGGCTTCATAAGAAGCATTTCAAGGTCCTGGAGTGGCCTAGCCAGTCTCCAGATCTCAATCCCATAGAACATCTTTGGAGGGAGTTGAAAGTCCGTGTTGCCCAGCAACAGCCCCAAAACATCACTGCTCTAGAGGAGATCTGCATGGAGGAATGGGCCAAAATACCAGCAACAGTGTGTGAAAACCTTGTGAAGACTTACAGAAAACGTTTGACCTCTGTCATTGCCAACAAAGGGTATATAACAAAGTATTGAGATCAACTTTTGTTATTGACCAAATACTTATTTTCCACCATAATTTGCAAATAAATTCATAAAAAATCCTACAATGTGATTTTCTGGATTTTTTCTCTCATTTTGTCTGTCATAGTTGAAGTGTACCTATGCCTCTCTCATCTTTTTAAGTGGGAGAACTTGCACAATTGGTGGCTGACTAAATACTTTTTTGCTCCACTGTATATACTTCCACAAATATTTATTCATGCAATTAATCCTTTACAATTATTCATGCACTGGCACTTCTGTTGAGGAATATGGCAAATCATTTCACCTGCACACCTGGATTTTCTGTTTCTACTTTGTCAAAAGAATCTGTAACTGGACTGTAATACTTATTATAACTCTATTACTAATCAAACCTAGAAATAAATGTATCACATGTATTACACTAATGTTTTATTATAAAGGAAATTAAAATAGGCTTTACGTTTTTCAGTAGGACTCAGTAGAATTATAAAAAATAAAAAACTTGACACCATCTAAACAAATAACTATTGTTATATTTTTACATGTATATATTTCTATTAGTATTTCTTTATAGAGTTGAACCTTTACAATATATTTTCAAGAGTTGGTGCTTATGTTTGCACACCTTGCAGGTTGATATTCATCTGATGCGGACGCTAAAGGAGACTCCCGGCAATGTTCTCTAGCGGGTCCTTAAAGGCGGAAAGGCCCAGCGGTTCTAGTGTTAACTGAGTCAGTGCTTGAGGCGAGCTGAGATGCACCATAGACATACATATTATAGAGTGGCCTATATCAGGGGTCACTGCTTATGTCTTACCTCCCACCAGCTCCACCTTCTCCCCGGGATCCCCTTCTGTGTACAGGGTGGGATGGCAGCGGTAGCCAATCTGGCTGATGAGACTGGGTGGCAGCGCCATCGTGTCCCTGCCGATCAGCACACAGCGCCTCTCAGTGGCCAGAGGTAGGGACAACACGTCCAACTTATCCTGCACTGGGGGGAACAAGTGGAGGCAGAATTTCAATACTAGACAGTGTATTCAAAAGCTGAAGTTGTGTTTCAAATGAGAACTACTGGTGCTTCAAAAAAGTAACACAGAGGATGGATAATTTACTGCTGTAGGAGTTGGTTGGGTGCCCATAATTCTGCCCATAAACCCCGTTTGTATTGCTGCTGCCGTAGAACTCCTCTTCAAACTCCTCCTCGTTGGGGTGGGAATTGGGGCTGTCAGTGGCTGGGAGGCTGGAGGCCCCTGGGCTAGAGCGCTCACCAGAGGCCATAGGGTACGACTGTACTCCGGGTACAATACCACTCCCTCCTGCCCTCATGTAACATTGCGCACTGCTCCTTGTGGCGTAGCCCTTGAGGCCCTTAGCTGTGTGCTCCTCACTCATTGGGGACTCACATCTTTCCTGCTTAATCCTACAAGTGGCCATTAGTGTGTCGCCTGGCAACAGGGCCGGATGGTTGTAGTTGGGGCTTGACGGTTCGAAGCCCAGATCCTCGGTGGTGGCCGTCTGGGAATCGCAGTGTGGAGAGTTGGCCTTTAGCATGAGATTCATCCTGCGCTCCACAATGTTCTGGATCTGGAGGTAGCCGGCCGTGTACATGAGCACGAGCTGTTCGCTGGCGGCCATGGTCAGCCTGCCCGTGTAGCAGAAGGAGAGGATCTGCTGGAAGCAGGACGGGGTGACCGAGGAGGGTAGTTCAAACATGCCCTGAGAGCTGCCACTGAACAGGTCTCTGAAGTAGAGGCTGCTGGCGGCCAGCACGGCGCGGTGGGCCTTAAAGGACTGGCCGTTGACCATGACGGCTACATCACAGTACTGGCCCTGCAGGCGCTGCTCGTTCAGACTCTCCAGCACAGAGCTTCCAAAGTTGGGGATCTCCACATGCAGGAGCTGGGACATTATGATGAGAGCAGGTCTTCACTGGAGACAGGACCGGCTGAAAGGGCATCTGCCGACAAAGACAGATAGAGGAGATGGAAAAAAAAGTTATCCACATTCAGACAAGACAACATGCATATTAATATGCTATTTAAAAAAAGAGTAAGAGTTCACAGTATCTTTGCAACTATTTCCAACAAAAAATGTCAGTAAGCTAACATTTATTTTCCAGAACTTATACAGTTAATACAGAGGAATGAGATGCAAGTTTTGAACTGCTCTGCATATGCTTTCAGGTATTCAATAGACTGTACTAACTGTTACCTGCACAGAAAGTCAGCCAACACTCATCCTCCTATTACAAACAGTGTCTAACCTGTACTGCACAGTCCTCTCTAAACAAGTCAAACATAAATTCAGAATAAAGATAAGGTTGCCCACCAGAAAGAACAGAAGCACTCCAATTCTCTCCTTCTCCATTCGAGACTGAGGTGGTAGAAGAGGGTGAGGTTCTCTATGCACAATCAATGCAACGTCTAGCGTATGTGTCACAGGGAAAGGGGGGTAGGCTATAGACACAGACAGAGGAAGGGAGGGTGTGAGACGGAGAGGAGGAGTCATTTAAGGACATAGAGAGAGCTAATGCGGATAACTGCCCTGCAGAGGGTGACTGTGTACTATAGAGCTGGGAAATGGAGACATGTATTACATACCTCATCTGTTTCAGAGATTAATAAGACGGAAGATTCATTGTTACTGAGACCGTCTAAAATACAGAGGACAGATGAAGAGCTCCGGCATACGGGTTGTCACGCACACTATGGTATAATACTGTCGACTTATGTTCTTTACAGTAGATGATCTACACTGTGTGATCAGACAGCCTGTGTGCCAAGACTTGGGCAAATGCACAGCGCTGCAATGCAGTGCCTGTCCCAACTTGGCATGCTGAGTACATAGTGTGCATACTGCGTCTATGTGCCAACTAGGAGCCAGACACACAGGACACTGCACACAAATGACTACTCGTCTGTGATTAAAGAAAGAGCTGGATGTTCCTGTTATTTCTTATAATATGGAAAGGATAACTCATAAGTTATGGAGGATAAGTGGGTATTATCCGATACTGCTTGGATTATTGTCTAAAGACTATATTGAAAAGGATATTCTTGCAATTAAAGATTGAGGAAGGGCATGAAAACTTGATTTTGAAAGTCAGCTTCTGATTATCTAGCCAGCATTCATGTAGGATTTGTACTGCAATGATAATCTAATGGTTATCTGCAGATGTGATGTTAGTAGTGGACTGATTAATAATAATATGTATTTTTCTAATGAATTGACACCCCTCCAAACATAGACTAGAGGTAAAAGGGTTTTGATATATTAAAAGGGACAATCTGTAATTTCAACAGCCTGACCCTGCCACTGTAAATTAATAGAGCTGATGAAATGTAACCACTTTTAGATTCATTTGGAGCTATGGATACAACACCAACATCATAGTTTTAAACATGGTGGGGCAATTGTAAAGTGCTATTGCGTGTCAGCGTCAGATTTCTAACAGTGGTCACAACCGGAGCTCCACAATGAGCTAATAATAATCTTGATTGCACATAAACAAGAAAGGGTAACACTTTACAATATGGTTCCATTTGTAAAGGGTTTGTAATTGTTATTAACTGTTAATTAATCATTTGTAAATGCATTATCAGCCATTAATAAATGGGTTATAACAAATTGGTCAAAACAGTGTGATAGCCAGTCAGTGCTTGCCAAATAGTGAGCTACTATTTACCTCCAACTATTAACCATTTATATATACACTTACAAATGCGTATAATATTGAACGCTTATGTACTGTATCATGCAAACTTTTTCCCAATGGTTGCATAGTTAAACAATATTTATTTTCTCACTTTTGGATGTGATGCATTCTTGCTCTGTTCCAGGAACAGAAATGTTTGGTTTCAGACCAAAGGTCAACTCCCACGATGGGTCTTACATCTGAAACCCTGATGATACATTGGTACACTTTAACTCTATATCTCAAGATCTCAAGTCATATTATTGGTGTGGTTTGCGGGTTTCTGAAAAATACCCTGTGAAACAGGCTTGAAATAAAGACGACCTAGAACGTGCCCAGAATGTTGTTGACACTGACATCATGTGACAGTGCGTCGTGAAGAATCATGATGGACGAGGTTATGAGAAGTGTGTAAAGGCCAGAGAGAAGAGATTGTGCGAAAGAAACGTTCACAAGATACACATTTTCACACAGGAGAAATCCTCTATGTAATTTGTTTCACTTTTGAATACAGAAGTTCTGCTGTATAATTTAGCATGCTGCTCAGCTAGCTAACGTTTGCTAGCACCTTTGTCGTACCTAGCTAGCTAGGAAATATTAACCACAGATAGACATTTCACTGGAATGCATTTCAATTAACAGGTGTGCCTTCTTAAAAGTTAATTTGTGGAATTTCTTTCCTTCTTTATGCGTTTGAGCCAATCAGTTGTGTTGTGACAAGGTATGGGGTGGTATACAGAAGATAGCCCTATTTGGTAAAAGACTAAATCCATATTATGGCAATCTGGAAAATTTCAAGAACTTTGAAAGTTTCTTCAAGTGCAGTAGCAAAAACCATCACAAGCACTATGATGAAACTGGCTCACACGAGGACCGCCACAGGAATGGAAGACGAAGAGTTCAAGTAACAGACACATCTCAACATCAACTGTTCAGAGGAGACTGTGGATCAGGCCTCCATGGTCGATTTGCTGCAAAGAAACCACTACTAAAGGACACCAATAAGAAGAGACTTGCTTGGGCCAAGAAACACGTGCAATGGACATTAGTCCGGTGGAAATGTGTCCTTGGAAATTGGAGATATTTGATTCCAACCGCCATGTCTTTGTGAGACACGGTGTGGGCGAACGGATGATTGCCGCATGTGTATTTCTGACTATAAAGCATGGAGGAGGTGTTATGGTGTGGGGGTGCTTTGCTGGTGACACTGTCTGTGATTTATTTAGAATTCAAGGCACACTTAACTAGCATGGCTAGGCTACCACAGCATTCTTCAGAGATACACCATCCCATCTGGTTTGGGCTTAGGGCGACTATCATTTGTTTTTCAACAGGATAATGACCCAACACACCTCTAGGCTATGTAAGGGCTATTTTACCAAGGAGAGTGATGGAGTGTTGCATCAGATACATGGCCTCCACAATCCCCTGACCTCAACCAAATTGAGATGGTTTGGGATGAGTCGGACAGCAGAGTGAAGGAAAAGCAGCCAACAAGTGCTCAGCATATGTGGGAACGCATTCAAGACTGGATAAGCATTCCGGGTGAAGCTGGTTGAGAGAATGCCAAGAGTGTGCAAAGCTGTCAAGGCAAAGGGTAGCTACTTTAAAGAATCTGAAATATAAAATCTATTTTGATTAACATTTTTTTGTTTACGACATGATTCCATGTGTTATTTCACAGTTTTGATATCTTCACTATTTATTCTACAATGTAGAAAATAGTTAAAATAAATAACAACCCTTGAATGAGTATGTGTTCTAACATTTTTGACCGGTAGTGTATATACATTTTGGTAACTCCGTTATGTTTGTAGGTCTGTCACTTTAAAATAAGGTACACTCAGATCTTAGACATACAGTACTCATAGGCAGTATTTGGTACTCATCACTACATACATGTGAGAAGATTCAACACTTTATTAAACATGTTCAGTCAATGAATGGTGGGTATGAAGACCAAAACGTTCAACGTTGTGAGAGGATACCTTGCACGCCCAATTTTTCAGTTTTTGATTTGTTAAAAAAGTTTGAAATATCAAATAAATGTCGTTCCACTTCATGATTGTGTCCCACTTGTTGTTGATTCTTCACAAAAAAATACAGTTTATATCTTTATGTTTGAAGCCTGAAATGTGGCAAAAGGTCGCAAAGTTCAAGGGGGCCGAATACTTCCGCAAGGCACTGTACCTGGATATTGAAGAGGCTCCCATTAAAAGAACACCCTCTGCGTTCTGTTAGACAGGTAACTCTATCCACAACATAGGACAGGGTGTAAAGCCATAACATCTACGTTTTTCAATTGAGAGACTATGATCAATAATATAAAAAGCCGCACCGCAGTCTAACAAAACAGCTCCCATAATCTTTTTATCATCAATTTCACTCTTCAGTCAATCTTCAGCCAATCTTCAGTCATTTGTCTGAGTGCTGTGCTTGAATGTCCTTCTATAATCTATAAGCGTGCTGAAAGTCTGGCAATTTGTTTACAGTAAAAAAGCATTGTATTTGGTCACACGCATTTTTTCCCAGAAGATTACTAAGGGTTCTTAATAGGCTGATAGGTCGGCTATTTGAGGCAGTAAAGGGGGCTTTACTATTCTTGCTTAGCGGAAAAACTTTTGCTTCCCTCCAGGCCTGAGGGTACACACTTTCAAGTAGGCTTAAATTGAAGATGGGGAAAAATTGGTGTGGCAATACCATCTGCTATTATCCTCAGTAACTTTCCATCCAAGTTGTCAGACCCCAGTGGCTTGTCATTGTTACAGACAATTTTTTCCACTTCTTTCACACTCACAATTGACAAAATTCAAATTTCATAATTTGATCAGTTATACTTATGCATGTCATGCCTAAATTTGATAATCTTGCCAATGGAAAATAATCATTAAGTAGTTGGCAATATCAGTGGGTTTTGTGAAGAATGAGCCATCTGATTTAATGAAAGGAGATGAATTTGCATTTTGCCAAAATTTTAAGGTGTTCCAAATCTTTTTATCATTTTTTATGTAATGTCTTTGTTTCATAGCGTAGTTTCTTCTTTTAATTCAGTTTAGTGACATGATTTCTCAATTTGCAGTACATTTGCCAATCGGTACTGCAGCCACACTTATTTGCCATTCCTTCTGTTATTTACAGTTGAAGTGGGAAGATTACATACACGTAGTTTGGAGTCATTAAAACTCATTTTCCAACCACTCCACAAAATTCTTGTTAACAAACTATAGTTTTGGCAAGTCCGTTAGGACATCTACAATGTGCATGAAAAGTAATTTTTCCAACAAATTGTTTATAGACAGATTATTTCACTTAGAATTAATTCACTGTATCACAATTCCAGAAGGTCAGAAGTTTACATAGACTAAGTTGACTGTGCCTTTAAACAATTTGGAAAATCTTGTGTCATGGCTTTAGAAGCTTCTGATTGGCTAATTGTCCTGTACTCAAGCTCCTGGATAGCACAACATTTTTGCTCCAGGATCTGAGACATTTCTCACCATTGAGCTGCCCAATACAACGGCCAGAGAAAGGAGTGGAGAAATCCTCCTATTCCCACCCCTTAGACAATTTGTTGAACCTTTCACCAGCCCACGAGAAGCAGGATAGCGCACGCTCGCTGCTCCCGGCGATAGGTCCAGACCTCCCATAGCAGGCAGTGCGCTGTCAGCTCCAGAGAGAGGAGCGAAACTCGACAACGAAGCCGCTGCCGGAGTCAATATACACTGCTCAAAAAAATAAAGGGAACACTAAATTAACACATCCTAGATCTGAATGAATGAAATATTCTTATTAAAAACTTTTTTTCTTTATATAGTTGAATGTGCTGACAACAAAATCACACAAAAATTATCAATGGAAATCAAATTGATCAACCCATGGAGGTCTGGATTTGGAGTCACACTCAAAATTAAAGTGGAAAACCACACTACAGGCTGATCCAACTTTGATGTAATGTCCTTAAAACAAGTCAAAATGAGGCTCAGTAGTGTGTGTGGCCTCCACGTGCTTGTATGACTTCCCTACAACTCCTGGGCATGCTCCTGATGAGGTGGCGGATGGTCTCCTGAGGGATCTCCTCCCAGACCTGGACTAAAGCATCTGCCAACTCCTGGACAGTCTGTGGTGCAACGTAGCGTTGGTGGATGGAGCGAGACATGATGTCCCAGATGTGCTCAATTGGATTCAGGTCTGGGGAACGGGCAGGCCAGTCCATAGCATCAATGCCTTCCTCTTGCAGGAACTGCTGACACACTCCAGCCACATGAGGTCTAGCATCGTCTTGCATTAGGAGGAACCCAGGGCCAACCGCACCAGCATATGATCTCACAAGGGGTCTGAGGATCTCATTTTGGTACCTAATGGCAGTCAGGCTACCTCTGGCGAGCACATGGAGGGCTGTGCGGCCCCCCAAAGAAATGCCACCCCACACCATGACTGACCCACCGCCAAACCGGTCATGCTGGAGGATGTTGCAGGCAGCAGAACGTTCTCCACGGCGTCTCCAGACTCTGTCACGTCTGTCACGTGCTCAGTGTGAACCTGCTTTCATCTGTGAAGGGCACAGGGCGCCAGTGGCAAATTTGCCAATCTGGGTGTTCTCTGGCAAATGCCAAACGTCCTGCACGGTGTTGGGCTGTAAGCACAACCCCCACCTGTGGACGTTAGGCCCTCATACCACCCTCATGGAGTCTGTTTTGGACCGTTTCAGCAGACATGCACATTTGTGGCCTGCTGGAGGTCATTTTGCAGGGCTCTGTCAGTGCTCCTCCTGCTCCTCCTTGCACAAAGGCGGAGGTAGCGGTCCTGCTGCTGGGTTGTTGCCCTCCTCCACGTCTCCTGATGTACTGGCCTGTCTCCTGATAGCGCCTCCATGCTCTGGACACTACGCTGACAGACACAGTAAACCTTCTTGCCACAGCTCGCATTGATGTGCCATCCTGGATGAGCTGCACTACCTGAGCCACTTGTGTGGGTTGTAGACTCATGCTACCACTAGAGTAAAAGCACCGCCAGCATCCTCTCCGAGTTGGGCATCTCCGGCGCGGCCCACGCTTGGATTGCGTCCTACCTGACAGGTCGCTCCTACCAGGTGGCGTGGCGAGAATCTGTCTCCTCACCACGCGCTCTCACCACTGGCGTCCCCCAGGGCTCTGTTCTAGGCCCTCTCCTATTCTCGCTATACACCAAGTCACTTGGCTCTGTCATAACCTCACATGGTCTCTCCTATCATTGCTATGCAGACGACACACAATTAATCTTCTCCTTTCCCCCTTCTGATGACCAGGTGGCGAATCGCATCTCTGCATGTCTGGCAGACATATCAGTGTGGATGACGGATCACCACCTCAAGCTGAACCTCGGCAAGACGGAGCTGCTCTTCCTCCCGGGAAGGACTGCCCGTTCCATGATCTCGCCATCACGGTTGACAACTCCATTGTGTCCTCCTCCCAGAGCGCTAAGAACCTTGGCGTGATCCTGGACAACACCCTGTCGTTCTCAACTAACATCAAGGCGGTGGCCCGTTCTTGTAGGTACATGCTCTACAACATCCGCAGAGTACGACCCTGCCTCACACAGGAAGCAGCGCAGGTCCTAATCCAGGCACTTGTCATCTCCCGTCTGGATTACTGCAACTCGCTGTTGGCTGGGCTCCCTGCCTGTGCCATTAAACCCCTACAACTCATCCAGAACGCCGCAGCCCGTCTGGTGTTCAACCTTCCCAAGTTCTCTCACGTCACCCCGCTCCTCCGCTCTCTCCACTGGCTTCCAGTTGAAGCTCGCATCCGCTACAAGACCATGGTGCTTGCCTACGGAGCTGTGAGGGGAACGGCACCTCAGTACCTCCAGGCTCTGATCAGGCCCTACACCCAAACAAGGGCACTGCGTTCATCCACCTCTGGCCTGCTCGCCTCCCTACCACTGAGGAAGTACAGTTCCCGCGCAGCCCAGTCAAAACTGTTCGCTGCTCTGGCCCCCCAATGGTGGAACAAACTCCCTCACGACGCCAGGACAGCGGAGTCAATCACCACCTTCCGGAGACACCTGAAACCCCACCTCTTTCAGGAATACCTAGGATAGGATAAAGTAATCCTTCTCACCCCCCTTAAAAGATTTAGATGCACTATTGTAAAGTGGCTGTTCCACTGGATGTCTTAAGGTGAACGCACCAATTTGTAAGTCGCTCTGGATAAGAGCGTCTGCTAAATGACTTAAATGTAAATTCAAAAGTGACCAAAACATCAGCCAGGAAGCATAGGAACTGAGAAGTGGTCTGTGGTTATCACCTGCAGAACCACTCCTTTATTGGGGGTGTCTTGCGAATTGCCTATAATTTTCACCTGTTGTCTATTCCATTTGCACAACAGCATGTGAAATGTATTGTCAATCAGTGTTGCTTCCTAAGTTTGATTTCACAGAAGTGTGATTGACTTGGAGTTACATTGTGTTGTTTAAGTGTTCCCTTTATTTTTTTGAGCAGTGTAGTTGGAGTCAGCATAACCAGGAGATGGTGAGGCAATTGTAACCTGTGACAGATTGTAAGGTGCCTATCAAGGTTGCTACAATATTAAAGATCCTGAGTATTAAAAGATTTCAAGTTTTTTTGCCGCCACCTCGTTCTATTTTTCAGCATTTCCTTGTACAGTAACTAATCACGGCCTATCTCACGTTGATGATAGATTGAACTGCACTCAAAAAAAAAGACAGACAATCGCATCCGACATTCTGTAGGGTGAATGTGAGGCAATATTACAGTCAGGCAACAGTCCTTCTCCAATCTTCTAATATTACTGTAATGTACACAATTAAATAAAAAGCTATTTACTCAAAAGGAAATGTGTTTTTACAGAAAAATGTACGCACTCAAAGTAAATCATAACTAGAAATATTTTTAACTCGAATAGGGCATAAGGTAAAGATTAACACAACAACTATCTACTTGGGGCTGTTCCAGGAAGTAGGATTAATGAGACAGCCAGTGAACTGTACCAAATCATCTTAAATAACTTATTTTCGAGAAATATACTTGAAATTGGCATGGTATAATTGACTCGTCAAAACAACAATGCATATTCAAGTTTAGCTTAAATCAGAAAATCAAGAGTTAATTTGACTGCATATCAAAGTTAGCTGGCTTTATGGAACACTCCACCAGCGTTGTGGTTGTTTGCAGGTAGGCCTAAATGCTTGCTGGACAACAACCTCTTCTCACGTCTAAACGGGATCCTGGGACGTCACACCATTGACATAAAAAATGTCAACAGTTAATGTAAGGGAATGTAAGGGTTAAGGTTAGGTAAGGGTAGTAGTTATGGTAGGGACGTCCCACGGATCCCTGATAGCACTAACCATTCTCAATCTGGGTTGGTCCGGAATACGTGAATATTTACCCTGTGTTAAATTATACTTAACAGTGGTTGGGCCAGTATCACTAGAGTTTCAGAGTTATTATAATGCCAGATCTTTTATTATTCAAACAAAGTACAATTTCAAATGATCTATTATCAACTCTTGAAAATAAATGACAAAATAAGAATGCACAGAGACCAAAAATAAATGAAATAGTAAGAAATGTAAATTAAATGCAATGATTTCCAGCAGCTCAAAAGTAGTATGTGCCAAAACGGTTTGTGCAACTTGTCCATCACTTTTTCAACATGAAGTAGCAGTGACAAGTCTTGACACATTTAAATGCATTTTCTCCACATTAAGCGAGAACACACACGAGAAGTAACAAACAAATTAACACATATTTACATAATTTGTTTTTATTTTCCAGTTCGATCAGATCCTGGTGACAATCTGACCGAGCTACATTGTGTAGCAAATTGTACAATTAATTGAGTTGCAAGTCTTCAAGTAAGCTTTGTCTTGGTTTATGTGTCATAATATTATTTATTTCACAGAATTGATCAGGGAAGTCAATTTACATTTAAAATGTTCAAGTATACCACCAATCTATTGTGAATTCAAAGTTCCAATACAGTTACTGTTGGCAAAAAAACTAACAAAAAACATTATCAAGGACCAGCACCTGGAACAAAACATATATGTTCTATTCACAATATTGTAGAGCATTCTATTTTGAGAAGCACTAAGTCTAACTTGGTTCAGAGCTACAGTAAGTGGTTCCATTCCTACCTGCATATCACATGCATTGCATTAAGTCTCAAATTAGAGGAACATTGCAGTTAGCTGAAGAATGTGCCCAATTTCAGATATAGAAACACACAACATTTCATAAAACCAGAATGCAGATTAGCAATATTGTGACTCAATCCTATTTACTCAATCATGTCACCATCGGACAAGTTTCTATCCAATGTTTCTGTCATTTTATGCATCAAATAAATCCATTTTAAGTAGAGAAATAAGCTTTTCAAAGACAATGAACAATAATGTACGGGCAGATGAACCATCAGATCACCTTTTATTAACACAAGGGTATTTGAGTAATATTGGGTGTCAGTTTTGTTCGTGTAATGTACTATGACCTATACATTCTGAAGATAACTGGCTACCGCCCTATTTGTAGTACATTACATGGCCAAAAGTATGCTCGTCGAACATCTCATTCTAAAATCATGGGCATTAATATGGAGTTGGTCCCTCCTTTGCTGCTATAACAGTCTCCACTCTCCTGGGAAGGCTTTCCACTTTGTTGCCACAAAGTTGGAAGCACAGAATCATCTAGAATGTCATTGGCCGCTGTATCATAAAAGATTTCCCTTCATTGGAACTAAGGGGCCTAGCCCAAACCATGAAGAACAGCCCCAAGCTATTATTCCTCCCCCACCAAACTTTACAATTGGCACTATGCATTGGGGGAGGTAGCATTCTCCTGGCAACCGCCAAACCCAGATTCATCCGTCGGATTGACAGCCGGTGAAGCGTGATCCATCACTCCAGAGAACTGCACCAGAGTCCAATGGAGGCGAGCTTTACACCACTCCAGCCGATGCTTGGCTTTGCGCATGGTGATCTTAGGCTTGTGTGCGGCTGCTTGGCCATGGAAACCCATTTCATGAAGCATCCGACGAACAGTTCTTGTGCTGACGTTGCTTACAGAGGCAGTTTTGAACTCGGTAGTGAGTGTTGCAACCGAGGACATTAGATTTTTACAAACCTACATCACTCGGCGGTCCAGTTCTGTGTGCTTGTGTAGCCTACCACTTTGCGGCTGAGCCGTTGTTCCTCTTAGACATTTCCACCTCAGAATAACAGCACTTACAGTTGACCGGGGCAGCTCCAGCAGGGCAGACATTTGATGAACTGACTTGTTGGAAAGGTGGCATCCTATGATGGTGCAACATTGAAAGTCACTGAGCTCTTCAGTAAGGCCATTCCACTGCCAATGTTTGTCTATGGAGATTACATGGCTGTGTGCTCGATTTTATACACCTGTCAGAAACAAGTGTGGATGAAATAACCGAATCCACACATTTTAAGGGATGTCCACATACTTTTGTATATACACTACTGTTAAAGTTTGTCCATTAAAATAACATAAAATTGATCCGAAATATTGTAAATGAGAATTGTAGCTGGAAACAGCTGCCTAGAAGACCAGCATCCTGGAGTCGCCTCTTCACTGTTGTACTATTTAATGAAGCTGTCAGTTGAGGACTTGTGAGGCGTCTGTTTCTCAAACTAGACACTAACGTACTTGTCCTCTTGCTCAGTTGTGCACCGTGGCCTCCCACTCCTCTTTCTATTCTAGTTAGAGACAGTTTGCACTGTTCTGTGAAGGGAATAGTACACAGCGTTGTACGAGATTTTCAGTTTCTTGGCAATTTCTCGCATGGAATAACCTTAATTTCTCAGAACAAGAGTAGACTGACGAGTTTCAGAAGTTTTTTGTTTCTGGCCATTTTGAGCCTGTAATCAAACCCACAAATGCTGATGCGTCAGATACTCAACTAGTCTAAAGTCCAGTTTTATTGCTTCTTTAAATCAGCACAACAGTTTTCAGCTGTGCTAACATAATTACAAAAGGGTTTTCTAATGATCAATTAGCCCTTTAAAATTATAAACTTGATTAGCTAATACAACATGAATTTGGAACACAGGAGTGATGGTTGCTGATAACGGGCTTCTGTACGCCTATGTAGATATTCCATATAAAAAAAAAGCTGTTTCCAGCTACAATTAGTCATTTACAATATTAACAATGTCGAAACTGTATTTACGATCAATTTGATCTTATTTTAAATGGACAAAAAAATATATATTTTCTTTCAAAAACAAGGACATTTCTAAGTGACCCCAAACATTTTAACGGTAGTGTATAGTGTATCATACCACATACTATCTGGACTAGAATGAATGATGAAATCACGTTAAGGCCACCTAGGGTCTGGGAGAATACAGAGGACTTCAAATGCACACCAAGTATTTAAACAACAAGCACTTGGGTAAAATAAGGCTGTACTTGCTCCTCTCTTTCTCAAGGTTATGGATCGACATTAATAGGTTGTAATAAGTGATCGCCTTGATACGTCTGGAAAATAATACATTGAGGTTGAAAATCATAAATTCACACAGTAAGATTTTAGTAGTAGTCAATACAAATATTCCAGAGGTTCACCGTAGTCCATTAAAACATGACCAATACCGTTGAATTAGATAGAAAGATATAAAAAACACTTTAATTGGACTCTGCCATGGTTTTATACTAAAAACAATTCCTTACCATCATAGCTAAGAGACATTGTATTGGGAATGAATTGTGTACAGTCAAGTCCTTCCCAAGACAATGTTATGGGGTTCTGTTATGGGACTAGAACGGTTTTAACCAGTCACTATTGTAAAATACTTCATCTGAAGACTGTTGCTTCACAGCAAATATTATACAGAACATAAACAAATAAATAAAAAATGTGACCTTCTAATCTAACTTAAAAAAGAAAACTCAATTCCAAAAAAAACCTCTTTGCTCAGTCAAATGTGCAGACCTGGACCAGTAGACTGCTATACATATGGACGATTGTAGCGGATCTTCCACCTTTTGGAGCGGACTCGGAAAAAGAAGAACATGACCATGAGAAAGACACAGGAGAAAGCGTAGAGCACAACGCACAGACTCATGTCCACACTGGAGAAGCCCAGACCCAGGAAGCTCACCCCCGGCCTGGTCTCCCTGTGAGCCCCTGTGCCCGCCTGCCCTGCTCCCTCCACTTCACTCTGCTTGGCATGGTTGGCATGGACTAGGGAGCTCTCAGTGGCCACTGTCTTTACCTGTGTGGCTTTAATGGGCATGCTGTCAGGAGATCCGACAGCCTCCTGGTTTGGCTCATGCCGACTGCTGTACATGTGTTTGGGGGAGATGTTGGCGGCCCCGTAGTGCTGCTTGAGGAACATGAGCACCTTGTCTTCGTTCCACACGTGGATGCCATCCTGCTCCTCGTGGCAGATGGGGCAGAGGTCCGGGCTGGGCCACTGGGTCTTGGGGAAGTGAGGGTCTTCACTCATTGTTCCTACAGAGAGGACACAGGGTCAATAGCACAGGTATAACACCAGGTCAAGTTATTGTTGGCCCCACCAGTCATTTTGACCGGCCAACTCAATTCTAACAGACGTTGCTTACTAACCTATACCACAGTATATATCTACTATACGGATTATATACTTCTAATGACAGTATATTCTCCAGGTTAGGTTTGAGATCTCAAACGATGCCGATATAGATGTAGGTTCCCCACCTGCGAGGCGTCCATTGACCTGGTTGTGTTTCCTCCAGAGCCACAGTACCGCCTGGTCCACAGACTTCACCTGGGGCAGAGACGCCACGGCCATCTCCTCAAAGTGCTTCCCACACTCCTGGCAGCCGAAGAAGTTCACAATGTACTTGCGCATTGTCTGCAGCACTGCCTTGGGATTCTCCTCCAGGCCTGATGGGACAGAAGGGAGGTGGTCAGGGGAACGAGAGAGAGAAGCACAGTCGATTTCTTGACAAGGCACACATTTCATAATCAACCCACAGTTGAGATATTCATGATGGTACCAATCATGATGTTGTAATCTATTTTCAAAGGTGTGCAGTGTCGCTATGACATGGATGTTTCTTAATTACACAAGTATTTCGCTGCATGTATGTGCATGCATACATACCGGTGTTGGCCAATACGTCAGGCCGGCTGGCTGCCTGCACAGTCAGCACATGGAACAGGGTCCACAGTGAACAGGGGTAGCCCCTCAGTCCGACTCTGCTTCCCTGGCAACCCACCCATTGCAGCTGGTCACTCAGGAACATCCCTGAAATCTGAAGGTGGTCAGGTTCATGGTTCACTGGACTAAACAAAACTGGTCTGTCACAAGCTGCCAGTTTCGGTAATGCAGTTTGCGAAAAGTGGACCGAGGTGTTTCCATCTACTTCATACTGTATTATTAAGGCTGTAATGACATGTGTATTTGAACAGGACCGTCGAGTATGGGCCATCGGTTCACAGGATGTGCTATGCATGAGGTGAACCAAATGACAATTTTAAACACAATGTGCCAAATAGGAACATGGGAGAAAAAAAATTCTGCCACGGCGCATGTACTACAGCTGTCCACATTAAATTTCTCAGCCAGCAATATGAGTGACGTTACAGAACAGCAAAATCAGATATCCCCAGAGTGGTAGGCTAAACCATTCCACTGGTATTCCTCCGGAGGCACTTTCAAGTTGCTAGTCCCACATGGAGAGAAACTTGCATTCTGATAAGCCCAGTCATTGCGAAACATTTCTAAATGCAAACATGGTAAAAACACAGTTGAAAAAAAAGAGGCCGCCCGTCAATTTATGGGGAGTTTCTCCCATTCGTCTCAAGCTCTATCAGGTTGGATGGGGAGTGTCGCTCCACAGCTATTTTCAGGTCTCTCCAGAGATGTTCGATCTGGTTCAAGTCCGGGCTTTGGCTGGGCCACTCAAGGACATTCAGAGACCTGTCCTGATGCCACTCCTGCGTTGTCTTGGCTGTGTGTTTAGGGTAACTGTCCTGTTAGAAGGTGACCCTTGACCCAGTCTGGGCTCCTGAGTGCTCTGGAGCAGGTTTTCATCAAGGAACCTTCTGTTCTTTGCTCCGTTCATCTTTCCCTCGATCCTGACTAGTCTCCCAGTCCCTGCCAATGAAAAACATCCCCACAGCATGAACCTGCCACCACCATGCTTCACAGTAGGGATGGTGCTAGGCTTCCTCCAGACGTGACACTTAGCATTCAGGCCAAAGAGTTCAATCTTGGTTTCATCAGACCAGAGAATCTTGTTTCTCATGGTCCGATAGTCCTTTAGGCAAACTCCAAGCGGGCTGTCATGTGCCTTTTCCCGAGGAGTGGCTTCCTTTCTGGCCACTTTACCATTATGGCTTGATTGGTGAAGTGCTGCAGAGATGGTTGTCCTTCTGGGGGGTTTTCCCATCTCCACAGAGGAACTGGAGCTCTGTCAGAGTGGCCATCGGGTTTCTTGGTCACCTCCCTGACAAAGGCCCTTCTCCCCAATTTGCTCAGTTTTGCCTTGGTGAAGTCTTTGTGGTTCCAAACTTCTTCCATTTAAGAATGATGGAGACAACTGTGTTTTTGGGGACATTCAATGCTGCAGAAATGTTTTCGTACCCTTCCCCAGATCTGTGCATCCTCAAAATCCTGCCTCTGAGCTCTACGGACAATTCCTTTGACCTCATGGCTTGGTTTTTGCTCTGACATGCACTGTCAACTGTGGGACCTTATATAGACAGCTGTGTGCCTTTCCAAATCATGTCCAATCAATTGAATTTACCACAGGTGCTCCAATGAAGTTGTAGAAACATCAAGGATGATAAATGGAAACAGGATGCACCCGAGCTCAATTTTGAGTCTCATAGCAAAGGGTCTGAATATTTCTGTAAATAAGTTTTTATTTTTAAATTTTGTAATACATTTGTAAAAGATAAAAATATTTTCAGTGTCATTATGGGGTATTGTGTTTAGATTGATGAGATTATAATTGATTTAATCCATTTTAGAATAAGGCTGTCACGTAACAAAATGTGGAAAAGTGAAGGGGTCTGAATACCTTCAAAATGCACGGAATCTCGACGATTTGGTTCTACCGTACCTACCTACACGTAAGACTCTGTCTTTACCTTCAAGTCTTTATTGATGATTGAGTGTAGTCTGGCCCCACAGTGCGAAGGCAAACGGCAAGGCACTGGAGTGACAAACCACCCTTGCTGTCTCTGCCTGGCCAGCTACCCTATCTTCACTGGGCTCTGCTGCCTCTGACCCTATTATCGGGGCTGAGTCACTGGCCTGATGGTGCTCCTCTTCCATCCAGCCTTCCTTCCTTCCTTCCTTTCCTCGGGCTTGTGCGGTGGGGAAATCTTTGTGGGCTATACTCAGCCATGTCTCAGGGTTGTAAGTTAGTGGCCAGTTGATTTCCCTTTAGTGGTGTGGGGGCTGTGCTCTGCCAAAGTGTTATATCCTGCCTGGTTGTCCCTGTCTGGGGGTAACTTTGGTCTGGGCCACGGTTTCCCCGACCCCCCGTCTCGGTCTTCTGTATCTATACTACAATAGTCTATGTTCCCGGGGGGCTAGGGTCAGTCTGACATATCTGGTGTAATTCTCCGGTCTTATTTGGTGTCCTGTGTGATCCCAGATATGCTTCCTCTAATTCTCCCAACTCTCTCTCCCCTACCGAAGGACTTGAACCCTCGGATCATGTCTCTGGACTACCTGGCAGTCCCCCCAAAAAACCCTCCCCCACACATGCGGTCTCAACGTGACAGCATGTGATTACTATTTGAACATTTTATTTGACTCTTCTATGAACTTTTGAAAAACAATCTGGCCATATACTCAATTTAATGGCCATATACTCAATCTCTACCTGGCACAGTCAGAAGAGGACTGGCCACTCCTTAGAGCCTGGATGCTCTCTAAGTTTCGTCCTAGGTTCCTGCATTTCTAGGGAGTGTTTCCTAGCCACCGTGCATTCTACATCTGCATTGCTTGCTGTCTGGGGTGTTAGGCTCGGTTTCTGTATAAACACTTTGTGACAACTTCTGTTGTAAAAAGGGCTCTATAAATTCAATAGATTGATTGATTAAATTATTGAAACGGGGAGCCAGATACTTTCATAGCAGGAATCAACAATGTATAGGCTATTACTGTTGACCAAATTAAATCTACAGGAAACATGCAAAACCACAGAAAATTACTGACATAAACAAAATGCGTCAGTAAGAGGGAGGCAATGCAATGTCTGTCAGTAATTTTCTGTTGATCGTCCCAGCTCTACACTGAGGCCTGATACAGTAGCCTATAGGCTTGGGCTGTATGCCGTACAGTGCATTCGGAAAGTATTCAGACACATTCCAGTTTTCCACATTTTGTTACGTTACAGCCTTATTATAAAATGTATTAAATGAAAGGTTTTCATAATCTACAACCAATACCCAATTATGACAAAGCGTAAACAGGTCTTAGAAATTGTTGCAAAAGTATAACAAAATAAAAGAAAACAAATACCTTAGACCCTTTCTAACAAGACTCGAAATTGAGCTCAGGTGCATCCTGTTTCCATTGATCATCCTTGAGATGTGGAGTCCACCTGTTGTAAATTTAATTGATTGGACATTATTTGGAAAGGCACACACCTGTCCATATAAGGTCCCACAGTTGACAGTGCATGTCAGAGCAAAAATCAAGCCATGAGGTGGAAGGAATTGTTCGTAAAGCTCAGAGACAGGATTACGTCGAGGCACAGATCTGGGGAAGGGTACCAAACATTGAAGGTCCCCAAGAACACAGTGGCCTCCATCATTCCACTTAAATGGAAGAAGTTTGGAACCACCAAGACTCTTCCTAGAGCTGGCCGTACGGCCAAACAGAGCAATCGGGGTAAAAGGGCCTTGGTCAGGGAGATAGCCAAGAACCCGATGGTCGCTGACAGAGCTCCAGAGATCCTCTGTGGAGATAGGAGAACCGTTCAGAAGGACAACCATCTCTGCAGCACTCCACTAATCAGTCCTTTATGGTAGTTTATAGACGGAAGCCACTCCTCAGTAAACGGCACATGACAGCCCGCTTAGAGTTTGCCAAAAGGCACCTGAAGGACTCTCAGACCATGAGAAACAAGATTCTCTGGTCTGATTAAAGTCACTGGAGGAAACCGGTCACGATCCCTACGGTGAAGTATGGTGGTGGCAGCATCATGCTGTGGGGATGTTTTTCAGAGGCAGGCACTGGGAGACAAGTCAGGATAGAGGGAAAGATGAATGGCGCAAAGTACAGAAAGATCATTGATAAAAACCTTCTCCGGAATGCTCAGGACCTCTGGATGGGGGAATGGTTTACCTTCCAACAGGACAATGACCCAAAGCACACATCCAAGACAATGCAGGAGTGGGTTCGGGACACGTCTCTGAATGTCCTTGAGTGGCCCTTCCAGAGCCCGTACCTGAACCCAATAGAACATCTCTGGAGAGACCTGAAAACAGCTGTGCCGTGACGCTCCCCATCCAACCTGACAGAGCTTGAGAGGATCTACAGAGAAGAATGGGAGAAACTCCCCAAATACAGGAGTGCCAAGCTTGTAGCGTCGTACCCAAGAAGACTCGAAGCTGTAATCGCTGTCAAAGGTGCTTCAACAAAGTACTGAGTAAAGTGTCTGAATACTAATGTAAATGTATATTTCAGTTTATTTTTGATAAATTTGCAAAAACATATTGTGTGTTGGTTAGAATAAGGCTGTAACATAACAAAATATGGAAAAAGTCAAGGGGTCTGAATACTTTCCAAATGTACTGTTTCAATACCGTTGAAACTATTTGAAATATTTTCATGAATTTAAATATTTGTAAATACCTGCAGTCAACTTGCACAATACGTTAGGAGATAAAGAACATTGTTTTCTTCACAACATTGTTTACCTGTCACATTATTATGAAACTTACGGTAGTCCCCAGTTACGTTGGGTCTGTTTACAAGCACACAACAAGAGACAGGAGCCTTGTGAGTCACTTACTGTTGTGCAGCATGCGCCAGGTGATCGAATTACAGTATGGAATTCACAACTAAATGTTTGCCAGCTAGATATCTTCTAACTATTAAGTTTACTGTCTAAAATGTGCCAAATGCTCTGCAGTTGTGCATTTGGTTTGCTAATTTAGTAGCTAGTTTAGTGGTTAGATTCTTCCGTAATCAAGCCTTTGCTTGATAACAGCAGAGAATCCCCTCCTGGATCAAGAGCCTTGCTGGCTAATATTTATTTAGTGCAAGTAGCATTTGCGTTACTTGTATAGTTTACGTGAAACTGTACAATATGTTCGGAATGCGCTCGTTAGCATTTAGTTATCATTCTCTATGGGATTTGACATGAGGTTGTTACCATTGCTAATTTGAAAAATTGTCCCTCCTTTTGGACTGAAACCCCCCGACAGAACAGTGGCCCAAGAACAGAGGTACATAACAAACCATTGATTTAGTGAACCATTCTGTGATCTTCAACAAATCACAGAACGGCCCGTCTTCGCCAAAGTACGTGAGGTCACATGATATCACAAAATAGTTTCAATAATGCTAGCTATCTGCTTAAGGTGGGGTTTTACCAAGTGTTTTTTCTCTTAATTTATGCTTTGGCTACAACTACAAGTTGATAATGTATGTGATATCAACAGGGTGATTTAAATATTGACTGGCTCTCATAAAGCTGCCCACTCAAGAAAAAACTGCACTTGACACTTGTGAAATTGCTTATTCCAGTTACTAATAAGTATGCACCCATTAAGAAAATGATTGTAAAAACTGTAAATCCCCTTGGATTGATGAGGAATTGAAAAATAGTATGATTGAGAGGAAGGAGGCAAAAGGTATGGCAAATAAGTCTGGCAGCCCAACTGATTGGCAAATGTACTGCAAATTGAGAAATCATGTAACTAAACAAAAAAAACAAAAAAATATGAAAAAAAAATACTATGAAACAAAAATAAATCAAAAGTAAAAAGCTTTGGAGCACATTAAATTACATTTTTGGAAAAAGGGTAACTCGGCTCCATCATCACAAAACCCACTGATATTGCCAACTACTTTATTCATTGGCAAAATAAGCAAACTTATGTATGAAATGTCAGCAACAAAACGCTGACACTATACATTCAAGTATATCTGACCAAATTATACTTTTGAATGACATAAAGTCAATGTGGAAGAGGTGAAAAAAAGTATTGTTGTCTATCAACAATGACAAGCCGCCGGGGTCTGACAATCTGGATGCAAAATTACTGAGGATAATAGCGGACGATATTGCCACATCTTCAATCTTCAATTCCTACTATAAAAGTGTGTGCCCTCAGGCCTGGTTGGAAGCCAAAGTCATTCCGGTACCCAAGAAAAGTAAAGCCCCTTTTACTGGCTCAAATAGCCGACCAATCAGCCTGTTACCAACCCTTAATAAACATCTGGAAAAAATGGTGTTTGACCAGATACCATGCTATTCACAGTAAACAAATATACAGACTTTCACCACGCTTACAGGGAAGGTCACTCAACAAGCATAGCACTTACACAAATGACTGATGATTGGCTCAGAGAAATTGATGATAAAATGATTGTGGGGGCTGTCCTGTTATACTTCAGTGCAGCATTTAACATTATCGATCATAATGTGCTGCTGGAAAAACTTGTGTTTTATGGCTTTACACTCCCTGCTATAATGTGGATAAAGAATTACTTGTCTAATAGAACACAGAGGGTGTTCTTTAATGGAAGCCTCAAACATAATCCAGGTATAATCAGGAATTCCCCAGGGTAGCTGTTTAGGCCCATTACTTTTTTCAGTCTTTACTAATGACATGCCACTGGCCTTGAGTAAAGCCAGTGTGTATGTATGTGGATGTCAACACTATACACATCAGAAACACTCAGACGTTTCTAAAACTGGTTAAATCACGACTGTGGCTATAACATAACGTGCGTTTCATTCGAAAGCGCAGGAAAACCTGATCACTGAAAATGGAAAAATATATTGCTGCGCGGCTTGAACCCATTGATAAAGGTGAACCACAATTAATGAGGCTGAGGTTGCAGTACCTACAGCTTCCACACGGTGTCTAGAGTCTTGTCATTTGCCTACGAGTTGTTTCTTGGTCAAACACATGCAAGGCAGCGCATTTCTTCAGGTCTAGGACCGGATATTTTGGTTGAGTTTCTAGCCGGACATTTTTCCAGACGGACAGCTATAGAATATACTTCGTCTTGTGATTAATTTGATCGCTTATTAACGTTTACTAATACCTAAAGTTGCATTACAAAAGTATTTCGAAGTGTTTTGTGAAAGTTTATCGTCGACTTTTTGAATTTAAAAAAATGACGTTACGTTATGAAACGCTGTTTTTTTTTCGTTTATCACACAGTCTACATAGAACGATATCTAGGCTTTATATGGACCGATTTAATCGAAAAAAAGACCCAATAGTGATTATGGGACATCAAGGAGTGCCAACAAAGAAGATGGTCAAAGGTAATGAATGTTTTCTATTTTATTGTGCGGTTTGTGTAGCGCCGAATATGCTAATTATTTTGTTTACGTCCCCTGCGGGTCTTTTGTGGTGTTACATGCTATCAGATAATAGCTTCTCATGCTTTCGCCGAAAAGCATTTTAAAAATCTGACTTGTTGCCTGGATTCACAACGAGTGTAGCTTTAATTCAATACACTGCATGTGTATTTTAATGAACGTTTGAGTTTTAACTAATACTATTAGCATTTAGCGTAGCGCATTTGCATTTCCAGAGCTCTGGATGGGACGCAAGCGGATCAGGAGCAAGAGGTTAACTGCCTGTTCAGGGGCAGAACGGTGGTTTGAACTCGCAACCTTCCGGTTACTAGTCCAACGCTCTAACCACTAGGCTACCCTGCCGCCCCTTAAAAGTACAGAGAGCTAACATTAATGACATGCATGTCAATCTCTCATGGCTCAAAGTGGAAGAGAGATAGACTTCACTAATTGTTTTTGTAAGGGGTGTAAGCTGAATGTACCGAGCTGTCTGTTTAAAATACAGTACTACATAGAGCCATGACTACATGGAACTATTCCACATCAGGTAACTGATGCAAGCAGTAGAATCAGATATAACATTAAAAAAAAGGTAATAATACACCTTATGGAACAACAGGGACTGTGAAAAGACACACAAAGGTACAGACACATGCATACATTGTGATATTGTTGCATTGTGGTATTACATTTTATATTGCAGATATGTAGTGGTGTTTCTGTATAGCAGTGGTAAATGACAACAGCATGATTTGGGTATGAGTTGACAGTATGACTATTTCGAAATGCTTTTATTTTTCAGTTTACGAGTGGCCAGTGCAAATTTTTCTTCATGTCTATCCCTGCTATACAGAAACACTTTGTTTACAAACGATGGAGTAAAACGTTAACACATTTTTGTGGTCGTTTTGGGCTCCCAGGTGGTGCAGCGGTCTAACGCACTGCATCTCAGTGCTAGAGGCATCACTACAGACCCTGGTTCGATTCCAGGCCGCATCACAACCGGCCGCGATTGTGAGTCCCATAGGGCGGCACACAATTGGCCCAGCGTCGTTAGGGTTTGGCCGGGGTAGGCCATCATTGTAAATAAGAATTTGTTCTTAACCTCTTGGATTTTGGGGGCGATATTTTAATTTTTGGATGAAAAACGTTCCTGTTTTAAACAAGATATTTTGTCACGAAAAGATGCTCGACTATGCATATAATTGACAGCTTTGGAAAGAAGACACTGACGTTTCCAAAACTGCAAGGATATTGTCTGTGAGTGCCACAGAACTGATGTTACAGGCGAAACCCAGATAAAAAGTGGAAGTGCCGCATTTTTTGAAACCGCCTCATGCCAATGACTCCTTATATGGCTGTGAATGAGCTACGAATGAGCTTACGTTTTCCCCAAGGTGTCTACAGCATTGTCTTTTTAGGCATTTCCATTGAAGAATGGCTGTAAGGGACCATATATGGCATGTGGTCACATGGTGTCTCCCACAGAAAACCTTGTGTAAAATACTGAGGTAGCCATTTTTCCAATCGCTTCTTATGAGAAACCAACTGCCTCGACGGATATATTATCAAATATATTTGTTAAAAACACCTTGAGGATGGATCCTAAACAACGTTTGCAGTGTTTCTGTCGATATTATGTAGCTAATTTTGAAAAAAGTTTGGCGTTATAGTTGAAGTACTTTTCGGTCGATTTCTCAGCCAAGCATGATGAAGAAACGGGAGCTTTTTCGCCTACAAAAATAATATTTTTGGAAAAAAGGAACATTTGCTATTTAACTGGGAGTCTCCTGAGTGAAAGCATCCGAAGTTCTTCAAAGGTAAATGATTTAATTTGGTTGCTTTTCTTATTTTCGTGAAAATGTTGCCTGCTGCCAAGCAGAGCATAGCATTATGCCATGATAAACTTACACAAATACTTGTCTAGCGTTGGCTGTAACACATATTTAGAAAATCTGAGATGACAGTGTTGTTAACAAAAGGCTAAGCTTGTGTTTGAATATATTTATTTCATTTCATTTGCGATTTTCATGAATAGGAAAAGTTGCGTTATGCTAATGCACTTGAGGCTATGATTACGCTCCCGGATACGGGTTTGCTCGTCGCAAGAGGTTTTAACAGACTTGCCTAGTTAAATAAATAAAATAAAACCGAACAAGAACCAAAAATCAAGGGACTTAACTGAAAGTGTTGTGAACCGTTTGTTACATCGGTTGTTTAAAAGGATAGTTTAACTAATTTGACTTCCTTGGGCTGTGGTTGTTTCCTCTAAACTGTTTCTACATTTGATTACTGGTTACTTAGCAATGTTAAGTGTTATGTTCTGTTAATTACTGATGTCCCCTTTAAGGCGGGAGCACCCTTGGTCATGCGCAGTGTTGTTCTATGTTATTCTGGTACTAACTCGTTTGAGTAAATGTGAAGCTCCAGTTCAATTGCTTGTATTCCGAGTCTTTCTTATTACATAAATAAGTACTAAGTGTTAAGACACTACAATGGCGACGAGGATGATTACCTGCAGTGTGCATCACGAATACAGATGGAGTTCGTAGGAAGAGAGGAAGATTTTGGCCCTGTAGCACAACAGCTAGCAAGCAGTGAAGACGAGGGGAGAACTGACGAGAACAAGGCGGCAGATCAAAGACCCGTGGAGCCGGAGGTAAAGAGAATGGCTAGCATCGGGAAAATAGATGTGTTTGATGACACGCAAGAAAACTGGGCAACTTACATTGAACGACTGGAACAGTACTTCATTGCAAACGACATTGCTGATAACAAAAGAGTACCAGCGTTGTTGAGTTTAATTGGCCCAAAAACATACAGTTTGCTAAGAGATCTGACTGCCCCTCTGAAGCCCTCAAATAAAACATTCACAGAGGTTGTGGAGATATTGCAAAATCACTTATCACCTAAACCACTCCTCATCGCGGAACGTTTTAGTTTCCACAAGAGAGATCAGAATGAGGGGGAGGGTGTTAGTACATATGTAGCAGTGTTGAAGAAACTGTCCGAAGAGAGAACCTAAATGACACATTAAGGGATAGATTTGTTTGTGGACTGAAACATGAACACATTCAAAAACGTTTGCTCACAGAATCAGAGCTCACGTTTGCAAAGGCTGTTGAAATTGCTGTGGCTATGGAAATCGCGACTAAAGATGCATTTGAGTTGCAAAGTAAAAGAGGTACTGACCTGTCACAAATTTCCCTGCACAAGTTTTCACGCAGTCGACAACGCCCCCGTGTGGCCGAAAAATGCAACAGGTGTGACAGAGATGGTCACAGAGCAGAGGACTGCCGTTTCAAAGACGAAATTTGTCACAAATGCAGTAGAAGGGGGCACATTCAAAGAGAATGCAAAGCAACATTCAGTCACAACAGGAAAACTGAGAAAATTAAAGGGTCTGTGAATGCACTAGCAGAGAACAGTGGCAGTGATTCAGATGAACGATTAATTGGTACAATGGAGTTAAACACAGTGACTTCTCCCAGCAGTAGCATAATATGGGTGACACCAGATATCGAAGGCAAACCCCTCAAAATGGAGCTGGAGGCTATTAAGCTGAAGAACACAAATGTGTTGCTGAAGACATACTCAGGAGAGAGATTGAGCCCAATGGGGGCGTTGCAGGTCAGAGTGCATTATGGGGGGCAAACACAGCAGTTACAGCTGTATGTGGTGCCTGGAACTGGCCCCCCATTATTTGGCGGGGAATGGCTTTCAAAAATAAAGCTGAACTGGTGTGACTTGAAAATGCTCCACACGTTCCAGTCCAAAGAGAATGGTACAGACCAAACACTGGAACACTTGCGGAAGAAATACAACACAGTTTTCAGTGATCAGATGGGAACAGTAAAAGGCTTCACAGCAAAACATGTACTAAGAGATGATGCAACCCCCAAATTCTGCAAAGCCAGATCTGTTCCATACTCCCTGAGACCAAAGGTGGAAGCGGAAATTGATCGCTTGCAGGATACAGGGATCCTGACGAAAGTGGACAGAAGCGAATGGGCCACACCCATAGTTCCTATTGTGAAGAAAGACGGGTCTGTTAGAATGTGTGGGGACTTCAAGGTAACTGTGAATTCAATGTTGCATGTGGACAATACCCCCTTCCACGCCTGGATGACATCTTTGCTGCACTAGCTGGTGGGAAACACTTCAGTAAAATCGATCTGAAACAGGCTTACCTGCAGCTACCGGTTGAAGAGAGCTCCAAACAGTATCTGACAATAAACACACACAAAGGTCTATACAGGTATAACCGCCTGGTTTTTGGCATTGCATCGGCCCCAGCCATTTGGCAACGAACTATTGACCAGATTTTGCAAGGAATCCCAGGAACCCAGTGTATCCTGGTAGACATGATCATAACAGGACGCACCGACAAAGAGCACCTGGCTAACCTGGAAGAGGTCCTGAAAAGACTGAAAGAGTATGGTCTACAGGCAAACTTAAAGAAGTGTGAGTTCTTCAAAGACAATATTGTCTTCTGTGGACATGATTGACTGAAATGGATTGCACAAAACACAGGACAAAATCGAGGCAGTGGTACAGGCACCACGACCACAAAATATCACCGAAGTGAGATCTTTCACGGGACTGATCAATTACTACAGAAGATTCCTCCCAAACCTTTCAGCAGTACTCCAGCCTCTAAATCAGCTCCTGGAAAAGAATAGGACATGGCGGTGGACAGAGCAGTGTGAAAATGCATTTTTGGAGGCAAAATGGCTCATAACATCTGAACAGGTCCTGATGCATTTACGACCCTGAAATGCCAGTGAAGTTGGCTTGTGATGCGTCCCCTTATGGCTTAGGTGCCGTCCTTTCACACACACTGAAAGATGGGTCAGAGAGGCCAGTTGCATTCGCGTCACGAACATTGAATGATGCAGAGAAAAACTACTCACAAATCGACAAAGAAGCACTGGCACTAGTGTGGGGCGTCAAGAAATTCCACCCATACCTATATGGCAAGCGTTTCACACTGGTTACAGATCACCAGCCGTTGCTTTCCATTTTCAGTCCAAAGAAAGGCATTCCGGCAATGACAACAGCCAGGTTACAGCGATATGCCCTGTTCCTTGCCAGTCATATGTATGACATTGAGTTTAAGCCGTCATCCCTCCACACAAATGCAGATGGATTATCCAGACTGCCCTGTACAAGAGAAAGACAAAGGAGGGTGGATGCAGTGGACATGTTCCACACCGCTCAGCTCGAGGCCCTACCAGTCACAAGCACAGTTATCAAACAGGAGACAAGGAAAGATGTGACCTTGTCAAAAGTGTACACCGACACCATGTCAGGATGGCCAGCTACTGGCAGAAAGGAGCTGACTCCGTATTTCCAGATGAGAAACGAAATTACAACGTACCAAGGATGTTTGATGTGGGGAATGAGAGTCATGATACCCCAGAAATGCCAACATCTAGTCTTGCAGCAACTACATGAAGGTCATGTTGGAATTGTCAAAATGAAGGAGCCACTTCTGGTGGCCAGGTCTGGATCAACAGATAGAAAACATGGCGAAGAACTGTAGCGGACGTTTGGAAACCCTTCACATGCCTGCTCCTGTCCCAGTCCACCCATGGGAATGGCCTGCAGAGTCATGGCAGAGAATTCATGTGAACTACGCTGGTCCCTTTGAAAAGCACATGTTTCTGGTTATAGTGGATGCCCTTTCCAAATGGCCAGAGGTGTTTTGCACCGACTCCTCCACCTCAGCTCAGACAATAGAGTGTCTCAGAACAACGTTTGCACGCTTCGGTTTGCCACTGCAGCTGGTAAGTGACAACGCGCAAGTTTTTGTAAGTGACGAGTTTACAAGATTCATGTCAGTAAACGGAATCAAATACTCAACCTCAGCTCCGTACCACCCTGCCACCAATGGGTTGGCAGAACACTTTGTGCAAACCCTAAAGCAAGGACTCCGTGCAGCAAAACGAGACGAAGGGACTTTGCAAACAAAACTGGCCAAGTTCCTGGCCTCCAACGACAAATGAAAGCCCAACCGCACTGATGTTCGGGAGGCCTCTCCCCACACAGCTGGACATCATGAAGCCAAACAGGCGTAATGAAGTGCTGAACAAACAAGCCAAGATGCTCTCCGGTGGCCGAGAGCGCCATCTCCAAACAGGACAGGAAGTGCTGGTGCGAGACTACAGAAGAGGAGGGAAATGGACAAGAGGGACCGTACACACACAAACGGGACCCAGAACTTACCAGGTTCAAGTGAGCCCAGACATAATGTGGCGGCGTCACATTAACCAAATGCATTCCACGGAAAACAGCACAACAATCGAGAGAGAACAGGCACAGAGAGATCCTGAGAGTGACACACAGGGAACTGTAGAGGACAGTGGGGCAGTAAAGAGACCCCAGGCTGAAAGAAGGGAACGTGTTGATGAAGTTGCTGCTATAGCAGAAGCTATAATGGAACAAGCACACACTGAGGATGTTCAGGAGCCTCCAGACAATCCGAGGCGCTACCCAGAACGAAGGCACCGTCCACCAGACAGACTAGACTTATAAACAAACATACAAAAACTAACTGTTCAAGTTCAAATTAAAAGATGCAAAATAACTACAACAAGTTCTGGGAAATGTTTCAGTTGTGGTTTGGTAAAAGTAACTCTGATTGTATAAGAGAAGGAATGTTATGTTCTGTTAATTACTGATGTCCCCTTTAAGGCGGGAGCACCCTTGGTCATGCGCAGTGTTGTTCTATGTTATTCTGGTACTAACTCGTTTGAGTAAATGTGAAGCTCCAGTTCAATTGCTTGTATTCCGAGTCTTTCTTATTACATAAATAAGTACTAAGTGTTAAGACACTACATTAAGAATAATCTGGCTAGCATTTTTGGTAAAAGTACCAGTGCTAGTGGAAATGGATCGTTTCCATTAGAAATGCATTCAAGTACACCCCTTCTGCAAAAAAGGACACCCTCCCCCACTTTACCAATTATTCCTGAAGGGCCCTTTAAACTATGCCAAAAAGCTATTTTATTTGAGCACTTGATAATGAAATATAACACAAATGCCTTCCTTACCCGCATCTTGTTGTTGACCAAGTCGAGGATAGCATCAAAGGGTATTTTCTCCAGGGGAAGACTGACCAGCCATTCCAGAAGAGTCTCTAAGAGTTTTACCACAGACTGGCGACCCGGGAAGAGCTGGGATTCAAGAATCAAAGAAAAGATAAATGTTACTTCTCTAATAGAAACAAGAGGGTAAATATTGTTTACTTGTTTGTGCGGACCCACAACAGCCTTAGGGCACTTATACCTTAGCAACCACTGTCACAAAGTCTTTGAAGGTCTTGAGCTCTTCTCCCTCCAGGGTTTGATGGGTAGCCAGCTCTACTCTCAGCAGGTAGTGCAACCCTGACTCAAGGTCCGCCATGTACACCTTGGACCTGGAGAAAATCAGGGAGACAGGTAGCCTAGCGGTTAAAAGCATGGACCAAGCAGACTAGGTGAAAAATCTGTTGATTTGCCCTTGAGCAAGGCACTTAACCCTACTTGCACCTGTAAGTTTCTCTGGATAAGAGCGTCTGCTAAAATGACAAAACTTTTAAAATCAGTGATGGGGCCTCGAATCAGACATGGTGACACACAAAGAACGCACGTGCGCACCCACACATACCCACTCGTATCATGCATATATAAGATACTGTGTTAGCATCAGACTCACTTCTCAAAGTCCTTCAAGGCCTCAGCCGTCCCGGGACCTCGTGGCCCCTCCAGTAGGGGCTCCTGGGGTGCTCCAGAGGTGATTAGCTTTCTGTGGACCCCTAGGAGAAGCTTGAGGAACGAGGAGAAGAAGAAGCGCAGTCTTTTCTGCCTGGTGAAATATCAGAGGAACATTTCAAATGCCTGGATTTATAAAACAGACTACATAAAGAAGTCAAACATTTCACTGACAATTGGGATGAAATATTATTTTTTAAATAATAATTACAAGTTTGTAAAAAAAATATATAAAATAATAACAACAACACTATATTCTGTTCACATACAACCCACTAAAAGGGGATGCTATGCCAACTACAACAACACATTTGTTGAGTCTCCAACATTTGAACCAGAACTCCTGGGGAAGTAAATATAGTAGAGGTTGCCAACTTACACATGCAGAATGGCATGTGTTCCATTAGGGTAGAGAAGGTATGCTGAGGGGAAAGAGTTGATGCCAAGCTTCTCTGTGAGGCTCCTTTCTGAACTCAATGCCCTCTTCACTGTTAGCCCCTGATACATCATCAGGTCCAAGATAACCTATAGAACAGTTGACGTTACATTATATATATTTAAACCCCCCTATAAAGCAGCATTTAAGTTAAATTACTTTGATGTTTTGAAGTCTGATAGTATAAGAATGCCATGAAAGGTACAGTTCAGTTTAATTTGAAATCATCATACCTCTCTGCCAACATAGGAGTCCTCGTTCTCAACAATGACAGCTGTATATTGGTTGGATTTCTGACCAATCAAAGGCAATATATCTGCAGAGCTGAAAAGAGGAAATGAGACACTCGATTTAATATGATAATCACCCGTATTGTGTGCCACTCACTTTTCATTGAGCGATTCAAAAATCAACCTGACAGTGGCCGATATTAGCAGACATAAGGCAGTAGCAAACCATGGATTTGGCTAATTGTTCTGGTCGCAAGACTGTGTTGAAGGCCAAGATGTGCCACTGGACAAACCTATAAGGCTCAAGTGGAGGACAGCTGACAGGCCAGTCCTGTCTTGTGTGGTTCTGGAGGAAGTTGACCATCAGCTGTCGCACTGTCTGTAGCTCCCTATCTGCACCTAGGGAGAGAGATGAGAATTGAGCATGGCGATATTGATAAAAACCCATATCTCGATAAATGGACCCGATAAATTGACCCATAAATATATTCATCCACAATCTGCTCTGGATAAGTCCAGTCCTCCTGGACTGTCTTAACAAAATGAAACCAAAATATTTAGACTGACTTCATCCAGTGTCCAGAAAAATGTATTTGCACTATATAAAATACATCATTAATTATGCACCTATAGCCTAATATTTTTGACAATTTTATACAAAAAAAACTATTCGATTTTAGTCTACCTTCAACTGATAAAAGGTTGATTGTGATATGATTAAGGGAAAACAATTACCCTGAGGATGTGGTGCCTGGCCTTAAGATATGAGAAATAAATGACATACTCACAGAAATGTGTGACTCTCCCCTCTGTAACTAAAAACAACCATAGTTGCTTTGAAAACTATTTTACAGCAATTGCATTTTGACCAACGGCCATATGCTTGTGCTTCTCAGAATGCATCTGTGAGAGTGGCACGCTCACACAGCAGCTGCTAGTGAAACGGGGACAGCCAGTTACTTTCATAGCAGGAATCAACATAACGAACAGACATTACTGTTGAGATGCATTGTTTTACAACAATCTACAGAAACTTTGTGTAGCAAAAATCACGAAAATTCCCAACGCAAGCTAAATCAGTCATTTTCAGGTTTAATGTCCCAGCTTTAGATGAGAGGTTGACATCTGCACACACTCTGGTCCTTTATACAGGAGAGAACACAGTAGGCAGGGCTGTGAAGGTCATGGAATTCTTTGGATGACGGTAATTGGCCAGCCATATGACCGCGGTCACCGTAATAACTGTTCAAATGTATATATACACTCTACATGGCCATAAGTATGTGGACAAACTATCAAATTTGTAGATTTGGCTATTTCAGCAACACCCGTTGCTGACAGGTGTATACAATCGAGCACACACCCATACAATCTCCATAGGTAAACATTGGCAGTAGAATGCTCTTACTGAAGAGCTCAGTGACTTTCAACATGGCACCGTCATAGGATGCCACCTTTCCAATAAGTCAGTTCGTCAAATTTCTGTCCTGCTAGAGCTGCCCCGGACAACTGTAAGTGCTGTTATTATGAAGTGGAAAACTCTATGAGCAACAACGGCTCAGCCGCAAAGTGGTAGGCCACACAAGCTCACATAACGTAACCACCGAGTGCTAAAGCTCATAAAGAGTCTCTGGGAACAACGTCACCACATGGGTTTCCATTGCCGAGCAGCTGCACACAAGTCTAACATCACCATGCGCAATGCCAAGCGTCAGCTGGAGTGCTGCAAAGCTCACTGCCATTGGACTCTGGAGCAGTGGAAACGGGCTCTCCAAGAGTGGTGAAGTGATGAATCATGTTTTACCATCTTGCAGTCGAACGGCTGAATCTGGGTTTGGCGGATGCCAGGGGAACGCTACCTGCTTGAGGTGCCGACTGTAAAGTTTGGTGGAGGAGGAATAATGGTCTGGGGATGTTTTTCATGGTCAGCATCCTTAGTTCTAGTGAAGGGAAATCTTAACGTTACAGCATACAATGACAGTCTAGATGGTTCTGTGCTTCCAACTTTGTGGCAACAGTTTGGGAAGGGCACTTTCTGATTTCAAGTTGCTTGAAAAGGTATGAGCTCTGCTTTGTCTTTTGCGCAGCTGTACACACTTCAGTCATTCACAATTTGACAAGCACTTGATAATGTCTTGAATTTCTCCGCGGCATCCCATTTGTGCGGCCATAATGCACCCTAAAAAAATACATGCCTTTCGCGACCAGTGGCCGTTGTGCCCTTCTCCTTGAGTGCTGCACGCTCTGAAGCACCTCTCACCCACATGGCTCTCTCTCACGTGATCGGGTATTTCTCAAAGGCTACAAGTGAAGACAGACACATCGGGGACGCAACTGCACGCTTCCTTATCCAATTCCGATTGCATTTTGAAGATAGAGGACTGTCCACTTTTACTTTTCGTCAGCCAACAAGATGAGTAGGCCAAACGAACAGCAAAAGCCTCCAGCCTATCTCAATATATTATCCACCATAGTACAAAAGTTGAGCTATTCTATTCTTGGCTAGAAATAAATACACCAAACAGTCTGGGACTGTTTTGGGATGTGATAGAACCCCCCTCCCTCCCTCTTTTTACGCTGCTACTACTCTGTTTATCATATATGCATCGTCACTTTAACTATACATTCATGTACATACTACCTCAATTGGGCCGACCAACCAGTGCTCCCGCACAGTGGCTAACCGGGCTATCTGCATTGTGTCCCGCCAACCCCTCTTTTACGCTACTGCTACTCTCTGTTCATCATATATGCATAGTCACTTTAACCATATCTAAATGTACCTACTACCTCAATCAGCCTGACTAACCGGTGTCTGTATGTAGCCTCACTACTTTTATAGCCTACTGTATAAAGCCTGTCTTTTTACTGTTGTTTTATTTCTTTACCTACCTATTGTTCACCAAATACCTTCTTTGCACTATTGGTTAGAGCCTGTAAGTAAGCATTTCACTGTAAGGTTGTATTCAGCGCACGTGACAAACTTTGATTTGAAATACCATTATCAAGTGACCTCAAATGCGATTATGCATGTAATGCTTTTATTATATGCCAGTTAGGCTCTACACCCATCGTAAAGCGGATTAATTTGCTTAATTTGAAGAAGTTATTTGGCCACTTTAGTTGTGATACAAACCTCATCAAAACATATATGCCTATAGGCAGGCCTACATGAGGTGTGCAACTATGATTAAAAAAAGTCCTTGTTTCTTGCTTTACGCTGGGCATCATTCATAAGTGACGAAACATAATTCACAAGTGATAAGCTAATATTGTCACCCACCAGACTACTCTTGATTTAATCTGGTCTTTATATAAACTTTGTTTTGATTTAGAATGGACCATTATCATGCACCTGTCTCAAAACAGGGGCAATGGGAAAAAATACATGTCATCTATGCACTTAAATGGAGGACACTTTTTCTGTCGTTAAATGTCATGCCAGCCAGGTGGGCTATACTCCTGTTGTAAAGACAAGCAATGTGCTTAACATTAGGAAAGTCATGAAATTAATATAGTAGGCCTAGCCAATAGAAAGCTGATTGGATCCTGTTGTGGAAATTTAGTACTGAGAAAGACTTAATTTCTTCAAACAATCATATTTAATATTGCAATAATGAAACAGTCAGCCCAACAGTCTTGACTAATAATGAAAAAACAGACATCTTATATAGGACGACTAAAATGCTTTGTCATGCAGATCAAGGGGCATCATAAGCCACACTGGACTTATCCTGTTTTTATCTGTACCTGGCATTATCTTAACCCTGGCCTAATTTACCAGATGCCAGGATGTCTAAGAACCATTGAGGCCTTTGTTCTACTCCTCTCTACCAGCTGTAGGTTTTTATCATCAAGTCAATCAATTGTCAGCTCAAACCACACAGGCCCAACTCGAACCACAGACACAGATGAGAGAGTACTCATCAACCCTTCTAAACTTGTAATTTTCTGTCACAATGCTTCTCTTTTTAAGAAACTGTTTTCTTGCGCAATTGACTAGCCTAAAGAAATGTTGTCCAACATGACTCTCATGAAGTGTTTGATTTGATTTTTGATTATATTTGCATTGATGTCAGAGTGATTAGAGGGATAATAGAGTGCTGAGTACCAGGCAGTTAGCAAGTTTGGTAGGCTACTAATGACCATCAGCAGCATCAGAGCTTGGGCTCCCAAATGGCACTGCATCTCTGTCAGTGCTAGAGGCGTTACCACAGACCTTGGCTCGATTCCCAATCGGCCATGATTGGGAGTCCCATAGGGCGGAGGAGAATTTGCCCAGCATCGTCTGTTAGGGTCTGGCCAGGGTAGACCGTCAATGTAAATAATAATTTGTTCATAACTGACTTGCCTAGTTAAATAAAAGGTAAAATATTAAATAAATAACAATAATTAGTGACTAAATTGTCATGTGGAGTTTGACTGCCTTGACAGGTGTGGCGGTAACACGGTCACCGCAACAGCCCTACTCCAGACGTGACACTTGGCATTCTGGCCACGGAATTTAATATTGGTTTCATAAGACCAGAGAATCTTGTTTCTCATGGTCTGAGTTATTTAGGTGTCTTTTGGCAAACTCTAAGCCGGCTGTCACGTGCCTTTTACTGAGGAGTGGCTTCTGTCTGGCCACTTTACCATAAAGGCCTGATTGGTGGAGCGCTGCAGAGATGGTTGTCCTTCTGGAAGGTTCTCCCATTTCCACAGAGGAACTCTAGCGCTCTGTCAGAGTGACCATCAGATTCTTGGTCACCTCCCTTACCAGTGCCCTTCTCACCCGATTGGTTCCAAACTCCTTCCATTTAAGAACGATGGAGGCCAGTGTTCTTGGGGACCTTCTATGCTGCAGAAATGTTTTGGTACCCTTCCCCAGATCTGTGCCTCGACCCAATCTTGTCACAGAGCTCTACGGAAAATTACTTCGAACTCATGGTCATCATCAACCGGATGCACCTGAGCTCAATTTCGAGTCTCTGAATACCTATGTAAATACATGTTCCGCTTTCTCACTATGAGCCTATTATTGTGTGTAGATTGGTGAGGGGGAAAAAAACACTTAAATCCATTTTAGAATAAGGCTGTAATGTCACAGAATGTGGAAAAAGTGAAGGGATGTGAATACTTTCCGGATGCACTGTATGTATTGAACTTGTCTGATGTTTTAAGCACACTGTTGGATTAAGTTAAGACATACAAATGACTCAAGCAGGAGCAATAGATCAAGATAGCCTAACCAGAAGAAGAAAAAAAATCCCGAACCACCTCCTCCCACTGCTGCTTGCCTTTGCAGAATCTGCCATTATGCTCCTGAAGTTGCTGGTGGTAGGCTACACCAGCGGTCGTCAACCTTTCCCATTTGGAGTGCCAATTTATCTTACAATTTCTACCAATAATTCCACATTCACTTCCAGCATTGAGTTTTTTTATCTTTTTTTTTTACACACTGTGTCACGTTTATTTTGTGTTAATATGCCTCCATTTAAAAACGTAAAAATCCTTAATTATTCACAATAATTATTCTCCTCTGACTGTGCAATTGTTTTTTGTTTTCACCACTAGTGGGCGACAAGACGATTTCCGGGGGTCTGTACTCCCGAAGTTGACGACTGTTTTTGTGCTTGCCAGTTAGCTAGCAGTTCTCAGCTGTCAACAGCTAATGGCTAGCAGCTTCTTACTGGGCATAAAAACAGATGATTGCCATAATTTCTTCATGACATTATGGAATTATTTAATGTAACAAATCAAACATTAAACCTTGTAACAATTCATGATAACCTCGTAAATATTTAATTTAGACGCGACACTTACTTGAAACGGGTGTTTATTTGCTGAAATGTGTGCCATTGCCCGGCTATTAAGAGAGATAGGCGGCTATTTGAGACTCAGCGTTTAATTATAGTTTCACGATATTGTACAAAACATTACGAACACCTACCTGCTCATTCCAGAACATTGACGGTTCTGTTCAGATGAATCCAACATGTAAAGTGTTGCTCCTATGTTTAATGAGATTAAATAAAAGATCTCAGAAATGTTCCATATGCACACAAAAAATTATGCTGAGGAGTATTTCTGTCTGTAATAAAGCCTTTTTTTGGGGAAAACTTTATTATATATTATATATATTATAAACACACACACCAAAAAAATTAAGCTGCACATTTTCTACTCTCCTCTGCCTCTGACCGCATATGCTGCCATTCAAACAATGATGGCATAATGGAAACCGACATTACAAAAAAACACATTCTATTGCATGAGCCACATCAGTTAACAACATTTGAATGAATATGCTATATTACCTTGAAAATGATTGCATCAAAATTCCCGGGCAGCCATACAAAGTGTACCCATGAGTTTAGGGTTGTGACTAGAGAGAGTACAGCTACGACCGAAAGTTACTTATCGTAGCAGGTTAGGAGAGCATTTTAGCTAACCCTAACCCTTTTCTTAACCCAAGTCTCATAACTTGCTGTGTAAATTCTCCTGTAAATTCTGCTACGTCACTTCCGGTTGTAGCTGTAGTCCCTCTAGTCAGAACCTGAGTTTTCCAGTCAAATTGCCAGGGTTAGAGGTTCCAAGCCTATTCTATTGATTCTACTTCCATGTAGGCGACAGAAAGGCGACAGAAACACTATTTTGCTTGTTTCAGCAAGGAGTACAAAAGTTTCATGTTAAGAGACCATGTTACGGCCGAAACGGAATCAACCGCACGAATGCCTGGCCTTCCTGTCCTCAGTCAGCTATTCATTTCACCCAAAAATAAAAATAATAATAATAATAATTATTATTATTATTAAAATGGTACACGTACTTGGGGACCCCGGTTCGGTCCACACTAAACCTGAATTAATACATTTTTTAAATTATATAAAATAGAACCGAGGCCTCTTGGCTTCTTGAATAAATATCAGCTTTAAAAAACATTTCAGGCTATTCCGTTAAAACTAGAGCCTTCGCACAAGTTGTAATAAAAATGTATACCTTAATTGGCACATTTTCTGAGGCGCAGCAAGGAACTATTTCTGTATGATGGCGAGTGGCGAGGTCAATAAACCAGGAGGATTCTCCATTGTCGAAATCTCCAGTTTGGGAACATTTTGGCTTCCCATTGGATTACAACAGTGACACACAGAGAGAGAATAGCCTATGCAGCTGCCAACATCTAAAACATGTTGACACATTTATACCAAGATCACCCCAGTATTCCTACCAAAAAACTTTGTCTCCCCTCTGCATTCAAGCAGCCCTTTGCAGCAGACTTTGACCGGGCCAAATAATTTAGAAGACCGATAAGTATGTTTATAGCCGCGTATATGCGCCGATTCTCTGTGGAGAAGAAAAGTGCCCGAGCCACGTTACAAACATCGCCCTCTTGCACCCATTTCAGCAAACAAGTAGCACCCTGTTTATATAAGCAAGCTAAAGCTGAAGTTGTCAATTAATTGGCAACTTACTACAGATGGATGGACCCTCCAGGGCTACAGAGAGCTACTTTTAACAGTGAAAGCCCATCACATTATCCCAGAGTGGGAAATGAGAAGTACTGTGCGAAAGACACACTGCCTTTATGAGAGTCACAAAAGTGTGCATATGTTTCTTTATGTACAGTACCAGTCAAAGGTTTGGACACACCTACGCATTCAAGGGTTTTTCTTTATTTTTACTATTTTCTACAATGTAGAGTGACAGTGAAGACATCAACCACTTGAAATAAAACATAAGGAATCAAGTAGTACAAGGGTTTAACAATTCCCCCCAGAATTATATTTGAGATTCTTCACAGTAGCCACCCTTTGCCTTGATGACAGCTTTGCACACTCTTGGCATTCTCTCAGCCAGGATTCATGAGGTAGTCACCTGGAATGCAACTCAATTAACAGGTGTGCCTTCTTAAAAGCTAATTTGTGGAATTTCTTTCCTTCTTAATGCTTTTGAGTCAATCAGTTGTGGTGTGACAAGGTAGGGGTGGTATATAGAAGATAGCCCTATTTGGTAAAAGACCAAGTCTATATTAAAGCAGAAACAGCTCAAATAAGCAAAGAGAAATTACAATCCATCATTACTTTAAGACATGAAGGTCAGTCAATCCGGAAAATTTCAAGAACTTTGAAAGTTTCTTCAAGTGCAGTCGCAAAAACCATCAAGCGCTATGACAAAACTGGCTCACATGAGGACCGCCACAGGAAAAGGAAGACCCAGAGTTAACTCTGCTGTAGAGGATAAGTTCATTAAAGTTACCAGCCTCTGAAATTGCAGGCCACATAAATGCTTCAGAGTTCAAGTAACAGACACATATCAACATCAATTGTTCTACGTGAATCAGGCCTTCATGGTCGAATTGCTGCAAAGAAACCACTACTAAAGGACCAATAAGAATAAGAGACTTGCTTGGGCCAAGAAACACGAGCAATGGACATTAGAGACCGGTGGAAATCTGTAATTTGGTCTAATGAGTCCAAATTTGAGATTTTTGGTTCCAACCACCATGTCTTTATGAGATGCAGAGTAGGTGAATGGATGATCTCTGCATGTGTGGTTCCCACTGTGAAGCATGGAGGAGGTGTGATGGTGCTTTGCTGGTGACACTGTGATTTATTTAGAATTCAAGGTACACTTAACCAGCATTACTACCACAGCATTCTGCAGCGATACGCCATCCCATCTGGTTTGCGCTGCTGGGTTCTGACTTATTAACTTTAAAATATGAAATATTCTCATTCATGACACTGAGGGAGAGAGGGTAATGTAAAACATTTACATTCTGTCAGAATATGTTATTGTTAGACATCAGGGATCTTATAGGGAGGAGTAAGGAATTTGGGCAGAGGTCAGGTCAGATGACGTGAGGAAGAACAGATATCACTAAGGTTCTGTCAAGCAACAGAGATGTATTGGCTTTTCAGATGTGTAGGAGGAGACTCAGCATAGGAGAAAGGGTTACATACCAGAACTTATGTGAATATGTTCTGTCTTGTGCAGCTGTATGACCCAGTGGGTGAATAAACTTCGTTTGAGCTTTACTAAGCGTTCGTACGTTTTTTTTACTCTGTTTATTTAGAGCCTAACAGTTGGCGCTGCAAGCAGGGTTCACCGCAATTTACAGTCGAACTAGAGATTCCGAATCAGTGAAACAAGAGCGGGTACCAAAAACAGGATTGGCACAGATCCTACACCTGTTACCACTCATTCATAAATCTTGGGAAGATTTGTAGCATACGGACCTAGAAAGCCTGAACTTATTCAGTAGTCCCATTGTATTCCGACTGGTCCCAGCTTTATTGTAAGTCCCGGAGGGTAAGCCTGAGCAGCCTGGTACCTGCAGAGGGTAACTCCTAGGGCATAAATCCCAGCCCTAACAGTAGGTCTTTATGGAAACAACTTCAGGAGAATGTCGAATTTGAAAACAACTGTCTTGAGATGGATATATTATTCTAGAATGCAGCGGTGGTACGGGTCTGTCTACATTTGGCAGTATGGCACAACATTTACAAACTGCATAACCTTGTCAGACAAACAATATCGTGAACATTTAAGTTCATCCAAATCAAAACTACTTATTTTGTTCCAAAAACAATCCCGAAATGCACCTACAAGTACCAAAATCTTACCTCTGTATGTTTTTCCAACATCAAATGTGGGGCCACGTGCTTTAAAGTACTGAGGGAGAAAAGAACAAGCGGCAGAACTGTAAAACAATAGTGGCATACTAGGAGCCTACATGATTCAAATCTTGGCTGGCACATACTCTGAAGGTGGGGTAGAAGTGAATGCCAAACTCCTTGCAGATGTCAAAGTTATTCTCTTGAGCACAGTCCAGGACTCCAATCCGTATGGCATGCTCCCAATCTGTGAGAGAGAGAAAATGGATGTCAGTTGTTGTTACAGGGACAAAGGCAAAGTAAAGTCATCAGCATGCTTCAGTTCGGCTGTGGCTTAGCGTAACGTGTGCACTTAACCTCCCTTAACCTCTTGAACCTATGGGGGTGCTGTGTCATTATTGGATAAAAAGACGTGCCCGTTTTAAGCGCAATATTTTGTCACGAAAAGATGCTCGACTATGCATGGAATTGACAGCCTTGGAAAGACAACTCTGACGTCTCCAAAACTGCAAAGATATTATCTGTGAGTGCCCCAGAACTAATGCAACAGGCGAAACCAAGATGAAGTTTCATACAGGAAATGCCCCAGATTCTGAAGGCGCTGTGTTCCAATGTCTCCTTATATGGCTGTGAATGCGCCAGGAATGAGCCCGCGCTTTCTGTCTATTCCCCGAGGTGTCTGCAGCATTGTGACGTGTTTGTAGGCATATCATTGGAAGATTGACCATAAGAGACTACATTTACCTGGTGTCCCGCCCGGTGTCCTGTGTGCGTAATCTGTAGGTCCATGCGCGTTCCATTTCTTCAGAACAGAAAGTAAAATGCCACGATGGATTTTATCGTCGATAGATATGTGAAAAACACTAGGAGGATTGATTCTAAACATCGGTTTGCCATGTTTCTGTCGATATTATGGAGTTAATTTGGAAAAAAGTTCGCGTTTTAATTACTTATTATTATTTATTTTTCCTTACCCAAACGCGATGAACAAAACGGAGCGATTAGTCAACACAAATAATATTTTTTTGTAAAAACGGAACATTTGCTATCTAACAGAGTCTCCCTCATTGAAAACATCTGAAGTTCTTCAAAGGTAAATTATTTTATTTGAATGCTTTTATGGTTTTTGTGGAAAATGTTGCATGCTGAATGTAAACGCTAAATGGTACGTTAGCCATCAATACTGTTACACAAATGCTTGTTTTGCAATGGTTGAGAAGCATATTTTGAAAATCTGAGATGACAGTGTTGTTAACCTCTTCAGTCGACCCTCTACTTTTTTGAACATTTTGTTAAAAATCGCGCAACATTTCAGCGCCCTGCTACTCATGCCAGGAATATAGTACGTTCATATGGTTAGAATGTGTGGATAGGAAACCCTCGGACGTTTTTAAAACTGGTTAAATCACGACTGTGGCTATTACATAACGTGCGTTACATCGGAAAGCGCAGGAAAACCTGATCACAGAAAATGGAAATAAATATCCTTGCGCCACTTCAAGCAATTGTTAACAGTGAGCCGAATTAGATAAGACCGAGCATTCAACTCCCACAGCATCCCCATGTTGTCTAGAGTCTTGTGAATTGAATCATCATTGATTCTTGGTTGTACCGAAAGAGGGGCACGACTTACCTCCGGTCTCCGCCCAGATCATTCCGGAAGAGCTCTCTCCTGAAATTTTTTCCAAGACGACAGCTAATGATATTTACATCGCCTACGGATGATTTTTATCGCTTATTAATGTTTACTAATACCTAAAGTAGCATTACAAACGTATTTCGAAGTGTTTTGTGAAAGTTTATCGTCTACTTTTTGAATTTTAAAAGATGACTTTACGTTGTGAAATCGCTGTTTTTTTTCGTTTATCACACAGTCTACATATAACGATATCTTGGCTTTATATTGCCCGATTTAATCGAAATAAAGACCCAATAGTGTTTATGGGACATCTAGGAGTGCCAACAAAGAAGATGGTGAAAGGTAATGACTGTTTTCTATTTTATTGTGCGGTTTGTGTAACGCCGAAATGCTAATTATTTTGTTTACGTCCCCTGCTGTGCTTTTCTGTTGTAGTGTATTGGTGCATGCTATCAGATAATAGCTTCTCATGCTGTCGCCGAAAAGCATTTTAAAAATCTGACTTGTTGCCTGGATTCACAACGAGTGTAGCTTTAATTTGATACCCTGCATGTGTATTTTAATGAACTTTTGAGTTTTAACTAATACTATTAGCATTTAGCGTAGCACATTTGCATTTCCAGAGCTCTAGTTGGGACGCAAGCGTCCCAAGTAGAGGCAAGAGGTTAACAAAAGGCTAAACTTGAGAGCAAATAGATTAATTTAATTTAATTTACGATTTTCATGAATAGTTAACGTTGCGTTATGGTAATGAGCTTGAGGCTGTAGTCACGATACCGGATCCGGGATGGCTCGACGCAAGAAGTTAAAAGACCTTCGCTTGAAAAACGAGAAGAAAGCGGCAATACCGTTTGTCCATTTTGAGATGCCATGACCAGTATACACTCTCAAAAATAGTCAGAATTAATCTAAAGTAACTCAAGAAATGTCATTATTTTTTACATTTTTGCAGAGTCGTGCAATTTTACATCTAGAATGTAAAATCTGTTTGGTGCAGTATTTGTTAATGAAAAAATGTGCATGAAAATGAGTCGTCTCGCATTGGATTACAACAAAGACTTTATTGAAGAATCCCTAGAGTTGACCAATCACTGACGAAGGGGCATAGACTTCGGCTCCGAAATTCGGTTTGCCTCTAGAAAAAAATTTTGCCCGAACAGCCGGAAAAACTCACCAATGTAAAGAATTAACAAAATGTCACAAAATATCCAAATATATGCACAAACTCATCTGAACTGTTATTTGGAAAGCATGTGGATGCCTTATAAGGCAGTGGTACAAATCCTAATTAAGCAGTTAATGAATTTAGTGAAACTAAAAAGGCAAAAAGTACAGTCGTGGCCAAAAGTTTTGAGAATGATACAAATATTAATTTCCAAAGAGTCTGCTGCTTCAGTGTCTTTAGATATTTTTGTCAGATATTACTATGGAATACTGAAGTATAATAACAAAAATTTCATAAGTGTCAAAGGCTTTTATTGACAATTACATGAAGTTGATGCAGTGTCAATATTTGCAGTGTTGACCCTTTTTCAAGACCTCTGCAATGCAGCTATTCCCTCCGCAAGGCTATTAAACAAGCTAAGCGTCAGTACAGAGACAAAGTGGAATCTCAATTCAATGGCTCAGACACAAGAGGCATGTGGCAGGGTCTACAGTCAATCACGGACTACAAGAAGAAACCCAGCCCAGTCACGGACCAGGATGTCTTGCTCCCAGGCAGACTAAATAACTTTTTTGCCCGCTTTGAGGACAATACAGTGCCACTGACACGGCCTGCAACGAAAACATGCGGTCTCTCCTTCACTGCAGCCGAGGTGAGTAAGACATTTAAACGTGTTAACCCTCGCAAGGCTGCAGGCCCAGACGGCATCCCCAGCCGCGCCCTCAGAGCATGCGCAGACCAGCTGGCCGGTGTGTTTACGGACATATTCAATCAATCCCTATACCAGTCTGCTGTTCCCACATGCTTCAAGAGGGCCACCATTGTTCCTGTTCCCAAGAAAGCTAAGGTAACTGAGCTAAACGACTACCGCCCGTAGCACTCACTTCCGTCATCATGAAGTGCTTTGAGAGACTAGTCAAGGACCATATCACCTCCACCCTACCTGACACCCTAGACCCACTCCAATTTGCTTACCGCCCAAATAGGTCCACAGACGATGCAATCTCAACCACACTGCACACTGCCCTAACCCACCTGGACAAGAGGAATACCTATGTGAGAATGCTGTTCATCGACTACAGCTCGGCATTCAACACCATAGTACCCTCCAAGCTCGTCATCAAGCTCGAGACCCTGGGTCTCGACCCCGCCCTGTGCAACTGGGTACTGGACTTCCTGACGGGCCGCCCCCAGGTGGTGAGGGTAGGCAACAACATCTCCTCCCCGCTGATCCTCAACACGGGGGCCCCACAAGGGTGCGTTCTGAGCCCTCTCCTGTACCTCCTGTTCACCCACGACTGCGTGGCCACGCACGCCTCCAACTCAATCATCAAGTTTGCGGACGACACAACAGTGGTAGGCTTGATTACCAACAACGACGAGACGGCCTACAGGGAGGAGGTGAGGGCCCTCGGAGTGTGGTGTCAGGAAAATAACCTCACACTCAACGTCAACAAAACTAAGGAGATGATTGTGGACTTCAGGAAACAGCAGAGGGAACACCCCCTATCCACATCGATGGATCAGTAGTGGAGAGGGTAGCAAGTTTTAAGTTCCTCGGCATACACATCACAGACAAACTGAATTGGTCCACTCACACTGACAGCGTCGTGAAGAAGGCGCAGCAGCGCCTCTTCAACCTCAGGAGGCTGAAGAAATTCGGCTTGTCACCAAAAGCACTCACAAACTTCTACAGATGCACAATCGAGAGCATCCTGGCGGGCTGTATCACCGCCTGGTACGGCAACTGCTCCGCCCTCAACCGTAAGGCTCTCCAGAGGGTAGTGAGGTCTGCACAACGCATCACCGGGCAAACTACCTGCCCTCCAGGACACCTACACCACCCGATGTTACAGGAAGGCCATAAAGATCATCAAGGACATCAACCACCCGAACCACTGCCTGTTCACCCTGCTATCATCCAGAAGGCGAGGTCAGTACAGGTGCATCAAAGCTGGGACCGAGAGACTGAAAAACAGCTTCTATCTCAAGGCCATCAGACTGTTAAACAGCCACCACTAACATTGAGTGGCTGCTGCCAACACACTGTCATTGACACTGACCCAACTCCAGCCACTTTAATAATGGGAATTGATGGGAAATTATGTAAATATATCACTAGCCACTTTAAACAATGCTACCTTATATAATGTTACTTACCCTACATTATTCATCTCATATGCATACGTATATACTGTACTCTAGATCATCGACTGCATCCTTATGTCACTAGCCACTTTAACTATGCCACTTTGTTTACTTTGTCTACATACTCATCTCATATGTATATACTGTACTCGATACCATCTACTGTATGCTGCTCTGTACCATCACTCATTCATATATCCTTATGTACATATTCCTTATCCCCTTACACTGTGTATAAGACAGTAGTTTTGGAATTGTTAGTTAGATTACTTGTTGGTTATCACTGCATTGTCGGAACTAGAAGCACAAGCATTTCGCTACACTCGCATTAACATCTGCTAACCATGTGTATGTGACAAATACAATTTGATTTGATTTGATTTGATCCATGCTTGGAGTTTGTCAGAATTTGTGGGTTGTTTGTACACCCGGCGCTTGAGGATTGACCACAAGTTCTCAATGGGATTAAGGTCTGGGGAGTTTCCTGGCCATGGACCCAAAATATCAATGTTTTGTTCCCTGAGTCACTTAGTTATCACTTTTGCCTTATGGCAAGGTGCTCCATCATGCTGGAAAAGGCATTGTTCGTCACCAAACTGTTCCTGGATGGTTGGGAGAAGTTTCTCTCGGAGGATGTGTTGGTACCATTCTTTATTCATGGCTGTGTTCTAAGGCAAAATTGTGAGTGAGCCCACTCCCTTGGCTGAGAAGCAACCCCAAACATGAATGGTCTCAGGCATGACACAGGACTGATGGTAGCGCCCACCTTGTCTTCGTCAGACAAGCTTTTCTCCGGATGCCCCAAACAATCGGAAAGGGGATTCAGAGAAAATTATTTTACTCCAGTCCTCAGCAGTCCAATCCCTGTACCGTTTGCAGAATATCAGTCTGTCCCTGATGTTTTTCCTAGAGAGAAGTGGCTTCGCTGCCCTTCTTGACACCAGGCCATCCTCCAAAAGTCTCCACTTCACTGTGCGTGCAGATGCACTCACACCTGCCTGCAGATGCACTCACACCTGCCTGCAGATGCACTCACACCTGCCTGCTGCCATTCCTGAGCAAGCTCTGTACTGGTGGTGCCCCGATCCCGCAGCTGAATAAACTTTTGGAGATGGTCCTGGCACTTGCTGGACTTTCTTGGGCGCCCTGAAGCCTTCTTCACAACCATGGAAAACGCTCTGCTTGAAGTTCTTGATGATCAAATAAATGGTTGATTTAGGTGAAATCTTACTGGCAGCAAAATCCTTGCCTGTGAAGCCCTTTTTGTGCAAATTAATGATGACGGCACGTGTTCCCTTGCAGGTAACCATGTTTGACAGAGGAAGAACAATGATTCCATGCACCACCCTCCTTTTGAAGCTTCTAGTCTTTTATTTGATCAGCATGACAGAGTGATCTCCAGCCTTGTCCTCATCAACACTGACACCTGTGTTAACGAGAGAATCACTGACATGATGTCAGCTGGTCCTTTTGTGGCAGGGCTGAAATTCAGTGGAAATGTTTTTGGGGATTTAGTTCATTTGCATGACAAAGAGGGACTTTGCAATTAATTGCAATTCATCTGATCACTCTTCAAAACATTCTGGAGTATATGCAAATTACCATCATACAAACTGAGGCAGCAGACTTTGTGAAAATGTAATTCTCAAAACTTTTGGCCACGACTGTACATTCTGATACGGAAAACACCAACGTTCACAGGTCAGTCTTACCACCAATAAATAAGGATTTCGGGGCTGTATAGAAAAAGTCAAGTAGCCAGCCAGGCACCCCACTATTTCCAAAAACCAATGAGCAACTCCAATCTACAAACAATACCCCATAATGACAAAGTGAAAACAGGTTTGTAGATTTTTTTTGCACATGTATTTACAAAAACATTATTTACATAAGTATTCAGACCCTTTGCTATGAGACTCAAAATTGAGCTCAGGTGCATCCTGTTTCCATTGACCATCCTTGAGATGATTCTACAACAAGGGGGGCAAAGTACAGCCCGTGGGCCGTATCAAGCCCGCCGGGCACTCCAATCTGGCCCGCGAGACATAAAAATGTAACCCCTTTTTTCTCCCCAATTTCGTGGAATCCAAATTGATAGTTACAGTCTTGTCCCATCGCTGCAACTCCCGTTTGGACTTGGGAGAGACGAACGTCCCCGGAAAACATGACCCAGCCAAGCCGCACTGCTTCTTGACACAATGCTTGCTTAATGCGGAAGCCAGCTGCACCAATGTGTCGGAGGAAACACAGCACACCTGGCAACCATGTCAGCGTGCATGCGCCCGGCCCACCACAGAAGTCGCTGGATCACGATGGGACAAGGAAATCTCAGCCTGCCAAAACATTTCCTAACCCGGACGTTGCTGGGCTAATTGTGCGCCACCTCATGCGTCTCCCAGTTACAGCCAGCTGTGACACAGGCTGGGATTGAACCCGGGTCTGTAGTGACGCCTCAAGCACTGCAATGCAGTACCTTAGACCATTGTGCAACCCGGGAGGCCCCAGCAAATTGATTATGAAAAATGCGGCCCTCCGTTGAATTTCAGTTTGCCCACCCCTGTTCTACAACTTGGAGTCCACCTGTGGTAAATTCAATTCATTGGACATGATTTGGAAACGCACACAGCTGTCTATATAAGGTCCCACAAATGGCAGTGCATGTCAGAGCAAAAGCCAAGCCATGAGGTTGAAGGAACTGTCTGCAGAGCTCTGAGACAGGATTGTGTTGAGGCACCGATCTGGGGAAGGGTACCAAAAAATGTCTGCAGCATTGAAGGTCCCCACAGTCACCTTTATCATTCTTTAATGGAATGAGTTTGGCACCACCAAGACTTCCTAGAACAGGCCGCCCGGCCAAAGTGAGCAATCAGGGGGAGAAGGGCCTTGGTTAGGGAGGTGACCAAGAACCCAATGGTCACTCTGACAGAGCTCCAGAATTCCTCTGTGGAGATGGGATAAACTTCCAGTAGGACAAACATCTCTGCAGCAATCCACCAATGAGGCCTTTATGGTAGAGTGGCCAGACGGATGTCACTGCTCAGTTAAAAAGGCACATGACAGCCTGCTTGGAGTTTGCCAAAAGACTCCCAGATCAGGAGAAACAAGATTCTCTGGTTTGATGAAACGAAGATTGAACTCTTTGGCCTGAATGCCAAGTGTCACATCTGGAGGAAACCAGATGAAGTAGCAGCAGGTGGGGGATGTTATTCAGCAGCAGGGACTAGTCAGGATCGAGGGAAAGATGAACGGAGCAAAGTACAGAGAGATCCTTGATGAAAACCTTCTCCAGAACGCCGAGAACCCCAGACTGGGGCGAAGGGTCACCTTACAACAAGACAATGACCCTAAGCACACAGCCAAGACAACACAGGAGTGGCTTCAGGACAAGTCCAGCCAGAGGCCGGACTTGAACCCGATCGAACATCTCTGGAGAGACCTGAAAATAGCTGTACAGCGACGTTCCCCATCCAACCTGACAGAGCTTGAGAGGATCTGCGGAGAAGAATGGGGGAGAAACTCCCCAAATACAGGTGGGCCAAGCTTGTAGCGTCATAACCAAGAAGACTTGATGCTGTAAGCAACAAAGTGCTGAGTAAAGGGCACATGTGATACATTCGCATTTTTCTTTTTTAAAAACCTGATTTTGCTTTGTCATTATAGGGTATTGGGTGTAGATTGATGAGGAAAAAAACCTACTGAACCAATTTTAGAATAAGGCTGTAACGTAACAAAATGTGAAAAAAGTGAAGGGATGTGAATATGTACTGTATGTACTGAACTTGTCTGATGTTTTAAGCACACGGTTGTATTAAATAAGACACACAACTGACTCAAGCAGGAGTGACAGCCTAACCAGAATATTTTTTTATTCTTTATTTTTTATTTTTTTAACTGTTCCCGACCCTCCTCCTCCTCCTGCTGCTGGCCTTCGCAGAATCTGCCATTATTCTCCCGAAGTTAATGGTAATAGGCTACACCAGCTGTCGGCAACCTTTTCCATTTGGAGCGCCAATTTATCTTACCGTTTCTACCGATCTGCGTGCCAGTTGTGATTTGTCACGCGCAAATTTTCATGGAACAGATTTATTTAATTTATTTATAATAGTCTTTGTATCGCTAAACACAGACAATGATTTTATCTCAAAGAAAATTATATACATCGAAAGTCATTTTTATTGCCATTGCCAACTATGTAAAAATTGCCTACATAAAGCCAACAAATAACATTGCAGCCTGCATGTAGAAAATATCCTGATAAAAATAAAACACATTGTTGCAGACAGGCCATGCATAGTCAAACTTGAAACATTGTATCAACTGTCAACTGGGTCAACCCGAAACTCACTAGCAAACTTGCAACATTGTATAAAATATTCTGGGCCCTCAAGAGTTATCCACACCAGTAAGCTTTGGACAGACACAGCTGTAGGCTATTTGTGCAAGGGATAAGAAGTAATATGGTATTTTATGACGTTTCCGCTGGATAAGAACATTACATTTCTCCCTTCCTTTCTTGCCGAGTGGTTATCGACTTTTCAAATATTTTTGATTCTAAAACACAGACTTAATTTTACTTGGTGTTTGAGGTGAATAAAAAAATGACTGAGAAGCTCCACATCTCCTTAGCGGTGGTGAGTTATGATAATCAGAAATACTAAAATCAGACATCCCCAAATGGGCACATTTTATAAGCCTACATTTGTGCGCAGGCCAGGTAGATTAGTCCTACTTCTATATTTGTAAATCAGGTGTGTCCTTACTCAACATTGACAGGGGCATTTCAAACTAAACTAATAAATGGGGAATTGATAGACACAGCAAACCATGCACACACTATGAAGTTATGAAACAATGAATATTAGCGGGAGAGCGCACAATCTGGAGAGAGCCGTGCCTTGTACTGCTGACCCCTACTTTTCTTAGACCGTGGCATCCGCGCGCTCTCAATGGATTATTCCACCGAGACCGGGGCGTGTGCCATGAGGGAAAAAAATCTATTTGCCATGAGGGAAAAAAATCTATTTGCCACTGCTCGACTAAAAAGAATCTCGGTCGACCAAACAACCGACCAGTCGACTAAATGGGGTCAGCCCTAATGCATGGTTTATGTTCCTGTTGTAAACAATGGAGTAATGCAACCTTATATTTTGGGTTATGATGGGGTAAGACAGTTAAGCTATGCTCTAGACATTTGTTAGTTATAATATTTAAAGGAAAGGCGTCACCACAGATTCAAAAGTGGTGTGGCTAAATTCGTACGTGTCTTTTCTGGCCTGGAGTTTTTCCTGATCTCATGGCCTCATCAGGTAAAAAAAATATGGGTCCTATTTGTAGGCTGACAGGATCCAACGGTAACATTTTTTCTTAACTGGCACGACCAGGCCAGTTGGCCGGACACGGTGTAGTTTTTAATGCATTGGGGTCATGCAGTGCCCATAGGTTGGCATTCTTTATCTCTATATGGAGCTATTAACAGGTTACATTTAAAATAAATAAATTGGTGGATACTTATTCTGTCCTATTTCACACATGTACACGTGTATATTAATATGCGTGATTTGAAATTTTTTTTTTGCATATCCCAAATTGCAGAGTGGGGTCACAGCCAAGGTCTGCCACTACTTTAATACATATTTTTATTTTTGTTGGAGTTGTTAGAGTTGGTGTTCGTGATTTTTTAAATATATTTTTTTATGTTTAGGCAGTAGATCAGCTTTAATATTGCAGATAGAATGTAGCTCCATCAATGTAATTGTCAGCATAATTTCCAATTCCCCATATATATATATATATATTTGTTTGTAAATACAGTACCAGTCAAACACTTGGACACCTACTCATTCCAGGGTGTTTATTTATATTTACTGTATTGTAAAATAATAATAGTGAGGACAAAACTATGAAATCATGCAATAACCAAAGTGTTAAACAAATCAAAATATATTTTATATTTGAGATACTTCAAAGTAGCCACCCTTTGCCTTGATTTCCACGAGCGTGCAAAGCTGTCTCAACTAACTTCATGAGGAATGCTTTTCCAACAGCTTTTCCTTCATTCTGCGGTCCAACTCATCCCAAACCATCTCAATTGGGTTGAGGTCGGGTGATTGTGGAGGTCAGGTCATCTGATGTAGCACTCCATTACTCTCCTTGGTCAAATAGCCCTTACACAGCCTAGAGGTGCGTTTTGGGTCACTGTCATTGTCCTGAAAAACAAATGATCGGTGGGACTAAGCGCAAAAAAAGATGGGATTGCGTATCGCTGCAGAATGCTGTGGTAGCCATGCTGGTTAAGTGTGCCTTGAATTCTAAATAAAATCAGTGTCACCAGCAAAGCATGCCCACACCATAACACATCCTCCTCCATGCTTCACGGTGGGAACCACACATGCAGATACCATCCTTTCACCTACTCTGCGTCTCACAAAGACAGAAGATGGAACCAAAAATCTCAATTTGGACTCAGACAGATTTCCACCAGTCTAATATCCATTGCTTGTGTTTCCTGGCACAAGCAAGTCTCTTCCTCTTATTGGTGTCCTTATACATAAATTCAACCATGAAGACCTGGTCTGAACAGTTGATGTTGAGATGTGTCTGTTACTTGAACTCTGAAATATTTATTTGGGCTGCAATCAGAGATGCATTTAACTGGAATGAACTTATCCTCTGCAGCAGAGTTAACTCTGGGTCTTCCTTTCCTGTGGCGGTCCTCATGAGTCGGTTTCGTCATAGCGCTTGATGGTTTTTGCGACTGCACTTGAAGAAACTTGACATTTTCATGGATTTTCATGACCATGTCTTAAAGTAATCATGGACGCATTAAGGAAAGAAATTCCACAAATAACTAAGAAGGCACACCTGTTAATTAAAATGCATTCCAGACGACTACCCCATGAAGCTGGTTGAGAGAATGCTAAGAGTATGCAAAGCTCTCAAGGCAAAGGGTGCTACTTTGAAGAATCTCAAATATAAAATATATTTTGATTTGTTTAACATCTCTGAGCTAGGGGGGCAGTATTTTGACACCCAAAGTAAACTGCCTGTTACTCAGGCATGGAAGCTAGGATATGCATATAATTGGTAGATTTGGATAAAAAAACATTCTAAAGTTTCTAAAACCTTTAAAATGTATCTGTGAGTATAACAGAACTGATATGGCAGGCGAAACCCTGAAGACAAACCATCCAAAAAAATAATAATATCAGCTTACCACTGTTTCCAATGGCTGTCATGTTTATTATGAGGCGAAAACCTCCCAGATTGCAGTTCCTAGGGCTTCCACTAGATGTCAAGTCTTTAGAAAGAGCTTCAGGCTTGTTTTGGGGAAAATTTGTGGCTCCCATTTTGGCTGTAGTGTTTTCATGTGGATGAGAGCTCGTTCTTTGTTGTTTATCTCCGGTAAAGACAATAACGATTCTCAGTCTTACATTTTATTGTTTATTTACGTATTAGGGTACCTGAAGTTTGATTATAAACGTTGTTTGACTTGTTTGGAGAAGTTTATTGGTAACGTTTGGGATTCATTTTGTATGTGTTTTGAAGGAGGTGAAACCGGTGGATTATTGAATGAAGCGCGCAAGCTAAACTGAGTTTTTGGGGATATAAAGGACTTAATCGAACAAAAGGACCATTTGTGATGTAGCTGGAACCTTTTGGAGTGCCAACAGAAGAAGATCTTCAAAGGTAAGGCATTTATTTTATCGCTATTTCAGACTTTCATGGCGTACCTGCCTGGTTGAAAAATGTTTATGCTTTTGTATGCGGGGTACTGTCCTCAGATAATCGCATGCTTTCGCCATAAAGCCTTTTTGAAATCGGACACAGTGGCTGGATTAACAAGAAGTTACGCTTTATTTTGATTTATGACACTTGTATTTTCATGAATGTTAAATATTTATATAATTTGAATTTCGCGCTCTGCAATTTCACCGGAAGTTGTCGAGATGGGACGCTACCGTCCCACCTGCCCGTAAGAAGTTAACACTTTTTTTGGTTACTAAATAATTCCATGTGTTATTTCCTAGTTGTGATGTCTTCACTACTATTCTACAATGTAGAAAATAGTAAAAATAAAGAAAAATCCTTGAATGAGTAGGTATGGCCAAACTGTTGACTGGTACTGGATTTCATGAATAGGAACATTGAACAGATTCCCAGATGGCAGAATGCATCCGTCTTACATGAATAAACATGTTTACATTACCAAGTTACATTACATTAATGACCGTTCCACAGGTGGATATTCATTAATTCAAATAATAACAACAAAAAATATCTAGTTAACAGAAGAAAGGAAGACAAAATAAGGACAGAAGAAAAAGGAAAAGAAAAAGGACAACAAAGTGAAACCTCTAAAGAAACAAGAGACCATAATACAAGAAACAGCACTATAGAGAGATAGAACAACAACAACGCAGCCACTGCCAGCTAGCCTACTTCAGCAGTACTGTATCATTTGAATTATTTTAGTCAATAAGATTCCTGCTACGTAAGCTTAACTTTCTGAACATTCGAGACGTGTAGTCCACTTGTCATTCCAATCTCCTTTGCATTAGCGTAGCCTCTTCTGTAGCCTGTCAACTATGTGTCTGTCTATCCCTGTTCTCTCCTCTCTGCACAGACCATACAAACGCTCCACACCGCGTGGCCGCGGCCACTCTAATCTGGTGGTCCCAGCGCGCACGACCCACGTGGAGTTCCAGGTCTCCGGTAGCCTCTGGAACTGCCGATCTGCGGCCAACAAGGCAGAGTTCATCTCAGCCTATGCCTCCCTCCAGTCCCTCGACTTCTTGGCACTGACGGAAACATGGATCACCACAGATAACACTGCTACTCCTACTGCTCTCTCTTCGTCCGCCCACGTGTTCTCGCACACCCCGAGAGCTTCTGGTCAGCGGGGTGGTGGCACCGGGATCCTCATCTCTCCCAAGTGGTCATTCTCTCTTTCTCCCCTTACCCATCTGTCTATCGCCTCCTTTGAATTCCATGCTGTCACAGTTACCAGCCCTTTCAAGCTTAACATCCTTATCATTTATCGCCCTCCAGGTTCCCTCGGAGAGTTCATCAATGAGCTTGATGCCTTGATAAGCTCCTTTCCTGAGGACGGCTCACCTCTCACAGTTCTGGGCGACTTTAACCTCCCCACGTCTACCTTTGACTCATTCCTCTCTGCCTCCTTCTTTCCACTCCTCTCCTCTTTTGACCTCACCCTCTCACCTTCCCCTCTACTCACAAGGCAGGCAATACGCTCGACCTCATCTTTACTAGATGCTGTTCTTCCACTAACCTCACTGCAACTCCCCTCCAAGTCTCCGACCACTACCTTGTATCCTTTTCCCTCTTGCTCTCATCCAACACTTCCCACACTGCCCCTACTCGGATGGTATCGCGCCGTCCCAATCTTCGCTCTCTCTCCCCCGCTACGCTCTCCTCTTCCATCCTATCATCTCTTCCCTCTGCTCAAACCTTCTCCAACCTATCTCCTGATTCTGCCTCCTCAACCCTCCTCTCCTCCCTTTCTGCATCCCTTGATTCTCTATGTCCCCTATCCTCCAGGCCGGCTCGGTCCTCCCCTCCTGCTCCGTGGCTCGACGACTCATTGCGAGCTCACAGAACAGGGCTCCGGGCAGCCGAGCGGAAATGGAGGAAAACTCGCCTCCCTGCGGACCTGGCATCCTTTCACTCCCTCCTCTCTACATTTTCCTCTTCTGTCTCTGCTGCTAAAGCCACTTTCTACCACTCTAAATTCCAAGCATCTGCCTCTAACCCTAGGAAGCTCTTTGCCACCTTCTCCTCCCTCCTGAATCCTCCTCCCCCTTCCCCCTCCTCCTCTCTGCAGATGACTTCGTCAACCATTTTGAAAAGAAGGTCGACGACATCCGATCCTCGTTTGCTAAGTCAAACGACACCGCTGGTTCTGCTCACACTGCCCTACCCTGTGCTCTGACCTCTTTCTCCCCTCTCTCTCCAGATGAAATCTCGCGTCTTGTGACGGCCGGCCGCCCAACAACCTGCCCGCTTGACCCTATTCCCTCCTCTCTTCTCCAGACCATTTCCGGAGACCTTCTCCCTTACCTCACCTCACTCATCAACTCATCCCTGACCGCTGGCTACGTCCCTTCTGTCTTAAAGAGAGCGAGAGTTGCACCCCTTCTGAAAAAACCTACACTCGATCCCTCCGATGTCAACAACTACAGACCAGTATCCCTTCTTTCTTTTCTCTCCAAAACTCTTGAACGTGCCGTCCTTGGCCAGCTCTCCCGCTATCTCTCTCAGAATGACCTTCTTGATCCAAATCAGTCAGGTTTCAAGACTAGTCATTCAACTGAGACTGCTCTTCTCTGTATCACGGAGGCCCTCCGCACTGCTAAAGCTAACTCTCTCTCCTCTGCTCTCATCCTTCTAGACCTATCGGCTGCCTTCGATACTGTGAACCATCAGATCCTCCTCTCCACCCTCTCCGAGTTGGGCATCTCCGGCGCGGCCCACGCTTGGATTGCGTCCTACCTGACAGGTCGCTCCTACCAGGTGGCGTGGCGAGAATCTGTCTCCTCACCACGCGCTCTCACCACTGGCGTCCCCAGGGCTCTGTTCTAGGCCCTCTCCTATTCTCGCTATACACCAAGTCACTTGGCTCTGTCATAACCTCACATGGTCTCTCCTATCATTGCTATGCAGACGACACACAATTAATCTTCTCCTTTCCCCCTTCTGATGACCAGGTGGCGAATCGCATCTCTGCATGTCTGGCAGACATATCAGTGTGGATGACGGATCACCACCTCAAGCTGAACCTCGGCAAGACGGAGCTGCGCTTCCTCCCGGGGAAGGACTGCCCATTCCATGATCTCGCCATCACGGTTGACAACTCCATTGTGTCCTCCTCCCAGAGCGCTAAGAACCTTGGCGTGATCCTGGACAACACCCTGTCGTTCTCAACTAACATCAAGGCGGTGGCCCGTTCTTGTAGGTTCATGCTCTACAACATCCGCAGAGTACGACCCTGCCTCACACAGGAAGCAGCGCAGGTCCTAATCCAGGCACTTGTCATCTCCCGTCTGGATTACTGCAACTCGCTGTTGGCTGGGCTCCCTGCCTGTGCCATTAAACCCCTACAACTCATCCAGAACGCCGCAGCCCGTCTGGTGTTCAACCTTCCCAAGTTCTCTCACGTCACCCCGCTCCTCCGCTCTCTCCACTGGCTTCCAGTTGAAGCTCGCATCCGCTACAAGACCATGGTGCTTGCCTACGGAGCTGTGAGGGGAACGGCACCTCAGTACCTCCAGGCTCTGATCAGGCCCTACACCCAAACAAGGGCACTGCGTTCATCCACCTCTGGCCTGCTCGCCTCCCTACCACTGAGGAAGTACAGTTCCTGCGCAGCCCAGTCAAAACTGTTCGCTGCTCTGGCCCCCCAATGGTGGAACAAACTCCCTCACGACGCCAGGACAGCGTGTAGGATCGTTAAGGGCCAAGTAGTGGGATGGGGTGGTGGGTTAGATGGTGGTGCAATTCAATAAGTTGTTCCCCATTCCCTATTCTGTTTTTTGGGGGTGACCAAAATGTGCAATTCGCACTTCGACCTGTGACAGGTAGCAATATGACACACGAAGAAGAAGGCCCACGGCTTAGAAGTAAGATGGTTAAAGACTTTAATGCATGACTCGGAGATCCGTTATCAAACGTAACATCACTACTAACTAGCTTTGTTTGTTGAAACAGTCTCTGGGCAGTGACTGTTGTTAACGTTAGCTTGCTAGCTAGCTAACGTTAGTTAAAAAAGACCAAAGGGTGTTAGTTAGCCAACAGACCTTGCTTGGTTGCCCTTTTATGCAGATCATTCTATGCATTGTTCTGTTTGTGTCTAGCTAACAATGTTAAATGTTGAACATAGCTAGGTGGCTAGCTAGTACTGCTAACGTTAGCAATGATAGATAGGTTAGGTAACATTTGAACATTTTCATGCCAAGGCAGCAGCTACTCTTCCTGGGGTCCAGCAAAATTAAGGCAGTTTATACCATTTTAAAACATTACAATACATTCACTGATTTCACAACACGCTGTGTGCTCTCAGGCCCCTTCTCCACCACTACCACATATCTACAGTACAAAATCCATGTGTACAGTGTGTATGTTATCATGTGTGTTTAAGTGCCTGTTTGTGTTGCTTCACAGTCCCTGCTATTCCATAAGGTGTATTTGAATCGTTTTTTTAGCTATAATTTTACTGCTTGCATCGGTTACTTGATATGGAATATAGTTCAATGTAGTCATGGATCTATGTAGTACTGTGCACCTCCTCCCATAGTCTGTTCTGGACTTGGGGACTGAAGAGACCTCTTGTGGCATGTCTTGTGAGATATGCATGGGTGTCTGAGCTGTGCGCCAATAGTTCAAACAGACAGCTCGGTGTATTCAACATGTCAATGCCTCTCAGAAATACAAGTATTGATGAAGTTAAATCTCTCCTCCACTTTGAGGTAGTAGTTCAAACAGAAAGCTTTGAGCCAGGAGAGATTGACATGCATATTATTAATGTTAGAGGGACGCAATTGCAGAGCCTCCAGAGACATGCAGAGGCAAAATTGAGCTCTGTACCGCAGGGTTCTGTATAGCTCCGCATTGACATGATTGGTTGACGGTAGGCGGGGGCGGTACATCCCGTATGAACACAATCTCACTTCTTGACAACAGCTCTGCACTGCTCCGAGAAACGTAAACACTTTAACTAGGCAAATGAATGCTCTGACTTCTGCTGAGGCCATATCACCGTAAATACTGTATGGCCAATACAGATGTCAGAATGACCAAGCATCCAGATGCACAATGCACTTCTCTCCCCAGAATGCGCTCTCTCCCGCCAATTCATTGTTTCATAACGTCATTGTGTTTGTTTGCATTTGATTGTTAGTGTATATCAATTCCCCATTACATAAATTAACCCTTAATTCCTAATCTACAATGTTTGTTACTTGTTACCACGTCTACGCAGAAGACACCATTCTGTATACTTCTGGCCCTTCTTTGGACACTGTGTTAACTAACCTCCAGACGGGCTTCAATGCCATACAACTTGCCTTCCGTAGCCTACAACTGCTCTTAAATGCAAGTAAAACTAAATGCATGTTCTTCAACTGATCGCACCTGACCGTCCGTCCAGCATCACTACTCTGGATGGTTCTGATTTAGAATGTGTGGACAACTACAAATACCTAGGTGTCTGATTAGACTGTAAACTCTCCTTCCAGACTCACATTAAGCATCTCCAATCCAAAATTAAATCTAGAATTGGCTTCCTATTTTGCAACAAAGCATCCTTCACTCTTGCCGCCAAACATACCCTCATGAAACTGACTATCCTATTGATCCTAGACTACGGCGATGTCATTTAAAAAAATAGCCACCAACACTCTACTCAGCAAACTGGATGTAGTCTATCACAGTGCCATCCGTTTTGTCACCAAAGCCCCATATACCTGCCACCACTGTGACCTGTATGCTCTCTTTGGCTGGCCCTCACTACATATCTGTCGCCAAACCCACTGGCTCCAGGTCATCTATAAGTCTCTGCTAGGTAAAGCCCCGCCTTATCTCAGCTCACTTGTCACCATAGCAGCACCCACCCGTAGCACAAGCTTCAGCAGGTATATTTCACTGGTCACCCCCAAAGCCAATTCACCCTTTGGCCACCTTTACTTCCTGTTCTCTGCTGCCAATGACTGGAACGAATTGCAAAAATCACTGAAGCTGGAGATTCATATTTCCCTCACTAACTTTAAGCACCAGCTGTCAGAGCAGCTCACAGATTATTGCACCTGTAAATAGCCCATCCAACTACCTCATCCCCATACTGTTATTTATTTTTGCACCTTTGCACCCCAGTATCTCTACTTGCACATTCATCTTCTGCACATCCATCACTCCAGTGTTGAATTGCTAAATTGTAATTATTTCGCCACTATGGCCAAATTATTGCCTTGCCTCCCTTATCTTGCCTCATTTGCACACACTGTATATATACTTTTTCTATTGTGTTATAGACAGTATGTTTGTTTATTCCATGTGTAACTCTGTGTTGTTGTTTGTGTCACACTGCTTTGCTTTATCTTGGCCAGGTCGCAGTTGTAAATAAGAACTTGTTCTCAACTAGCCTACCTGGTTAAATAAATGTGAAATAAATTACTGTAACCAAAGTTTATTTTATTGCATTCAATATTATTCCAGCATTCCCGTTCTCATTGGAATGGACACACTGTTTGCAAAGTGCACAACCTATGCTACACTTGTGAGAAACAAGTTTTGGTTAATTTCATTCCATTTATGAGTTGTCAACTTCGTCTTTTGTTTAGAGCGCAGAAGAAAATTTGAAGTGCTGGTACTCAGCTCCGGTGAGCTCCTGCCCAAGTCAAGCACTGCCTCTTCTTATCCCTTCCGCAAATAGCCTATAGTTGTGTCTGTCCCGATCTCACTGGTGCAGATCTCATACAATGTTGCAAGTTCACCAGCACAAGCTTTGGGCTGGATCCAAGTTAATAGTTGATACAATGTTTCAAGTTCGTTGCAGACAGGCCATGGGTAGCCAATGTGATTTATAGGATATTTCAAATCAGGTACATTTTCTACCTGCAGGCTGCAATGTTTTTATTTGTTGGCTTTATGTAGGTTATTTTTAATGTAGTTGGCTATGGCAACATAAGTTACTTTTTTGGTTTGTGTCTTTTTTATGTCATTGATAGAATTTTGATTAACCACATGATTGCGATATGAAGACGTTATTGTAAACTAGATGAAACTGTTTACATTAGCATCACTAACGGCTATACAAAGTGTTAGACGCGCACCACACAGACGGGCATAGTTGTTGCCTCTTCAGAAAGTTAAAGAAATACGAATCAATAATATATTCTGTTCATGTCTTATGATAAACTTGGGCAAATTAATACATTTTCAATACAGTTAGTTGATTCTCTACTAACATCAATAAAACATTTTATATTGTTGAATTGCGTTTTAATGCCCCGATTCTGATATTTGGACTACCTATTCACCATCTTCATAAAATGTTTTCATAATTTATCTGCAGCAAATCGACAAAAAGCCTAGGCCTACCAGTAGCCTATGCAAATTAGTGAGGCAAATTAAAGGCTCTCACCTCAGTGATGTGCGGTCAGGGAGATAGAAGCCTGTCTCTAATAAGAACCTATTGTGTTCAGTGATTTAAGCAAATAAAAACATCCGGTAAGCTGATCAGGATGGCTAACACGTTTCATCTGAAATGGTAGGCTCCACTGACTGACACACACTTTAGCGTCACTGTCTGCCAAGCCCCGACATCCTAGGAAAGGAAACCATTGGTACCAATGCAATACCATGGACATATAACCACGTTGCATTATTTTAGAATGGCAAAAGGATGTAGAAGATCGACTTTATTTCATCAGTTCAACACCTTTTATAAACTAGTCAACACTTGCTGTTCAGTTGTCAATCAAAACACAGTAAATAGCCTATGCGCCACGACTATGTGGTTGGCTATGTGAAACACGCGAAAGAAAATAAATCTTCCAGAAAACAATAATTAGGCTAAGTGGATTTTGACTCATTGTTCCCAGCTATATTACATGGGACGTGCAAATTCATAAGCATCATGCTCTCTCCCTCCTCTGTGTAACGAAATTTGACAGCAACCAACCACTGCACACAACGGAAAGTGGGACTGACAGCAGACTGAAAATCCCTGTCATCAATTGCTTTGTGAGTGACAGGCACCTATATACTATCAATAGATCACTAAAATATGCACAATGTTCATTCTAGTGGGAGAGGGCTCGACGGACTAGCAAATTGAAAAGTAGCCTAGTTAAGACGAAGTGGAAAAAGTAGCCAGCTGAAACTGAGTCTGTAACCGGCTGATTAGCCGACAGGCCGGCACTAATGGAAAAAAAGTTAAAGGACAGGCAAAATAGATTGTTGGTGGAGAAAGCAACAGATTGATTATTTAAATTGTGCCTGAAGGCAATACAAAACAACTGTTGGTTAACCCCCCGCAACTGCATGGAAAGAAAAGGCTGTGCGTGGAGCCAGTGGTGTCCATGGGCTATTCCTATTCTCCATCTTCCTACGATCCTTAATGTGTCTGGGCTCATGTGGAGAAATGCAAGCCCATGGGTCAATAGGAAACAATGAGCCCTGAATGACCCCCATTGAGAGAGTAACAGCTGGTAGGCGCCCATTCACGAGCCAGCCAGCTGACAGCATGTGCCAACAAAGAGAAGTATAATGTATTAATTAAACAGCTCTCTCTGATGTGATCCTTCCTCGTCTTCTCAAGAACGCAGTCTGCCTCCCTAAAAAACATGCAATTCGGCAGAATGCTTCTTAGTGAGAATTTAGGCCAACATGATCAATCTTGTCTATTGTATACATCTTAGTGCTGAGCGAATAACGGGGGGAAAATGAAAAATATTCACATCCAACTTATCAGGTGCAGGATAGAAAAACATTTTAAATAAAAAAGTAAATATCTGCAACTCTGGTATGGTGATTTAATCAGACGCACAAAGACGACAACATTTCGTCCTAGCGAAGATACAACTCGGACCGAAACCTGACGAGGATCCAACTTGGATTGAAACATTGTCTTTTTCGTGCGTCTGATTAAAATAAGTACTATGTGCTACACCGGTTCATACTTCCTGATGTGATGAGCATAATACTATAGCTAAACTGCTGCTTGTTAGAGAGAATAAAAAGAAACTACTGGAAAATGAAAGAATTGGCTAGGTGGTCACAGAGGACAAACGAGATTAAGAAAAAAAAAAGGTAGGCCCACCTTGCCCATGTATCTACTACTAGGATAAAGCATTTCCAAGAAAATGTAAGCATTGAAACCAATGACTGTATATATGAATGGAAAAAGCCATCGATCAGGTGATACAATTCATTCCTATGTAAAGACTCATCAGCGCATTGAAGCCAAATTAAGGATTTGCACTAGTTACCACAACGTCAAAATTGTCTATATCGTAAAAATGTATGAAAAGAAAAATGTGCTTTTTGGTCTTAATTTATGTTTAGGCGGGTTAAGCATAATGTTAACCGTGTGGTTAAGGTTAAGTTTAAAATCAGATTTTAAAAGGCAAAATTGTACTAACAGGCAGGGTTTATGACATTTGAGGCTGTGGTAAATAATGTTTGTGAACCTTGTATGACCGAGTAGCCAGCTCTAGGAAGAGTCTTGGTGGTTCCAAACTTCTTCCATTTAAGAATGATGGAGGCAACTGTGTTCTTGGGGAACTTCAATGCTGCAGACATTTTTTGGTACCCTTCCCCATATCTGTGCCTCAAAATAATCCTGTCTCTGAGCTCCACGGACAATTCCTTCGACCTCATGGCTTGGCTTTTGCTCTGACATGCACTGTCAACTGTGGAACCTTATATAGACAGGTGTGCGCCTTTCCAAATCATGTCCAATCAATTGAATGTACCACAGGTGGACTCCAATCAAGTTGTAAAAACATCAAGGATGATCAATGGAAACAGGATGCACCGGAGCTCAATTTTGAGTCTCATAGCAAAAGGGTCTGAATACTTATGTAAATAAGGTACAGTGGCAAGAAAAAGTATGTGAACCTTTATGAATTACCTGGATTTCTGCATAAAATGGTCATCAAATTTGATCTATCTTCATCTAAGTCACAACAATAGACAAACAGTCTGCTTAAACTAATAACACACAAATGATTGTTTATGTCTTGTCTATATTGAATACATAATTTAAACATTCACAGTGTAGGCTGGGAAAAGTATGTGAACCCCTAGGCTAATGACTTCTTGGAGTCATGAGTCAGCTAACCCAGAGTACAATCATTGAGACAAGATTGGAGATATTGGTTAGAGCTGCTTTGCCCAATAAATAACACTCACAAGTTTGAGTTTGCTATTCACAAGAAGCATTGCCTGATGTGAACCATGCCCCGAACAAAAGAGATCTCAGAAGACCTAAGATTAAGAATTGTTGACTTGCATAATGCTGGAAAGGGTTACAAAAGTATATCTAAAAGCCTTGATGTTCATCAGTCCAAGGCAGGACAAATTGTCTATAAATGGAGAAAGTTCAGCACTGTTGCTACTCTCCTTAGGAGTGGCCGTCCTGCAAAGATGACTGCAAGAGCACAGCACAGAATGCTCAATGAGGTTAAGAAAAATTCTCGTGTCAACTCAAGATTTATAGAAACCTCTGGAACATACTAATATCTCTGACGAGTCTACGATACGTAAAACACTAAACAAGAATGGTGTTCATGGGAGGACACCACAGAAGAAGCCACTGCTGTCCAAAAGAACATTGCTACACATCTGAAGTTTGCAAAAGTGCACCTGGATGTTATACAGCGTTACTAGCAAAATATTCTGTGGACGAGATGAAACTACAGTTGAGTTGTTTGGAAGGAACACACTACGTGTGGGGAAAAAAAGGCGCAGCACACCAACATCAAAACGTCTTCCCAACTGTAAAGTATGGTGGAGGGAGCATCATGGTTTGGGCTTGCTTTGCTGCCTCAGGGCCTGGCCAGCTTGCTATCATTGATGGAAAAATAAATTCAAGTTTCTCAAGACATTTTGCAAGAGAATGTTGGGCTATCTGTTCCCCAATTGAAGGTCAACAGAAGTTGGGTGATGCAACAGGACAACGACCCAAAACACAGAAGTAAATCAACAACAGAATAGCTTCAACTGAAGAAAATACGACTTCTACAGTGCCCCAGTAAGTGTCCTGACCTCAACCCGATGGTTCACACCAGACATCCCAAGAATATCGCTGAACTGAAACAGTTTTGTAAAGGGGAATGGTCCAAAATTCCGCCTGACCGTTGTGCTGATCTGATCCGCAACTACAGAAAACATTTGGTTGAGGTTATTGCTGCCAAAGGAGGGTCAACCAGTTATTAAATCCAAGGGTTCACATACTTTTTCCACCCTGCACTGTGAATGTTTACACGGTGTGTTCAATAAAGACATGAAAACGCATAATTGTTTGTGTGTTATTAGTTATTAGAATAAACACTCCTTTTTTTTCTGACTGTTTATTGTTCTGACCTAGATGAAGATCAGATCAAATTTTATGACCAATTTATGCAGAAATCCAGGCATTTCCAAAGGGTTCACATACAGTGGCAAGAAAGTATCTGTTTATTTTTTATAAATTTGCAAAAATGTCTAAAAACCTGTTTTTTATTGTGTGTAGATTTTTATTTAAATCAAATGTAAAATAAGGCTGTATCGTAACAAAATGTGGAAAAGGTCAAGGTTGTCCGAATACTTTCCGAATGCACTGTATGTATTGCGCTCCTTCATCAAGTTGTAAAATAAAGCAGATCAGAAACTGTCTACTCTTTACTCGACTGATTTAGCTGGCAAGGTAACTGCTGTTTAACTTAAAAAAGGAGTGTTTATTCGCAGTGCTGAGCTCGTATTGTAACTGAAATGTACAGTTAGCTAATGTCTAATCACCTCTCGACTGAGATGAATGAATAACCTACACTAGCAGCTACCACAGACAGGTATCTGTGTGACCACCATTTGCCTCATGCAGTACGACATATCCTTCACATAGAGTTGATCAGGCTATTGATTGTGGCCTGTGGAATGTTGTCCCATTCCTCTTCAATGGCTGTGCGAAGATGCAGGATATTGGCGGGAACTGGAACACACTGTTCCAGAGCATCCCAAACGTGCTCAATGTTTGACGTGGCTGGTGAATATGCAAAACTGGGACATTTTGAGCTTCCAGGAATTGTGTACAGTTCCTTGTGACATGGGGCCGTGGATTATCATGCTGAAACATGAGGTGATGGCAACGGATGAATGGTACCATAACAGACCTCAAGATCTTGTCACAGTATCTCCGTGCATTCAAATTGCAATTGATAAAATGCAATTGCTTTCATTGTCCGAAGCTCATGCCTGCCCATACCATAACCCCACCTGTCTGCAGTTCTGAGGCCGGTTGGACTTACTGCCAAACACCTTACATGTTTTACCAAAAGTTCCGTATCGCATTTCCATGCGCCTCCCAAATTTTGTAACAATGCTGAGGGCTCTGTATAGCTTCTCCGCATTGACATAATTGGTTGACGGTAGGTGGGGGTGGTACATGTTGTATAAACAAACTTACTTCCTTGACAACAGCTCTGCTCTGCACTGCTCAGCGAAGCGCAAGGAGTATGAATGCCCTGTCTTCTGCTGAGGCCGTACACCGTAAATGCTGCATGGCCAATGTAGACGTCACCAGTTGTACATTTACCATTAATTCTTAATCTACAATGATTGTTTCAGTCATTTCTGTTAATGCATAAAATATTATTATTCCAGTCTTACCATTCTCATTGTCAAAGTGGACAAATTGTTTGCAGAGCGCACCAACTATGCTACACTTGTGAGAAACCAATTTTGGTTTATTTCTTATGAGTTTCGTCCATTTAGTCATTGTCTTTTGTTTAGAGTGCTCATGTGAATGTTGAGTAGGGATGCGCAAGCACATAAGTAGGCCTATAGGCTACCTGGCCTGCGCCCAAATGAAGGAATATTAAACGTGCCCATTTGGGGATCTGATAGTATTTCTGATTGGCTTAACGCACCACCACTAACAAGCTGTGGAGCTTCTCAAAGAAATGTTTTCTTCACCTCAAAACAGGCAAACAAAAAAAAGTGTGTTTTTACAACCATTGAGAATGACAATAGAGTTCAACGTATTTGAAAAATCTTTCCATCTTTCTCCCTTACGATAATGAATCAGCGTGAAATGCAAAAATGTCATGCTCTGATCCAGTGGAAACGTCAAGAAATAGGCCTACCTGATTACTTCTTATCAGTGCTTGACTGAAATAGGTTCCGGTAATCATTTTGGGTGCTGGTACTGTTTATATTAGGTGTAGGAGCTCCATAATACTTTTGAGCTAATATTCTATGGGAGGACCAGGAGCTCAAGCAGTACAACATTTCAGATGCCGGTACTCAGCTCCGGTGAGCTCCTGCCCAAGTCAAGCATTGCTTCTTATGCCTTGCGCAAATAGCCTACAACGGTGTCTGTCCCAAACTCACTGGCCTGGGAAACTGAGGACCTGTCATGCCAAAGTGTCCCCATCTACGTCACAATGGGATTCGATGAGTTCAAGCTTCTGTTGCTAGGGCTGTTGCTACAACTTGCAACATTCTGACTGGATTAATGAACCCAAGTGTCCGTTGCTACGCTGGTTGTTTGGCTCTATTTTACCTCATAGCAGTCGTGAAGGAAGGAGGACGCAGGCAGTTCTAGTTCTATTTCACCACATAAACGCATGCTCAGTCCGCACAAAATTATTACCTCAGAATTGCTCTCCAAGGTCGGTGTTTTTGACTGTGACAACCTGCCTACTACCTACTGCTTCAGAGGACCGAAAATACTGGAAAGAGAAAACTTTATTTACCATGTATTTGTCGTTATATAAGTACATATTGTTAAATAGGAATAAATAATTTAAGCTGTTTTAAGATTGACGTTGCTAGCTAATGTACTTATCATTTTATACCTCAACCTGCCTAGTCAGCTAACCAGCTACAGTAGCTGGCTAGCTAGCCAGACAGTATTATTTAGCTAACGTTAGCTAGCTAGCAAGTAAGCTACTGTAACTGTTATTGCAGCTTTCTGTTTGTATGTAGCTTGCACTTCAAAGGCATCCCTCAAGATTTTCTTTTGTCTCTCCAAACCAGGCGAAGTATTATGAAGACTGATCGCAACATTGAGAATTTCACAATTCAAGGTAATGTTAAGCAGTTAACTTCAATTAGATAACTGGACTGTTTTACAACCCTTTTCAACAAACATTTTCCATCTAACGTTAGCTAGTTGCGAGCTATACATGTAGTTCAGTGGAGGCTGCTGAAGGGAGGATGGCTCATAATGTCAGAAATGGAGTAAATGGAATGGTATCAAATACGTGGTTCCCATGTGGTTAATACATTCAATTGACTCCATTCCAGCCATTATTATGAGCTGTCCTCCCCTCAGTAGCCTCCACTGATAGTTATATCTCTGTCATATTGAGGTGTCTAGCTATAAGTTAAACCTGATCAATCAAATGGATAGGTGTAAGCAATTATGGTAATTCCAAATACCCTTAACCAGGGGGAAGGATGGTCAGCCACACAGGAGGGTGACTTTTACTAAAGAGGAGGCCGTGCTGACAGATGCATGCTGGCCATTTCGGAGTGAGACACATGATTGCCAAAATCAACCTACACTTATTCTGACAGGGAATTGTCAAGGACGTGGACAGCTGGGTAAGTGAAATAATAATAGAATGTACATAATAAAGAAAAGGTTAAGTACATTCTATTATATCTGAAATTAGTATTATTTCAATGAAGTAATGTTTCAATTTGTCACCGTTTGCTTAAAAGGTCAGTACCCTGTCTAGCATGCAGAAGTTTGAGAGGTTGAAGACTGTGGTTGAAGCCCATCAGTTGTTTCACCATGGCACATGATCGGTAAGTGTCCCAATTAAAATGTTATAATGGTTTCTTTATTTGACCACAGCAGAGTGCAATATCAAAGAATGTGTGTGTGTGTCCTTACAAATATGAAAATCTGCATTCTGTATGACACAATAGATGTAAGAAAAAAGTATATCTCTAACACGGTACAGATGTTACAGGTTATATTCTGTCACCAAAGGTTAGTTTTATTTATTTTTTACCATTTGTTTTTGTTTTTCCATTGTACATAAATCAGACATTTTAGTATCTTACATTGTCAATAGATAACACTTTCCTACCCCCTCCAGGTTTGGTGAAAGGACCAACACCGAACCTCTTGCCATGGGCAAGTTCCTTGATTGGTACCAGGAAGGGTGGGAGAACAACCTGAAGGTAATTCTCTTTGCACACAACAGTAGCATCTAGGCCGAGTACGGGCGGGAGCCGCAGCTGTTGAATGAGGCAAACAACACAATTGTATATACAATTATTGCATATACTGTAGTCTTATAAATTTGTGATCGACTTAGTGTTGTTTGACTATTGCTATTTTGTATAACGTACTTTTAGATCACTGAAACTCCACCTGATGTGGTGGAAGTTGTCGAACCAGATCAGAACACCTTCGAAGACTACCTTCAGGCACGGACTGAGAACGATGTGGAGATTTTTGACCAGGTAAAAATGATAGTCAGCTGTTAATTTATTTTCTTGCCCTCCAAGAGATATGTAAGAAATGTATTTGTAATATGAAATATAATTGCATGTAATTCCTGTCATCAATCAAGGTGAGACTGAACCTGCACCTACCCGCCTGTCCAACATCACTACTCTGGACGGCTCTGACTTAGAATACGTGGACAACTACAAATACTTAGGTGTCTGGTTAGACTGTAAACTCTCCTTCAAGACCCATATCAAACATATCCAATCCAAAGTTAAATCTAGAATTGGCTTCCTATTTCGCAACAAAGCATCCTTCACTCATGCTGCCAAACATACCCTTGTAAAACTGACCATCCTATCAATCCTCGACTTTGGCGATGTCATTTACAAAATAGCCTCCAATACCCTACTCAACAAATTGGATGCAGTCTATCACAGTGCAATCCGTTTTGTCACCAAAGCCCCATATACTACCCACCATTGCGACCTGTACGCTCTCGTTGGCTGGCCCTCGCTTCATACTCGTCGCCAAACCCACTGGCTCCATGTCATCTACAAGACCCTGCTAGGTAAAGTCCCCCCTTATCTCAGCTCGCTGGTCACCATAGCATCTCCCACCTGTAGCACACGCTCCAGCAGGTATATCTCTCTAGTCACCCCCAAAACCAATTCTTTCTTTGGCCGCCTCTCCTTCCAGTTCTCTGCTGCCAATGACTGGAACGAACTACAAAAATGTCTGAAACTGGAAACACTTATCTCCCTCACTAGCTTTAAGCACAAACTGTCAGAGCAGCTCACAGATTACTGCACCTGTACATAGCCCGCCTATAATTTAGCACAAACAACTACCTCTTTCCCTACTGTATTTTATTTATTTTGCTCCTTTGCACCCCATTATTTGTATTTCTACATTGCACATTCTTCCACTGCAAATCTACCATTACAGTGTTTTACTTGCTATATTGTATTTACTTTGCCACCATGGCCTTTTTTTGCCTTTACCTCCCTTCTCACCTCATTTGCTCACATCGTATATAGACTTGTTTATACTGTATTATTGACTATATGTTTGTTTTACTCCATGTGTAACTCTGTGTCGTTGTATCTGTCGAACTGCTTTGCTTTATCTTGGCCAGGTCGCAATTGTAAATGAGAACTTGTTCTCAACTTGCCTACCTGGTTAAATAAAGGTGAAATTTAAAAAAATAAAATAAAATATTTCTCTCTTCCTAGGGTTACCTCGGTGGAAGCCAACAATCTTCTACAGTTGGAGAAGTTGGACGGTCGACCACTGGAAGCACTGACGCCCTACACTTCAGTGAAGCCCAAAAGACAAAGTATGTTAAGCTTTGGTTGCCATTTGAGATAGCAAGAAATGGTAGTTCTGCTAAACTTATAAAAATGTACCTCTTCAAATGACTTTAGGACCATCGACTGTCCGAGCCCCCCAGGAGGTATCCCATCCACCAGAACCAGTGAGTCCAAATCAGTCTGATTCTCTGTGCTCTGAATCGGAGGGGGACCAGCTTGAGTTAGGCTATACCTTCCAAGTGTTGAAAAGTACATATCTCCCGTTTCTAACACTACACTAATCGATCTATTTTTTTCACAGTAAAGTGTAACCTGTGTGTTTGCTTGTTTAAGTCTCTGTCTCCTACCCTGTTCCCTTTAACTCTGCTCCTGTTCTCCAGGAGCTAGGGGTTCTGCCCAACACCCAGACACGTATTCACCCGATGTCCTCCATTACCAACCACCCTCCAACTTTTCATTACATCATCTACAGCCACTGTCATGATCTGCTAAGAAAGTTATCTTGCTCGATCATACTGAGCACATAATATTTGAGATACAAAGATTAACTAAAAACACTAGCACTGCACACACTCAGACCAAAGAGAGCAGCATTGCCTGGACTTTGCAGTCTCCCTCTTCAAGTCCCCCTTCTGAGACTGGCTGCCTGTTGAGAACAAGTGACACCCACACAGCAACCACCTCCTCTATATTCCACACAGCAGAATATTTCAATCCATGATTGCCATGTGAGTGCACAACAATTCTGTGAGAAATTAATGGCCCAAAACTCTCAACATTTGTGTTAAAATCTTAAATATAACAGGGTTGGTTTTTGCAGCTGTTTCACAAGGTGTTAATTATTGTAAGCTGTATGGTATCCTTTGATGCTATTTATTTGATCCACATTATTCATTGTTGGAGCCTAGTTACCTACATATTAAACCACAAGGGTGTACTATGCGAAATAGAAAAGAAAGAAAAAAGAGGACTACTGAAATTAAATTATTTTAATGTAGATAAGGGAAGAGCACTTTTCACTTTTTATTTATTATATTTTATTCAAACATTAAGGTCAGTCAATACGGAACATTTCAAGAACGTTGAAAGTTATCTGCGGTCGCAAAAACCATCGCTATGATGAAACTGGCTCTTACGAGGACCTCCACAGGAAAGGAAGAACGAGAGTTACCTCTGCTGCAGAGGATACGTTCATTAGAGAGTGAGCAGCCTCAAAAATTGATCACAAATAAATGCCACAGAGTTCAAGTAACAGACACATCTCAACATCAACTGTTCAGAGGAGACTGCATGAAACAGGCTTCCATGGTCGAATTGCTGCAAAGAAACCATTACTAAAGGACACCAATAATAAGAAGAGACTTGCTTGGGCCAAGAAACACAAGCAATGGACCTTAGACTGGTGGAAATCTGTCCTTTGGTCTGATGAGTCCAAATTTGAGATTTTTTGTTCCAATCACCGTGTCTTTGCGAGACGCAGAGTAGGTGAACGGATGATCTCCGCATGTGTGGTTCCTGCCGTGAAACATGGAGGAGGTGGTGTAATGGTGTTGGGATGCTTTGCTGTTGACACGGTCTGTGATTTATTTAGAAGTCAAGGCACACTTAACCAGCATGGCTACCACAGCATTCTGCGGCGATAAGCCATGCCATCTGGTTTGCGCTTAGTGGGACTATAATTTGTTTTTCAACAGGACAATGACCCAAAACACACCTCCAGGCTGTGTACGGGTTTTTTGACCAAGGAGAGTTGATGGACAATGCTGCATCAGATGACCTGGCCTCCAATCACCCAACCTCAACCCAATTGAGATGGTTTGGGATGAGTTGGACAACAAAGTGAAGGAAAAGCAGCCAGCAAGTGCTCTGTATATGTGGGAACTCCTTCAAGACTGTTTAGATTTTTTTAAACACTTTTTGGGGTACCGCATGATTCCATATGTAATTTCTTAGTGTTGATGTCTTCACTAATATTCAACAATGTAAGAAAATAGTAAAAATAAAGAAAACCCCTTGAATGAGTAGGTATGTCCAAATGTTTGACTGGTACTGTACATGGATGAGTATCTGAAAATGGCCTGAGGGGATGTAATTGTAAATTATGTAAATAATGCTGCTGTTGTCTTCAAGGCCAGATGGTGTGATTTATCTTTAGCCACCCAGCACATAGCAACAAAGACAAGAACAGGCAGCTTTACACTTAATGCTGGAACTGTGTGTGCGTCAAATTTTTCAAAAATATTTAGAAAAACTCAATTTACGGGTGTAAAAAAACATTGCAATGTTCAAAACATTGCTCTGCATTACTGATAGAGCTCTGTGTGTGCCTACAAGATAACTGTTTATGGTATTTATTTTAAAACATTAGCTCTATTTTAAACAACGTTTGACCATTTTGAAGAGTGTGCAACTGAAGGGATTTGAAGTGTCATCAACTTTATTTACCAGGTGGGGTCTACAATGCAGTCTCCCCAAACAAATTCCAGAATAGAACTGATTGTCACAGGGCGGCAGGGTAGCCTAGTGGTTAGAGCGTTGGTCCTAGTAACCGGAAGGTTGCAAGTTCATACCCCCGAGCTGACAAGGTACAAATCTGTCGTTCTGCCCCTGAAGGGCAGAACCCACCGTTCCTAGGCCGTCATTGAAAATAAGAATTTGTTCTTAACTGACTTGCCTAGTTAAATAAAGGTAAAATAAAAATAAACAGGGAATGCCATAAGATGACTGACTTACAATGGTGATTGAAAATGACTGTCATAAAAAAAGTGTACCAAAAAGAAATAACATATTTACTAAAACTAATTTACACAACAGTCAGTCACTGATTTCATCTAAACTTCTTATGGCTCAGGGGCAGTATTGAGTAGCTTGGATGAAAAGGTGCCCATATCAAATGGCCTGCTCCTCAGTCATAGTTGCTAATATTTGTATATTATTATTAATTATTGGATAGAAAACACCATGAAGTTTCTAAAACTGTTTGAATTATGTCTGAGTATAACAGAACTCATATAGCAGGCAAAAACCTGAGAAATTCCACTTCCTGTTTCTTTTTCCTGGAGGTGGCATATTTTCAACCAAGGTCTCATTGAAATTACAGCGAGATATGGATGAGTTTTCACTTCCTACACCTTCCACTAGATGTCAGCAGTCAATAGAACTTTGTCTGATGACTATAATGTGAAGGGGGGTCGATTGACACAGGAAATAGTCACCACAGCCATGAGTGGACCATGCTTTCACCAGGGGAAGGACTTGCGTTCCACCGCTCATCTGAAGTAATTCTAATTCTCCGGTTGGAACGTTATTCAAGATATATGTAAACAACATTCTAAAGATTTATTCAGTACATCGTTTGACATTTCGTCATGTTATAGTGGACGCACTTTGTGACTTTGGAATTGTTTACCAAACTCGCTAACCAAAGTAGCTAATTGGACATAAATAACGGACATTTTTGAACAAATCAAGAATTTATTGTGGACCTGGGATTCCTAGGACTGCATTCTGATGAAGTTCATCAAAGGTAAGAAAACATTTATCATGTATTTTCTGGTTTCTGTTGACTCCAACATGGAGGATAACTTGGCTACTGTTCTGAGCGCCGTCTCAGATTATTGCATGGGTTGCTTTTTCCGTAAACTTTTTTTGAAATCTGACACAGCGCTTGCATTAAGGAGAGGTATGTCTACAATTCCATGTGTATAACTTGTATTATCATCTATATTTATGATGAGTATTTCTGTTGAAACGATGTGGCTATGCAAAATCACTTGATGTTTTTGGAACTAGTGAATCTAACGCGCCAATGTAAACTCAGATTTTTTTATATAAATATGAACTTTATCAAACAAAACATGCATGTATTGTGTAACATGAAGTCCTATGAGTGTCATCTGATGAAGATAATTCAAGGTTAGTGATCAATTTTATCTTTATTTATGCTTTTTGTGAATGGTATATTTTGCTGGAAAATGGCTGTGCTTATTGTGGTTTGGTGGAGACCATACATAATCGTTTGTAGTGCTTTCGCTGAAAAGCCTATTTGAAATTGGACACTTGGGTGGGATTAACAACAAGAATAGCTTTAAAATGATATAAAACACATGTATGTTTTAGGAATTGTAATTATGAGATTTCTGTGGTTTGAATTTGGCACCCTCTATTTTCACTGGTAGTTGTCATATTGATCCCGATATCGGGATTGCAGCCATAACAAGTTAAGGATTCGGGCAGAGCTGAACAGGAAGAGTGTAGGACAGTAGAAGGTGGGTTTGAAGGGCTAATAATGGATCATACTAGTCCTCAGATGAGCTATGGCCTGCATACTTTGTGTCCTCATTGCTGTTCTCTTCAACGGGGGAATGATTAGCTTTGCCCCAACATCAGCCAACATCCCCTCGATGGTGAATCCCTTGTCAGCCATGATACCATCTCCAGGCTCCAGTAACTCCACAATTCCTGACAGCCTTTTGAGGTCTCGGTCAGAGAGTAGTTACGGTTCGGTGTAGAGCTCAGAGACAAAGGTAACTGCTGCACATGGGGCAATCCCGATTAGCCCTTTGAAGGTGTTAGTGTTCTTATAAAAGGAGAATATCTCAGATTGAAGAGTAAGGATGTTGAATTCTCACATCTTATTTCTGTGCATTCAATGATAACTCTGACGTCTGGACTGTGCTGTTGGAACTTGTTAGGCATCATCACAATCGCATGCTCTCTGGTCATCCAGATGGGCAATGAACCCAGGACTAGGAAAAGATAGTTGGCTCATGTGATGACTACACGGTTGACAGTAGGGACACTTATTCTAGAGATTAGAGGTCGACCGATTAAATCGTAATGGCCGATTAATTGGGGCAGATTTCAAGTTATCATAATCGCAAATTTTTGGACACTGATTTTAAAAAAAAAAACTTTATTTAATCTTTATTTAACTAGGCAATTCAGTTAAGAACACATTCTTATTTTCAATGACGGCCTAGGAACGGTGGGTTCTGCCCTTCAGGGGCAGAACGACAGATTTTCACCTTGTCAGCTCGGGGGATACAACCTGAAGGTTAACTAGTCCAACGCAATAACGACCTGCCTCTTGTTGCACTCCACAAGGAGACTGCCTGTTACGCGAATGCAGTAAGCCAAGGTAAGTTGCTAGCTAGCATTAAAAACATATCTTATAAAAAACAATCAATCATAATCACTAGTTAACTATACATGGTTGATGATATTACTAGATATTATCTAGCGTGTCCTGCGTTGCGTATAATCTGACTGAGCATACAGGCAGCTGACTGAGCAGTGGTAGGCAGAAGCAGGCACGTAAACATTCATTCAAACAGCACTTTTGTGCGTTTTGCCAGCAGCTCTTCGTTGTGCGTCAAGCATTGCGCTGTTTATGACTTCAAGCCTATCAACTCCCGAGATTAGGCTGGTGTAACCGAAGTGAAATGGCTGGCTAGTTAGCGCACGCTAATAGCGTTTCAAATGTCACTCGCTCTGAGCCTGTGGTTGTTTCCTTTGCTCTGCATGGGTAACGCTGCTTCGAGGGTGGCTGTTATCGTTGTGTTTCTGGTCCGAGCCCAGGGAGGAGCGAGGAGAGGGACGGAATCTATACTGTTAAACTTGCAATACTAAAGTGCCAATAAGAACATCCAATAGTCAAAGGTTAATGAAATACAAAAGGTATAGAGGGAAATAGTCCTATAATAACTACAACCTAAAACTTCTTACCTGGGAATATTGAAGACTCATGTTAAAAGGAACCACCAGCTTTCATATGTTCTCATGTTCTGAGCAAGGAACTTAAACGTTAGCTTTCTTACATGGCACATATTGCACTTTTACTTTCTTCTTCAACACTTTGTTTTTGCATTATTTAAATAAAATTGAACATGTTTTATTATTTATTTGAGGCTAAATTGATTTTATTGATGTATTATATTAAGTTAAAATAAGTGTTAATTCAGTATTGTTGTAATTGTCATAATTACACATTTTAAAAAATATATTTAAAAAATGTAATTGTCCGATTAATCACTATAGGCTTTAGGTCCTATAGGTCCTCCACTATAGGTCCTCCAATAATCGGTATCGGCGTTGAAAAATCATAATCGGTCGACCTCTACTAGAGATGTCAGACAAGACCTTCACCTTGTCAATGATTTGCAACTTGCGGTTAGGACTGGCGGTTGTTTCCTGTCCAATTAGCAATCCCATTCTCTGTCCATTGGACCAGCTTAGATGCAGTGAAAATCTTTGACTGGAAATGGGTATAGAATCGGCTTATTCTCCGTTTCTGGACATGATGTTCGAGCTCTCTGATCCTTTCTGCTGCAGCATCGAGTGCACCTGTTGTTAAAAGTGACTTGACTAGATTACCCTGATTTAGATCATATTTAATTTATGGTTGGACATTGTTCATAATGTCTACATCAGGGACAGTGGTAAAATCAATAGGTGACCCCATTAAAGCCTAAGCACTGTGGATAAGTAGGATGGTAAACACTAATGAAAATGACACTATTCTTGTAAAATAGGTAGATAAACTCTCCCCAAAAAATGAAAATGTGGGTTAGCTGACTTTACTTGAGTTACACAATGCCCAAACCTGACGCGCGTGTGCTCTACTTGATTTTGTCCCCCCACACCAAACGCAAATATGACAAGCAGGTTGAAATATCAAAACAGACTCTGAACCAATTATATTAATTTGGGGACAGGTCGAAAAGCATTCATTTGTGCTATTTAGCTAGCTAGCTTGCTGTTGCTAGCTAATTTGTCCGGATATAAACAAGGAGTTGTTATTTCACTTGAAATGCACAAGGTCCTCTACTCCGACAATTAATCCACACATAAAAAGGTCAACCGAATCGTTTCAAGACATCTCTCCTCCTTCCAGGCTTCTTTTACATGGCGATTGGCAACTAATAATGTGCATTACCAATGAGGAAATGGGAGAAGCAGGACTTGCAGAGCGCAGGACTTGCAGAGCGTTCTGCATTACAAATATAATCAATTTCTATTTTAGCACCTGGCAATGCAGACGCTCGTTGGCGCGCACGAGCAGTGTGGGTGCAATGATTGAAAAACATGTACATTTATTTTGCAACACTATGGTACGCGATGCGACCGGTGTGGTCAGCATGTTAGGCTAATCACTGGTCTACCTTTAATAGAACTAGTGTAACGTTAACCTAGCTCCTATTTTCATAATGTTTGAATGTTGCTAGTAATGGCAGCATTCTTTACATAGCTGATGTGTATTGACATAGAATTACATTAATATTATAATGCTGAATGTTAGACATAGGACGTAATGTGTATGTACATGGAGGAGTCGTCGTGTAGTTGTAGTCTGCTGCTGCAACCTCTAGAGAGACGTCCTCGTCCAGCTCTTCATCAGAAGAAGGGATGGGATGAATATCATCTCCGAGATGAGCTCGTCCTTTCATATACTGATTCCCGTTGTGGCAGATCTTCCCCACAGTTATTCCAATGAAACCGGGACAGGACAACTCTGATCTTCAGCAGTTTGCGACCAGCCGCAATGGTGTAGTCCGTTTGTGTTGAAATGTAGGCTACATACAAAGGCGGTACCACAGAGTATTAAACGTAGGGCATTAAACTCTTTTCACAAGCATGAACCAATTTTTTGCTCTCTTCCAAGTTTCTTGGAAAAGCATGGAAACTTATATGTACGGGTGCTTTTGCCTGTTATTAGTACAGAGAAGTAAGATAGAGCCCATAATGCAATTCTTCAGAAAATGGAAATAGCTTCAAAATGTTATCAGATTTGAAGTAAATGGCAGAAAATATTTAGCCGAAGTCCGACAAATTCATTGCTTAAAATAATTATGACATGTTAAAAAAAATGAGCAATGTAATAAAGTAATGACTTTTCAAACAAGTTACACGTTACGTTGGCAGACAATTTGTTAGCTACGCTATCCTTACGAACTGCATATCATTACAGCGGTATGTGCCTGTATGTTAGCTAGCTACCTAATGTTAGTTGCCTACTAATACATCAAACTTGCCAGTACATTAATTATATGCTATTCAACTAACTACCCAACATTTATTGACTTGATTATTCACGTCATGCTTTGCTTAGCTAAAGTGGTACAGTCGTTGTGCGTTCTCAATGGACATTGTTAATGAAGGGTACGTTTTCATAAATTCACACTGGATATCTACACCAATTTCAGAGCACTCTCGTCTAAGTGTGCCAGAACGCAGAATAACTGATGCATTTATGAAAGCTCAACACCCGTTGAATATGGCCGGTGTCTGTAAATATCTGCAAAAAGCGTACTTAAATTGGTGCCAGCAGCAGTTACAGACACCAACGCTATAGACAACATGAAAACAGCTTAATCAGCTCTGCTAGGGAGAGTGAAATGGTCAGAGTGAGGAGTTCTCTAATTTGTGTATGGAAGTAGCTAAAAAGATAGCCAACATTAGCCAGTTAGCTTGGGTGCTTGACTGCCGTTGTGAGGTCAGATCAACCCTACTCCTCGACCAGTGCCCAGTGTGCACTTTGAATGCTCGGAATTTACAAAACGCCAAGAGAGCACTCTGGCACTACAAATTGAATTTAGAAACACACCCGTAGTCGTAAAATGTCTAGCTAGTAATTTGTTATGCTAACAAGCTAGTAATTTGTTATGCTAACAAGCTAGTAAGAGGTTGCATAGCAACAGCATCAACTTCCAGTAGACAAGCGAAGAGCTAGTACACTCAACTGAAAGGATACCGTTCGTTTACAGTATACTAAAATTAACTAATAGTGTATAGTATTATATACACTCATTAAGTGTGCAGTATACAGTATGTTAAAACTGTTATTCAAACAACAAATGAGGTTGCCAAGTCACGTGGTGTAAGAGCTATTGAAATTTGAATATTGTGATCATGCACTTTGTTGACTGTCTTTAACTAGTGTCAGTGCGCAAGGCTGTCTAAAAATAAGACCCCTGCAATGTTGTATAGCTTTTTTACTTCATAAAAGAGCCTCATCTGGTGTATATAACGTTAGATCAAATCGTTCGCGACCTATTGAAGATTTAAGGTCCGAATATTCGGCAAATATCTAATCTCAAACCAACTTTAACCACGGTGTTAAACCGTACCATATGTTGACTGACTAGAAGAGCAGATGAGGGAGAAAAAAACATCGAGATCCAAATAGCTACCGTTAGCTAAGAAAACATGCACGCAATAGCTAACATCATGATGATGCTTACCGTTATTGTTATTTGTAATGTGAGCTAACTAGTGTATCACATTTTAATCCCAACTCAATTAAGGTAGCTACCAAACTAGCTAGTTATCAACCAGCTAATAATATTAGCCAGCTAACGTTGTTAGCTATCCGCTAAGAAGATAGCAGAAACACAACAGGGAGAGATAATTTAGAAAAGGCTAGCAAACATTTTCTTTGACCGTGCTAGCTAGCTAAATATCCATAAGACTCACCTTTTACATCGCCAGCTAGTGCCTTCCAGGTAGGAGAGTACTGGATGCAGTGACCACACCATGATGAGTAGAACTGGACCAGCCAAGCTGTGGAAGAGTTGACCAAAGTCTGCTTGACAGTCGCGCTTGTCAGTATAACCACGGGGTCCTTCTCAGAATACAGCCGAGTGGTTAGAGACGGATTAAATAGAAACACAAAAATAATGCTCGTTTTGAACAATAAAAAAACTGTTTTTCGGAGCGAAGGGCAGCCATCAACACACAGAGTCGCCATATCGTAAAGACAATGTGGAGATGGAAAGCGACAGGCTACGGACGGACACGCCTGGTGCCAAAATTGATGACGTATATCGATTGGAGACAAACGGATTCGGTTCAGTCAAAGATTTGTTAAACTAAAACAAGATATACCACAGCCTGTCATCTCCAATGGGAACGAATGAGCAATAGCGGGCAGAACAAGCAAGGTGGGCACTAGCTAGCGAGATCCTATTGGCGCGTTCTAGCAGACGTCTGCATATTTCCGTTAGGGAACGCCTCCTCTGTGAAGTGCGCGTGTGCAATAACCCAATTCGCCTTTGTACTCATTCTAAACAACACGATTTAAAACAAATAACATATTGTAGGGAATATGAAACTGTATTGAGATCAAATGTTTCATCGATGAGAAAATGTGCAGAATGTCAGCCAAAATCCATCTCGTTCCTGCTTCCCCCACTGCCGGCCAGTGGGCTTCCTCTCTCAAAGCGGATGATTTATACATCCGTTAAAATATCTGTGATTGTGTTATCTGTGATAAAATATTGTGATTGCGGCTAGAATCTTCAGCGAGACTGAAATGTGTCTGCCGAAGTTGGGACTTGGGAATGTTCAGAGTGGTTCCGTTTTTATCCGAGTGAATTGTTCGTTGTTGTTTTGGGATTTATTAAAACAAAAAGTCAATGCCGTAGGTGTACATTTTCGGTGCAATAAATGTGCTTCAGCGGTCACCCTGGTCTGATGTTGGATACACCATGTCGCTACCTTCCACTAACGCTTCGATCACACCAACGATGATTACGCAGCATCATCTGGATATGTGTGCAACAAAAGTTCATAAATCACCTTCTGCTTGCTACCATTTCTGTCAAGCGGCCTGCGTATACAGTTTGAAGAATATATTCGATAAATCCAACATAAGAGACACACAGAATGCACGTCAACTGCCTCTGCAACGCAATGTTGCAAGGCAAGTGCAATGTTCCATTGGAAATTAATGTACTTCTGTTGTACCAAAATGCAAAAGTGCAAAAACATTGTCGCTGTAATCGAGGCGTAACATGCTGACCACATCGCCTGCGATTTGCGTACAAGCATTGTAAAATAAATGTACACATACTTGTTATTCAATCACACATGTTACACATACCTGCTCACGTGCATGCTAAAATATATATTTTTTTATATATTTTTTTTTTTGTGGGGGGGGGTCAGCTTTAATATTGCAGGTAGATCAATGTAATTGACTGAATCACTTCCAATCCCCCATATATTTTTTTTATCAAATATATATATTTATATACATACACAGACCTGTATTTCCATCTTATACATACTATATACATTTTATGGACACACTATTTTACAATAGTTTTATTTTGTTTGTTTTTAACTCTTGTCCTTCCTCCACCCTCAACCTCTCCCATATATGGATGATATCCATCCGGTTCTATTTGCCATATATTTCAAACTGTGCTCTTTCAAAAAGTTCTTAAGCTATATACGTTTTACGGGCACATTATGTATGTTTTACATTCGTTATCTTGTTGTTATTAGTCCCAACCTTCAGCTCCATTCAATCCCTCCCATCTATCTCTTAACACCATCCATATTGGATTTCTATTTGCTATGCATTTTTCAACTGTGCTGTGAGGTTTCACAAAAGTTCTGAACATTTCTATTCTCATTGTTCCTACAGATTGTAAATTGAAAATATATATTTTTGCTAAAAGTATTATTATATTACTGATCGACTGACTATGACTTTTCAGATCGCCCAGTAGTGCTGTCCGCAGGGTTAGCTCCAGATAAATATTGCAATTCTTCAACCGTTCCTGGACCTGTGACCAAAAACAAGCTACATAATGGACAGTACCAAAACAAATGATCTAATGATTCTGCCTCTTCGCAGTAAAATCTGCAGTGCTGGGAAGGTTGTATCCCCCATATAAATAACATTCTGTTGGTTGCAAGAATTCTGTATAATAATTTAAATGGAAAAATTCAACATTTCGAATAGGGTGTCGTTTTGCGTATCAGTTCATAAACCATGTGCCATGGAATCGGTACATCAAAAATCTCTTCCCAACTATTTTGCAATCTATATGGCACGGCTGTACATTTTTTGGGTCCTAAATTAAATGAAACTAGTATAGACAAATTCCTTACTTTTTTCCCCCTTCCACTTTCCTCTTCCATTTTTTGCGGTAATGCTGCAATTAGTTGGATGTAATTTTGGGTAGAACTTGGTTCTATTTTTGATGCATGATGTGCTTCAATTCCAGCCTCTCTCATCTCCTCATTGGTTTTTAAGAGCACATACCCACGTGGGTGATTGAAAGCTGAACTGAGGTCCACAATCCAGTCGGTTGTAGTAATGCACCTTAATATTGGTTGCTAACCTCCATATGAAGTCCACAGAAGAAGAAGAGATTACTAGAAACTAACTAAGTTTACCCTTTTATCTGTGGATTAATTATCGGAGTAGAGAACACACAATTTTTTGTGACTCAGAAAGTGTAAAAATTCAGCAAAAATCCAGGAAAAAATGCACCTTGTGCATTTAATGTAAAATAACAACCCAGTGTTTATATTCCAGGACAACAGCAAGCAAGCTAACTAAATGTCCATAAATGTTTCACGTGTTTCCACCTGTCCCCAAATTAATATAGTTAGTTCAGAGTTCGTTTTGATATTTCAACCTGCGTGTCCTGATTGTGTCTGGTGTGGATGGACAAAATCAACCTTGCGCATGCGCGTGCCTGGTGTAGTCAGCATGTTACATGCTGACCATACCGCCCCGTGTTGCATATGTGAGTATTGCAAAATAAATGTACATATGCATGTTATTTAATAATTTCATCCAAACTGCTCACGAGCATCTGCATAGCCAGGCGCTAAAATAGAACTTGGTTCTATTTGTGGTAATGCACCTTATTAAAAGTTGGTTGCCAATCGCCATATAAAGTCCACAAAAGAAGAAGAAGACTGGAGGAGGAGAAATAACTATCTAGGTTTCCCCTTTTATTAATTGTCAGAGTAGAGAACACACTATTTTGTGTGACTCAAAATTGGTTAAAATTCTACAAAGATCCAGAAAAAGGACCTTGTGCATTTCAGGTAAAATAACAACCCAATGTTTATATCCCAGGACAAATTAGCTAGCAACAGCAAGCTAGCTAGCTAAATGTCCATGAATGTTTCATGTGTTTCGACCTGTCCCCAAATTAATTTAGCGTATAGATGCCCCCTATCAGACGCTATTTCCGTTTTTTTTTAATGGAAAATAAACTATATATATATATATATGTGTGTTTCTGTTAAAACGAATTAGGGTTAAAACAAAGTATGTATAATCTGTGTATGATCTACTTTACCCAATTTTTGGGGGGGTCAAAAGTCTGAACGAGGGCGTCGTCCGGTGAAAACAAATTCTCAGATGCGGTTTCCGCTTAAAGGTCACATGATCAATGCATTGGCAAACACTCTGGTTGCAGTCAACACTTAAAAGACACACCCAATCCCCTCAGCCCTCAAATTAGGTGGACACTGCTGATGATGTAAAATTATGTCTGATGAGTTTACACTTGCAGGGCAAGGGGCAAGGGAGGAAGGAATTATTTTTAAATTGACCACCCTTGGCCAGAAATTCATCACTCGTTCATCCCTCAATGATTGTGTTTTCAGCCACCTGTAGCTTATGGGTGCTTTATATGCTCTACAGTTAATTATGAGTGCATGTCTACTTATATTAAATATATATTTATTAATATACGCCTACTGTATGATAGATAGTAAATTCATTAGCTAACTAACATTAGCCTGCCTAGCTGGAACTTCTGAAGAAGGAATATGTTTCATTTCTAAAAGATAACCAAACAAAAACATATTTACTTTTTACGGGATGTGCAGTTGTCGGAAGTTTACATACACCTTAGCCAAATACATTTAAACTCAGTTTTTCACAAGTCCTGACATTTAATCCTAGTAAAAATTCCATGTTTTAGGTCAGTTAGGGTCACTATTTTAAGAATGTGAAATGTCAGAATAATAGTAGAGAGAATAATTTATTTCATCACATTCCCAGTCGGTCAGAAATGTACATACACTCAATTACTATTTGGTAGCATTGCCTGGCGCAGGCATTCCACTAGCGACCCACCTCGACAACATCCGGTGAAATTGCAAAGCGCCAAATTCAAAATACAGAAATAGTCATAATAAACATTCATAAACAATACAAGTGTTATACATCGGCTTAAAGATGAACTTCTTGTTAATCAGGCCACTTTGTCAGATTTCAAAAAGGCTTTACTGTTAAAGCATTCCATGTGATTATCTGAGGACAAAAGCATACACACATTTTACGACCAAGTAATGGAATTACAAATGTCAGAAATAGCGCTAAAATGAATCACTTACCTTTGAAGATCTTCATATGGTTGCAGTCACAAGAGTCCCAGCTACGGAATAAATGTTTGTTTTGTTCGATAAAGTCCCTCTTTATATCTCAAAAACTCAGTTTTGTTGGCGGGTTTTGTTCAGTAATCCACTGGCTCAAAGGCGGTAAAAACATGCAGACGAATACATCCTAATAGTACCGGTAAAGTTCGTCGAAACATGTCAAACGATGTTTATAATTAATCCTCAGGTTTTCAATTGTCTAAATAATCGATAATATTTCAACCGGACAATAGCATATTCATGATTCTACAGTCCACAGACAGAAAGGTCTCATTCTTCTGAAAAAAACAAGCCTGAAACAATGTCTAAAGACTGTTGAAATCTAGTGGAAGCCATATGAACTGCAATCTGGGTTCTAACCCATTAGATTCTCTATATGCATTCAATTGAAAACTACCCACATTTAAAAAAATCCCACTTCCTGGATGGATTTTCCTCAGATTTTCACCTGCCATATTAGTTATGTTATAATCACATACATTATTTTAACAGTTTTGGTAACTCTAGAGTGTTTTCTATCCAAATCTACCAATTATATGCATATCCTAGCTTCTGGGCCCGAGTAACAGGCAGTTTACTTTGGGCACTCTTCTCATCCAGAAGTTGAAATACTGCCCCCAAGCCATAAGAAGTTAAATTGTTTAACTTGGGTCAAATGTTTGGGTAGCCTTCCACAAGCTTCCCACAATAAGTTGGGGAAATTTTGGCCCATTCCTCCTGACAGAGCTGGTGTAACTGAGTCAGGTTTGTAGGCCTCCTTGCTCGCGCACACTTTTTCAGTTCTTCCCACACATTTTCTATAGGATTGAGGACAGTGCTTTGTGCAGGCCACTTCAATATCTTGACTTAGTTGTCCTTAAGCCATTTTGCCACAACTTTGGGAATATGTTTGGGGTCATTGTCCATATGGAAGACCCATTTGCGACCAAGCTTTAAGACTTGAGATTTTCCACCCCCATGATGCTATCTATTTTGTGAAGTGCACCAGTCCCTCCTGCAGCAAATCACACTCACAACCTGATGCTGCCACCCCCGTTCTTCACGGTTGGGATGGAGTTCTTCGGCTTGCAAGCCTCCCCCTTTTTCCTCCAAACACAACGATGGTCATTAAGGCCAAACAGTTCTATTTTTGTTTCATCAGACCAGAGGACATTTCTCCAAAAAGTATGTTCTTTGTCCCCATGTGCAGTTGCAAACCATAGTCTGGCTTTTTCTATGGTGGTTTTGGAGCAGTGGCTTCTTCCTTGCTGAGTGACCTTTCAGGTTATGTCGATATAGGACTCGTTTTACTGTGGATAAAGATACTTTATACCTGTTTCCTCCAGCATCTTCACAAGGTCCTTTGCTGTTTTTCTGGGATTGATTTGCACTTTTCGCACCAAAGTATGTTCATCTCTAGGAGACAGAACGCGTCTCCTTCCTGAGCGGTTTGACGGCTGCGTGGTCCCATGGTGTTTATTCTTGCATACTATTGTTTGTACAGATGGATGTGGTACCTTCAGGCGTTTTGAAATGGCTCCCAAGGATGAACCAGAATTATGGAGGCCTACAATGTTTTTTTCTGAGGTCTTGGCTGATTTCTTTTGATTTTCTCATGATGTCACGCAAAGAGGCACTGAGTTTGGAGGTAGGCCTTGAAATACATCCACAGGTACACCTCCAATTGACTCAAATGATGGGAATTAGCCTATTAGAAGCTTCTAAAGCCATGACATCATTTGCGGGAATTTTCCAAGCTGTTTAAAGGCACAGTCAACTTAGTGTATGTAAACTTCTGACCCACTGGAATTGTGATACCGTGAATTATAAGTGAAATAATCTGTCTGTAAACAATTGTTGGAAAATGTACTTGTGTCATGCACAAAGTAGATGTCCTAACTGACTTGCCAAAACTTTAGTTTGTTAACAAGAAATGTGTGGAGTGTGTAACAATACAGAGGCGGATGCAAGATGCAAGCAACGATGGTTTAATGAATACAGGTTACAGCAGCAACAGGACAGACAGACTGTACTCAGACGGAATCCGACCCAGGGACTAGGGCGCATCCTCCTATGTGAGCGTGCTGAGAAACCCAGGGGAGAGTGTCCGGATGGGTAGGAAGGAGCACAGCAGATAATCCACACAAGGGCGGCGAGAGATGAGCACGGACACACGACACAACCTCAGGGAAGTAACAACGATCTGACAACAAGAAACACTGGTTACAGAACATATAAAGGGAAGATAAGTGATTCCAGCTGGCGCAGACAATCAGGCCGAGATTGGGAACCACGCCCACACAAACACGGGAGAGAGAGAGAGAGAGAGAAAAGGAAAAGGAGGCAGTGGATTCATGAACCGTGACAATACCCCCCCCCCCCAGGAACGCCTCTTGGCGTTCCCAAGCGAATTTACCTGTCGATTGAAATCATCGATAAGGGAGTGATCCAGAATGTCCCTAGCAGGTACCCAACTTCTCTCCTCCGGGCCGTAACCCTCCCAGTCCACCAGGTACTGGAATCCGCGTCCCCTCCTTCTAGAGTCCAAAATACGATTGACAGAAAAGGTGGGTTCCCCATCAACAAGTCGTGGCGGCGGGGGAACCGGGACCGGTGGGTTAATGCGTGCCTGAAACACAGGTTTTATTTTAGACACATGAAAGGTAGGATGAATTCTCCTATACGCCGGAGGAAGCTGGAGCCGGACCGTCACCGGACTAATGATCCTGGTGACTTTGAACGGGCCGATAAATTTGGGGGCAAGCTTGTTCGAAACGGATCGGAGTGGAATGTTCTTAGTAGAAAGCCACACTCTTTGGCCAACGACGTATACCGGAGGCTTCGACCGGTGGCGATCGGCCTTAGCCTTGGTGCGCGCCCCCACCCGGAGAAGAGTCTCACGGGCTCTGCTCCATGCGTGACGGCACCTCTGGATGAAAGCGTGAGCGGAGGGAACAGACACCTCGGACTCTGTACTGGGAAAGATAGGTGGCTGGTAACCTAAACTACACTCAAACGGAGAGAGACCCGTGGCTGCCACTGGCAACGAATTGTGAGCGTACTCAACCATAGATAGTTGTTGACTCCAGGAAGAGGGATTCTTAGAAACCAAACATCGCAACACTCTCTCCAAATCTTGGTTGGCCCTCTCCGCTTGACCGTTGCTCTGGGGATGAAACCCTGAAGACAGGCTGACACTCGCTCCCAGTAACATACAAAACTCTTGCCAAAACTTGGACACAAATTGGGGCCCCCTGTCAGAAACTACGTCCATCGGCAGACCATGTAAGCGAAAGACGTGATCCACGACAGTTACCGCTGTCTCCTTGGCAGATGGTAATTTAGGCAAGGGAATAAAATGAGCCGCCTTCGAGAACCGGTCCACCGCGGTCAAAACAACCGTCTTGCCCTGGGAGGGCGGGAGGGCGGTAACAAAATCTAGCGCGATGTGGGACCAGGGTCTCGAAGGGACCGACAGCGGTTGGAGTAACCCATCTGGGGTCGATTAGAAGTCTTCCCAGTGGCACAAACCGAGCAAGCCAAGACAAAACTGTGAATGTCACGAGCCATCAGTGGCCACCAAAAGCGTTGCTTAACCAAAAGCTAGTGCGACTGACTCCTGGATGACACGCTACGTTGGAGCAATGCCCCCACCGAATAACATCGGACCGACACCCTCCGGCACAAACAACCGATTAGGCGGGCAACCGGGCGGAGGCGTTACCCCTTCTAAGGCCGTTTTGACCCTCGATTCAACCTCCCATGTGAGTGTGGAGACCACTAGGGTCCCGGGTAGGATGCACTCGGGAGTGGATGGGCGTTCGGAATGGTAAAAATGCGAGAAAGGGAATCGGGTTTGACATTCTTGGAACCCGGGCGATACGAGAGAGAGAAGTCAAAACGTCCGAAAAAGAGTGCCCACCGCGCCTGCCTGGAGTTGAGTCGCTTGGCGGTTCTGATATATTCCAAATTTTTGTGATCGGTCCAAACTATAAAAGGTACCCCGAACCCTCTAACCAATGGCGCCACTCCTCCAGTGCTAACTTCACTGCCAACAACTCTCTGTTGCCAATGTCGTAGTTGCGTTCCGCAGGTGATAACCGATGGGAAAGGAACGCGCAAGGGTGCATCTTGTCGTCAGAAGAGGAACGTTGGGAAAGTACCGCACCTACCCCCACCTCTGAAGCGTCCACCTCCACCACGAACTGACGCGAGGGATCGGGAGCTATGAGGATGGGAGCCGAAACAAAGCGGCTCTTGAGTTTGACGAATGCAGCCTCGGCTGTATCGGACCACCTGAACGTCACTCTGGGGAGGTTAAGGCGGTAAGAGGAGCGACTATCTGGCTAAAGTTGCGAACGAAACGCCGGTAGAAATTGGCGAATCCCAGAAACCTCTGTAGGGCCTTACGGGAATCTGGGCTTGGCCAATCCACCACAGCCTTAACCTTGTCAGGATCCATGCGAATACCTTCAGTCGAGACGATGTAACCTAGGAATGGAACGGATTGTGCATGAAAAATGCATTTCTCCGCCTTGACAAAAAGTCCATTCTCCAACAACCTCTGAAGCACTCGTCTGACGTGCTGAACGTGTTCCTGGAGAGAAGAAGAAAAATCAGTATGTCATCCAGGTAAACATATATGAACTGATCAATCATATCTCTCAGCACGTCATTTACGAGTGCCTGGAAAACCGCTGGGGAGTTGGATAGCCCAAAAGGCATGACCAAATATTCGAAGTGCCCTCTGGGGGTGTTAAACGCGGTCTTCCATTCGTCCCCCTTATGCGAACCAAATGATATGCATTACGTAAATCCAACTTAGTGAACACGGATGCTCCCTGTAACCTTTGAAAGGCTGAGGACATCAACGGTAAGGGATAGGTATTCTTCACTGTGATGTTATTCAACCCACGGTAATCAATGCAAGGACGCAGAGATCCGTCCTTCTTCTCCACAAAGAAGAACCCCGCCCCGCTGGAGAAGAGGAAGGACGAATGAATCCAGATGCCAGAGAACCAGAGATGTATCTCTCCATAGCCTCCCTCTCAGGAACAGAGAGTGAATATAACTTGCCTTTAGGCGGAGACTCACCTGGCAATAATTCTATTGCACAGTCATAGGGACGATGCGGAGGAAGAGAAGCAGCACGGGACTTACTGAACACCTCCTTCAGGTCGAGGTATTCAACGGGCACGTTAGACAAATCCACTGCCTCCTCTAGAAACACAGAATCAGACACAGACGAACAAGCAGACACTAAACAGGACTCAAGACATTTGTTACTCCACATGGATATAGAGTTATGACCCCAGTCAACTCTGGGGTTGTGTTGGGTGAGCCAAGGGTGGCCGAGAACTAATGGTGCAAGGGGTGAGTCCATGAGTAGAAATGATAGTGTCTCAGTGTGATTGCCAGAAGTGATGAGTGTGATAGGTTCAGTGGTGTGAGAAATGTTGGGTAGTTCTTGACCATTGAGAGCGTTGACGGATATCTTGTGCGTGAGTGAGGTGATAGGAATCTGGAGTTTGTGAGCGAGCTTGAAGTCCATGAAATTACCCTCTGCTCCTGAGTCCAGTAAGGCTTGGGTGTCGTGCGTGTGGTTGGCCCATCTTAGTCTTACCGGGAGGAGAGTAGATGATGAGGTCTTCTCTGTGGTGACACCACCCGATAGTAGCCTCATTCTTACTACCGGGCCTAATCTTTTACCAGGCAGGAGTGGATAAAGTGGCCCGCTCTACCACAGTAGAGACAGAGTCCTTGGGATCTCCGCCTCTCCCTCTCTTCCCGGGAGAGGCGAGCTCTCCCAGCTGCATGGGTTCGTGAGCGGAGGCTGAACTGGCCGTGTTCCCGCCGCTGGCATGCCAGCCCTCCGTGTCGTTATACGGTCTGTTAGGGCATGCTCGGCGGCCAACACGACTCAGACGAGCGTCCGACCCTCAAGGCTAGTTCCACTAGTCCATTTAAACTCCTGGGAAGGTCCAGAACATAAATCTCCTTCTGGATCCGGTCCTCCAGCCCATGCAGGAACATGTCCCACTGCGCCTCCTCATTCCACTGACACTCTGCGGCCAGAGTGCGGAATTGGATGGAGTATTCCGATACTGAACGGTCTCCTTGGCGAAGGTCAGCGAGTAGTCTGGCCGCCTCCCTACCCGCCACGGCCCGATCGAAGACCCTTCTCATCTCCTCAGAGAGTGTCTGGAAAGAGGTGCAGCATGGGTCCTGGTTCGCCCACACCGCCGTTCCCCAAAGAGCCGCTTTGCCTGATAGCAGTGTGAGTACGAATGCTACCTTAGACTGTTCACTGTTGAAGGTCCGTGGCTGCAACGAGAAATGCATGGAACATCTCGTAAGAAAAGCTCTGCAATAGTCAGGATCACCTGAATAACCCTCTGGTGTCGGTAGCCGTGGCTCTAGCTGGGAATCCGGCTCTGGCGGGGCGGGTTGAACTGCCGGTGTAGGTGGCGCAGCGAGACCCCTCAGATGTTGTAATTGTTGGGTCAGCTGGGATACCTGCGTCGCAATGGCTTGTACTGCCCGACCTGTGCTGGAGATGTTCTCCTCTTGTTGATCCATTCTCGTGATACTACGGGAAATGAATTCGGTCAGACTCGTTGAACTCGCTGCATCCATGGTCTGGTCAGATCGTTCTGTAACAATACAGAGGCGGATGCAAGATGCAAGCAACGATGGTTTAATGAATACAGGTTACAGCAGCAACAGGACAGACAGACTGTACTCAGACGGAATCCGACCCAGGGACTAGGGCGCATCCTCCTATGTGAGCGTGCTGAGAAACCCAGGGGAGAGTGTCCGGATGGGTAGGAAGGAGCACAGCAGATAATCCACACAAGGGCGGCGAGAGATGAGCACGGACACACGACACAACCTCAGGGAAGTAACAACGATCTGACAACAAGAAACACTGGTTACAGAACATATAAAGGGAAGATAAGTGATTCCAGCTGGCGCAGACAATCAGGCCGAGATTGGGAACCACGCCCACACAAACACGGGAGAGAGAGAGAGAGAGAGAAAAGGAAAAGGAGGCAGTGGATTCATGAACCGTGACAGAGTGGTTGTGAAACGAGTTTAACACGGAACCCAAACCGGCTGCGCGCGTGCGCCATCTTGCGCTATCGTGCATAAATTCATTTTGTGCCCCTACACGTAACGCGATCACGACACGCAGGTTAAAATATCAAAACAAACTCTGAACCAATGACATTAATTTGGGGACAGGTCGAAAAGCATTAAACATGTATGGCAATTTAGCTAGTTAGCTTGCACTTGCTAGCTAATTTGTCCTATTTAGCTAGCTTGCTGTTGCTAGCTTATTTGTCCTGGGATATAAACATTGAGTTGTTATTTTACCTGAAATGCACAAGGACCTCTACTCCGACAATTAATCCACACATGAAACGGCCAACCGAATCTCTCCTCCTTCCAGGCTTTTTCATCTTTGAACTTATATGGTGATCGCATCTAAACGTTCATAGTATTACCACAACAACAGGAAACAAAGTTCGTCTTTCAATCACAAACGTGGGTAGAACCAATGAGGAGATGGCATGTGGGTACCTGCTTCTATAAACCAATGAGGAGATGGGAGAGGCAGGACTTGCAACGCGATCTGCGTCAGAAATAGGAATGCCTTCTATTTTAGCCCTTGGCATCGCAGATGCTCGTTGGCGCGCGCTCGCATTTTTGGTGCAATAATTGAATAGCATGGATTTCTACATTTATTTGGCGACACGACGTGACGACGCGACGTGTCTGGTCTGGTCAGCATGTAAGTGTGTGTAAACTTCCGACTTCAACTGTATTTGTGCCGTCATGTGCATTAGTAGCACAATTTCTAAATTATTTGCATTCATTTTTACTAACACCTGTATGTTGACTTCTCCATTGATGTTGTTTTTACGTTTTCACAGACTTTTCTTAGTGGATGTACAATCGTTCCAAATTTAATCATGTGGAGTTTCAGGCCCCGTAGTGAACATTCTGTAATTGTTCACTCGCAAGCCGACTAAAAACGAGGGCTGAGGGGCTTACGTTGCAAACTTTCCTTGGTTGGCTAATCATTTGGACCGCCCTCCATGAGGGTGACGGGGATTCCCCCAAGGGCATAAGGTGAGGTGGATGAGGAAGTGGATGAGGAAGTATGTCTTTTAAGTGTTTGGACCACAGCCTATGAATTTACTTCGTCTAATTCTATTGATCAACAATGTAAATATCAAAGCCTGCCACTTCATGGCACTCAACCCTCATTAAAGAATATGGCCGCCCTGTGAATATTTATTTGTGCACTATTCTCAAGAACAAGACAACAAAAGCATAACAATCAAATCTCAGAATTTGCTCCCTAAAAGCTTGATTATATTTAAACCATCTTTGATTAGTAATTCATTGCAATAGTATAAACATAAAAATTGTAATTATGAAAATAATAAATCTAACCTGTCTTTTGCTTTTTTTAAAGATTTCATTAGCATTAAACAAACATTCTACTAGGAGCATTTTACTGTTGAGCATTTTCACTTGAACACAGTGTTTTTTGTTCTAATGGCTATAACTTTTATTAGAATAACACATAACTAAACCCTCCACATCCCACCCACCTTAGACTTTACTTTAACGATCGTCGTTGGTGGAATTAGACCAAGATGCCGCGTGGGGTAGGTTAATCATATTCTTTGATGATAACCCGCAAAACAAGAAAAAGAGAACCAGCCTTCTGGGGCTCAACAGCAACAATACAAGGACAAGATCCCACAACATATGGTGGGAAAAAAGGCTACCTAAGTATGATTCCCAATCAGAGACAACTTCCTCTGCTTGGAAACCACATTCGGCCAAACACAAAGAAATACAACACAGAATGCCCACCCAAATCACACCCTGACCAAACCAAATAGAGACATAAACAGGCTCTCTAAGGTTAGGGCGTGACCTTTACAAAAAAATATTTTTACTGTTTTGTTTTTCAAGAGCTACACCAAATTTGGTTACGTTAAAGCCTCATTCTAAAATGGATTTAAAAAATCATCAATCTACACACAATACACCATAATCATCAAGCAAAAAGAGTTCAGATATTTTTGCAAATGTATTACAAATAAAACGTTTAAAAAAAACATTTATTCAGACCCTTTACTCAGTACTTTGAAGCACCTTTGCCAGTGATTACAGTCTTGAGTCTTCTTGGGTATGACGCTACAAGTTACACCTGTATTTGGAGAGTTTCTCCCATTCTTCTCTGCAAATCCTCTCAAGCTCTGTCAGGTTGTAAGGGGAGTGTCGCTGCACAGCTATTTTCAGGTCTCTCCCAAGACGTTCGATTGGGCACAAGTCCAGGCTCTGGCTGGGCCACTCAAGGACATTCAGAGACTTGTCCCGAATCCACTCCAGTGTTGTCTTGGCTGTGTGCTTAGGGTTGTTGTCCTGTTGGAAGGTGAACCTTCACCCCAGTCTGAGGTCATGAGTGCTGTGGAGCAGGTTATCATCAAGTATCTTTCTGTACTTTGCTCTGTTCATCTTTCCCTCAATCCCGACCAGTCTCCCAGTCCCTGCCGCTGAAAAACATCTCCACAGCATGATGATGCCACCACCAGGCTTCACCATATGGATGGTGCCAGGTTTCCTCCAGACGTAATGCTTGGCATTCAGGCCAAGCCAAATAGTTGGCTTCATCAGACCAGAGAATCTTGTCTTACTTTTACTGAGGAGCGGCTTCCGCTTAGCCACTCTACCATAAAGGCCTGATTGGTGGAGTGCTGCAGAGTGCTGGTTGTCCTTCTGGAAGGTTCTCCCATCTCCCCAGAGGAACTCTGGAACTCTGTCAGTTTGACCATCAGGTTCTTGGTTTCCTTCCTGACCCTTCTCCCCCGATTTCTTAGTTTGGCAGGACGGCCAGCTCTAGGAAGAATCTTGATAGTTTCCAACTTCTTCCAGTTAAGAATGATGGAGGCCACTGGGATCTTGGGGACCTTCAATGCTGCAGAAATGTTTTTGTACCCTTCCACAGCTCTGTGCCTCGACACAATCCTGCCTTACAGCTCTCCAGACAACTCCTTCGACCTCATGGCTTGGTTTTTGCTCTGACATGCACTGTCAACTGTGAGACCTTATATAGACAGCTGTGTTCCTTTCCAAATCATGTCCAATCAATTGAATTTACCACAGCTGGACTGCAATCAAGTTTTAGAAACATCTAAAGGATGATCAATGGATGATACACCTGAGCTCAATTTGGAGTCTCATATTAAAGGGTCTGAATATGCACTGTACATACACAATCCATGTCTCAAGGCTTAAAAATCTTTCTTTAACCTGTCTCCTCCCCGTCATCTACACTGATTGAAGTGGATTTAACAAGTGACATTAATAAGGTATCATAGCTTTCACCTGGATTCACCTGGTCAGTCTATGTCATGGAAAGAGCAGGTGTTCATAATGTTTTGTACACTCAGTGTATGTTCTCTACACACACACACTGACCAGTCTCCTGAGAACAACTGCAGTGAGAGAGAATACAAATAAAAAAGTTCAAAAGTTTCAACATCTGAGTATTGCATTCACGGTAGCAGCCCATTTTACAACTGATGCTGCATCAAGAGGCAACTATAGATAATAATTTAGTAAAATAAGATTTAACATTCTATGGTACTGAGCTGAGCTGTACCAATCCACACCACTCGTCAGTCAGTATGGCTCACTATTGAACAGCTTGCTGTAATTATTTTGCCCAACCCTCTTCATGGAGAGCTATCTTCCTAAAGGTTTTCACTTCATTCCTTACCTAACCTACTTGTACACATTCAGTACAGAACAATCCACTGTACACAACCATCTTTTTAACCAATAAAGTCAATAACGTCACCCTCTCTACGTGAACAAATGTCCTGATAACAATGCCTCCATGCAGAGTCAAAGCTGTATTAGAGGAACTCTCAGTACCACTAATGATTAAGTTATGGGGGTGATTGATAGAAGTCATGGTTACCTGCAGGAAGTCCCCAGTGTGCTGGGCATAGAGAAGAGCCATGTACTTGGAACAGAGTGGACTCCTGTAGCTCCTATCTCTGTCAGCTAAGCAGTTAAAGAACTTCCCCACCACATAAATCAAACTAAATCCAAATGTTATTGGTCACATAAACATATAGCAGATATTATTGTGCGTGTAGCAAAATGCTTGTGTTCCTAGCTACAGTAGTTCACAACAATACACACAAATCTCAAAGTAAAATACTGAAGAAATATACATTTTAGGACGAGTAATGTCAGAGTGGCATTGACCAGAATACAGTTTATACTGTACATATGAAATGAGTAAAACAGTATGTGTCACGGCTGATTTCCTCCTCTTCGTCTGAAGAGGAGGTGTAGCAGGGATCGGACCAAAATGCAGCGTGGTAAGTGTCCATAGGAGATTTTAATGAATAAACCGAAACAGTACAAAACAATAAACGAACCGTGAAAAAACCGAACCAGTACCGTGTGGTGAAACAAACACAGACACGGAAACAATCACCCACAAAGCACCCACAGAATATGGCTGCCTAAATATGGTTCCCAATCAGAGACAACGATAGACAGCTGCCTCTAATTGAGAACCAATCTTGGCAACCATAGACAGACAATATACCTAGAAAGGAAACAGCCCCATAAACATACAAAACCCCTAGACAAGACAAAAACACATACATCACCCATGTCACACCCTGACCTTAACCAAAATAACAAGGAAAACAAAAATACTATGGTCAGTATGTAAACATTATTTTAGTGACCAGTGTTTCGTTATTAAAGTGACCAGTGATTCCATGTCTATGTACATAGGGCAGCAGCCTCTAAGGGTTGAGTAACCAGGAGGTAGCTGGCTAGTGACAGTGACTAAGTTCAGGAGAGGGTACTGGGTGGAGGTCGGCTAGTGATGGCTATTTAACAGTCTGATGACCTTGAGATAAAAGCTATTTTTCAGTCTTTCGGTCCCAGCTTTGATGCACCTGTACTGACCTTGCCTTCTGGATGATAGGCCGTGGCTCGGGTGGTTGATGTCCTTGATGATCTTTTTGGCCTTCCTGTGACATCGGGTGTTGTAGGTGTCCTGGAAAGTGGGCCTTCATGGAAGAGGGATGGAGAGAGAGAGATGGTTAGAGGTCATTCTCTTTTATTGTAACTGCACAAAAACTGCCAGAGTAAAAGTAATCAATTCGGTATTTCAAAAAGACTGGCTCTAGTAATTAGTTAGCGGTGTACAATATTCACTATTTAGCTGTGTACTATATTCACCTAATCAATAGCTTGCTTTAATAACAGAAGACTAAATAATAACCTACTTCAAATTCAATATTGAAATCATAGTTGATTAGTTGGTGTCGGGAATAATGATTTGCTCAAGGAGTGGAACATGCTGAGCCCAAGGATAAGGCAAACAACTTCTAAATTTAAAGGTTTAATTGACAAACAATTGACAGACATAATGAAGACCGACACTTTCCTCTGAGAGGTTTGTAGTAATCTGCTCATCGCTCACCAACTGCCTCCCTGGTCAAAACACAAGTCAACTTGCAAGGCCAGTGTGAACAATGGAGTAGACGTCTCTAACACTTTAAAGTGCTTAGCTGAATTACAGCCATTGGCCCTAGCCCCAGGAATGTCACTTAGGGCATTAAATGCTGTTTTATGGTGACCCCACTTGCTGTTTTATGGTGACCACTACCCTCCACCTAATAAAGCATTAAAATGGATTAGTAAATAGTGTAGTCATAATTGATTAATCATTACTCCCACATTTGTAAATGTTAGTAACCTAGTTATTCACAAATGTATAAACAACAAGTATTTAATAATCATTCATCAATTAATTCATTACATTTTAAATATAGGTCCTTATAAACCATTTATGAATCATTAGTTCAATATTTTTGCGTGGCCTCATCTAAAGTGTGGGCTATTTATACTTTCTAAATACTAAATAAGTGTTTTGTGTGACCAGTGTAGTTTCTCACAAAAAGATGGACATGCCATTGGCAGACAACACACCTAGAAGACATCCTTAAACAATAAGCACATAATACAGAGGATGTTTAAAGGTCCAATGAAGCTGTTTTTCTTCTCAATATGAAATCATTCAAGGGTAACAGTTTCTTCTTCTTTCTGTGATTGTTTTCAATTAAAATCGTCAAAAAGAAACAAAAATAGCTTCTTAGCAAAGTGTAATTTCTCAAGTAAGAATTTAGCTAGGACTGTCTGTCAGTGGTCTGAGTGGGGAAGGGGAAACTGAAAATGAGCTGTTATTGGCAGAGAGGTTTGAAACTCTTTCGTATTTGTCCGTTTACTAATTTACTGCATGGTGATGTCACTATGGAAGGCCAAAACTCCATCCTACCAAAACAGGCAGAAATATTTCAAACAGCTCTTACACTAAGAGGGCATAATCACAATTTTCACAATTTCACAGTATTATTCCAACTTTATAGTGTGGAAATATACAATGAGATCCAAAAGTATTGGGACAGTGACACTTTTTTTGTTTTGCTCAGTACTGCAGCACTTTGTACGATACAATGACTATGAGGTTAAGGCGCAGACTGTCAGCTTTAATTTGAGGATATTTCCATCCATATCGGGTGAACTGTCTGTAAATTACAGCACTTTTTGTACACAGTCCCCTCATTTAGAGAATCAAAAGTAATGGGAGGAATTCACTTATGTGTATTAAAGTGGTGAAAAGTTAAGTATTTAGTCTCATATTCATAGTATGCAATGACTACATCAAGCTTGGGACTACACATTTGTTGAATGCGTTTGCTGTTGGTGTTGGTTGTGTTTCAGATCATTTTGTGCCTATAACACATGAATGGTAAATAATGTATTGTCTCAATTTGGAGTCACTTTCATTGTAAATAAGAATAATTGTGAATAATGATGAGTGAGAAAGTTACAGATATCATACCCCCAAAAATGCTAACCTCCCCTGTTATTGTAATGGTGAGAGGTTAGCATCTCTTGGGGTATCACTTTTTGTGCATCCGTAACTTTCTCAGTCATCATTATTCACGATTCATTCAGGATTAGCCGTAATCATGGTAGCATCCACATTAATGTAGAAATGTTTAGGAACATATTCTATTCTTATTTACAATATAAGTGATTCCAAAATGAGTCAATACATTATTCCAAACTAATTTTGCTCACTGGGTAGTCACCTGTTGCATCCCAAATGGCTCCCTATCCCTTTATATTGCACTACTTTAGACCACAGCCGTATTTTTTTATTTTATTTATTGAACCTTTATTTTATCAGGGAGTCCCATTGAGACCAAGGCCTCTTTTTAAAGGGAACCCTGCATGAACACAATTTATTAGATTTACAACATTCAAACATACAATATAAGACATATAAGACACAAGACATGAAATAAGACATATGGAATCATGTAGTGACCAAAAAACAAATAAAAAAATATTTAATTTTGAGAGTTTTCAAAGTATCCACCCTTTGCCTTGATGACAGCTTTGCACACTCTTGGCATTCTCTCAATTAGCTTCATGAGGTAGTCACCTGGAATGCATTTCAATTAACAGGTGTACATTGTTAAAATGTCTTTCCTTCTTAATGCGTTTGAGCCAATCAGTTGTGTTGTGACAAGGTAGGGGTGGTGTACAGAAGATAGCCCTATTTCGTAAAAGACCAAGTCCGCATTATGGCAAAAACCATCAAGAGCTATGATGAAACTGGCTCTCATGAGCACCGCCACAGGAAAGAAAGACCCAGAGTTAACTCTGCTGCAGAGGATAAATTCATTAGAGTTAACTGCACCTCAGATTGCAGCCCAAATAAATGCTTCATGGAGTTCAAGTATCAGACACATCTCAACATCAACTGTTCAGAGGAGACTGCGTGAATCAGGCCTTCTGCAAAGATAGCATTAATAAAGGACACCAATAATAAGAAAATACTTGTTTGGGCCAAGAAACACGAGGAATGGGCATTTGACTTGTGGAACTTTGTTTCAACAAGTCAAAATACATTTCTTTTCACTCCTCAGATACCCTAAAATGTGATCAAACTATAATTAACATTTAACATTTAAGTCATTTAGCAGACGCTCTTATCCAGAGCGACTTACAAATTGGTGCTTTCACCTTATGACATCCAGTGGAACAGCCACTTTACAATAGTGCATCTAGGTCTTTTAAGGGGGGTGGTGAGAAGGATTACTTTATCCTATCCTAGGTATTCCTTAAAGAGGTGGGGTTTCAGGTGTCTCCGGAAGGTGGTGATTGACTCCGCTGTCCTGGCGTCGTGAGGGAGTTTGTTCCACCATTGGGAGGCCAGTAATATTTATTATGGAAAGAAGTATGTTCAATAGGAAATAGGATTTTAGCAGGTGCGTCATGTCTTCATGGCTTGCGCAAACACACATTTCCAAGACTATGTCCCTGTACTAAAACTGATATTTATTATTCGTTTTTGAAGTTACAAACCTGAAACCTTGAACATAGACTGCTGACAGCCTGTGGAAGCCATAGGAATGCATCCAGGGAGCTAATTTTCAATATGACCTTACACTTGCCATTTTAAGAGGATGGTCTCTCAAAACAAATTCATCCTACCATATCTATTATGTTATATTCTCCTACATTATCTTAACATTTCTACAAACTCCAAAGTGTTTTCTTTCCAATGGTACTAATTATATGCATATCCTGGCTTCAGGGCCTGAGCAACAGGCAGTTTACTTTGGTGGAAATTGAGAAAAAAGGGGCCTAGCCCTAAGAAGATGTATTAATTACTTTTTCATTGGCAAGATAAGCAAACTTAGGGATGACATGCCAGCAACAAACGCTGACACAACATATCCAAGTATATCGGACCAAATTATGAAAGACAAGAATTGTACTTTGAATTCCGTAAAGTCAGTGTGGAAGAGGTGAAAAAAATATTGTTGTCTATCAACAATGACAAGCCAATGGGGTCTGACAATCTAGATGGAAAATTACTGAGGATAATAGCAGACGATATTGCCACTCCTATTTGCCACATCTTCAATTTAAGCCACCTAGAGAGCCTGTCTTGTTAGAGTTCAGTGCAGCTTTTGACATTATTGATCAGAGTCTGCTGCTGGAAAAACTTATGAGTTAGGGCTTTACATCTCCTGCTATAATGTGGATAAAGAGTTACTTGTCAAACAGAACACATAGGATGTTCTTTAATAACCTCTTTGGGATAGGGGGCAGCATTTTCACTTTTGGATAAATAGCGTGCCCAATTTCAACTTCCTGCTACTCATGCCAAGAATATAAGATAGGCATATTATTAGTAGATTTGGATAGAAAACACCCTGAAGTTTCTAAAACTGTTTGAATCATGTCTGTTAGTATAACAGAACTTATGTTGCAGGCAAAACCCCGAGGACTAACCGTTCAGATTTTTTTTTTTTAGGTCTGTGTCTGTTCAGTGAGTCTCGTTGGCAAACAATATTTCTTAGGAACTGGTTTTCAGTTCCTACCGCTTCCACTGGATGTCACCAGTCTTTGGAATTTGGTTGAGGTTATTCCTTTGTGCAATGAAGAAGTAGGCCATCTAGGAACTGGGTAACACTGTTGAGAGTGTGCAAGATGTGAAAAGTAGCATGGTTTGTTGTCTTCCTGTATTGAACACAGATAGACCCGTCTACAATTTGATCGATTATTAACGTTTAAAAATACCTAAAGTTGCATTACAAAAGTAGTTTGAAATATTTTAGCAAAGATTATAGGCAACTTTTTAAATATTTTTTAGTGACGTTGCGTTTTTTGGAAGCTGTTTTTTTGGGGATCAAACGCGCTTTATAAATTGACATTGGGATATATATGGACGGAATTAATCGAACAAAAGGACCAATTGTGATGTTTATGGGACATATTGGAGTGCCAACAAAAGAATCCCGTCAAATTTAACCTTTATTTAACCAGGCAAGTCAGTTAAGAACACATTCTTATTTTCAATGACGGCCTGGGAAAGGTGGGTTAACTGCCTGTTCAGGGGAAGAACGACAGATTTGTACCTTGTCAGCTCGGGGGTTTGAACTCGCAACCTTCCGGTTACTAGTCCAACGCTCTAACCACTAGGCTACCCTGCCGCCCCAAAGGTAATGCATGTTTCATATTTTATTTCTGCGTTTTGTGTAGCACCTGCAGGGTTGAAATATGCTACCCTCTTTGTTTACTATTGTGCTATCATCAGATAATAGCTTCTTATGCTTTCGCCGAAAAGCCTTTTTAAAATCTGACATGTTATCTTACATGTGTGATATAATGAGTTTGATTTTTATATAATTTTTAAAAATTTGCCGTGCTGCATTTTCCCGTGTTTTTTGCCCAAGTGGGACGCAACCGTCCCCTATACCATAAGAAGGTCATGGAAGCCTATCAAATATTATCCTGTTAGAATCAGGAATTCCCCAGGATAGCTGTTTAGGCCCCTTACTTTTTTATTTTTTTTATTTTTATTTTTACTAATTACATGCAACTGATTTTGAGTAAAGCCAGAGTTTCTATGTATGCGGATGACTCAACACTATACACGTCAACTACTACCATGACTGAAATGACTGCAACACTCAACAAAGAGCTGCAGTTGGTTTCAAAGTGGGTGGCAATTTATACTTTAGTCCTAAATTAGAGGTCGACCGATTATAATTTTTCAACGCCTATACCGATACCGATTATTGGAGGACCAAAAAAAAAAGCTGATACCGATTAATCAGCCGATTTTTCAAATGTATTTGTAATAATGACAATTACAACAATACTGAATTAACACTTATTTTAACTTAATATAATACATCAATAAAAATCCATTTAGCCTCAAATAAATAATGAAACATGTTCAATTTGGTTTAAATAATGCAAAAACAAAGTGTTGAAGAAGAAAGTAAAAGTGCAATATGTGCCATGTAATAAAGCTAACGTTTAAGTTCCTTGCTCAGAACATGAGAACATATGAAAGTTGGTGGTTCCTTTTAACATAAGACTTCAATATTCCAAGGTAAGAGGTTTTAGGTTGTAGTTAATATAGTATTTAAAGGACTGTTTCTCTTTATACCATTTGTATTTCATATACCTTTGACTATTGTATGTTCTTAAAGGCACTTTAGTATTACCAGTGTAACAGTATAGCTTCCGTCCCTCTCCTCGCCCCTACCTGGGCTCGAACCAGGAACACATCGACAACAGCCACCCTCGAAAGCAGCGTTACCCATGCAGAGCAAGGGGAACAACTACTCCAAGTCTCAGAGCGAGTGACGTTTGAAACGCTATTAGCGTGCACCCCGCTAACTAGCTAGCCATTTCACATCAGTTACACTAGCATAATTTCGGGAATTGATAGGCTTAAACAGCTCAATGCTTGAAGCATTGCAAAGAGCTGTTGGCAAAACACATGAAAGTGCTGATTGAATGAATGCTTACGAGCCTGCTGCTGCCTACCATTGCTCAGTCAGACTGCTCTATCAAATATCAAATCATAGACTTAATTATAACATAATAACACACAGAAATACGAGCTTTTGGTCATTAATATGGTCGAATCCGGAAACTATCATTTCGAAAACAAAACGTTTATTATTTCAGTAAAATTCTGGCAAATTAGTTCGCAATGAGCCAGGCTGCCCAAACTGTTGCATATACCCTGACTCTACATGCAATGAACGCAAGAGAAGTGACACAATTTTACCTGGTTAATATTGCCTGCTAACCTGGATTTTTTTTAGCTAAAGTTTAAAAATATATACTTCTGTGTATTGATTTTAAGAAAAGCATGGGTGTTTATGGTTAGGTACAGTTGTGCAACGATTGTGCTTTTTCATCCCCCTGCGTTGCATCAAATCATCAAAGAATGTGCTTCCGGCGCCGACAGAGATGGCCGCCTCGCTTCGCGTTCCTAGGAATCTATGCAGTTTTTAGTTTTTTTTACGTTATTTCTTACATTAGTACCCCAGGTCATCTTAGGTTTCATTACATACAGTCCAGAAGAACTACTGAATATAAGATCAGCGTCAACTCACCATCAGTACGACCAAGAATATGTTTTTCGCGACGCGGATCCTGTGTTCTGCCTTACAAACAGGACAACGGAATGGATCGCATGCAGCGACCCAAAAAAACGACTCCGAAAAAGAGGGAAACGAGGCAATCTTCTGGTCAGACTCCGGAGACGGGCACACCGTGCACCACTCCCTAGCATTCTTCTTGCCAATGTCCAGTCTCTTGACAACAAGGTTGATGAAATCCGAGCAAGGGTAGCATTCCAGAGGGACATCAGAGACTGTAACGTTCTGTGCTTCACGGAAACATGGCTCACTGGAGAGACGCTATCCGAGGCAGTGCAGCCAACGGGTTTCTCCACGCATTGCGCCGACAGAAACAAACACCTTTCTGGTAAGAAGAGGGGCGGGGGCGTATGCCTTATGGCTAACGAGACATGGTGTGATGAAAGAAACATACAGGAACTCAAATCCTTCTGTTCACCTGATTTAGAATTCCTCACAATCAAATGTAGACCGCATTATCTACCAAGAGAATTCTCTTCGATTATAATCACAGCCGTATATATCCCCCCCAAGCAGACACATCGATGGCTCTGAACGAACTTTATTTAACTCTTTGCAAACTGGAAACGCGCCCTCAGAGCATGCGCAGACCAGCTGGCCGGTGTGTTTACGGACATATTCAATCAATCCCTATACCAGTCTGCTGTTCCCACATGCTTCAAGAGGGCCACCATTGTTCCTGTTCCCAAGAAAGCTAAGGTAACTGAGCTAAAGACTACTAGCACTCACTTCCGTCATCATCATCAAGGACCATATCACCTCCACCCTACCTGACACCCTAGACCCACTCCAATTCGCTTACCGCCCAAATAGGTCCACAGACGATGCTATCTCAACCACACTGCACACTGCCCTAACCCATCTGGACAAGAGGAATACCTATGTGAGAATGCTGTTCATCGACTACGCTACGGTCACAAGACGCAGGCCTCCTAATTGTCCCTAGAATTTCTAAGCAAACAGCTGGAGGCAGGGCTTTCTCCTATAGAGCTCCATTTTTATGGAACGGTCTGCCTACCCATGTCAGAGACGCAAACTCGGTCTCAACCTTTAAGTCTTTACTGAAGACTCATCTCTTCAGTGGGTCATATGATTGAGTGTAGTCTGGCCCAGGAGTGGGAAGGTGAACGGAAAGGCTCTGGAGCAGCGTCACCTGGGTGGGTTGATTCACTGTTGTGGTCATCCTTTCTGGGTTGGCGCCCCCCTTGGGTTGTGCCGTGGCGGAGATCTTTGTGGGCTATACTCGGCCTTGTCTCAGGATGGTAAGTTGGTGGTTGAAGATATCCCTCTAGTGGTGTGGGGGCTGTGCTTTGGCAAAGTGGGTGGGGTTATATCCTTCCTGTTTGGCCCTGTCCGGGGGTGTCCTCGGATGGGGCCACAGTGTCTCCTGACCCCTCCTGTCTCAGCCTCCAGTATTTATGCTGCAGTAGTTTATGTGTCGGGGGGCTAGGATCAGTTTGTTATATCTGGAGTACTTCTCCTGTCCTATTCGGTGTCCTGTGTGAATCTAAGTGTGCGTTCTCTAATTCTCTCCTTCTCTCTTTCTTTCTCTCTCTCGGAGGACCTGAGCCCTAGGACCATGCCCCAGGACTACCTGACATGATGACTCCTTGCTGTCCCCAGTCCACCTGGCCATGCTGCTGCTCCAGTTTCAACTGGCCTGGGCCCTAGGACCATGTCCCAGGACTACCTGACATGATGACTCCTTGCTGTCCCCAGTCCACCTGGCCATGCTGCTGCTCCAGTTTCAACTGTTCTGCCTTACTATTATTCAACCATGCTGGTCATTTATGAACATTTGAACATCTTGGCCGCGTTCTGTTATAATCTCTACCCGGCACAGCCAGAAGAGGACTGGCCACCCCACATATGCTCTCTCTAATTCTCTCTTTCTTTCTCTCTCTCGGAGGACCTGAGCCCTAGGACCGTGCCCCAGGACTACCTGACATGATGACTCCTTGCTGTCCCCAGTCCACCTGACTGTGCTGCTGCTCCAGTTTCAACTGTTCTGCCTTATTATTATTCGACCATGCTGGTCATTTATGAACATTTGAACATCTTGGTCATGTTCTGTTATAATCTCTACCCGGCACAGCCAGAAGTGGACTGGCCACCCCACATAGCCTGGTTCCTCTCTAGGTTTCTTCCTAGGTTTTGGCCTTTCTAGGGAGTTTTTCCTAGCCACCGTGCTTTTACACCTGCATTGTTTGCTGTTTGGGGTTTTAGGCTGGGTTTCTGTACAGCACTTTGAGATATCAGCTGATGTACGAAGGGCTATATAAATAAATTTGATTTGATTTGATTTGGTTTGACTACAGCTCGGCATTCAACACCATAGTACCCTCCAAGCTCGTCATCAAGCTCGAGACCCTGGGTCTCGACCCCGCCCTGTGCAACTGGGTACTGGACTTCCTGACGGGCCGCACCCAGGTGGTGAGGGTAGGCAACAACATCTCCTCCCCGCTGATCCTCAACACTGGGGCCCCACAAGGGTGCGTTCTGAGCCCTCTCCTGTACTCCCTGTTCACCCACGACTGCGTGGCCACGCACGCCTCCAACTCAATCATCAAGTTTGCGGACGACACAACAGTGGTAGGCTTGATTACCAACAACGACGAGACGGCCAACAGGGAAGAGGTGAGGGCCCTCGGAGTGTGGTGTCAGGAAAATAACCTCACACTCAACGTCAACAAAACTAAGGAGATGATTGTGGACTTCAGGAAACAGCAGAGGGAACACCCCCCTATCCACATCGATGGAACAGTAGTGGAGAGGGTAGCAAGTTTTAAGTTCCTCGGCATACACATCACAGACAAACTGAATTGGTCCACTCACACAGACAGCATCGTGAAGAAGGCGCAGCAGCGCCTCTTCAACCTCAGGAGGCTGAAGAAATTCGGCTTGTCACCAAAAGCACTCACAAACTTCTACAGATGCACAATCGAGAGCATCCTGGCGGGCTGTATCACCGCCTGGTACGGCAACTGCTCCGCTCTCAACCGTAAGGCTCTCCAGAGGGTAGTGAGGTCTGCACAACGCATCACCGGGGGCAAACTACCTGCCCTCCAGGACACCTACACCACCCGATGTTACAGGAAGGCCATAAAGATCATCAAGGACATCAACCACCCGAGCTACTGCCTGTTCACCCCGCTATCATCCAGAAGGCGAGGTCAGTACAGGTGCATCAAAGCTGGGACCGAGAGACTGAAAAACAGCTTCTATCTCAAGGCCATCAGACTGTTAAACAGCCACCACTTACATTGAGTGGCTGCTGGCAACACACTGACACTGACACTGTCTCAACTCCAGCCACTTTAATAATGGGAATTGATGGGAATTGATGTAAATATATCACTAGCCACTTTAAACAATGCTACCTTATATAATGTTACTTACCCTACATTATTCATCTCATATGCATACGTATATACTGTACTCTATATCATCGACTGCATCCTTATGTAATACATGTATTACTAGCCACTTTAACTATGCCACTTTGTTTACATACTCATCTCATATGTATATACTGTACTCGATACCATCTACTGTATCTTGCCTATGCTGCTCTGTACCATCACTCATTCATATATCCCTATGTACATATTCTTTATCCCCTTACACTGTGTATAAGACAGTAGTTTTGGAATTGTTAGTTAGATTACTTGTTGGTTATTACTGCATTGTCGGAACTAGAAGCACAAGCATTTCGCTACACTCGCATTAACATCTGCTAACCATGTGTATGTGACAAATAAAATTTGATTTGATTTGATTTTTGATTTTGATTTGAAATCATCCCCCTGCGTTGCATCAATTATATGCAACACAGGACATGCTAGATAAACTAGTAATATCATCAACCATGTGTAGTTAACTAGTGATTATGATTGATTGATTGATTGTTTTTTATAAGATAAGTTTAATGCTAGCTAGCAACTTACCTTGGCTTCTACTGCATTCGCGTAACAGGCAGGCTCCTCGTGGAGTGCAATGTGAGGCAGGTGGTTAGAGCGTTGGACTAGTTAACTGTAAGGTTGCAAGATTGAATCCCGTAAAAATGTGTCATTCTGCCCCTGAACAAGGCAGTTAACCCACCGTTCCTAGGCCGTCATTGAAAATAAGAATGTTAAATAAAGGTTTAAAACAAAAAACAAAAATCTGCCAAATTGGTGTTCCAAAATACAGATTTCCGATTGTTATGAAAACTTGAAATCGGCCCTAATTAATCGGCCATTCCGATTAATCGGCCGACCTCTATCCTAAATATTTTTACAACTAAAAGCACTGTATTTGTAACAGAACACTCACTAAACCCTAAACCTCAACCAAATCTTGTAATAACTCATGTGGAAATTGAGTAACACTAGATTAGAGTAACACTAGATTAACACTAGATTGTAAACTGTCATGGTCAAAACATATTGATGTAAGGACTTATGAAAATTGCAATTGGCTCAGAACAGGGCAGCACGGCTGGCCCTTGGATGTACACAGAGAGCTAATATTTATAATGTCAATCTCTCCTGGTGGAAAGTGGAGGAGATACCCACTTCATCACTACTCCTTATTCATGAGAGGAATTGACATGTTAAATGCACCGAGTTGTCTGTCTAAATTAGTGGCACAGATCTCGGATACTCATGCATACCCCACAAGACATGCCACAAGAGGTCTCTTCACGGTCTCCACACACACACACACACACACACACACACGGATTTAGTACTGTAGATATGTGGTGGTGGTGGAGTTGGGGCTTGAGGGCACACAGTGTGTTGTGAAATCTGTGAACGTATTGTAATGTTTTAAACTGCCTTAATTTTGCTTGACCCCATGAAGAGTAGCTGCTGCTTTGGCATGAACTAATGGGGATCCATAATAAATACAAATACAAATTGAGATGGTTTGGGATGAGTTGGACCTGCAGAGTGAAGGAAAAGCAACCAACAAGTGCTCAGCATATGTGGGAACTCCTTCAAGACTGTTGGAAAAGCATTCCTCATGAAGCTGGTTGAGAGAATGCCAAGAGTATGCAAAGCTGTCATCAAGGCAAAGGGTGACTACTCGGAAGAATCTAAAATGTTAAATATATTTTGATTTGTTTAACAGTTCTTTGGTTACTACATGATTCCGTATGTGTTATTTCATAGTTTTGATGTCTTCACTGTTATTCTACAATGTAGAGAATAGTAAAAAATAAGGAAAAACCCTAGAATGGTTTGTTGTGTCCAAACCTTTGACTGGTACTGTAAGTATTTGGAGGGCATGTTGTCCGGACCTCTGGCAGTCTCTATGGGCGTACCACAGGGTTCAATTCTCGGGCCGACTCTTTTCTCTGTATATATCAATGATGTCGCTCTTGCTGCGGGCGATTCCCTGATCCGCCTCTATACAGACGACACCATTCTGTACACTTCTGGCCCTTCCTTGGACACTGTGCTAACTAACCTCCAAACGAGCTTCAATGCCATACAACACTCCTTCCGTGGACTCCAACTGCTCTTAAATGCTAGTAAAACCAAATGCTTGCTTTTCAACCATTCGCTGCCCGCACCCGCCCGCCCTACTAGCATCACCACCCTGGATGGTTCCGACCTAGAATATGTGGACAATTATAAATACCTAGGTGTCTGGCTGGACTGTAAACTCTCCTTCCAGACTCATATTAAACATCTACAATCCAAAATCAAATCTAGAATCGGCTTTCTTTTTCGCAACAAAGCCTCCTTCACTCACGTCGCCAAACTTACCCTAGTAAAACTGACTATCCTACCGATCCTCGACTTCGGCGATGTCATCTACAAAATAGCTTCCAACACTCTACTCAGCAAACTGTATGCAGTCTATCACAGTGTCATCCGTTTTGTTACCAAATCACCTTATACCACCCACCACTGCGACCTGTATGCTCTAGTCGGCTGGCACTCGCTACATATTCGTCGCCAGACCCACTGGCTCCAGGTCATCTACAAGTCCATGCTAGGTAAAGCTCCCCCTTATCTCAGTTCACTGGTCACGATAACAACACCCACCCGTAGCACACGTTCCAGCAGGTATATCTCACTGATCATCCCCAAAGCCAACACCTCATTTGGCCCCCTTTCCCTCCAGTTCTCTGCTGCCAGTGACTGGAACTAATTGCAAAAATCACTGAAGTTGGAGACTTTCATTTCCCTCACCAACTTTAAACATCAACTATCTGAGCAGCTAACCGATCACTGCAGCAGTACATAGTCCATCTATAAATAGCCCACCCAATCTACCTACCTCATCCCCATACTGTTTTATTTTATTTACTTTTCTGCTCTTTTGCACACCAGTATCTCTACTTGCACATCATCATCTGCTCATTTATCACTCCAGTGTTAATCTGCTAAATTGTAATTATTCGCTCCTATGGCCTATTAATTGCCCACCTCCTCATGCCTTTTGCACACACTGTATATAGACTTTATTTTTTCTACTGTGTCATTGATTTGTTTGTGTTATTGTCTTGTTTATTGTTTACTCCATGTGTAACTCTGTGTTGTTGTCGGTGTCACACTGCTTTGCTTTATCTTGGCCAGGTCGCAGTTGCAAATGAGAACTTGTTCTCAACTAGCCTACCTGGTTACATAAAGGTGAAATAAAAATAAAAAATAAAAAATAATAAATTCACACCCCTGAGTCAAAACATACTAGAATCACCTTTGGCAGTAATTACAGCTGTGAGTCTTTATGGGTAAGTCTCTAAGAGCTTTGCACACCTGGATTGTACAATATTTGCACTTTAAAAAAAAAATGTATTCATCAACTCTGTCAAGTTGGTTGTTGATCATTGCTAGAAAGCCATTTTCAAGCTTTGTCATCGATTTTCAAGCCGATTTAAGTCAAAACCATAACTAGGCCACTCAAGAACATTCAATGTCACAAGCAACTCCAGTGTATATTTGGCCTTGTGTTTTAGGTTACTGTCTTGCTGAACGGAGAATGTGTCTCCAAGTGTCTGTTGGAAAGCAGACTGAACCAGGTTTTCCTCTAGGATGTTGGTTGTGCTTAGCTCTTTTCTGTTTTATTTATCCTAAAACAACTCCTTAGACCTTGCCGATGACAAGCATACCCATAACATCACCACGCTCGAAAATATTCTTGAAAATATAAAGAGTGGTATATACAGTATTGAATTCAGGACATAAAGTTCATTTCGTTACCACATTTTTCCAATTTTACATTAGTGCCCTATTGCAAGAATGCATGTTTAGGAATATTTTTATTCTGTACAGGCTTCCTTCTAACAATAGGTGCCCTTCTTTGCGAGGCATTGGAAACCTCCCTGGTCTTTGTGGTTGAATCTGTGGTTGAAATGTATTGCTCGACTGAGGGACCTTACAGATATTGTATGTGTGGGGTACAGAGATGGGGTAGTCAGTTAAAAATCATGTTAATAAACACTATTATTGCACACAGTGAGTGAGTCCATGCAACTTATCATGGGATATGTTAAGCAAACTTTACTCCTGAACTTATTTAGGCTTGCCATAACAAAGGGGTTGTATTCTTCTTGACTCAAGACATTTCAAAAAACATAATTCCACTTTGACATCATGGGGTTTTGTGTTTAGGACAGTGACAAAAAAAATATCTAAACATGATAAATGTTATATTCAGGCTCTAAATCAAAAACATGTGGAAAAAGTCAAGGGGCGTGAATACTTTCTGAAGGCACTATATATTCAGAAACTGTGCCTGGGATTCAATGAATTTCAATCTGACACACGCTGTACAGCGCTTGACATGAAAAGGTCATGAATGCAATCTCAGCGAACGTGGGGACCTTGGCTTCAGAAGGCGCATTGTCGACAGCGCCCTACAACGATCATCCTGGCCTATGATCTATTGTGACCTTTTCAAAAATATAGTAAATCCTAGACCTTGTTGTGACATGTGGGGTATCAATCAGTCTTGAGCTCTGGAAAGCAGCTGGTGTGTGATCTGTCCCTGTAGGAAGCCTGTGATTTACTCACAAACCCAACTCTCACACTTACTAATTGATGTCATGTACTGTATTTACACAAAGTCCGTATTGTGACTTATTTGGTTTTGAATCAGACACTAAATGGGTTTCAACAGCTTGTCTTTACCGGAGAAACATTCTGACAGTATTTCTCAGCAATGACCGTATATCACCAAACCTAGCCAACTTTGGAGGCTTATATCTACTGCTGCTGTTGCTTTTTAAACAGTATTTCTCAAAAAATGACTGAACACACCTAGAATGATGGGCATTTATTTAGGAATCAACATTGTTCAGCATACAGACAGAAAGGGCAATATATGTTCCATTCAGTCCTTTGAGCCAGGCAATGTTAAAGTAGAATTTGTAATGTGACTCAAGAAAGAGCAGCTCACGTAGAGAGGATGTGTTTGACAAATTCGGTGTAATTGATATGGCCACTTGAGTCCTCTTGTCCGATCATGAGTTGGTCCACTTCGCTCTCCATCAGCTTCTCCCCAAGGGTAGCCAAAACGTGCCTGAGCTCGGCCCCCATCACCGTGCCATTCCCCTCTTTGTCGAAGACTCTCAGACCCTCCACAAAGTCCTCAAAGGTCCCTGTCTCCTTGGTTCGGGAGATATGCTGCAGCATGGGCAGGAAAGTCTCAAAGTCCACCAGCTTGGAATTCATCTCCTCAGCCTTGGGCTTGCCCAGCAGCTTTAGCACATCAGTGTTGGTGGGGTTATGACCCAAGGCCCGCATTAGGTCTCCGCACTGGGCGTACCTGATCTTCATCTCGCCCGTCGGTGTTTCATCGAACAAGGTGAACGCCTCCTTGAACTCCTCAATCTGGTCCAGCGTGAAATCTAGAATGATACTCTTGAGGTCCACCTCAGGCTCCTTGGGAGGCTCAGGTACAGGGGCCTTTGCTGGCTCTGCCTTGGCCTCTGCTTTGGGCTCTGGTTTCTTAGGCTCTACTTTCTTGGGTTCCACTTTTTTCGGTGCCATGTTGCCAGTATACCTACTGCCACATCAATGTGTGCGGATGTGAGGAGAGAACGAGCGAGTGATACAGGGCACACTGTGCAAGCCTCTAGAGCTTTTATACTGTTCTTAGTGTGTATAAGATAAGGGTTATCTAAACCAGTACACTGACGCCTATAAAAGGAATAAACTTTAAATAGAACCACTTACTGTTCACTTCACAATGGAACTTTTCCAGCAGCTGTCAAGATAGAGAGATTTATTACACGAGACGGAAATTTTCCTTCTGCTTTTTATCCAACCCACTGACACACACACACACACACACACACACACACACACGCACACACGCACACACGCACACACGCACACACGCACACACGCACACACGCACACACACACACACACACACACACACACACACACACACACACACACACACACACACACACACACACTAAGTTGGAGAGCCAGTCAAGCCTTCAACAATTCTACACTTTGGGGTTCAATTAGGATTTTGGAGGTTGGCTCTACCCTAATTTCCAAAATGACACCTTAGTTCAACTGCTCACTCAACATTGACTTGATTTTCAAAGGTACAGTGCATAAAACATTTCATACTAAAAGTATTTTGAGAACAGTATTTTGACCACATATTAAACCATTCAATATTTCCTTCATGGTCCTTCAAACCTGCTAGTGCAATTTTTTTCCAAGGTTAAAATTAATTGACAGTAATTACACATAAAAAAAAATGAAGGGTCACACTTTAAACAAGGTATATCCAATAACGCTTAATTAAAGCCCTTATAAGCCCTTTTAAGGCCACTAATAATATGTCACAAATTATTTAGAAGCTAATGTCTACCATACCATCCTCACGTCTTTTGCTTTGTCATATGTGGCATAAGCCTTATACTACCCTTTTATATAGTTCAACATCTGCTTGTAAATGCTTCAGGCCTTATGAAGGGCATATGATGGCTTCATAAGGTATCATTTGCTTACTGTGACCACAAAAAAAAGAAAATATATCTTGTGCATAAGAACTTGACCACCAAAACTCAATTGGTTTCAGGCTGAGAAGTGAGAAGATAGGGCAGGAATGAGGCAAGCGATATCCCAGGAGCAAGAGTGGCTTTGAGCTGTTGAGAGAGAGAGAGAGAGAGCAAGAGAGAGAGAGCGAGAGAGAGAGAGAGAGAGAGAGAGAAAGGCCATCTGTTGATGGAGCTGCTATTTCGGTGATATGAGCTCAGCTCGTGAAGGACTGATAGGAACCATTCACATTCCAGATGATCCCCGTATTGTCAGCCTCGATCAATTCACTTTTCTAAACACTTGAAAGCCCATCTCAATCAAATGTGAATCTCCCTAATGACAGGTATTGAAATAAAGAGGCGTATCACAGTATATGGCCCCTGGGGGCCACCTTCTATATCTTTTATCATTATGACCTTGTGAATAATATGGTGTGGAAATCAGCATCACGATCACATCTGGACCAAATTGGTGGTCAACTCTCTCTGACCTATATGTGTCGGAACTGTGTGTCCACACATAACACAGTCCTGTGTCCCCTGTGGTGTAGGGGGGCTTAGACCTCTCAGTTCAAACTTATGCCCCCTCAGTTTTAATTTTTTGTCTGTACATAAAAGTTGCAAAAACATTTGAATGCGTGACAGGTTGGGGCCCAAATATCGGTGTTTCTGCTGCACTGCGTTGCTGTTTGTAGGCAACCTGGTCTCATAGACTAGATATAACATAGTAAATGTAGATCCGGGACACTCAAAATATATGTTACATTTGGTATGGTTACATAAAACAGATTAGGTTACTTAATAACGGTGCAAAATGCAGAAATCGTTCTGTTATTTCCTGGTTGCTAAAATGGTCACGATCGTCGCAATAAATGGACCAAGGCGCAGCGTAGAGTTCCACATGTTTATTAGATGAAAATCACCAAAAACAATAAAGAGTAACGAAACGTGAAGCACTTTTTTTTAAGGACATTGATCAAGTTTTTTTGTTTGTTTTTCTCACAGGCACTACACAAAAACAAGATCCCATAAAAACCCAGTGGGAAAAGGCTGCCTAAATATGATCCCCAATCAGAGACAACGATAGACAGCTGCCTCTGATTGGGAACCATTCCAGGCCAACATAGAAATGCAAAAACTAGAGTACCCACCCTAGTCACACCCTGACCTAACCAAAAAAATAGAGAATAAGAAGGATCTCTAAGGTCAGGGCGTGACAAAAACTGCAATAGTTTGCCTAATTTTTGTTTATGTGAAAAAACAAACAGTCATTGTCTAAAGAATCATTGTAGCATCTAAACCACTGTGAAATATATTTTCCCGTAACATATCATACAAAAATGGATGATGGACAATCTCAAATTAATACATATATATCACTTTAATAAATAAAGTCAACCCTCAGGGGTGCGTGCTAAAGTCCCCTCCTGTACTCCCTGTTCACCCATGACTGCATGGCCAAGCATGACTCCAACACCATCATTAAGTTTGCAGACGACACAACAGTGATAGGCCTGATAACTGACAACAATGAGACAGCCTCTAGGGAGGAGGTCAGAGACCAGGCAGTGTGGTGCCAGGATAACAACCTCTCCCTCAACGTGATCAAGACAAAGAAGATGATTGCGGACTACAGAAAAATGAGAACGGAGTACACCCCCATTCTCATCGAAGGGGCTGTAAGTGCAGTAAGTTGAGCGCTTCAAGATCCTTGATGTCCACATCTCCAACAAACTATCATGGTCCAAACACACCAAGACAGTCATGAAGAGGGCACGACAATGCCTATTCCCCCTCAGGAGATTTGGCATGGGTCCTCAGATCGTCAAAGTTCTGCAGCTGCACCCTCGAGAGCATCATGACTGGTTGCATCACAGCCTGGTATGGCAACTGCATGGCCTCCGACTACAAGGCACTACAGAGCGTAGTGCGTACAGCCCAGTACATCACTGGGACCAAACTTCCTGCTATCCAGGACCTCTATACCAGGCGGTGTCAGAGGAAGGCCCTAAAAATTGAAAAAGACTCCAGCCACCCTAGTCATACACTGTTCTCTCTGCTACCGCATGGCAAGCAATACCGGAGCACCAAGTCTAGGTCAAAAAGTATTCTTAACAGCATCTATCCTCAAGCCATAATTCTCTTGAACAGTTAATCAAATGGCTTCCCGTACTATTTGCATTGTCCCCACCCCACCCCCCATTTTGCTGCTACTCTCTGTTTATTATCCATGCATAGTCACTTTACCTCTACCTACCTGTACATATTACCTCGACTAACTGGTGCCTCGCACATTTACTCTGTACCAGAACCCCTTGTATATAGCCTTGCTACCCTTATTTTATTGTTGCTCCTTAATGATTTGTTATTTATTTTTAAAACTGCATTGGTGGCTACAGCTTCAGTTACAGTGGCAAGAAAAAGTATATGAACCATTTGGAATTATCTGGATTTCTACATAAATGGGTCATAACATTTTATCCGATCTTCATCTAAGTCACAACAACAGACAAACAGTCTGCTTAAACTTAAAATATTGTATTTTTCTTGTCTATATTGAAAACATAATTTAAAACATTCACAGTGCAGGTTGGAAAAAGTATGTGAACCCCTAGGCTAATGACTTCTCCAAAAGCTAATTGGAGTCAGGAGTCAGCTAACCTGGAGTACAATCTCTGAGACGAGATTGGAGATGTTGGTTAGAGCTGCCTTGCCCCATAAAAAAACTCACAAAATTTGAGTCTGCTATACATAAGAAGCATTGCCTCTCAGAAGACCCAAGATTAAGAATAGTTGACTTGCATAAAGCTGGAAAGGGTTACAAAAGTATCTTTAAAAGCCTTGACGTTCATCAGTCCACAGTAAACTAATTGTGTATAAATGGAGAAATTTCAGCACTGTTACTACTCTCCCTAGGAGTGGCCGTTCTGCAAAGATGACTGCAAGAGCACAGCGCAGAATGGTGAATGAGGTTGAGAAGAATCCTAGAGTGTCAGCTAAAGGCTTACAGAAATCTCTAGAATATGCTAACATCTCTGTTGACGAGTTTACAATATGTAAAACACAAAAAAATAGTGTTCATGGGAGGACACCACGGAAGAAGCCACTGCTGTCCAAAAAAACCATTGCTGTACGTCTGAGGTTCGCAAAAGAGCATCTGGATCTTCCACAGCACTATGTGTGGAGGGAAAAAAATGCACAGCACACCAACATCAAAACCTCATCCCAACTGTAAAGTATGGTGAAGGGAGCATCATGGTTTGGAGCTGCTATGCTGCCTCAGGGCCTGGACAGCTTGCTATCATTGACGGAAAAACTAATTCCCAAGCTTATCAAGACATTTTGCAGGAGAATGTTGGGCTATCTGTTCCCCAATTGAAGGTCAAGAGAGGTTGGTGATGCAACAGGACAATGACCCAAAACACAGAAGTAAACCAACAACAGAATGGCTTCAACAAAAGAAAATACGCCTTCTGGAGTGGCCCAGTCAGCCCTGAACTCAACCCGATTGAGATGCTGTGGCATGACCTCAAGAGAGCGGTTCTCACCAGACATCTGAAGAATATTGCTAAACTGAAACAGTTTTGTAAAGAGGAATGGTCCAAAATTGCTCCTGACCGTTGTGCAGGTCTGATCAGCAACTACAGGAAACGTTTGGTTGCGCTTATAAAGTTAAGAAATAGCCTAATAGTTTAGCAACATTTTAAACTAAACGTTCTGACCTGTTGCATAAGCCTCATTGCGTAAAACATGTTTTTTGATGTTAGTGGTTGTATTAATTTGGGATCTATCGCATCCCACAACTGTCTCAGAATATGTTTGGAATATTTATTTATTGCACAGAATAGAATAGATCAACTTTTGGACTATGGGGGATAGTAGATTGACAGGCTAGTTCTTTTGTTGTTTGTTAGCCATACTCATCTTGTTGGCTGACGAAAAAGAAATGTTGACAGTTCTTCCAATATCTTCAATATGCACCTCAGAATTGGATAAGGATGCCGCAGTTGCATCCCCGATGTGTCGGTCTTCACTTGTAGCCTGTGAGAAAGACCAGAGCACGTGATAGAGAGCCATCTTGAGGCAATGTGCAACAAACAACTCATCAGTAAGTATTCTATTCACATTGAAAGGAAAAGGAAAGGTCTCAGTTATAACTCGGATAGTTCATTACAGTAGGCTCTTTTTTGAAAGATAATATAGAGTCTACCTATGTGACGAACAATGTCTGATTTACAGTTTGGAATGGTCTTGACAAAACATTTCTTTGAGGGGGTGCATGCTAAGAGTGAACATCTTACAGCTGATATGCTATGTGGCAAAGAAGGGGGTCGATTGATAAATGTCAGAGCAGAACTAATAAACGGGCTCTGCCCTATCACTAAAATGGCCACCCCGAATCAGAACTACAGATCACAAAATTGCTGACGGCCAAAACTACAATTCCCAGAAGCAAAGGGAACCCTCAGTAGGTGGGGCCGACCCACAGATAAAGGGTCAAGACAAACCAGGAAGAGAGAGAAAGGGCTGGAAGGATCTGTGAACCATAGAGAAAGAGACGATATATATCGGCTGGATTTACCGTGTATGAGCTGGACTGTTTGGACTTACCTGTTGGCATTTGGACCTGGACCTACCGAGAACCCAATTCCTGTACCGAACCCTGCTATCTTTGACCTTGCCTGCGGCCTGGGTGGACCAGGATATAGAAACAAACACACAGGTACTGTTCTGTTCGAAAGAACTCTCATTCTAGGGTGATTTTGGTGACATTATCCCACTTACTTTGTGACAAACGCTCCTAATCTTGAAGAGATTTGCCACAACTAATTGCATGTCTTTGAAGAGTTGAGAGAGTACTCCTTATTTTCTTTACCCAACCAGTACATCCACTCAATAAAATGGAGATGCTTCTTTAAACTTTTTTGTTGTCTGATTGCCCCTAAGCCTCCAGACATGTCCCTTTTATTGTCTGCCACGCTCTTTTTTTAATGTGTTGTGTTGTGGTGTGTGTGTGTGTGTGTGTGTGTGTGTGTGTGTGTGTGTGACGTCCTTTGTGAGGATCCCCAAAGTTGTTTGTGGTTGACTGTCTGGTGATTGTAACCTAGCCTATTCAGAGACCTGACATACGCTCCCTAGCAGTCACTCAGAATGGTGGAACCTCTTCGGAACCTCTTCTCACATGTCGTCTGATGATAGGGATAAACGTTTTTCCACCATTTTGAATAACTGGGCGCCGTCAGTTATGTTTGACCTCCATCATCCCAAACACCCATCCCTGTCTTCTCCACATTGTCCCCATCCTTCCACGATTGTACTGAAAGATAGGAACAAGTGCGTATCGTTATTTTGTGAAATGGAGTTGGCCAGTGGTTAGTCATGCTTTTAAATGGCGGGGGATCAGTTAATCCATGGGAACTAGCATAATATCACTTATGACACAAACTAAGGTCTGATGGGTGAAATTGTATAATGTTGAAAGAACCGAAACATGATCCTATGAAACAAACACATCTCAGTGATGTTATCAAATAATTCTGTACACAAAATAGGTAAGCTCAATTTTTTTTTCATATCAAATGTTATTGTTCACATATACATATTTAGCAGGTGTTATTGCGGGTGTAGCGAAATACTTGTGTTCCTAGCTCCAAAAGTGCAGTAGTATTTAACAATTCACACCAATCTAAAAGTAAAATAATGGAATTAAGAAATATATCAATATTAGGATGAGCAATGTCTGTGTGGCATTGACTAAATACAGTATATAAAATGAGTTAATCAGTATGTAAACATTATTAAAGTGACCAGTGATTCCATGTCTATGTACATAGGGCAGAAGCCTCTAAGGTGCTGGGTTGAGCAAATGGGTGGTAGCTGGCTAGTGATGGCTATGTAACAGTTTGATGGCCTTGAGATATAAGCTGTTTTTCAGACTCTCGGGCCCAGTTTTGATGCACCTGTACTGACCTCGCCTTTTGGATGATAGCGGGGTGAATAGGCCGTGGCTTGGGTGGTTGTTGCCCTTGATCATCTTTTTTGCCTTCCTGTGACATCAGGGGCTAAAGGTGTCCTGGAGGGCAGGTAGTTTGCCCCCGATGATGTGTTGGGCAGACCGCACCACCCTCTGGAAAGCCCTGCGGTTGCGGGCAGTGCAGTTGCTGTACCAGGTGGTGATACAGCCCGACAGATTGCTCTCAATTGTACATCTGTAAAAGTTTGAGGGTCTTAGGGGCCAAGCTGAATTTCTTCAGCCTCCTGAGGGTGAAGAGGCACTGTTGCACCAACTTCACCACACTGTCTGTGTGGGTGGACCATTTCAGATTGTCAGTGACGTGTACGCTGAGGAACTTGAAGCTTTCACCTTCTCCACTGAGGTCCCGACGATGTGAATAGGGGCTCTCTCTGTTGTGTCCTGAAGTCCATGATTATTATGACTATTACAGGGACCGAGTCACTGACTTACTGGGGCTCTCTCATACCATCCCTGGGAGGGGTGCGTCACCTGAGTGGGTTGAGTCACTGATGTGATCATCCTGTCTGGGTTGGCGCCCCCCTTGGGTTGTGCTGTGGCGGAGATCTTTGTAGGCTATGCTCAGCCTTGTTTCAGGATGGTAAGTTTGTGGTTGAAGATATCCCTCTAGTGGTGTGGGGGCTGTGCTTTGGCAAAGTGGGTGGGGTTATATCCTTCCTGTTTGGCCCTGTCCGGGGGTGTCCTCGGATGGGGCCACAGTGTCTCCTGACTCCTCCTGTCTCAGCCTCCAGTATTTATGCTGCAGTAGTTTGTGTGTCGGGGGGCTAGGGTCAGTTTGTTATATCTGGAGTACTTCTCCTGTTCTATTCGGTGTCCTGTGTGAATTTAAGTGTGCTCTCTCTAATTCTCTCTTTCTCTCTCTCGGGGGACCTGAGCCCTAGGACCATGCCTCAGGACTATCTGACATGATGACTCCTTGCTGTCCCCAGTCCACCTGGCTGTGATGCTGCTCCAGTTTCAACTGTTCTGCCTTATGACCATGCTGGTCATTTATGAACATTTGAACATCTTGGCCATGTTCTGTTATAATCTCCACCCGGCACAGCCAGAAGAGGACTGGCCACCCCACATAGCCTGGTTCCTCTCTAGGTTTCTTCCTAGGTTTTGGCCTTTGTAGGGAGTTTTTCCTAGCCACCGTGCTTCTACACCTGCATTGCTTGCTGTTTGGGGTTTTAGGCTGGGTTTCTGTACAGCACTTTGAGATATCAGCTGATGTACGAAGGTCTATATAAATAAATTTGATTTGTAGGTTGAACAATGTAACAGGAATATCTAGACTTAGGGATGCCACCCATTAGATAAAATACCAAATGGTTCCGTATTTCACTGAAAAAATAAATCGTTTTATTTTCTAAATGATAGTTTCCGGATTTGACCATATTAATGACCAAAGGCTCGTATATCTGCTTGTTGTTATAATTAAGTCTGATTTGATATTTGATAGAGCAGTCTGACTGAGCGGTGGTAGTTAGCAGCAGGTTCGTAAGCATTCATTCAAACAGCACTTTCGTGCATTTTGCCAGCAGCTCTTCCCTGTGCATCAAGCATTGAGCTGTTTATGATTTCAAGCCTATCAACTCCTGAGATAAGGCTGGTGTAACTGATGTGAAATGGTTAGCGGGGTGCGCGCTAATAGCGTTTCAAACGTCACTCGCTCTGAGACTTGGAGTAGTTGTTCCCCTTGCTCTGCATGGGTAATGCTGCTTCGAGGGTGGCTGTTGTCTGTGTTCCTGGTTTGAGCCCAGGTAGGGGCGAGGAGAGGGACGGAAGCTATACTGTTACACTGGTAATACTAAAGTGCCTTTAAGAACATACAATAGTCAAAGGTATATGAAATACAAATGGTATAGAGAGAAATCGTCCTATAAATACTATATTAACTACAATCTAAAACCTCTTACCTTGGAATATTGAATTCTTATGTTAAAAGGAACCACCAACTTTCATATGTTCTCATGTTCTGAGCAAGGAACTTAAACGTTAGCTTTTTTACATGGCACATATTGCACTTTTACTTTCTTCTCCAACACTGTCACGCCCTGGTCTAAGTATTTTGTGTTTTCTTCATGTATTGGTTCAGGCCAGGGTGTGGCATAGAGTTTTTGTATTGTGGTGTGTTTTGTCTTGGGATTTTGGTATGTGTGTATAGTGGGATTGTAGCTTAGTGGGGTGTTCTAGGAGAGTCTATGGCTGTCTGAAGTGGTTCTCAATCAGAGGCAGGTGTTTACCGTTGTCTCTGATTGGGAACCATATTTAGGCAGCCATATTCTTTGGTTGTATTGTGGGTGATTGTCCTGTGTGTCTTGATGTCCTGGTTAGAGGTTAGTAGACACTTGTATAGGCTGTTTTCGGTTTTCGTTTTGTAGTGTTAGTGTTTTGTTGTGTGTTACGTTTGTTTATTAAAGATGAATCGCAATAGACACGCTGCAGTTTGGTCCGACTCTCCTTCACCATTAGAAAGCCGTTACAAACACTTTGTTTTGCATTTTTTTAAACCAAATTGAACATGTTTCATTATTTATTTGAGGCTAAATTAATTTTTATTGATATATTATATTAAGTTAAAATAAGTGTTCATTCAGTATTGTTGCAATTGTTATTATTACAAATGTTAAAAAAAAATTGGCCGATTTTTAATCAGTATCGGCTTTTTTGGTCCTACAATAATCGGCATCAGCTTTTTTTTTGGGTCCTCCAATAATCGGTATCGGCGTTGAAAAATCATAATCGGTCGACCTCCATTTTCCATCCAAATCTTCTAATTGTATGCGTATCCGAGCTTCTGGGCCAGAGTAGCAGGCCGTTTACTTTGGGCACGCTTTTCATCCAAAAATCTGAATGCTGCCCCTACCCTAGTGAAGTTAATGATTTTTTTAATGACTACCTCATCTCAAGGCACTGTAATAATGTTATCAATAATAAAAACAGAATGGTGTCACCCATAAGAGACAGTTGTTTTATAAAAACATTCTATCTTGTTTTTTAGGTGGTTTGTTATCCATGGTGCTGTGGATGCTTACAGCAGGCTTGTGTTTCTAAAGGCCCCTGGCAACAGGAGTGCCACAGTCATGGAGTCATTTGAAGCAGCCATCACCAGCTATGGAGTACTATCCCGGGTGAGATGTCATCGGGGTGGCGCAAACAACCACATCTGTGCCTTCATGGAGCAGTTCAGGGATGGTGAGAGGGGAAGTGCCCTCAGGAAGGAGCACTCGCAACCAGAGGATAGAGCTGCTGTGGGGGGACGTCTGGCATGGAGTCTCCAACGTTTACAATTCTTGGAGTTCACCTTCTTGGAGACGGAGCAGATCATCAACATAAACAATGAGGTGCACCTGTGGGCACTGCACTTTGTATTCCTGTCACAGGCGTAAAGAGATCTGCTGTGCCAGTCAGTAGAACCACCATGGGTTGAGGACTGAACAATGGCCGTCAGCTCTGCAGTTGTTCGTATCGGGTTCCCTGGCAATTTTGAGCGCCTATCTGACCCTTGGACTGGATTTTGTTCGCCCCATCTTCAACCACATCACCTCAGCTCCTCCAACCAGCACCCTCAGCTCCTCTAACCAGCATCACCTCAGCTCCTCTAGCCAGCATCACTTCAGCTCCTCCAACCAGCACCACCACCTCAGCTCCTCCAACCACTAGCGCCTCAGCTCTTTACTGGTCGGATGGGGTGATTGTGCCACAAATCCAGTTCACCATCAGCAACACACAGATGGAACTGTTGCAGACAATGAATCCATTGGAAGTCCCCAGAGGCAGCCTGGGAGTTTAAATTCTACAGAGGGCTATGGCAATTATATCTTCAGCGCCACTCGTTCCTTTTGAATCAGTTAAATTTTATAATACTAACTAAACTGTTTGAGGTAACATTCCCCCTCTAGGGATCCTGCGTGCCGCAGGGGTCTAAGGCACTGCATCGCACCGATCCTGGGCTGTTTCACAACCAGTCGTGCTCGGGAGTCCCAAAGGGCGGGGTCACAATTGGCCCAGCATCGTACGGGTTAGTGGAGGGTTTGGCTGGGGTAGACAGTCATTGTAAATAAGAATTTGTTCTTAACTGACTTGCCTAGTTAAATAAACATTATGATTTGGTCTCTATAAAGGTACTACAGACGTATCTTAACAAAGAGTGTCAAGGTGTATGGCCCCTCGGTGGGTTCAGAGAAATATCTTTGTGTTGAGGTTACTTGACAACTTGTGCTGAACTGGAGTGGACCTTGACCAGAGTCGAAGCAATAAGAGACCTGCCCAAAAGCTAAGTACTTCTCCATTCAACATATTCCCCTCCTATCCATTTACCTTTGATTTTGAATGACCTTATCACACATTTCCCTGTTGAGTTGTGGATTTATCTACTATTATTCATAGTTTTCTTTGCCATTACTGTATTCTTGTGTTTGGAAACCCCTTACACCCTCCTTGACACTGTATGATTGGGTCTCTAGAAATGTATGACAGATCTTCAACTCTAAACGGATGGGGCCCAGAGTTTAGACACAGGTGATCTTAACAATCGTTAAGTACTTCTCCAATTTAAGATATACGGCCTATGGTTGAGATCAATTGTATTTTGCTCTATGGTGCTTTAGCACAACAGCCCCATCTGCTGACACAATATTTGTCTTCCACTCAGTACAACACAACCCAGGAGAGGCCTACTGCAAGCACTGGATTCGAGCCTTCAGTGTGCCTGCCGTCGGAGGTCAACCGAACATTCTGAATGGACATTATTAAAACAGAACTTTACCTTTTTTTAATGCCCAATTGGGACTTTTATAAATTGTTAAAACAAATAATCATGTAACTTCCTATAGTTAAAAAACATTATGTAGATAGGGGTTCTGTCCCTGTTACACTTTATATCATGGTGATTAACAGCAACCTACTATATTACAGTTAGTAACATAACATTGTTGACACATTGTGGTTGAAGATGGACTAGTGCCGGGCTCTCAACCCTGTTCAGGGAGAGCTACCATCTTGTAGGTTCCCAAAAGGGGAGCTGTCACTTAATGCAATGGATGGGAAGCCTTCTTATTGCATGTAGTTCTAATTAAATTATAATGGCTGAAATTAATTTATTCTTAAATGTAGGACATCAAATTATCAGATTTGGATGAATTGGCTGTCATATGGCAGCAGTACTTCAGTCAATATCAGCAAAGGATTTTGGTTGAGTGTAGTGTTACTAAAAAAACAACCATAAAACACCAAGACAAACTATGGACTGTATCATTTAATATTAATGATCATTAAGTGAACAATAACAGCCAATATGGAAATACAGTGCATTTGGAAAGTATTCTGAATACTTTCCGAATGCTCTGTACTAACAATACAGAGATGTAAGTAGATAAATGTTGATGTGCAGTTACATTTTCAAACACTCAATTGCTACTGTAGTTTAGTGCTACTAGATACAATTCTGTGTTGTAGAAATGTTGTAATGCAACACAAAAATGTGGGGAATTCACAATCCCTGGAGGTCATGAAGTCATTGTAGGTGCTATGAAGAGGGAGCCTTAGTTTCACAGCACACATGTTTGCCTCTGGGTACTTTTTCTTCTACTGCCCAGAGAGACATCTTCGCACTGTGTGGAGGAATTTGATGGTTGGGGTGTCCTCAAATCCCAGGGGTGGCACCACTGTTGCTCCAGTAGCAAACTCCAACACCATTTCCACTGTGAGAGGAGGACATTTTAAAATGCACATTTAAATCACAAAATGGAATAATATGCAGTTAGCGATTTAAACTTGAACATTTTAACTACTATCTTACATTGTACCTCTGGCAGCCAGTTGAACCAGTGGTAGATGGTGTCGTTCCCAAAACACTACTGGTTCCCGCCATGTATGGAATGGGTTACTTTAAACAGGTCCCTGGCAGTGGAAGGCTTTGTGGAATGTCATGACGTTGCCCTCTTTGGGTACAGAAAGCCCCACCCCTCTCTCCTACACCCAGGCTGCTGTGGTCAGAGAGAGGTCGTAAATTACAGGAGATTATCTCCTCATGGCCACAGTATAGAGAGAGTGAATTTTCATAGAGAACAAAGGAATTTCTTCCACCTCACAGAACTTGAGGTCCGAACAACATTTATGTTCTGGAGAAGGTATAAAAGATCGGTGAAGAATCTAGCTACGAACTGGTCCGTTTGGTACAATTTTGTGAAACTCATGGGAGACGATACGGCCACATTACCATAACTCTGTTTATATAATGGCCTCAGATATGAAGTTTCCATCTAATTGTTGTATAATATAATGAATGAGTGACGATGAAACTGTTTTGTAAAATTGTGTAATGTGATTTTGGACTGTTTAATGAAGGAAACTCCAATTCCCTTTTTGAGGTGAACTAAATTAGAGGACCGCCCATGAGCCCAGTTCGGACCTGGCGTCATGAGACAGCCTTTTTCTGCTCTCCCGAATAAAACCCTCACTCAGAGAATTTCTCAACAGACCATGTTGCTCTCAATTACGAGAGGACAAAGGATGCAGACCAGCTTACCTTGATAACGAGAGGGCCAAGTTGAGACCAGACTGCTGAATCTTTTAACCATCCCACGTGGTTAAACTCTTAGACAATCGATACCGACAGAATAAGAACAAGTCGTTGATATTAATTACTAGTCTGCAGCTAGGAATTCGGTATCATTGAACTCAAAGACCTGATAACTGCTGAAATATCTATCCATAATGACATGAATGAATGTCACTGAACTATCCATTCTAACCACGACAGAGAGGGCGGACAAACTTTTCAACAGAGACCCCGACGACACACTGAGCATAAATATATATATATATATATATATATATATTGATTGATTGATTGCAATTGTTCCCCAAATGAGTGTGAGTTCATTTGCAAAGGATTAGCATTTAAATAGTTATAATTATCAACTGTGTGTTGTCTTATCTCAGTCGAACCCCACTTCCCTTTTGTACACCAAGTCGCGATGCCGGTTTATCCCACTAGGGAAACTCCATTATCATTTCCTTGTAACTACTGTTTGTTTATGCATTTCTGTGAATTACTTAGTTAAATCATTTATTTACTAAGACAATTGATGTATGGATGACTGATAGTGAAGACTGGGTTCGTGCAGATAGCCAACAATTTACGATGTTTGGAATGAGACTAACGTGAGGTAAAATAAGAATAAGTCATTAATCAGAAGACTAATTGATCAGAAATAAAATATCTGAAAAGTTATATTAGGAATATTATAACTTTGTAATCTTAATATTTTCCTTGGTGCCCCGACTTCCTAGTTAATTACAGTTACATGATTAATCAGTTTAATTGCGTAATAATAATTACAGATTATTGGCATCATTATACTAAAAATTAAAGACACGGCGGGAGTCCACAAAAAACTGCTCGGAGGCTGTCTGGGTTGTTCCCCAATGCCTCGAGCAGCCCAAGAGAGTTGAGGCCATATTTGAACCTGTTATGGTTTAGGGACTGTATGTATATTTCGTTATAGACGTTTCATCTCCTGTGGCAAAAATAAGTATTGAACTAATCTGTTTTGTGAATGAAAATGTTCCCTGTTGGAATACCGACGATGTGTGATTAACATATTTACTAAACTATTATATACATTCTCCTGTTCTGCAGCTAGAGAGATTGTAGGCATCGTCTTGGAGATGCCGTATCTCCTGTCTTTCCTCTAGAGACTGAAATCAATACAGGTAAAGCCATTCTGATTGTTAAATTACAATGAGAATCCTATAATGAATATTATACTTTTATAATTTGATGCTAAAAGTGGAAAAGGTCATTTAATGTTCCAAACCTCATGTCACTGAAGCTTGTGAGGTAACAGGGAGGTCTATCTCCATAGGCAGAGTCTCTGTCTGAGGTTTTCTTCTCCCTTACAGTTTCCTTTAACATATAAATACAAGAAATCACTAGTCACAGAGCAGACGTCCCTAGCCCAGCTGATTTGATTGCAGCTAGACACATGCTGTCCAGCTGTAGGGGAACGAGCCTCATCCTGTCTGTCTTAAAGGCCTATACATTTGGATTCACCCAAAACCTAAAAGAAGCTGTTCTCCTCCTGGCCATGGGGCACTTTGATCTGCCTCACAGGATACTCTAAAGATACTGCGATATGGAAACATTATTTAAATATAATAAAAATTATCATAATATAAAACAGGGAAACAGTCCATGATCTGTAAATCAGTAAAATAACCTTTTATGTCTGTTTAATCACGAGAGAGATTCACACCTAGCTTACTTGCAAAGCAAGCACTGTGCACCGCACTGTTTGTCTTCATGTACTGCATGGATATAGGGAAAATGTACCTATCCTGTTCAACTGCTGGATGGTAGGGTCAGGGATCAGGCAAACCCTCAGTTATCAGCCTGCTTCTCCCGGTTTGCCACCTTTGGACTCCAGGATTAATCAGTCTCCTGAATCATTGAAATCTTACATGTGCAAATGTTATAAAAGTTACAATAATCACACTCAGCATAATCGACACCGTCCATACTCGCGCACCCCACTAGCTAATGTTTGTTCAGTCCAGTCCAATGACTCTTCATGTTCAAGCGATATTTGAAGAAAATGTCAAGGAAATCATAACACAACATAATAGCAATAGAAAGGACAGGTTTACTCGAATGGACATACTGTAAAATAACACATTGGCATTCTCACAACCAGCTTCATGAGGTTGTCACTTGGAATGCATTTCAATTAATAGTAGTGCATTGTTAATTTGGGGGATTTCTTTCTTTAATGCGTTTGAGCCAATTAGTTGTGTTGTGACAAGGTAGGGGTGGTACACAGAAGATAGCCCTATTTGGTAAAAGACCAAGTCTATATTAGGGCAAGGACAGCTCAAATAAGCAAAGAGAAATGACAGTTCATCATTACTTTAAGACATGAAGGTCAGTCAATGCGGAAAATTTCAAGAACTTTGAAAGTTTCTACAAGTGCATTTGTAAAACCATCATGGCAATGATGAAACTGCCTCTTTATGAGTACTGCCACAGGAAAGGAAGACCCAAAGTTACCTTTGCTGCAGAGGATACATTTATTAGAGTTAATTCCTCAGATTGCAGCCCAAATAAATGCTTCACAGAGTTGAGACACATCTCAACATCAACTGTGTGAATCAGGCCTTCATGGTCAAAGTTCTGCAAAGAAACCGCTACTAGGCAAGTCAGTTAAGAACAAATTCTTATTTTCAATGACGGCCTAGGAACAGTGGGTTAACTGCCTGTTCAGGGGTAGAACGACAGATTTTGTACCTTGTCAGCTCGGGGATTTGAACTTGCAACCTTTCGGTTATTAGTCCAATGCTCTAACCACTAGGCTACCCTGCCTCTTAGTGGGACTATCATTTTTTTTTTCAACTGGCCCAAAACACACCTCCAGGCTGTGTAAGAGCTATTTGACCAAGAAGGAGAGTGATATAGTGCTTCATCAGATGACCTGACCTGTCCGCAATCATTCGACCTCTACCCAATTGAGATGGTTTGGGATGAGTTGGACCGCAGCGTGAAGGAAAAGCAGCCAACAAGTGCCCAGCATATGTGGGAACTCATTTAAGACTGTTGGAAAAGCCTTTTGCATGAAGCTGGTTGAGAGAATGCCAAGAGTGTGCAAAGCTGTCATCAAGGCAAAGGATGGCTACATTTATATATATATATATATATATATAAAATATATTTTGAAGTGTTTAACACTTTTTTGGGGGTTACGACATGATTCCATATGTGTTATTTCAGAGTGGATGTCTCAGTAAAAATAAAGAAACCCCCTTGAATGTGTGTCCAAACTTGACTGCTACTGTACATACAAAAACAAAAGACTTTAGTCGGAGAAGGGTGCTGGAGCTGACAAAGTTATAGAATTACTGCTGTCTGTTTAGAAAGAGTTGAAATAATTCAGAATAGCCTACTACCACATGAGTAGGGCTATAATTTAGCCATTGAAGATCAATAGCTTCTTTAAAAAAATGCCTAGCTGTGGATTGTGTATAGCATGCTGACATAACTGGCCTTTCACAATATTTGAAATATAATCCAACACCGGTTACAAATGCATCCTGCTGAAATCTGTCTGCTGTAGGTGACCAAACTATGATCAACTTCCAAAAAGGCCTATTGAGCGAACATTGCTTTACAAAGTAAAACAAAAGAGGGGTATATTGTAGAATACACCTAAGCTATTGATGGATGCAAGACAAGGTTGTTTATAAGGTTCAGATTCTCAGTTTGTCAGTTTCAAAGTAGCCTGTCATTTCGATCATTTGTGTGGTATTAACACATATTCTGTCAAATGAAGTAGAATGGCATGAAATGCTTTTATAAAAGGACACTACTAAAATGTTTCCCCATGTGTGCAACCTCTAAGTGCCTCCTCTACCACTCTTTGTTACAATGCTTTATTACAGATTTGTTTGATGAGATGGAGATATCGGGGACGTAGGTCGGGGTGCCTTGTAAGGATCCAACGGCGAGTGAGTAATCCCCCTCTACTATCAGTCCTATTAGCCAAGGTGCAATCATTGGATAACAAAATGTATGAGCTCCGATCAAGACTATCCCACCAACGGAACATTAACTGTAATATCTTATGTTTCACAGAGTCGTGGCTGAACGACGACATGGATAACATACAGCTGGCTGGGTTTTCCGTCCATCGGCAAGAGAACAGCTGCCTCTGGCAAGACGAGGAGTGGTGGTCTGTGTCAGCTGGTGCACAAAATCTAATATTAAGGGAGGTTCGAGTATCTCATAAGATGTAGACCACACTATTTACCAAGAGTTTATCTATATTTTTCATGGCTGTCTATTTACCACCACAAACCGATGCTGCCACTGAGACGGCACTCAACAAGCTGTATAAGGCCATAAGCAAACAAAAAAATGCTTATCCAGAGGCGACGCTCCGAGTGGCCGGGGACTTTAATCCAGGGAAACTCAAATCAGTTTTACCTAATTTCTACCAACATGTTAAATGTGCAACCAGAGGGGGAAAAAAAACTCTAGACCACCTTTACTCCACAGGATGTCTTCCTTAATTGATATTCTCCTAGGCAGATTTGGAAAGTAAAAGCCATATCTCAGACTGGCCAATAAAAAGAAAAGATTAAGATGGGCAAAAGAACACAGACACTGGATAGAGGAACTCTTCACTGTTGACATTGAAACTGGTGTTTTGCGGGTACTATTTAATGAAGCTGCCAGTTGAGGACTTGAGAGGCATCTGTTTCTCAAACTAGACACTCGAATGTACTTGTCCTCTTGCTCAGTTGTGCACCGGGGCCTCCCACTCCCCTTTCTGTTCTGTGAAGGAAGTACTACACAGCGTTGTACGAGATCTAGTTTCTTGGCAATTTCTTGCATGGATAGCCATCATTTCTCAGAACGAGAATAGACTGACGAGTTTCATTAGTTATTTGTTTCTGGCCATTTGGAGCCTGTAATCTAACCCACAAATACTGATGCTCCAGATACTCAACTAGTCTAAAGAAGGCCAGTTTTATTGCTGCTTTAAATCAGCACAACAGTTTTCAGCTGTGCTAACCAAATTGCAAAAGGGTTTTCTAATGATCAATTAGCTTTTTAAAAATGATGAACTTGGATTATCTAACAACGTGCCATTGGAACACAGGAGTGATGGTTGCTGATAATGGGCCTCTGTACATCTATGTAGGTATTCCATAAAAAATCTGCCGTTTCCAGCTACAATAATAATTTAAAACATTAACAATGTCATCTGTATTTCTGATCAATTTAATGTTATTCAATGGACAAAAATTGTTTTTCTTTCAAAAACAAGGACATTTCAAAGTGACCCCAAACACTTTGAGCGGTAGTGTATGTGTATATATATATATATATATATATATATATATATATATATATATATATATATATATATATCCTGTTTATCTTATTTTCCATAAATAGCTGTTAATATTTGTAGTAATGTAGGCAGTTTATGGAATGTTTACCTCTCACCAGTCTCGCCATTACCAAAATGACAAGCAATTATTATTTTAGCAAACAATTTTTGTGTTTTAATCCTTTATTGTCCCTAACATCTTTTACTCCCTCGCAAAAGTTGTGGGATACATACACACACTCAACCCCTTTCCCCCACAACAACCATAGACTCTAGATTCTCAACAGTTGCACCATCCCAGAGCCCAACTCAAGAAAGGTCTTGATTTACAAATGCACATACAGTTGCAGCCTTATGAGAAGGCCTGCAAATGGGCAGAAATGGGGAGATTTGATTAAACATTGTCACGTCCTAGGTAGAAGTCAGATATACCCCCTTCCCCTGAAATACCCACACATGGTCCCCCGTTTTGACCATATTCCCAAGCATCTCTGTGCAGTCAGACCTTTGATTTTGTGCCACCAGGGCCACAATAATATTCCCCCTCTCTGAATGTCCGAGTGTGACCCCTCCCCATGTTGCCAGCACTGCCACTGCCTGGGTGGGGGCACCCCACCGGAATCCCCACCGGCTAGGTACAAGGTCGTCAAGGTTCTCATTAGCAGCTTTGAGAATTTCCTTGTATATTATGCTCTCTCATCAGGGGGCTCTGGCTTTGCAGGACCAACCCTGTCAGGCAGGCTCAGAATCTTGGGGGAAAGGGAAATCTCAACGCTACAGCATACAATGACACTCTAGACAATTCCGTGCTTCTATCTTTGTGGCAACAGTTTGGGGAAGGCCCTTTCCAGCATGACAATGCACCCGTGCACAATGCGAGGTCCATACAGAAATTATTTGTCGAACTGTGTGGAAGAACTTGACTCGCCTGCACAGAGCCCTGACCTCAACCTTATTGAACTCCTTTGCAATGTAAGGGGTGACAGAAAAAGTTAAATTTTTGCCGCCAGCCAGCAGTCAAAAAATTGCAATATTGCAACACCGTGTATAGCTTCATGAAATGTTTGGCATAACCTGAGAAAAAAAAATAGGCCTACCAATAATAAGTATCCATTAGCTAAAGCAAAGCATGCCCCGCCACCATAGAAAGCCTATCATTGATTTGATAGGCATGCGGGTGCATAGACACGTTACAATTTGTAGTACATCACTACATGTTGGGCGGCAGGGTAGCCTAGTGGTTAGAGTGTTGGACTAGTAACCGGAAGGTTGCAAGAATCCCCGAGCTGACAAGGTCATCTGTCGTTCTGCCCCTGAAAAAGGCAGTTAACCCACTGTTCCTAGGCGACATTGAAAATAAGAATTTGTTCTTAACTGACTTGCCTAGTTAAATAAAGGTTAAATAAATAGTAGTTCACTTTGAGATTGTCTGTCTGGAATATGAGGTAAATGCATGGGGGGCGGGCATCATCTTTAAGGACTTCTACTATTAGGGGAGTATCCAGACAGTACTTTTTGGGATTTCACTTGATTTAGAGAAACTTACCCCACTAGCAATCGACTTCCTCATGCTTGTTCTGCAGTTTGTTCTGCAGTTGCAGTGGGGACAGATAACATGAACAAAGGTTCCAAAAATATCCAAATACGTCATTTTAGAAACAACACTCTTCAGTATAGTGGTGCAGGTTGTCATGACTCTCTCTCCTTGGTGAGGATCAAATGTGGCAATGGCTGAAAGATAGCCAGGACCCCCCCTCTCCCACAGGAGAGGAGAGGGGGAAGTTGGGACTGTTTTTATTGCTTAACAGTGGCTTGTAAATTTAGAGAACTTTTTGCCCTGCAGTACTGGGAAAGAAATTCCTTTGCTGCAGAGAGACTCTTACCTAAACTCTAAACTAAACGTCAAACTCTAATGTCCAAATATTGGACATTGGAACAGTATTTCTGCCATCCAAATGTTTGGAACAGTTGGTGGGGATCTAAAGAATAATCATGTTAGTGTTTATTATTTTGTGATGTCATTAATTTCTTGGTGACAGGCAGTATTTTCACGTTCGGATGTAATGCATGCCCAAATTCAACTGCCTGCTACTCATCCCCAGAAGATAAGATATGTATATTATTAGTAGATTTGGATAGAAAACACTCTGACGTTTCTAAAACTGTTTGAATCATGTCTGTGAGTATAACAGAACTTATGTAGCAGTCGAAACCCAGAGGAAAAAACATTCCCATTTTTTTTTTTGAGGTCACTCTTTTCATTGGGAATCCAGATTTCTAAGGGACTTTCTTGCAGTTCCTTCCGCTTCCACTGGATGTCACTAGTCTTTAGAAATTGGTTGAGGTTTTTCCTTTGTGTAATGAAGAAGTAATCCTGTTCAAAACGAGGGTCACTTCAAGTGTACAGTTTGTTAAAGGCGCGTGACCAGAAGGTAGCGTCAGTTTGTTTTCTACCTGTATTAAACACAGATCATCCCGTCTTCAATTTTGTCGATTTATTTACGTTAAATAATACCTAAAGTTGTATTACAAAAGTAGTTTAATGTTTTGGCAAAGTTTACTGGTAACTTTTGAGATATTTTGTAGTCACGTTGCGCAAGTTGGAACTGGTGTTTTTCTGAATCTAATGCGCCAAATAAATTGACATTTTGGATATCGACGGAATTAATCGATCAAAAGGACCATTTGTGATGTTTTTGGAACATATTGGAGTGCCAACAGAAGAAGCTCGTCAAAGGTAAGGCATGATTTATATTTTTATTTCTGCGTTTTGTGTTGCGCCTGCAGGGTTGAAATATGTTCTCTCTCTATTTACTGAGGTACTACTCTTAGATAATAGCATCGTTTGCTTTTGCCAAAAAGCTTTTTTGAAATCTGACATGTTGGCTGGATTCACAACACGTGTAGCTTTAATTTGCTATCTTACATGTGTGATTTCATGAAAGTTTGAATTTTATAGTAATTTACTTGAATTTGGCACTCTGCATTTTCTCTGGCTTTTGGCCAGGTGGAACGCTAGCGTCCCACATATCCCAGAGAGGATTTTTTTATTTTATTTTTTATTTTACCTTTATTTTACTAGGCAGGTCAGTTAAGAACAAATTCTTATTTTCAATGACGGCCTAGGAACAGTGGGTTAACTGCCTGTTAACTCGGGGATTTGAACTTGCAACCTTTCGGTTACTAGTCCAACGCTCTAACCACTAGGCTACCCTGCCGCCCCGTGGTATAACTAAATAACTATCTCTGAAGGTGTACACATTCTAGTTGTCAGGTTTACATCTAAATGTTGTATAAATATAAGTATGACAATACTTTTGTGAAGATAGCAATGTGATTTTAGCCTTCTAAATGAATTGTTTTTCATCTAAACTTGTACCCAGTCAGTAGCCACGCCCCAGTGAGCTCAGAGTTCGTGCCAGCATGATGGAACAGAGTGCTTAAAGGACTTGCTAAGAATTAACATACTAGACCAAGTAGACGGACAGTGTGAACTGGAACTTAAAACTACAAGACCAGTGTGAGCGGAACGTTACGAAATGGTTAGAAGCTCTGAAACTCTCAATCTCTACAGAAGAAGATAACTTACCAAGGAGACCAGAAACTGTGGTGCAGCTGTGCATGTAAAAAGTGGTCCTAGAACTTTGACTAAAAGACTTGCGGTGGGAAGGAAGACAATCCCCTTTGAGACAACTGTTGGTACGTCTGAAGTATCTATCTAACGAACACTCCAAGTCCATAGAATCTCTACAACTAAGGACATTGTGACCTCTGGTGGACAACCAGAGCCTTTCATTACCTATAGACGGATCAATTGGTTTCAACAGAGATCGACAGAAAAACAGCTACGCGTAAGTATATATATATATATATATATATATATTGCATTCCTAATCCGAATGAGCGGGTGTTAGGGTGCTAAGTATTCATATTTCCGTGACCGTAACTTCCAAATGTATGTAAGATAAGTTGACTCCATCTTTCCCCACCCCCTCTTCCCATTGTGTAACAAGCCGTCATATCATGTCAGTCCACCAGGGACTTCTCATGTAAGTATGTCTATTCGGTTATTATTTAGTTAGTTAATAAATAATTAATTAAATACATTTGTGTAGTACTGAATATTCAAAAGGGATGGGGTTCTTGTGGATCCATGGGTTATGCGACATTCAAAATGAGACTGAGGTAGTAATTGACTGTTATTGATGTAAGAGATATCTGTATATTCTTAGAGTTGAAGTCGAGAGATAGTAACTCATTAAACAACTTTTCCCATGGTGCCCCAAATTCCTAATGAGTTAGTTGTTACATGATTCATTGAATCAAGTAACAATTAATCAAACATTTTATGCCACGTTTATATTATTCTATTTTGTTGGACTTGAGCGATACTTCTCTGTCTAGCCTGTGCATGCGCACATGGAAAAGTATCGCTCGAGTCCAACAAAATGGAATATTGCAGATTAAGTTGGTTCTTCAGATTGGAGCATAGAAAGCGGTGAAACACTACAAACTCAGTGTTTGTCAAACAAAAAGAACTCAGTTCTTGGTTCAGTCTACTCCACTGGACCCAGAGTTACAGTAGGAACATTGGTACACTTAATTGTTGCTGTATTGTCTCCTGCTCGCTTCTCAAACATGGCAATCAACTAATTCTATAAATAAATAAATAAAGCCGCAGCCAAGTTTGTAGTGTCCTCCATATGGCATCCTATCCCCGTAGTGCACTACTTTTGACCAGGACCCATAGAGCACTTTATAGGGAATAGGGTGCCATTTGGGATGCAGCTTAAGAGTCACTCAGTCAGCAAGGAATCATGAACAATAAATGTTTTATTTTTTTAAAGAGATTTTACACCCCCCATAGAACACTCACTCCCCACTAGGTGCTATCTAGAACCTAAAAGGGTTCTTCGGCTGTCCCCATAGGAGAACCCTTTGAAGAACTAGTTCCAGGTAAAAACCTTTTTGGTTCCAGGTAGAACCCTTTCCACAGAGGGTTCTACATGGAACCAAAAAGGGTTTTCTTATCGGGACAGCTGAAGAACCCTTTTGGAACCCTTTTTTTCTAAGAGCGTAGTTTGCCAAAACCTATTCCCTCGAAGCGGGGAAAAAACACCAGTTGAACATGAAACTCTGTGTCCTGCACGTCCTGACTTGAACTTGTTTCCACATCCGACCAGAGTGTAGGGTGCAGGCAGAGAAATCAATATCTCAGGAAAATGGTTAGCTAGATGGATAGTGGTCTGGAGGACACCCAATCCTCAGTTTGTGTGCTGTCTGCAAATAATATTACTTGAACTTATGTCCTCAAGTTCAGGTAAATGTATATTTTAACCTCTCGTCTTTCCTAAACTTGTAGAAATACCTTTTAAGTAATTGTTTAAGTGAATTGCAATTGCATATTCCTGGCCCTAAATTTGACCAGTGACCGTGGCTTTCATTTGAAATGATAAAATGTGTATTAAAGTAGTAAAAAGTTGAGTATTTGATCGCATATTCATAGCACAACAATGACTACATCAAGCTTGTGATTCTACAAATTTGTTGGATGCATTTGCTGTTAGTTTTGGTTGTATTTCAGATTATTTTGGTAAATGAGTGAGAAAGTTACATACATGATGCACATGTATCTACCGTCTTTGTTGTAGTCATTCCTATTGTATGATTGTCACTGCTCTCTAGTGTTCTGTAGGTGACAGTACACAGTTGCGTCCACCAGCTGGCCCTATATGCAGGTGCAGTAGCAATTACTAAGCCCTTTGTCCGGGCCCATAGGGCAGGAGGCTAGCTTCTGTTTCTGTAGCATTTAGCAGCTTGATGTGCCCCCTGGACAGGACAGTAGTCTAATGCAGGGACTTACCCTCAATCCATCTCCTTAATGCCAAGCAGAGAGGCATCAGAACCCATCTTTAAAGTACACCTCGACCTGGGATCGAACCTTCTAATCTTAGTGAGGGCACTAACCACAACTTCCAGTGTCCTTTGGGCTGTGGAATAGCTTGACAGTTTATGCAATTAAATGATACGAGGCCATGTTATACTTGATTTTATTGTATTTGGGTATTGATAAAAACAAGACTAGTCTGACATGACAAGATTAGACTGACATTTTTATTGTAGTTTTTGTCTAAAGCAACAGCCATTTCACAGAGTACTTTATTTTGCCTAATGGTGGAGAACAAAAGTAACATTGTGGTCAATGTTAACAATACATTAAGAAATACAGTAAAACGATCAGTATATCTCTTTGCATCCATTGAATATGAACTGACAATTAAAATGATACAAGTTCAGAATCTACAGTCCCTGCTCTTATCAGTCATTTTATTTGAACGTCTGATCTAAGCCCTTGGTTCGCGTTATCTACTAAGCTAACATGTTTTAAGATAGTCATACCATGGATCATTTAGCTAAATAGCTTTTTAGGACCCCTGTAGGTATAAAATAATGAATTCGTATTTTACTGTTATAGCCCATAGAAACACATTGATAACAGATTCATAAATGGCAAAACAGCCCAAAAAGAAATAAAAAGAACATGTCTGTCCTATAGTTCGAGTCAATAGTCACGTAATAATAAGGAATTCCCCTCGACCACGCTCACAAATTGGGGAAAAGAAATATTTCCATTGTACAAGAGCCAAATCCGTCGTTGATGTTGCAATGCTCCCACGTAGGAAAATGGAGCCTGCGAGAAGAGCCCTGTGGCTTCAGGCTATTCAGCGTAAGAGTGTTTAGTACAGTCAGTTTGTAACTCCACCCACTACTTGTATCTGTATAGTCAGTTTGTTTGTGTTGTTGGTCTTGGCTAGCTTAATGTTCCGGTCGGTAGCTACCTAGCACACACGCTCGCTCGAATGGCTGCAAGCTTCGTCATGAAAAGGGGCATGAGGGAAGACCTACAATATTACATCTTTCTAAGTAATGAGAATGCTATGGCGCAGGCAATGCTGAAAAGTTATCTTTATACATGTACTTTTCTTAAATGTAGTTTTGTAATTGACTAAAACAAGCAGACAACAACAAAACTGTGTTTTGAAAAAGGTCAAGTTGTTGTTGTGAGCCAATAGAGTTATCACAGTTTGTTTCCCCAACAGGCAGGCTGTGCCGCGACGGTCCATGTAATACCGACTGGGTCTATATGTAGGAGATATAAGCAACATTTTATTTATATATATATAACCTGTGAAAATAGCACAACATGAATAGGGTATAAAAAGTACCATAAACAAAGTGACTAAATATGGATATATATATATATATACACACACACACACATATTTAGTCACTTTGTTTATGGCACTTTTTATACCCTATTCATGGTGTGCTATTTTCACAGGTTACCTTCCGATGACGCCCCTAAAGCTTGTGTGCGATGTACAGTAAAACAAGTGAGTGCTAAATGTTTGAGAGTCTTATCTGTTGATGTTGGTGAATATTAGTTTGTAGCTCAAACGGACTTCTGTGAGAAGACATCTTTGAAATTAAGACGTGGGTGTCAAAGTTCAGACGACATTGTCATGTTTGAGTCTCCTCTTTGATGGGGTCGTATGAGTTGCCAGCTCAAAAGGCTTGAGTTTTAAATATGATTTTGTGACAATTTTCTTGTCTGGATCCTCTCATGTGTAGAAAAACACCGCTTTCACAAACACTATATTATGACATAGGCCAAGCTTTATATCAGTGGAAAGGGGATTGAGCTGCAGCCACGGAAAGAAACAGTAAATCTCTAGAATAAACACATTGGGAGCTAATCAATATTCAAAATTACTCTCGTGTGACACGCACATGTCAATTAACTATAGGCAAATTAAAATGCTCCATATGTTAGATTGTACATAGTGAATACACCAAAATGCACTCTTATTAAGCAAAGCGTCTTTATACATTTGCAGCATAAGTAACAAACCAGTTATTCTATAACTTCAGTCTCTCTTTTTCATATGACCCATTTGTTTGGTTAACGTGTTTGTTTTTTCTCCTTAGGGGTCTCTAAAAGTCAGATATGTGCTGTGGATGTCATGAGCTTAATTATTGATGACAAATTATGTAGTATATGAGCCTCCCTAAACCAATTACTATTATATAAGATACTATAATACAAAAACGTACAGGGTAATATACTATTTCTCCTTTATACAGTACCTTCAGAAAGTATTCACACCCCTTGACTCTTTCCACATTCTGTTGCGTTATAGCCTGAATTTAAAATAGATACTTTTCGTTACCAGCCTACACATAATAGCCCATAATGTCAAAAATGTCTGGAGTCAAGTGTTCGACTCCCAAATAAATTAATGAGTAAAAGTTTGCTTAACAAGTCACATAAGTTGCATGGACTCTGTGCAATAATAGCGTTTAAAAACACTTTTTTTTTTATATATATAGCTTACAGTTTATTCACCATTAGTCAGCACCTCTACATTAAAATAATTTTCTCTGGGTGTGTGCCAGCAAATGCATTTTATTAGACAATAATAGCGTTTAACATGATTACCTCATCTGTGTACACAACACATACAGATAATTGTAAGGTCCCTCAGTCGAGCAAGCAAAAAAAAAAAGAAATTGAATATCCCTTTGAGCATGGTGAAGTTATTAGTTACACTTTAGATGGTGTATTAATACACCCAGTCACTACAAAGATACAGAAGTCCTTCCTAACTTGCTAGAGAGGAAGGAAACCATTCAGGGATTTCACAATGACGTCAATGGAGGAAACGGGTACAAATGTATCTATATCCACAGTAAAACGAGTCCTATATCAACATAACCTGAAAGGTCGCTCAGCAAGGAAGATGCCACTACTCCAAAACCTCCATAAAAAAAAGCCAGACTACGGTTTGCAACTGCACATGGGGACAAAGGATGTACTTTTTGTAGAAATGTCCTCTGGTCTGAAGAAACAAAAATAGAACTGTTTGGCCATGATGACCATCGTTATGTTTGGATGAAAAAGGGGGAGGCTTGCAAGCTGAAGAACACCATCCCAACCGTGAAGAACGGGGGTGGGAGCATCGTGCTGTGGAGGTGCTTTGCTGCAGGAGGGCCTGGTGCACTTCACAAAATAGATGGCATCATATGGAAGGGAAATTATGTGGATATATTGAAGCAACATCTCAAAGCTTGGTGGCAAATGGGTCTTCCAAATGGACAATGACCCCAAGCATACTTCCAAAGTTGTGGCAAAATGGCTTAAGGACAACAAAGTTAAGGTATTGGAGTGGCTATCACAAAGCCCTGACCTCAATCCTATAGAAAATGTGTGGGCAGAACTGAAATTCATGTGCGAGCAAGGAGGCTGACAAACCTGACTCCGTTACACCAGCTCTGTCAGGAGGAATGGGCCAAAATTCACCCAACTTATTGTGGAAGGCTACTCAAAATGTTTGACCCAAGTTAAACAATTTAAAGGCAATGCTGCCAAATACTAATTGAGTGTATGTAAACTTCTGACCCACTGGGAATGTGATGAAATAAATAAAAGCTGAAATAAATAATTCTCTCTACTATTATTCTGACATTTCACATTCTTAAAATAAAGTGGTGATCCTAACTGATCTTAGACAGGGAATTTTTACTAGGATTAAATGTCAGGAATTGTGAAAAGAAAAACTTAGTTTCATGTTATGGGTATGCTTGTAATCGTTAAGGACTGGGGAGTTTGCGCTAAGCACAGGCAAAATTTCAGAGGAAAACCTGGTTCAGTCTGCTTTCCATCAAACACTGGACGATGAATTCACCTTTCAGCAGGACAATAACCAAAAACACAAGGCTAAATCTACACTGGAGTTGCTTACCAAGAAGATTGTGAAAGTGGCTGAGTTACAGTTTTGACTTAAAATCTACTTAAATCTGTTGTCTAGCAATGATCAATAAACAATTTGACAGAGCTTGACTACTTTTGTAAAGAATGGCAAATGTTCCACAATCTAGGTGTAGAAAGCTCTTAGAGACTTACCCAGAAAGGCTCACAGCTGTAATCGCTTCCAAGGGTGATTCTAACAGGTATTGACTCAGGCAGTTGAATACTTATCTAATCAAGATATATTAGTGTTTAATTTTCCTTTTATATCTATATATATTTTTGTACATATGTTTTGGGTATTGTGTAAATCGTTGATAAAAAAATTACAATGAAATACATTTTAATCTCAAATGAGGAAAGGTTGTGTGAATAGTTTCTGAAGGCACTGTACATAAAACATTCATATTGCACTTAGAATCTGGATGCTGATGGTGAAGGTTTTCTGTAAGCAGTGGCAACCACCTTGTATTGCAGAGCTTCCAATGCTGAAATATTAAAAGATCATATAGGATTGCTTGTATAATGTTTGGGGGGGGGGGGGGGGGATTTCATTGCACCATGTTTGTTGATTGCACAATGGTTTGAATACACTGGAAGGCCTCTTGGCTATGTTGAACACCTCCTAGATATAGTGTATAGCATCTTCTAGTCTTTGGAATAGTGTCAGAAATCTGCCTGTGTTACACACAGAAATAGAAGGCAGTGAAGGTTTGGGCTATGCCACAAACAGGAAGGCCCATGAGGATATGGAAGCTGTATTTGTTCAAAACATTTTTTAAATTAACTCGTCAGAAACCAATGACCACAGAACCAGGTTGGGAAAATGCCCATGGAGAATCAGATGAGGTAAGTATATAACACTGACAAAAATAGTACCAAACCATAATCTAAACCAATTTAGACAACGTGAATGTCACCTGGGCACAGCTCTCCAATGTCCATCCCTCTAATGAACACAAACCAGGGCTCCAAGTCATCCAATGTCCTCAATCTCTCTTCCAACTCAGGGCAGATCTGGCACCATGGCGTTGAACCTCTTTTGGTTGGTCAAGTCCCTGTAGAGGTCCGAGCGCAGGAAGCGAGGGTACGGGTCCTTCTCCATGAGGCCATAGATCCTGTTCTGGGCCAGGTCAAAGGTCAATGCCGAGGTGCTCTGCAAGTTCTCCTTCGTGACCTCTCGGGTGTAGGAGTCCAGATTCACCTGTTATTGGAAGGAGGCTCTTAAAAGGGATCTGCAGTAGCTACATACATTTATAAATGTATACATTGATTTTTGTAGAATATAACATAAATGCCTCATGGGCGGAGTTCAACTGTTGTACCCCATCAGAACCCAAAATATAAGCTTGTTTTACTCCGTAAGCAAAGTAATGTAAACAAACACTGTATAGCCTCAAACCATGGTTAAAACTATACTTTTGCATCCATAGTTCGGTCTATGCATTTGAGTGGTTAGATTTCTCCAGGCCCATCCCTCAGCTTTTTAGCAAAAGCGTGGCGGGAGAACACTTTATTGTTTCAACCGCTGATTGCCACATTAAATATCACACCCTGCTAATGTTTCATATACTCAGGAGTGAGGTTTCCCCTAGGCACAACTCTCGGATCAGCTTCCCTTCCCCCAATCCTAACCTTAAAGTGACTCCTTAATTGAAACAAATTGGCTGAGGGACAGGCCTGGAGAAATGTAACCACTCTCAAATGCATAGACTGACCATCCATCATATCAAAATTATAATTTGAACCATGTTTTGAGGCTATACACTGTTTGTTCACATGTACATTGTTTACAAACTTGAGTAAAAAAAGTGTATATTTTGGTACAACAATTGAACTAAGCTCCTATATATCACTAATTTATGCATCCAAAAATGGATGGAGTAACTAAGGATTCTAGATTTAAAGGATCAATGCAGCTGTTTTTATCTCACTATCAAATCATTTCTGGGTAAGAGTTAAATACTGTACCTTACTGTGATTTGTTTTCATTCAAAATGGTAAAGAAACAAAAATAGCTTCTTACCAATAGCAATTTCTTAAGCAATAATTGTCTGGGAGTGGTCTGAGTGGGGAGGGGAAAACAGAAAACTCCATTATTGGCAGAGAGGTTTGGAACTCTTTCTTATTGGTCTCTTAAAGGGGAGGTTTACCTAAAAACCAACATTTCCCAAGTGATTCCATACACTGAAACTAGGTAGGTGGCGTTTGCCTTTTTCCCCTCTCAGAAAATGTGTAGTTTTCCACCTAAAACGATTGCGATTATTTTATATCATTAATTTATGTGGCAGACTGCAACAGCAGAGCTCTCGTGGGGGAATCCCTTTACATAAAAACTGCACGTAAGGCCCTTATTCACAATCAGAAGACAGTAGCATAGTGTTACAGATTAGTTTTAAGAAGTAAACAACAACCTACAAACGTGTCTGACGACGAAATACTTGTGAGTGATGGAAAAAACTAGTGGAGGCACGCTAATGTATTGTTGAATGGTACTTTTTTATATTTTGTTTATGAATTTACAGTTTTACAAACAGACAGATAATGAAAACAAACAATATAGTACCCCCCAACCGAAGACAGAAAAACAAAAACAGAACACAACAGGAATTGGCAACGTGATTATGGATTATGCTCCATTAAAAATAATTACTTTGGATCAGGGTGGGTTGCAGGTTGTTACCAATCTTCATGTGAATGATAAGCCAAACCACTCGGTTTCATCCCTACGTTATATCGGCATCGAACAGGTCACCCTCCCTAGGAGAGGGGGTGACCTCGACAATTTATTGTTAAAATGAGAGGCTGCCTGGATCTTTAATTTAAAGACCCTTGCTCCCTTCGGTGTTAACGTAGACTTTGATCTGAAGCCATTCTAGTGATTATTGTAAATGTTTGTAGGCCTATGTAGCCAAATTGTATCTATGATCGTATGCTATCCTTTCATGTTTTTGGTATGTTATTTTTACATCTGAGAATTAACCAATGATATCAGGCCACACCCGCCAATGATTACAGACACCTGTGTGTATCCTTTGACACTATATAAACTAGTCACCCCTCAGTGTTTGTCCTTATACCCTGATGAAGACATCTTGTCTGTCGAAACATTGGTTATTAGGTTATTAAATTATTGCATCTGAGCTCCTAGAGTGTGCAGCTCTCCCTTTAATTTTTCAAGTGTTCTACTCCGCTAGCCAGCACCTCGCCTATAATATGTTTGCGTTTCTTTCGCTTCTAAGCCAAAAAGGGCTGCCCATATCTTAACGTGCTGCTTGGAGAGCACTATGGTGTGTCCTCCGTGGTAAGTCCTCGTGGTAAGACATTGGGTCCAGGAGTCCGGATTCCAGTCCCATCCTCCGTGGTAAATGCCATCCGAGCCAAATATCTATCGCCTTATGGGGTCTACACTGGTTTTCAGGAAGTGGAAGACTCCAAGGACTTGTGAATAGTCGAAGTTACAGGTAGAGTGCATTCAAAAAGTATTCAGATCCCTTGACTTTTTACACCTTTTGTTACAACCTTGTTCTAAAATGTATTACATTTTTTTAACCAATCTACAAACAATACACCGTGATGAAAGTAAAAACTTTTTTTTTTAAATGTTTGCAAATTTATTCAAAATAAAAAAACTGAAATATCACAATTACTTAAGTATTCAGCCCCTTTACTCAGTACTTTGTTGAAGCACCTTTGGTTGCACAACTACTTCCATGTCTCTCCAGAGATGTTCGATCGGGTTCAAGTCCAGTCTGGCTGGGCCACTCCCGAAGCCACTCCTGCATTGTCTTGGCTGAGGTCCTGAGTGCTCTGGAGCAGGTTTTCATCAAGGATCTCTCTATACTTTGCTCCTTTCAACTTTCCCTCGATCCTGACTAGTCTCCCAGTCTCTGCTGCTGAAAAACATCCCCACAGCATGATGCTGCCACCACCATGAGTCACCGTAGGGATGGTGCCAGTTTTCGTCCAGACGTGATGCTTGGCATTCAGGCAAAAGAGTTCAATTTTGGTTTCATCAGACCAGAGAATGTTGTTTCTCATGGTCTGAGAGTCCTTTAGGTGCATTAAAAAAAAACTCCAAGTGGGCTCTCATGTCCCTTTTACTGAGGAGTAGCTTCCGTCTTGTCACTCTGCCATAAAAGCCTGATTGGTGGAGTGCTGCAGATATTGTTGTCCTTCTGGAAAGTTCTCACATCTCCACAGATGAACTCTGGAGCTCTAATCAGAGTGACCATCGGATTCTTGGTTACCTACCTTTCTCCCCCAATTGCTCAGTTTGCCCGGTCGGCCAGCTCTAGGAAGTGTCTTGGGGGTTCCAAACTTCTTCTATTTAAGAATGATGGAGGCCACTGTGTTCTTGGAACTTCAATTCTGCAGAAATGTTTTGGTACCCTTCCCCAGATTTGTGCCTCGACGTAATCCTTTCTCTGAGCTCTACAAACAATTTCTTCAACCACATGGCTTGGTTTTTGCTCTGACATGCACTGCCAACTGTGGGACTCTATATAGACAGGTGGGTGCCTTTCCAAATCATGTCCAATCGATTGAATTGACCACAGGTGGACTCCAAGTTGTAGAAAGGATCTCAAGGATGATCAATGGTAACAGGATGCAACTGAGCTCGATTTCAAGTCTCATAGCAAAAGGTCTGAATACCTGTTTTTCATTTTTAATACATTCGCAAAAAAAAAATCTGTCATTTTGGGGTATTGTGTGTTGATTGAGTATTACATTTTTTTTTTAAATACATTTTTGAATAAGGCTGTAATGTAACAAAATGTGGAAAAAGGGAAGGGAAGCATATTTTCAGAATGCACTGTATTGTGTATGTGTGTGTCAGGTTAGGTACTGTGACTGCAAAAATAAATAAATACAAACGCACCAGGTGGATCTTGGGCCAAGTTATTCCACGCAATCAATCAAAAGTATTTATAACAGCCTTTTTACGTCAGCATTAAGGGCTATACAGAAACCCAGCCTAAAACCCCAAACAGCAAGCAATGCATATGTAGATGGACGGTGGCTAGGAAAAACTCCCTAGAAAGGCAGGAACCTACGAAGAAACCTCAAGAGGAACAAGGCTCTGAGGGGTTGCCAGTCCTCTTCTGGCTGTGCCAGGTGGAGATAAGAGTACATTGCCATTTATGCCAGGTTGTTCTAAAACGATTTATAAACATTTATAGATGACCAGGATAGTCACATAATAATCACAGTGGTTGTAGATGGTGCAACAGGTCAGTATCTTAGGAGTAAATGTCAGTTGGCTATACAGTTGCCTGACATGTTGTCATGCTAATACGCCATGGCTAGGCAACACATCAGGAAAAGGTGTGAAAATATACAGTTGACAACATCAACTCACATGGGTGCCAGAGGAGCTTGTTGTTGCTTGGTTCTTTGAGGCCAGAATCGGCGAGTGAGTTGGGGTCATTGACCTCTCAGTTATTTGTGACACAATGGTAGTCTGTTATATATACAATTGTAAACGTGAAAGGAATTGACAGTTGGTATAGTATGGGTTATATGCCAAATTATTATTCTTGTGTATTGACAAAGCAAAACTTCCATCCTAACACAAGTATAATGTGATACCATGTTTGTAATATCTAATGAATGTTTGTTTTTTATGGCCATGGGGCTAAAAGTAATTATATTGTTAGGATACTCATGGCCGCTATCGACAGGGAAGGTGGAGGTTACACAATAGACCAGACTACATGCAACCAAATAGGCCTACCTGGGGCCATGTAGTTTACACATTGCAAAACTGTCACACCCGTCTTTGTGCTTGTCTCCCCTCATTATCCCCTGTGTAAAACCTGTGTTCTCTGTTTGTCTATTGCCAGTTTGTTTCGTTCGTCAAGCTTACCAGCGGTTTCCCACTTGCTCCTGTCTTTTTCCTAGTTCTTGTTTCCCGGTTTTGACCATTCTGCCCCCCATCCTGTACCTTTCTGGATTACTGACCTCTGCCTGCCCTTCTTGACCTGTCGTTTTTTTCCTGCCCCCTGTTCGAGTAATAAACGTTTGTTACTTTGACACTGTCTGCATCTAGGTCTTCCCTAAAACATGATCTATACAGTTGTTAAAAGCATGAAATGTTAAATTAAAATAAACCATGGCTTGCACAACACACATCAGACATTAGAGATTCTGATTATGAAATAAGCGAGTAGACAAGTAATTAAAATGCAACAACCTTACATTTTAATCTGTCTATTCTGCAGTGTTAGGTGACACAATTACTGTCTCATCTCTTCAAACCCCTTGTCATAAAGACAGGCCACACATGCTAACCGGTAGAGCGCCCAGGCCATATCTACATTATATGGTGCAATGGTTATAACACAATAAGATCAACTCAAACTGCAATGATTAGATTACCTACCACCAGATGCCTGCTTTGACACTTTTCTCATAAGCGCCTCTGTATTTTGGCACGGTACCATATCCAGTCGATGGGAATACAAATCAAATGTTATTTGTCAAATGTGCCGAATACAACAATGCAGAATAGAGAAGGAACCGTTGTCGGAGTTGTGTTTTTTTTTTGTGTATATCTATTACACACACTTAGATTGGCTGTAGGAGTGTTTACATCGAATTTACAGTTTTTTTCATTGCTACGAGCCATCTACGAAACTGACATTTTGTGTCTTCTTCCCTAGATTTCTTGCAGCCAGAGACCGAACTCCATCTTGCTCTTGATACCATCTTCGGATTTTCACTTTTCAGAAATAACTTCAGGCTAACTGGTTTTAACTTTTGCGCCAGCTCCTTCTCCCCATAAAACTCACACGGAAACTAAACCGGCTGCGCGCGTGCGCACATTTATTTGTCCCCCCACACCAAACGCGATCACCACACGCATGTTAAAATATAAAAAACTCTGAACCAATTACATTAATTTGGGGACAGGTCAAAAAGCATGAAACATTTATGGCAATTTAGCTAGCTAGTTTGCAATTGCTAGCTAATTTGCCCTATTTAGCCATCTTGCTGTTGCTAGCTAATTTGTCCTGGAATATAAACATTGAGTTTTTATTTTACCTGAAATGCACAAGGTCCTCTACTCCAACATTTAATCCACACATAAAAACGGTCAACCGAATCGTTTCTAGTCATCTCTCCTCCCAGGCTTTTTCTTTGGACTTTATATTGCGATTGGCAACTTTCATAAATTAGGTGCATTATCGCCACCGACCTCGTTCGTCTTTCAGTCACCCACGTGGGTATAACCAATGAGGAAATGGCATGTGGGTACCTGCTTCTATAAACCAATGAGGAGATGTGAGAGGCAGGACTTGCAGCATGATCTGCGTCATAAATAGAACTGACTTCTATTTTAGCCCTTGGCAACGCAGATGTTCGTTGGCGCGCGTGAGCAGTGTGGGTGCAATAATTGAATAATATATATATATATTTTTTTTAATTGCAGCGCTCTCGCACTCAACACGCGAGCTGTGTAGTCACCCTGTAAGAGTTTGCCTCATGAGAGTGCACATGCGCAGTTGTTAACCACATCTGCTGTTGCAGTCAGCCAAAAATAATATGAAAGGCCCTACACCCAAACAAGGGCACTGCGTTCATCCACCTCTGGCCTGCTCGCCTCCCTACCACTGAGGAAGTACAGTTCCCGCTCAGCCCAGTCAAAACTGTTCGCTGCTCTGGCCCCCCAATGGTGGAACAAACTCCCTCACGACGCCAGGACAGCGGAGTCAATCACCACCTTCCGGAGACACCTGAAACCCCACCTCTTTAAGGAATACCTAGGATAGGATAAAGTAATCCTTCTCACTCCCCCCTTAAAAGATTTAGATGCACTATTGTAAAGTGGCTATTCCACTGGATGTCATAAGGTGAATGCACCAATTTGTAAGTCGCTCTGGATAAGAGCGTCTGCTAAATGACTTAAATGTAAATGTAATGTTAAATGAAATAATAGGTGGAAAAGTACACATTTTCTGAATTAAAACAGATAGTAGGTGTATATATACAGTACCAGTTAGAAGTTTAAACACACCTACTCATTCAAGGGTTTTTCTATATTTTTACTATTTTCTACATTGTAGGATAATAGTTAAGACATAAACTATGAAGTAACACATATGGAATCATGTAGTAACCAAAAAAGTTAAAATAATATATTTTATATTTGAGATTTTTTAAAGTAACCATCCTTTGCCTTGATGACAGCTTTGCAAACTCTTGGCATTCTCTCAACCAGCTTCATGAGGAATGATTTTCCAACAGTCGAAGTAGTTCCCACATAATGCTGAGCACTTGTTGGCTGCTTTTCACACTGTGGTCCAACTCATCCAAACCATCTCATTTGGGTTGAGGTCAGGTGATTGTGGAGACCAGGTCATCTGATGCAGCACCATCACTCTCCTTCCTGGTCAAATAGCCCTTACACAGCCTAGAGGTGTGTTTTGGGTCCTTGTCCCACTAAGCACAAACCAGATGGAATGGCGTATCGTGGCAGAATGCTGTGGAAGCCATGCTGGTTAAGTGTGCCTTGAATTAAAAAATAAATCACATGGTGTTGGGGTGCTTTGCTGGTGACACTATCACACCACCTCCTTGCTTCACGGCGGGAACCCCACATGCAGAGATCATCCGTTCACCTACTCTACATCTCGCGAAGACACGACGGTTGGAACCAAAAATCTCAAATTTGGACTCATCGGACCAAAGGACAGATTTCCACCGGTGTAATGTCCATTTCTCGTGTTTCTTGGCCCAAGCAAGTCTATTCTTCTTATTGGTGTCCTTCAGTAGTAGTTTCTTTACAGCATTTCGACCATGAAGGCCTGATTCACGCAGTCCCTTCCACAGTTTATGTTGATGTGTCTGTTACTTGAACTCGAAACATTTATTTGGGCTGCAATCTGAGGTGCAGGTAACTCTCGTGAATTTATCCTCCGCAGCAGAGGTAACTCTGGGTCTTCCTTTCCTGTGGTGGTCCTCATGAGAGCCAGTTTCATCATAGTTACGTAACAACCCTATTCTAAAATGGATTAAATAAATATTTTTCCTTCTCGATCTACACACAATACCCCACAATTACAAAGCAAAAACAGGTTCTAGAAATGTTTGCAAATTTCAATTTTTTTTTTTTAACACATACCTTATTTACCTAAGCATTCAGACCCTTTGCTATATGAGACTTGAAATTTAGCTCCGGTACATCCTGCTTCCATTGATCATCCATGAGATGTATCTACAACTTGATTCGAGTCCACCTGTGGCAAATTCAATTGATTGGACATGATTTGGAAGGGAGGTGACCAATTACCAGATGGTCACTCTGACAGAGCTCCAGAGTTCCTCTGGCAATGGGAGAATCTTCCAGAAAGATGACCATCTCTGCAGCACTTCACCAATCAGGCCTTTATTGTAGAGTGGCCAGACAGAAGCCACTCCTCAGTAAAAGGCACATGACAGCCCACTTGGAGTTTGCCAGAAGGCACCTAAAGACTCTGACCATGGAGAAACAAGATTCATTGGTCTGATGAAACCAAGATTGGCGTGCACGTCAAGCGTCACGTCTGGAGGAAACATGGCACCATACCTATGGTGAGGCGTGGTGGCAGCATCATGCTGTGGGGATGTTTTTCAGCGTCAGGGACTAGGAGACTAGTCAGGATCGAGGGAAAGATGAACCAGGCAAAGTATAGAGAGATCCTTGATGAAAACCTGCTCCAGAGGGCTCAGGACCTCAGACTTGGGCGAAGGTTAACCTTCCAACAGGAAACGACCCTAAGCACACAGCTTAGACAATGCAGGAGTAGCTTCAGGACAAGCCTCTGAATGCCCTTGAGTGGCCCAGCCAGAGCCCGGACTTGAACCCAATCGAACATCTCTGGAGAGACCTAAAAATAGCTGTGCAGCGATGCTCCCGAACAATGGAGTGCCAAGCTTGTAGCAGTCAAGAAGACTCGAGGCTGTAATCGCTGCCAAAGGTGCTTCAACAATGTACTGAGTAAAGGGTCTGAATACTTATGTAAATGTGATGTTTCAGCTATTTATTTTTAATAACTTAGCAAAAATGTCTAAACCGGTTTTTGCTTTGTCATTATGGGGTAAAATGTGCAGGAAAAAAACAACAATTTAATACATTTTAGAATAAGGCTGTAACGTAACAAAATGTGGGAAAAAAATCATGGGGTCTGAATACTCCGAATGTAATATATATATATATATATATATATCTATCACTGGACAAACTGACCCAAGATCAGCACCTAGGGGCAACTTCACCCTACTCCATTTTGTATCTCTAAATGGTATAAATAAGAACAATACATCTTATCTGTAACACACTTTCTCACAAAAACACACTGCTCAAATAGTAGCAGCATCACTAAATTATTACTCTAAAGATGAACCATGGTGTGTGTACTGTGTATTGGCTTTACCTCTTTACAGGACTGTATGGACATGTATTCTGAGAAGATTTGTTTTGCTCGGGAGGCCATTTTGAACTGGGATTTGATTTTCCTGTACTTCTCACAGGCCAACCAGAAGTCCAAGTTCTCCTCACTGAACTCTGTCTGCAGGAACCTTTGGAAGACTGCCACTCCATCTGTCCAAGACAATATATCATATTATATAGTGTTTTTGTATTAAATAGTATGTATCAACATACAGGACCACAATGGAAATACATCTGTTGTCTGTGTTCTTATGCTTGCAATTGTATATTTCAAAATGGTCAAATTCATTCATTCACAGTCATTTTGAGACCAAGGTATTTTTTGTATGGCTCCCTTGGAAAATATACATTGCCTAAACAAAAGTCTAAACAAAAGTTAAAGGTGATGCACATGCATTTTTGCATTATCATTTCAGAAAATGTCCATAACGTATCTGGCACTAATAGTGGGATGAAGTGTTTCACTTACAGTTTTGTAATCAAATCAAATTTGATTGGTCACATACACATGGTTTAGCAGGCATTATTGTGAGTGTAGTGAAATGCTTATGCTTCTAGATCTGACAGTGCAGCAGTATCTAACAGGTAATATTTAACAATTCCACAACAAAACCTAATACACACAATCTAGTAAAGGAAATGGGATAATAATATATCAAATATATGGATGAGCAGTGACAGAGTGGCTAAGATGCCATAGATAGTGTTGGATACAGTATATACATATGACATAAGTAATGTGAGATATGTAAACATTCTTAAAGTGGCATTATTAAAGTGACTAGTGTTCCATTTATTAAAGTGGCCAATGATATCAAGTCTGTTGGTAGGCAGCCACCTCTCTGTGCTAGTGATGGCTGTTTAACAATCTGATGGCCTTGAGATAGAAGCTGTTTTTCAATCTCTCTGTCCCAGCTTTGATGTACCTCGCCTTCTGGATGGAAGCGGGGTGAACAGGCAGTGGCTCGGTTGGTGGTTGTTGTCCTTGATGATCTTTTTTGGGTGTTGTAGGTGTCCTGGTGGGTAGGTAGTTTGCTCCCGGTGATGTGTTGTGCAGACCGCACCACCCTCTGGAGAGCCCTGCAGTTGTGGGCGGTACAGTTACAGTACCAGGCAGTGATACGGCACGACAGGATGCTCTCGATTGTGCACTAGTCAGGGTTTTACTGGGACAAGCCACATTTTTTCACCCTCCTGAGGTTGAAGAGGCGCTGTTGCACCTTCTTCACCACACTGTGTGCGTGGACCATTTCAGTTTGTCGGTGATAGGAACTTAAAACTTTCCACCTTCTCCACTGCTGTCCTGTCGATGTGGATACAGTGGTGCTCCCTTTGCTGTTCCCTGAAGTCCACGATCATCTCTTTTGTTTTGCTGACATTGAGTAAGAGGTTATTTTCCTGACACCACACTCTGAGGGCCCTCACCTCCTCCCTGCAGGCTGTCTCGTCGTTGTTGGTAATCAAGCCTACCACTGTTGTGTTGTCTGCAAACTTGATCATTGGCTGAGATATTCGTCTATTGATGACAGGCATCTGTTGCCAAAATGGGAAAGCGGTTCTGACATTGTGGCTGTGTTATCTAGTGGAAAGCTCTCATTTTCTGCTTGCTAAAATTCTACACTTCGCTCAATTTTAATTTATGTGAGAAAACAAGCACTGAATAGTGTAGGGAATCATTGTACCATCTAAATCGCTAGGAACCAGGAAATGACAGAGCTATTGCCACCAGATAACACAGCCACAAAGTCAGAACATCTTTCCCTTTGTGACAACAGATGCCGCTCCGGCGGGAGAAATCAACTGGCATATATCACAGCCAATCACAACGCTGGCGGGGAAGTAATACTGTGAAATACTATCATTCCACTATTAGCGGCAAATACATTATGGACATTTTCTGAAATTACAATAAAAAATACTATATGTAAATAAAAAATAAAGACATTAGGATCTTAGTGCGTTGAAAAACGTACATTTGTGAGCCAGCAGTGTATCAAAGCATTCCCCCCACTTCAGGGCCTCCTCTGGCGAGGGCCTAAAAATGACAGCACACAGAAAGACAAAGGACGAATACATCATGTTTCGTATTATTGTGTGTGAGCTTTTCAAATAAAAACCCTTCTCTCACACTGTGCCGCTGGTACTGTAAGTGTTTATCATTATAATCTGACTATGATTAAATGTATTTCCTACTGTGAGCAGCACGGAGTTGAGGTGATTGAGGAAAACGGTGACAGTAACGGTTCTCTCATTGCAAAACATGACATGCTGATCACAAACTGAACGACAGGTGTTGGTTTGTTATTGTAATGCTTTTCAAATGACTAGTGTATGAAGTCAGTTTGAGTTACAGTATCCTCTTCTGAGGTCTTGGGATGCACCAGTGGATGGAGTGTGCTTTACAGTGGAGGGTGAAGTTGCCCCTAGACGATGATCTTGGGTCGGTTATGCATTTCCACCACTAATGGTTAAGGACAGGATTGGACGAGGGGAAGCTGGTCCTAGATCTGTAACTAGGGGAAACTCATATTCGGAGTGTTCTTTACAAGGAGGCTCTTACTTGACTGACTTCAGGACTTTCTCCAGCCCGTTTGTTGGGTTGCTGCCATGGAAATCGTTCTTCCTCAAGAAAGTCAAGCGATTTTTCATGTCTTTGGCCCTGTGGAAAACATATATTTTTATTATGAGTATAACCCATGGAGTCGAGCTAGCTAGGAGATTCTATGATGCTGCTAAATAACCAGCTTGAAGAAAATGAAAAAGGTTTGGATGAAACAACAACATTCTAGGTAAATCAAAAAGAAGATAAAACAGATTTTTTTATTTTTATTAAAAAGCAAATGTCTCTAGTCTCCACAGTTCTTGCTCCAAAATGAGGAGAGATCATTTTGGGAATGAAAATGAGAGTAGTTATATCATGATAAAAATATTTGGTAATGATTGTGATTGAGTCTGCATCTGCTGAAGAACAGAGAAGAAACCAGAGGAGGTCAAATAGGATAGCACCCACAATTTGTCATGTCAGCCGATCTCCCTGTGTTGCAGCTGTCCATTTCAATAGGAAAAGATGGGGGAGGGAAGTTGTGACATACTTTGGTGAATTTGCAAAGCATGCAAGACAAGAGATACTGTTTACCGAGACATATGCACACCACAGTACTTTCTGCCTGCCACCTCTGTCTATCGTGCTGGCAGCATAGTATTAGTGGAAACCAAGACAGTTTTCGGGGCAGGCCTGGGACAATTTTAGCTAACCCTTTCCTAATTCTCCATACCTGCCACGTTAAAACTGCTGCGTAAATTCTCCTAACCTGCTACGAAAAGTAACTTTTGCTAGTCAGACCTGCCCTGAGAACAGTCTTGGTTTCCACTAATGCAATACAGCTTCGCACTGGCTTGCCTGCTCTTTCTCTTTGCTAATGATGCGAGTGTGTGTTCAATCTTCGCTCTGTCCATACATCTTTTGGCCATGACATAGATTACCCCAGAAGACACTGCTACACCAGCTGCTATCTCGTCATCTGACTATGTGTGCTCTAATAATCTGAGAGCATCTGGTCATCACAGTGGTGGCACAGGGCTACTCATTTTTTCCTTAGTGAAGATTTTCTCTTTATTCCCTCTATCACCTGCCTATCTCCTCATTTGAATTCCATTCACTGTCACATAACTACAAAACTTGGGTGAGCATCCACACTGGAGGAAAGTTTATCATTCTACAGTAGGCCTACATCTGTCAATCAACTGATGGCCCAAATCAAATTATCGCATGGCTAGGCTATCGGGTAGCCTATTGGAATATAATCAAATAACATAGGGTTTATTTCAACCATCAATTGCACTAGATTAAATTATTGCCAGCTGATGTCTCGTTAAACCATCAATAACGCGCTAAATTCAACCCCACAGTTGATCACAATTGCAACCATTATTGGTTACCTCATTATCGCTCTCTAAAAAATGATGTCAGTGTTACCTAGGTGTTGCCATTGGAACAATTTAGCCCTTTTTGATCAGACTAAGGGCCGTACAATAGAAAAAAATATTTCCTTGTTTACCATGCCAAATCTACTGTGGCAATGTATCCAACACTTTGTATGAATGGAAACTAATGTTTATGTGGCCTATAGATATTATTTTATTTGTTTCCTATTTATCTTATCCAAAAGTGTCTGGTATAGTAATTTCTTATCAAGATTGTGGGTCAAATATCCCGGACTGTCCATATTTGAAACGTGTAACTTAATCAAGTAAATCGGGGGAGATTGAGTTATTTGTGCCAGATGGGTGTTGGCTGGAATCAAACCCACACGAACATGGTAGGACTATAATATGTGCACACTGAAGAGAGAATATTACTTGACAGAAAGCCCTGATCCCAATGACTCGACTTCCCCTGCATGGAGAGGAGAACTGCTTATTTTCAGAGATTCAGAAGGCTCATTTGAATTTCCTGATGCAGCAGGAAGATTCTCTGCGACAAAAGTGATCAAGTTAAGATCCCACATCTGTACCTTCTCTTCCTCTGTGTCCGCTGACAAGGCCACTTTCTATCACTCTACATTTTAAGCTTCTGCCTCCAACCATGTGAAAATCTTCTCCACTTTATCCTCCCTCCTTATTCCTCCACTGCCTCCCTCCTCCCTCTCTGTGGACGACTTTGTTAACCACTTTGAAAAAAAGGTTGACGACATCCGCGCGTCATTCACTCATAAACTGGTCCCACTCACACAGAACTACCTTATGGCTTGACCTCTTTCTCCAGATTAAATCCTGTGACTAGTGATGTCCACCGGCCCAACAACCTGCCCACTTTGACCCCATCCCCCCCCCCCCCATCTCCAGACCATCTCTGGAGACTTTCTCCCATTCCTCACTTCCCTCATCAACTCATCCATGACCACTGGCTGCGTCCTCTGACTTCAAGAGGGCCAGAGTCACTCCCCTCCTCAGGAAACCAACACTCAACCCCGCTGATGTCAAAAACTACAGACCGGTAATCCCTTCTTTCCTTTCCAAAACACATGAGTGTGTAGTCTCTGACCAACTCTATCGTTATCTCTCTCAGAATCATCTTCTTGACCCTACCCAGTCAGGCTTCAAGACGACTCACTCAACTGAGATCGCTTTCGTCTGTGTCACAGTGGTGCTCCGCTCTGCTAAAGCTGACTCTCTCTCCTCTGTTCTCATCCTCCTAAATCTATCCTCTGCTTTCAACACCGTGAACCATCAGATCCTCTTTTCCACCCTCTCAGGGTTGGGTGTCTTAGGCTCTGCACAATCCTACCAGGCAGGTCACTCCTACTAGGTGGCGTGGAGAGGATCTGTGTCTGCACCACGTGCTCTCACTACTGAAGTCCCTCGGGGCAAGGGTTCTAGGCCCTTTCCTCTTTTATCTCAAGTCACTCGGCACAGTCAAAACGTCACATGGTCTCTCCTGTCACCAGCCCTCTCATTATCTCAGCCAATCATGGCTAGCGGGAAGGTTAGCACCGACTTTGCTGATAAATACTTTGTTGAGGGAAAATGTGCTTAGTACGATTGTGATGTGTTGTCTTACCTAACTATCTTAAAATGAATGTACTAATTTGAAGTTGCTCTGGATAAGACTAAAATGTCAAATGTTGTGTGTAGAATATCCTAGCCTATTCATTGATCATAGGCCCTGCTTTACTGAAGTTGTGAGACATTGCAAGCCAAGACACAGCATTCCATTGCAAGATGCAGATAGATAGGCCTAGTGCACGGTTCTTACTCTGTCTGCCTGGTGGCCGACCCTCCCATCTCTCTCCGTCCCTCACTAACTCGCTATGAAAGCTGCGAGTGTTTGTGTTCTTGAAAGTATGGCAACTATTCAGTCTCTTCTGTTCCAGAAATACTGAATCTTAGTCGATTCCGGCTATCTTGACACAAAAAATGGGAGTCGGCCCCGGGAGTCACTCTCCACCACTACGTCATCGTCATTAACAGTTGGAAAATTGCAGAAAATGTCCTGTATGGCAATACTCTGAGAACGAAAGGCAAACTTGGTGAGGGGGAATTGAGGTACAGTAATGGTAGTACTGGTGCAATGTGTAACCATCTGAAAGGGACGCACCATGACACCCAAACCATTGCTGTGAATTCACGTGGAATTTTATGAAATGTTCTTATAATTTGAATGAAAAACCAACAAAAAATATGCTGTTTAAATATATAAACTTATTTTTGTCCTGATGGATCCTGGTCAAAATAAGGGAATAGGGTTCCATTTGGGATGCAGCCAGTGACATATATAAAAGTAACACAGTCGGCCACATTGGCTTTAGGGCTTTAGCTACGGCAGCAGCTAAGAGATAACATGAGGTAGCTACTTCTCTGTAGTGACTCAAATGTCCTACTGGTAAAATTGTTTGACAATCATGTGTCATAGTGCCGTATCTGGGTATATTTGATATGTCCTAGGGACAAAACTCATACGGATATCATTCATTGTAGTTCTTCTATTATGCTGTCAAGACCGCTAGAGATTTTTTTCCAATGTCCACATTTTTTCAGGACTTACAGGTTCATGGATTTCTTCTTTTTCGTGCAGCCATGTTTAAACTCACAGTTACAGTCAGATTCACTGCATACCTTGGAGGAAAGAAAGAAACAAAGAGAGAGAGAGTTAGAACATGAAAGGCAGAGAAAAATAAGGAAGAGAGCAAGTACAGTACCAGTCAAAAGTTTGGACACACCTCATTCCAGAGTTTCTTCTTTATTTGTACTATTTTCTACATTGTAGAATAATAGTGAAGACAACAAAACTATGAAATAACACATGGAATCATGTAGTATACAAAAGTGTTAAATCAAAATATATTTCATATTTGAGATTCTTCAATGTAGCCAGCCACCCTTTGCCTTGATGACAGCTTTGCACACTCTTGGCATTATCTCAACACATCTACATCTTTAAAAAATATATTTTCCTTCATCATTTTCCACTAACCATACCACACTTCCCCTAATTCAAGTAAACTAATGAACAGCAACACTTAGGCCTCTACTTTCAGCTTATACATACTATATATATATTTTACAGACACAATCGATTTTACCGTGGCTGTATTTTGTTTGTTTTTAGTCCTCTATCCTCAACATCTCCCATCTATTTTTGGTGTCCACCCAGTTTGATTTCTATTTGCCATATATTTTTAACTGTGCTGTTTCAAGTTTGGGGTCACTTAGACATTTCCTTGTTTTTGAAAGAAAAGCCATTTTTTTGTCCATTAAATGTGCAAGTAGAGATACTGGGGTGCAAAGGAGCAAGATAAATAAATAAATACAATATGGGGATGAGGTAGGTAGATAGATGGGCTGTTTACAGATGGGCTATGTACAGGTGCAGTGATCTGTGAGCTGCTCTGACAGCTGGTGCTTAAAGCTAGTGAGGGAGATATGAGTCTCCAGCTTCAGTGATTTTTGCAGTTCGTTCCAGTCATTGGCAGCAGAGAACTGGAAGGAAAGGTGACCAAATGAGGAATTGGCTTTGTGGGTGACCAGTGAGATATACCTGCTGGAGCGCGTGCTATGAGTGGGTGCTGCTATGGTGACCAGTGAGCTGAGATAAGGCGGGGCTTTACCTAGCAGAGACTTGTAGATAACCTGTAGCCAGTGAGAGCGTACAGGTCGCAGTGGTGGGTAGTGTATGGGGCTTTGGTGACAAAACGGATGGCACTGTGATAGACTGCATCCAATTTGTTGGGTAGAGTATTGGAGGCTATTTTATAGGTGACATCGCCAAAGTCGAGGATCGGTAGGATGGTCAGTTTTACAAGGGTATGTTTGGCAGCATGAGTGAAGGATGCTTTGTTGTGATATAGGAAACCGATTCTAGATTTAATTTTGGATTGGAGATGCTTAATGTGAGTCTGAAAGGAGAGTTTACAGTCTAACCAGACACCTTGAAGCTCGTCTGGAGGTTAGTTAACACAGTGTCCAAAGAGGGGCCAGAAGTATACAGAATGGTTGTCACACTCGTCTTAGTAGGAAGTAGTAGGAAGGATCGGAGGACCAATGCGCAGCGTGGTACGTGTTCATGATGATCTTTAATAAACTCAGAACACTAAAACAAAAATAACAAAGAGAATGACAGGAAACAGCTCCGTCAGGTGCAAAACACACTAAACAGAAAGTATAATCACCCACAACTCAAAGGTGAAACCAGGCTACCTAAGTATGGTTCTCAATCAGGGACAACGATTGACAGCTGCCTCTGATTGAGAACCATACCAGGCCAAACACAGATATCCCAAATTATAGAAAAAGAACATAGACTGCCCACCCCAACTCACGCCCTGACCATACTAAAACAAAGACAAAACAAAGGAGGTCAGAACGTGACAATGGTGTCGTCTGCGTAGAGGTGGATCAGAGAATCACCAGCAGCAAGAGTGACATCATTGATGTATACAGAGAAGAGAGTCAGCCCGAGAATTGAACCCTGTGGCACCCCCGTAGAGACTGCCAGAGGTCCGGACAACAGGCCTTCCGATTATTTTTATTTTACCTTTATTTAACTAGGCAAGTCAGTTAAGAACAAATTCTTATTTTCAATGACGGCCTAGGAACAGTGGGTTAACTGCCTGTTCAGGGGCAGAATGACAGATTTGTACCTTGTCAGCTCGGGGGTTTGAACTTGCAACCTTCCGGTTACTAGTCCAACGCTCTAACCACTAGGCTATCCTGCCGCCCCCATTTGACACACTGAACTCTATCTGAGAAGTAGTTGCTATACCAGGGGAGGCGATCATTTGAGAAACCAAGGCTGTCGAGTCTGCCAATAAGTGTGGTGATTGACAGAGTCGAAAGCCTTGGCCAGGTCGATGAATACTGCTGCACAGTAATGTCTCTTATCAATGGCGGTTATGATGTCGTTTAGGACCTTGAGCATGGCTGAGATGCACCCATGACCAGCTCTGAAACCGGATTGCATAGCGGAGAAGGTACGGTGGGATTCAAAATGGTCAGTAATCTGCTTGTTAACTTGGCTTTCGAAGACCTTAGAAAGACAGGGTAGGATAGATATAGGTCTGTAGCAGTTTGGGTCTAGAGTGTCACCCCCTTTGAAGAGGGGGATGACCGCGGCAGCTTTCCAATCTTTGGGAATCTCAGACGATACGAAAGAGAGGTTGAACAGGCTAGTGACAGGGGTTGCAACAATTTCGGCAGATAATTTTAGAAAAAGAGGGTCCAGATTGTCTAGCCTGGCTGATTTGTAGGGATACAGATTGTGCAGCTCTTTCAGAACATCAGCTCTCTGGATTTGGGTGAAAGAGAAATGGTGGGGGCTTTGGCGGGTTGCTGTGGAGGGTGCCGGGCTTTTGACCGGGGTAGGGGTAGTCAGGTGTAATGCATGGCCAGCCGTAGAGAAATGCTTATTAAAATGTTCAATTATAGTGTATTTATCGGTGGTAACAGTGTTTCCTAGCCTCAGAGCAGTGGGCAGCTGGGAGGAGGTGCTCTTATTGTCCATGGACTTTACAGTGTCCCAGAACCTTTTTGAGTTTGTACTACAGGATGCAAATTTCTGTTAGGAAAGCTAACGCTAGCTTTTTCAAACTGCCTGTGTATATTTGTCCCTAACTTCCCTGAAAAGTTGCATATCATGGGGGCTATTCAATGCTAATGCAGAACGCCACAGGATGTTTTTGTGCTGGTCAAGAGCAGACAGGTCTGGAGTGAACCAAGCACTATATCTGTTCCTAGTTCAACATTTTTGGAATGGGGCATGCTTATTTAAGATGGTGAGGAAGGCACTTTTAAAGAATAACCAGGCATCATCTATTGACGGGATGAGGTCAATGTCATTCCATGATAAACTGCTTCACATGTTTAATGAACATTTTGCTAAAGCTGGGCATGTATTTGATAATGAACTCCTTCCTAACATCTCAAATGAGGCTGTGAATAAAACTGTCACATGCCGGCCTATGGTTCATCTATTTAATTTTACGAGATTGAGCTTTCAGAAGTTGTAAAGGAACTCAAATCTATTGATATTAAGTGGCTGGCCTGGATGAATTAAACCCTTTTTTTTTTAATGGTGCAGAGATCATTGCTGCCCCTCTCACTGACATATTGCATATTTCATTGGCGAGTAATACCATTCCAAAAGCCTGAAAATCAGCTTGTATCACGTCTTTACATAAGGGTGGAGATCTGTCACAGTTGGATAACTACCGTCCCATATCTGGCTACTCCAACCTCGGCCAACAGCTCCACCCCCCCCGCAGCTACTCGCCCAAGCCTCTCCAGGTTCTCCTTTACCCAAATCCAGATAGCAGATGTTCTGAAAGAGCTGCAAAACCTGGACCCGTACAAATCAGCTGGGCTTGACAATCTGGACCCTCTATTTCTGAAACTATCCGCCGCCATTGTCGCAACCCCTATTTACCAGCCTGTTCAACCTCTCTTTCATATCGTCTGAGATCCCCAAGGATTGGAAAGCTGCCGCAGTCATCTCCCTCTTCAAAGGGGGAGACACCCTGGACCCAAACTGTTACAGACCTATATCCATCCTGCCCTGCCTATCTAAGGTCTTCGAAAGCCAAGTCAACAAACAGGTCACTGACCATCTCGAATCCCACCGTACCTTCTCCGCTGTGCAATCTGGTTTCCGAGCCGGTCACGGGTGCACCTCAGCCACGCTCGAGGTACTAAACGATATCATAACCGCCATCGATAAAAGACAGTACTGTGCAGCCGTCTTCATCGACCTTGCCAAGGCTTTCGACTCTGTCAATCACCATATTCTTATCGGCAGACTCAGTAGCCTCGGTTTTTCTGATGACTGCCTTGCCTGGTTCACCAACTACTTTGCAGACAGAGTTCAGTGTGTCAAATCGGAGGGCATGCTGTCCGGTCCTCTGGCAGTCTCTATGGGGGTGCCACAGGGTTCAATTCTCGGGCCGACTCTTTTCTCTGTATATATCAATGATGTTGCTCTTGCTGCGGGCGATTCCCTGATCCACCTCTACGCAGACGACACCATTCTATATACTTCCGGCCCGTCCTTGCACACTGTGCTATCTAACCTCCAAACGAGCTTCAATGCCATACAACACTCCTTCCGTGGCCTCCAACTGCTCTTAAACGCTAGTAAAACCAAATGCATGCTTTTCAACCGTTCGCTGCCTGCACCCGCACGCCTGACTAACATCACCACCCTGGATGGTTCCGACCTTGAATATGTGGACATCTATAAGTACCTAGGTGTCTGGCTAGACTGTAAACTCTCCTTCCAGACTCATATCAAACATCTCCAATCGAAAATCAAATCTAGAGTCGGCTTTCTATTCCGCAACAAAGCCTCCTTCACTCACGCCGCCAAACTTACCCTAGTAAAACTGACTATCCTATTGATCCTCGACTTCGGCGATGTCATCTACAAAATTGCTTCCAACACTCTACTCAGTAAACTGGATGCAGTTTATCACAGTGCCATCCGTTTTGTCACTAAAGCACCTTATACCACCCACCACTGCGACCTGTATGCTCTAGTCGGCTGGCCCTCGCTACATATTCGTCGCCAGACCCACTGGCTCCAGGTCATCTACAAGTCCATGCTAGGTAAAGCTCCGCCTTGGTTCAAAATGACCTTTCTGACAGATGACAGTGTGTAGCTCAGGAGGGTATTAAATCTGAGTTTCGAAGGCTTACAAACAGAGTTCCCCAGGGCTCAATTTTAGGTCCGATCCTTTTTATGCTGTACATAAATTGTATAGGGAAGAATGTTGACTCTCCATCTGTATGCTGATGACTATTTGTTCTAGTGCTAATATTGAGAAGGCTTTTCAGGACTTTTCAGTTGGCTTTTGATGTTATTCAAAGGCAGCTTTTCCAATTGAAACTTGTGCTTGAAGTTTATGGTATCCTCTTCCCTGAAAGTTAACAGATAGAGTCACTTGCAGATTGATTGATTGAGCAAATTCATAGGGTCACCTCCTTTAAGTATCTTGGGATTTGGTCAGATGAAAAGCTGAATTTTAAACAGCACATTGATATCTTCACCAAGAAACTGAAGAACAAATCTTGCTTTTCAATGTTAGTCAGAAAGGATCTTGTTCAAAGCACTTATTATGGGGTATTATTGTGTGTAGATTGCTGAGGATTTATTTGTATTTATTTAATCCATTATAGAATAAGGCTGTAACGTAACAACATTTGGAAAAAGTCAAGGGGTCTGAATACTTTCCAAAGGCACTGTATATATATTTTTCTCACAATCCCTACCATGGCTATTATTGGGTGTTCCATTATTCGACTCCTCTATAGGAACTTTGTCATATTTAGAATAGCCATAGAGTAGTATTTGTGTCTCGGAACATTTGATTATCAATATACAGTTTATCGACTACAAGAGCTACACATTTCCCTTTTAATCTATTCTCCTTGAAGATTGGGTACAGAACTTTGCACTGTTATGCAATTTACTTCGGGACCAGATCATTCATGCCTATTTTTGTGCCAGTAAGACTTTTACCCAGGCTTTTAACCATGATTTTATCTTTAAAGAAAGCAAATTTGAGCTAGTCTGAATGTCAAGTAAGGCTAATCTCAGAAAGATGTTCTCCTTTTTAAGTAACGTCCGTTTCAATTTTAAACGGACGTTTAAGCTTGTTTGTTGCTTTCTCCATTGTCGCAGCTTTTCATCACTCATGTTGAGGCTTGCATTCAACTCCTTTATATCTGTACTGACTAATTCAAGTATGCCCAGTTTGTCATTTATCGATTTTAACAGATCTGTTTTCACCCTTACCATTCCCGGTGGTGAAAAGCTTAAATCGGCTGTGTCCATTACTCTCTGTCAAGTTGCTTGTTTTCGTAATATTTGTCGATACATGATTTGTTTTGTTATCCAGATTGAAGGTTATTGCCCACCAGTATGTGAAGTGCTAATATTTAGTCTAAAGTTTTTATCTTGAGGTGAACAGCACCGCCATCTTACTTGCAGTGGTAATTGCAGAGACTTACCTTCCTCCCTGAGAGGAGCATGTAGAGCTGGTGCACCGAGCCTCCGTTCCTTGTCAACTCCTTCTTCAGGGTCTTGGGGGAGGGCCGCATCCAGCCGCCCGGTGGGGGAGCGTGGCCTCTGTCCAGGCGGTGGATGGTGCTGTCGGAGATGAAACGTGGCGAGCGCAGCTCCTGCAGCAGACTGCCCTCGCTAAGCGTGCGTCTGTGGAGGACCCTAGGCTCGTCACCACCGCTCACGCCCTCACCCCGCTTCCTAAAGGGAGAGCATTCCCCGATGCTCCGACGTTCCAGGCCGTCTTTGTCACAGTCCTCCTCATCCTCCTCTTCTTCTTCTTCTTCCATGGGTTCTGTGTTGAAGGAGCGATCGAGGAAGCGCGCGTCTGGGACTGTGAGCGAGGACGACGGGGAGGGGGACAGAGGTATGGCACCCATACACGCTGTCTCTGACGTCTCAGTGGCGCTCTCTCCCTCACCCTGCTGCCTCTCCTCGTCTCCCTCCACCTTCTCCCTTTCCTTCCAGATGCCCGTTCTCTCAAGGCTCATACTGTTGCAGGTTTTATCTATGGTACACGGGGGGGGCGTGAGGGGCAACTTCTGTCCAAGGTCCTCTGTGCTGCGCACCACCAGGGGGATGAGGTTCGGGATATTGGCTGGCGGGCTGCTCATGCTGTAGGGTTCGGAGGAAGGGCCATGTGAGGAGGGCTCTTCGGTGGCTTGACGGCCCAGATTTAGGATACCGAGCTCACAATGGACATCAGCCATTGGTTCCAACATCTGTCAACACACAGCGGGGCAACTCTCAGCTATTGGTTCATTGCTTTAGACTTTGGAGGCCATCTAGAATGTAGCGAATGTGCCTTTGAAATAACTACATTGCAGTGGGATTGTGCAGAATCCCTGAACTACATATCCCCTCAGATCCAAATAACTACATATGTGATCAAGGTTAACCATTCTTCAACTTGCCTTTCTCAAAAGGATATCCTTTTGTATAATTCTAGCCTTATCTGACAGTGCGACTTTGAATGGACTTGATAAGAAACAAACATATTCACAATCCTATGTTGCTAGTCAAAACTGAGGAGTCAGATATGCAGACAGTAGGAAAATTGCAAAAGTTGAAAAATGTACATAACTTTCCAAAAATGTCCTAGTTTTCCAGAAATCCTGGTTGAAAGATTCCAGGAATCAGGAGGGCATAAGCAGGTAATATGGAATTCGCCAACCAGAATTTCTGGAACTACTGGGAATTTTGGGAAAGTTGAAAAGAAGTGGAGGGTGTCCATTTCAATTTGACCCTAGTAGGCAGTGTACCTGATCATATACAAGTGTATCCCTCTGCTCCAGATGCTTGTCAATGTTCTCCCGCAGGCACAGATGTACCCGCCTCTTCTGCTCCACCGTGTACGCCTCCAGACTGAACAGGCACTCACTCCTCTACAATAGACAACACAGATAAATAGGGGTCGCATTTACTACTGAGAGTTGAATGCCCGCGGTCTTCAGTAACTCAGCTGTCCTACAACACAATCATCTAGAACCTTAGCTAAACATTTTGAAACCTTTTTCGAGGTGGTCTATTGTAAACAAGAGCTAGTCCTGAATCATTTACATTTACATTTAAGTCATTTAGCAGACGCTCTTATCCAGAGCGACTTACAAATTGGTGCGTTCACCTTAAGACATCCAGTGGAACAGCCACTTTACAATAGTGCATCTAAATCTTTTAAGGGGGGTGAGAAGGATTACTTTATCCTATCCTAGGTATTCCTGAAAGAGGTGGGGTTTCAGGTGTCTCCGGAAGGTGGTGATTGACTCCGCTGTCCTGGCGTCGTGAGGGAGTTTGTTCCACCATTGGGGGGCCAGAGCAGCGAACAGTTTTGACTGGGCTGAGCGGGAACTGTACTTCCTCAGTGGTAGGGAGGCGAGCAGGCCAGAGGTGGATGAACGCAGTGCCCTTGTTTGGGTGTAGGGCCTGATCAGAGCCTGGAGGTACTGAGGTGCCGTTCCCCTCACAGCTCCGTAGGCAAGCACCATGGTCTTGTAGCGGATGCGAGCTTCAACTGGAAGCCAGTGGAGAGAGCGGAGGAGCGGGGTGACGTGAGAGAACTTGGGAAGGTTGAACACCAGACGGGCTGCGGCGTTCTGGATGAGTTGTAGGGGTTTAATGGCACAGGCAGGGAGCCCAGCCAACAGCGAGTTGCAGTAATCCAGACGGGAGATGACGAGTGCCTGGATTAGGACCTGCGCTGCTTCCTGTGTGAGGCAGGGTCGTACTCTGCGGATGTTGTAGAGCATGAACCTACAAGAACGGGCCACCGCCTTGATGTTAGTTGAGAACGACAGGGTGTTGTCCAGGATCACGCCAAGGTTCTTAGCGCTCTGGGAGGAGGACACAATGGAGTTGTCAACCGTGATGGCGAGATCATGGAACGGGCAGTCCTTCCCCGGGAGGAAGAGCAGCTCCGTCTTGCCGAGGTTCAGCTTGAGGTGGTGATCCGTCATCCACACTGATATGTCTGCCAGACATGCAGAGATGCGATTCGCCACCTGGTCATCAGAAGGGGGAAAGGAGAAGATTAATTGTGTGTCATCTGCATGAATCGAATGCGGCATTCAATGTGTCAAAACAAGTCTTTAATAGACAGTGTAAACATTTTAGTTATATGTATACAGTCACCTCAAAAATGACCACTGATAAAGATAAGCAAAAATTACCGTATAAAATAAATAATAAAAATAGTATTGCTTTCAAATAGCCTATTTTCATGGAGGTGGCGTCTAAATTGTACATTTGGAAACTTGGTGATCCCAAGATGCAACCAAGTTCTGTAATTCTCCTGTGGCTCTTGGACTTTTCATTGCCTCCCAAACCATCCTTTTCACTGTGCGTGGGGACAAGATATACTTTGTTCACAGCTACATAATCTGATTACATTTTTTTTTTACAAGCTAAAATATCAGATTACTGATACTTTTGAAAAAATAGATTTCTTCTTGGATTACTTTTAAAGGGCGACTGCACATCCTGATTTGGCTTTGTTTTTCATCAATACTGATGCGGCCTTAACTGAGGGTGTGGTTTGATGTGGGTGTTTCTTTGCTATTCAATCACAACAAAAAAGTCAGTGTAGTAGTGAGTAGAGCGCGGTAAACTAAGCTAGCTTTGCTATGGAGAAAACAAAGTTTTCAAGATGAGGACTTCTCCCCATCTCAAGATGGTCAGCTAATTCAGTTTTATGTGTAGGGGCAGAACGACAGATTTTCGGTTACTGGCCCAGCGCTCTAACCACTAGGCATCTTTTTTTGGGTTAGCCCTCAAATGCTAGCTAGCTAGTTTGCTTGATTATTTAGCAGGCATCTTACAGTAGCCAGTTCGAGTTGAAACATTGAAAGCAAGCTGGCAACATGCATCAAACCTGTCTTCAGGTGCAACGTTAGCTAGGTAAATCTTCCTCTCATATTACACGTTAGGGAGAGGCATATGTATTTAGCTAGTTACATCACAGTATCATAGCAGCATAGCCTATTAAATAATGACATGTAGCAGCTAGCTATAAAACAAAACTTAGCTACTTATCAACAACACCAGTCTCAAATTTTACCACTGACAGCCCAAGTAGGAGCTGAATTACACAAGAATGAATGTTTCTGGCTCATATCAATGCAATTTAGGCCATTTAAAACCAGAGAGATCGGCTCTTAAGCGGCAGTAGACCTTTAAATTCAGAAAGGATGTTTGTGAAAAAATACATTGAAACCTTTGTTTTCCCTTCTGACATTCAGCATTGAAAAAGCATGCCTCATAAACGGAAAGTAACAAGGTAATCAGATTACGTTACTGAGTTTGGGTAATCCAAAAGTTACGTTACTGATTGCAATTTTGGACAGGTAACTAGTAACAGTAATGGGTGCATTTAGAAAGTAACCTACCCAACCCTGTACACATGCGTCCTTTACCAGGCAAGATTACCATAGCACCAGTGGTTTTAAACTTCTTAATTGTTGTCCTAATAGTGGTAAGTGGTATATTTGATTTCTGTTGTACCCATTGCCTGATTTATGAAAGTCAACAACCATTAGTCTTTTTATTTGTGAGTTTGTTATTTTGATGGAATTTATTCATACTATTTAATCCTTCCACAAAATATAGTCCCGAAAACACATCTAGGGTTGCTACCCAAGCCAGCTGGTCATTTGTTCTATTGGTTCGGTTGCTAGAGACGCGACCCAGTCATTCAGTCTTTTTATAACTTCCCTGAATGGGCTGATGAGACCGTGGTAGTCAGATGGAACAGAGTAAATAGGCATTTTAACGTCATAGATTTAGCCGGTGGTAACTTCTGGAATAGACACCGGCTGGAATACACTTTTAACCAATCAGCATTCAGGATTAGACCCAATTCAGCACTCTCTCCTGTCTCTCTCTATCCAATAAACATACAAAGAGATATTTAAAAAGTAGAATGTAAAAGCAGATTCAATCTTGTTTGAATTTATTTCTAAGAATCTTTAGGGATGCCAATCATTTTTGTATATTTTTTACTTGTTAAACAATCTTTCTCTAAGCAATTGTAATAGTATAAAATAATATAATTTCCTAAATTTTTTTATCATACAATATAGCTCAGTATGTCACACCCTGATCTGTTTCACCTGTCCTTGTGATTGTCTCCACCCCCCTCCAGGTGTCGCCCATCTTCCCCATCATCCCCAGTGTATTTATTCCTGTGTTCTCTGTTTTTTTTTGTCAGTTCGTCTTATTTGTCAAGCCAACCAGCGGTTTGTCTCAGCTCCTGCTTTTCCCCAGTCTCTCTCTTCTGGTTTTGACCCTTGCCTGTCCTGACTGAGCCCGCCTGCCTGACCACTCTTCCTGCCCCTGCCTACCATCCTGTACCTTTGCCCCTACTCTGGATTCCCGACCTCTGCCTGACCTGTTGTTTGCCTGCCCCTGTTGCTGTAATAAACATTGTTACTTCAACACAGTCTGCATTTGGGTCTTACCTGAAACGTGACTGGCCATGACTGACCCAGCAGACTTGGTCCAGCTCCGCAACGCCATCTCCTCCCAACTCCTCATGCCTCCCAAGCCACCATTGGTAGGCACAATGAGTTGCTACGCAGTCTGATAGAAAGTTTCCATGACGTGGCTGAACGTCACAACCATTGGACGCATTTTGGGGGAAATTCTGTGGTTTGCCTACTAGGCAGCGTACCACGACGGTAACCTCCCAGCCCCTCGGTAACCTGTCTGGTAGCAGCGCAATCACCCTGGCATCCCGGGAACCCCGCTTTCTCTCCCAGTACCCCCTCGTTTTCGAGCTGCAGCCGCCTTCGTTCCACTCGGACCGCTCGAGGATAGCGTACATTATTACGCTGATGTCTGGGACGGCGGTGTGGGAGCAACAATCAGCCGCCTGCCTCAGTGTGGAGGTATTCATGGTGGAGGGGAGAAAAGTTTGAGACTCCGGTGTCCGGAAGAGAGGCTGCCCGGAAGTTACTCTAGCTTCGGCAGGACTCCCTCAGTGTGGCAGACTATGAACTGGATTTCTGCACGCTAGCAGCGGAGGGTGCCTGGAACCCGGAAGCGCTGTTCGACACGTTCCTGCACGGATTATCGGAGGAGGTAAAGGATGATCTTGCAGCCAGGAACTACCGACTCACTCATCGCTTTGACCATCCGAAACGATGGACGGCTACGGGAACATAGGAGGGAGAAGAGGTCTGATTGCGATCCCAATCGCTCACTCAAGGATCCCACCTTGTATCTGATCAACTCCGGAAGTTCCCGGCGTCTATGCCCCCGAGAGGATCTGAGCTTACCAGAGTTCCTCCAAGAGCCTCCGAAGTCTGCCGAGTTACCTCTTCCCGAGCCGATGCCGCTCAGTAGAGCTAGGCTGTCTCCAGTCGAACGCGTACGCAGACTTAACACCCAGAGTTGTCTGTATTACAGTACTGCTGGTCAATTTGTGTCTACCTGTCCCTTCAAGAGACCTAGCTCATTGGTAGGAATGAGTACTCTGGTGGGTCTTAAGGACAATTTTGCTTCTCCCTCTACTCGTCCCCCTCTCCATGCTACCCTGAATGTGGGGCAACCAGTCCAAGTCTCTCCAGATACTCATCGACGTGGGGGCTGATATGAGTCTTATGGACGTTACTCTGGCGTCTGAGCTGGGCATCCCTAGTCAACCCCTCTCCATTCCCATGAATGTTAAAGTGCTGTACTGGCACTCTATAGGCCGGGTCACCCACCATACCACCCCCATCAACCTACGAGTTTTCGGGGAACCACAGCGAGACGATCCAATTCCTGATAATTAAGTCTCCGCAAGTTCCTGTGGTATTGGGATTCTCTTGGCTCCAGCAATACAATCCCTCGATTGACTGGTCTACTGGTGCCCTCATGGGCTGGAGCCCATTCTGCCACGCTCATTGCCTGAAATCAGCTCTGCCTGCCCCAGGACGTCTTCCTGGGTGCTTGAAAATTGCCCCGACCCCTCTGCCATTCCCGCAGAGTACCAGGACCTCCGGGAGAGATTCAGTAAGGCCTGGGTCACTTCGCTTCCGCAACACCGACCGACCAGCCTGATGCGCTGGCACAATGCTACAGCCCTGCGGCTACACTCCCTGAAGCCGAGACCAACCCCCTGCTCCAAAATCATTAGCCCCTCTGCTGTTCGCCCTCTGTTGCCCCGTACCTCTGGTATACTTCCTACTTGTCATGTGTCTAGATGTAAACCCATGTCTCACAGCCCTTTGTCTCCTGTTTCCAGGCCCACCCCTCTCCCCTGTCTCATCGATGGCCAACCGGCATACAGAGTGATACGTCTCCTGAAGGTTCAACCTCGGGGTACCTCGCAGTACCTGGTTGACTGGGAGGGTTATGCCCCGGAGGAGAGGTGCTGGGTCTCCGCTAGGGACATCCTGGACCCAGGCCTCATCTCTTAATTCCAATGCCGACACCCGCTCAACCAGGTGGCGTCCCTAGAGGGGAGGGTACTGTCACGCCCTGCTCTGCTTCACCTGTCCTTGTCTCCACCCCCCCCCTCCAGGTGTCGCCCATCTTCCCTATTATCCCGTGTATTTATTCCTGTGTTCCCTGTTTGTGTTGCCAGTTCGTCTTGTTTGTCAAGTCAACCAGCGTTTTTTTCTCAGCTTCTGCTTTTCCCCAGTCTCTTTTTCTCTTCCTCCTGGTTTGACCCTTGCCTGTCCTGACCCTGAGCCTGCCTGCCTGAGCCTGCCTGCCTGCCGTACTGTACCTTTACTCACTACTCTGGATTATCGACCCCTGCCTGATTTGGCCTGTCATTTGCCTGCCCCTGTAATGAACATTGTTACTTCAATGCAGTCTGCATTTGGGTTTTACCTGCAACATAATACAGTATTTGTATTTTGTATGGAAATTTGTCTTCTTGCTTTCTTATTCAAAACCCCCCGGACACCAGACACACATTGTATTGTTGGATTTGTAAATAATAAGTCAAATAATTCAAAACAAATTACAAAAGTTAATTCATGTTTACCTCTGTCCAGTGGATGATGTACAACCTCAAAACATCAGCAGGAACTGTACGGGATGAGAGAAAAAATACATCTCACACAGCATAGAGAAACGGACAGCAAATCTCACATCCTTAAATAGACATTGTTTATCCATTGATCGCCTCATCCAAAAATTCATCCTTCATATCACTTCCATCCTCTGACATTTCCAAGTACAGACGAGTAGGGAGGAATTTGATAATTCAGTCCTGTAGTACATTCCCACATACACTCCATAGCAGCACTGGATCTAACAGGAAGGTCAAGGATACACAGCCCCCCCCCCCCCGTCCTCCCAAACACCCCGCCTGCCTCTGTACTCGTCGGAGCTGGAGACAATTCCATTGTTCAAAGCAGACAAGGCATCAATGGGGCATCAGCTGAGCTCCAGTTCCAAAGTCACTGAGGCCTCCACAGTCCCCAAATCCACCCGGCCCCATCCCTCCAGCACAAAGAGGTCCCATCAGCCAACAAAAACACAACACAGGCGTGTGTGTGCACTATGTGTATCTCGTGTGTGTGTGTGTGTGTGTGCTCACCATCCCGCAGGCGGAGCTGGTGGAGGTACAGGGGCTCTGCAGCACATTACAGTGGCCTGCCTCATCCTCCCTAGTCAGCAGCATCAGGTCTGTGTAGATGAGCAATGTCACCTTCAGGGGGAGACAGAGGGCAAGGCAATGAGTCAGAGCGTAGTACACAAAACAAAAATAAACACAGTTACAGTTCATACTAGGAAATCAGTCAATTTAAATAAATTCATTAGGCCCTAATATATGGATTTCATATGACTGGGAATACAGAGATGCTTCAGTTGGTCACAGATACCTTGAAAAAAGGTAGGGGCGGGGAACAGAAAACCAGTAATTTGCCTCATGCAGGGTGACAGATCTCCTTCGCATAGAGTTGATCAAGATGTTGATTGTGACCTGTGGAATGTTGTCCCACTCTTTTTTAATGATTGAGCGAAATTGCTGGATATTGGTCGTACATGTCAATCCAGAGCATCCCAAACATGCTCAATGGGTGACATGTCTGAGTATGAAGGCCATGGAAGAACTGGGTCATTTTCAGCTTCCAGAAATTGTGTATAGATCCTTGCGACATGGGAATTATCATGCTCAAACATGAGGTGATGGGGCAGATGAATGGCACGACAATGAGCCTCAGGATATCGTCACAGTATCACTGTACATTCAAATTGCCATCAATAAAATGCAATTGTGTTAATTGTCCATAGCTTATGGCTGTCCATACCATAACCCCACCGCCACCACAGGACACATCTGTTCACAACGTTGACATCATCAAACCGCTCACCCACACAATGCCATCTGCCTGGTACATCTGTGCCTACTGAAGATGGTTATGAAGTCTAACTGCAGTCAGGTGAAGACCCTGGTGAGGACAACGAGCACGCAGATGAGTTTCCCTGAGACAGTTTGACAATTTTTGCAGAAAGTCGATCGGGCAAACCCACAGTTTCATCAGCTGTCCGGGTGGCTGGTCTCAGATGATCCCACAAGTGAAGAAGCTGGATGTGGACGTCCTAGGCTGGCGTTGTTACACACGGTCTGCGGTTGTATTTTAAAAATTTGAACTGAAATATCACATTGACATAAGTCTCAGCGATCACTGCCTTATTGCCTGCGTCCCTAATGGGTCCCCGGTCAAACGCTTCCTTAAACACTAAAGCGAGCAGGCCTTTCTAATAGACCTGCCCGGGTATCCTGGAAGGACATTGACATCATTCCGTCAGTAGAGGATGCCTGGTTACTCTTTGAAAGTGCTTTCCTCACCATCTTAACTAGTTGCTCCTACCCTCTACTTTTTTGAACATTTTGTTAAAAATCGCGCAACATTTCAGCGCCCTGCTACTCATGCCAGGAATATAGTACGTTCATATGGTTAGAATGTGTGTATAGGAAACCCTCGGACGTTTTTAAAACTGGTTAAATCACGACTGTGGCTATTACATAACGTGCGTTACATCGGAAAGCGCAGGAAAACCTGATCACAGAAAATGGAAATAAATATCCTTGCGCCACTTCCAGCAATTGTTAACAGTGAGCCGAATTAGATAAGACCGAGCATTCAACTCCCACAGCATCCCCATGTAGTCGAGTATCTTGTGAATTTAATCCTCTTTGATTCTTGGTTGAACCGAAAGAGGGGCACGACGTACCTCCGGTCTCCGCCCAGATCATTCCGGAAGAGCTCTCTCCTGAAATTTTTTCCAAGACGACAGCTAATGATATGTACATCGCCTACGGATGATTTTTATCGCTTATTAACGTTTACTAATACCTAAAGTAGCATTACAAACGTATTTCGAAGTGTTTTGTGAAAGTTTATCGTCTACTTTTTTGAATTTAAAAATGACGTTACGTTGTGAAATCGCTGTTTTTTCGTTTATCACACAGTCTACATATAACGATATCTTGGCTTTATATGGCCCGATTTAATCGAAATAAAGACCCAATAGTGTTTATGGGACATCTAGGAGTGCCAACAAAGAAGATGGTGAAAGGTAATGACTGTTTTCTATTTTATTGTGCGGTTTGTGTAACGCCGAAATGCTAATTATTTTGTTTACGTCCCCTGCTGTGCTTTTCTGTTGTAGTGTATTGGTGCATGCTATCAGATAATAGCTTCTCATGCTGTCGCCGAAAAGCATTTTAAAAATCTGACTTGTTGCCTGGATTCACAACGAGTGTAGCTTTAATTTGATACCCTGCATGTGTATTTTAATGAACTTTTGAGTTTTAACTAATACTATTAGCATTTAGCGTAGCGCATTTGCATTTCCAGAGCTCTAGTTGGGACGCAAGCGTCCCAGGTAGAGGTAAGAGGTTAAATAAGCATGCCCCGTTCAAAAAATTTAGAACTAAGAACAAATATAGCCCTTGGTTCACTCCAGACTTGACTTCCCTTGACCAGCACAAAAACATCCTGTGGCGTACTGCATTAGCATCGAATAGCCCCCGCGATATGCAACTTTTCTGGGAAGTTAGGAACCAATATACACAGGCAGCTGGGAAAGCAAAGGATAGCTTTTTCAAAGACATTTGCATCCTGTAACACAAACGCCAAAAAGTACTGGGACATTGTAAAGTCCATGGAGAATAAGAGCACCTCCTCCCAGCTGCCCACTGCACTGAGGCTAGGAAACGCTGTCACCATGATAATCGAGAATTTCAAAAAGCATTTTTCTATGGTTGGCCATGCTTTCCACCTGGCTACCGCTACCCCGGTCAACAACTCTGCACCCCCCACAGCAACTTGCACAAGCCTCCCCATTTCTCCTTCACCCAAATCCAGATAGCTGATTTTCTGAAAGAGCTGCAACATCTGGACCCCTACAAATCAGCTGGGCTAGACAATCTGGACCCTCTCTCTCTTAAATTATCCTCCGCAATGGTTGCACAACCCCTATTACTAGACTGTTCAACCTCTCTTTTGTATCGTCTGAGATCCCTAAAGATTGGAAAGCTGCCACGGTCACCCCCATCTTCAAAGGGGGAGACACTCTAGACCCAAACTGTTACAGACCTATATCTATCCTACCCTGCCTTTCTAAAGTCTTCGAAAGCCAAGTTAAGAAACAGATCACCGACCATTTCGAATCCCACCGTAACTTCTCCGCTATGCAATCTGGTTTCCGAGCTGGTCATGGGGGCACCTCTGCCACGCTCAAGGTCCTAAATTATATCATAACCGCCATCGATAAGAGACAATACTGTGCAGTCTTCTTCATCGACTTGGCCAAGGCTTTCAACTCTGTCAATCACCGCATTCTTATCGGCAGACTCAACAGCCTTGGTTTCTCAAGTGACTGCCTAGCCTGGTTCAACAACTACTTCTCAGATAGAGTTCAGTGTGTCAAATCGGAGGGCCGGTTGTCCGGACCTCTGGCAGTCTGTTAACAAACCTCCAGACGAGCTTCAATTCCATACAGGACTCCTTCCGTGGCCTCCAACTGCTCTTAAATGCAAGTAAAACTAAATGCATGCTCTTCAACCGATCGCTGCCCGCACCCGCCCGCCCGTCTAGCATCACTACTCTGGACGGTTCTGAATTAGAATATGTCGACATCTACAAATACCTAGGTGTCTGGTTAGACTGTAAACTCTCCTTCCAGACTCACATTAAGCATCTCCAATCCAAAATGAAATGTAGAATCGGCTTCCTATTTCGCAACAAAGCATCCTTCACTCATGGTGCCAAACATATCCTCATAAAACTGACTATCCTACCGATCCTGGACTTCGGCGATGTCATCTATAAAATAGCCTCCAACACTCTACTAAGGAAATTGGATGTAGTCTGTCACAGTGCCATCCGTTTCATTACCAAAACCCCATATTACTACCCACCACTGCGACCTGTAAGCTCTCGTTGGCTGGCCCTCACTTCATATTCGTCGCCAAACCCACTGGCTCCAGGTCATAAGTATTTTCGAGGTAAAGCCCCACCTTATCTCAGCTCCCTGGTCACCATAGCAGCACCCACCCATAGCATGCGCTCCAGCAGGTATATTTCACTGGTCATCCCCAAAGCCAACTTCTACTTTGGCTGCCTTCCTTCCAGTTCTCTGCTGCCAATGACTGAAACGAATTGCAAAAATCACTGAAGCTGGAGTCTTTTGTCTCCCTCACTAACTTTAAGGATCAGCTGTCAGAGCAGCTTACCGATCATTGCACCTGTACACAGCCATCTGTAAATAGCCCACCCAACTACCTCATCCCCATATTGTTATTTGCTCCTGTTATTGCTCCTTTGCACCCCAGTATCTCTACTTCCACATTCATCTTCCACACATCTATCACTCCAGTGTTTAATTGCTGAATTGTAATTATTTCACCACTATGGCCCATTTATTGCCTTACCTCCCTAATCTTACTACATTTGCACACACTGTATATACATTTTTCTATGGTGTTATTGACTGTACGTTTGTTTATCCCATGTGTAACTCTGTGTTGTTGTTTGTGTCGCACTGCTTTGCTTTATCTTGGCCAAGTCGCAGTTGTAAATGAGAACTTGTTCTCAACTGGCCTACCTACAGTTGAAATAAATAAAATAACAAATAAATAAATGAAAAAGTATTCAGACCCTTTACTCAGTACTTTGTTAAAGCACCTTTGTCAGCGATTAAAGCCTAGAGTCTTCTTGGGTATGATGCTACAAGCTTGGCACACCTGTATTTCTCCCATTCTTTTCTGCAGATCCTTTCAAGCTCTGTCAGGTTGAAAGGGGATCATCGCTGCACAGCTATTTTCAGGTCTATCCAGAGATGTTCGATCGGGTTCAAGTCTGCGATCTGGCTGAGCAACTCAAGGACATTTAGAGACTTATGAGCGCTCTGGAGCAGGATTTCATCAAAGATCTCTCTGTACTTTGCTTTGTTCATTTTTTTCATTAAACCTGACTAGTCTCCCAGTCCCTGCCGCTAAAAAACATCCCCACAGCATTATGCTGCTAACACCATGCTTCACCGTAGGGATGGTGCCAGGTTTCCTCCAGATGTGACGCTTGGCAGTCAGGCCAAAATGTTCAATCTTGGTTTCATCAGACCAGATCATCTTGTTTGAGAGTCTTTAGGTGAATTTTGGCACACTCCAATCGGGCTGTCATGAGCCTTTTACTGACCAGTGTACACTCAACCATAAAGACCTGATTGGTGAGGTGCTGCAGAGATGGTTGTCCTTCTGGAAGGTTCTCCCATCTCCACAAATTAACTCTGGAGCACTGTAATAGTGACCATCGAGTTCTTGGTCACCTCCCTGAACTAGGCCCTTCTCCCCCGATTGCTCAGTTTGACCGGGTGGCCAACTCTAGGAAGAGTCTTGGTGGTTCCAAACTTTTTCCATTTAGGAATGATGGAGGCCACGGTGTTCTTGGCGACCTTCAATGCTGCAGACATGTGTTGTACCCTTCTCCAGGTCTGTGCCTTGACACAATCCTGTCTCGGAGCTCTACGGATAATTCTTCAACATCATGGCTTGGTTTTTGCTCGGACATGCACTGTCAACTGTTACTGTGGAACCTTCTATAGACAGGTGTGTGTCTTTCTATTACGGTTTTCTTCTGATGAAGGAGAGGAGGACCAAAATGCAGCGTGGTTATTTTGATTCATGTTTAATAAAATAATAAACACGAACAATACAAAACAAGAACCGTGACGTGAAAACCTAAACAGCCTTATCTGGTGCAAACTAACACAGAGACAGGAACAATCACCCACGAAACACTCAAAGAATATGACTGCCTAAATATGGTTCCCAATCAGAGACAACGATAAACACCTGCCTCTGATTGAGAACCACTTCAGGCAACCATAGACTTTTCTAGATAACCCCACTATACCACAATCCCAATACCTACAAAAAAAACAAGACAAAACACACCACATAATTAACCCATGTCACACCCTGGCCTGACCAAAATAATAAAGAAAACACAAAATACTAAGACCAGGGCGTGACACTTTCCAAATCATGTCAAATCTATTGAATTTACCACCGGTGGACTCCAATCAAGTTGTAGAAACATCTTGAGGATGATCAATGTAAAAACAGGATGCACCTGAACTTAATTTCAAGTCGTATAGCAAAGGGTCTGAATACTTATGTAAATAAGGTATCGGTTTTCAATTTTTAATAAATTAGCAAACATTTTAAATAACCTGCTTTTGCTTTGTCATTATCGGTTACTGTGTGTAGATTGATGAGGAACATTTTTAAATTTGATACATTTTTGAATATAGCCCCAATGTAAGAAAATGCGGATAAAGTTAAGGGGTCTGAATACTTTCTGAATGCACTGTATTTTGGTATTTTTGGAGCTTTTGTTTGTGTTTTTTCGGGTCTCCTCCATACTGCACAACGAGCATGAGATAGTGAGTAGCATTTTTTTTGTTGCCTTTCTTATACTAATAGACTTTTCGAAGAGGGATGCAAATTTGCTCTTGTTTGCTGAATGTTAAATACAGCAGCCAAAATAACTTGCGGGAAAGTTTGAAAATAAAGAGAACGCAATAAAGAAAGTCACCTTTTACTAGAGAGATTTACACAGTTATCAAAACGTCACGCCAGGGTAAGCCTACACGAAACACAACCCTTATTTTAAGAGTTTCTAAAATCCCCTATGGGAAAAATTTATGGTGGAAAAACCATTGGAACTATTTCCTTGTTTGACCGCTAGGTTTAATAGGCATTATGACTCATACTGTGGTACTCTTTTGCCATCTCAGTCTCTGGACTTGAACCCCATTGAAACCTGTGGTTTGAATTAAGAGGGCAGTCCACAAGCACAGACAAAGAATATCAAGGATCTGGAAAGATTCTGTTTAGAGTGTTCTCTAATCTCATAAAAAACATTTTTTAGAAAAAGGCTCAGTGCTGTCAGGGTGCTTGGATTACTGACAACTGGGTTGGCAATAATTTTGACTCCCTATCTTAAGATTTTTTTTTTACTACTTATTAAACCAAATCTGTCTCTAAGCAATTGCAGTAGTATAAAATAATATACTTTTTGTGGTTGTTGCATGCAATATAGCACAGTATTTGTATTATTTATTTTATGCAGTCTTTTTTGCTCATCTTAATCAATGGTGTCAATAATTATGGACCTGACTGTAATAATGTATAGCATAACATTTAAAAAAAATAACAGAACCATGAAATATATACATCTGCGCACTGTTGAAGAGAAGCAAAGCTAAGCTGAGACAATATGCCTAATTTAAAATACTGTTCCAGGACTGCCTGGAAAACAGTGGCAAGTGTTACTCAGTGGACAATCCCGGCTAATAAAAAGTTATTATAAACTAAATTAATAAGGACCAGAAAATGTAAACTCGGCAAAAAAAGAAACTTCCTCTCACTGTCAACTGCGTAAATATTTGTATGAACATAACAAGATTCAACAACTGAGACATACACTGAAAAAGTTCCACAGACATGTGACTAACAGAAATGGAAGAATGTCCCCCTGAACAAAGGGGGGTCAAAATCAAAAGTGACAGTCAATGCAGCTGGTGGCCACACCAGATACTAAGTACTGCAGTGCATCTCCTCCTTATAGACTGCACCAGATTTGACAGTTCTTGCTGTGAGATGTTACCCCACTCTTGCACCAAGGCACCTGCAAGTCCCCTGACATTTCTGGGGGGAATGGCCCTAGCCCTCACCCTCCGATCCAACAGGTCCCAGGCGTGCTCAATGGGATTGAGATCCGGGCTTTTCGCTGGCCATGACATTCCTGTCTTGCAGTAAATCACACACAGAATAAGTGCATGGCTGGTGGCATTGTCATGCTGGAGGGTCATGTCAAGATGAGCCTGCTGGAAGGGTACCACATGAGGGAGGATGATGTCTTCCCTGTAACGCACAGCGTTGAGATTGCCTGCAATGACAACAAGCTCAGTCCGATGATGCTGTGACACACCGCCCCCAGACCATAACGGATCCTCCACCTCCAAATCAATCCCGCTCCAGAGTACAGGCCTTGGTATAAACGCGAATCCGACCATCACCCCTGGTGAGACAAAACCGCAACTCACCAGTGAAGAGCACTTTTTACCAGTCCTGTTTGGTCCACCGACAATGGATTTGTGCCCATAGGCGACGTTGTTGCCAGTGATGTCTGGTGAAAACAACAGGCCTACAAGTCCTCAGTCCAGCCTCTCTCAGCCTATTGCGGGCACAGTCTGAGCACTGATGGAGGGATTGTGCGTTCCTGGTATAACTCAAGCAGTTATGTTCGAATGCACCGATCCTGTGCAGGTGTTGTTACACGTGGTTTGCCACTGCGAGGACGATCAGCTGTCCGTCCTGTCTCTTTGTAGCGCTGTCTTAGGCGTCTCACAGTACGGACATTGCAATTTTTTGCCCTGGCCACATCTGCAGTCCTCATGCCTCCTTGCAACATGCCTAAGGCACGTTCACACAGATGAGCAGTGACCCTGGGCATCTGTCTTTTGGTGTTTTTCAGAGTCAGTAGAAAGGCCTCTTTAGTGTCCTAAGTTTTCATAACTGTGACCTTAACTGCCTACCGTCTGTAAGCTGTCAGTGTCTTTACGACCGTTCCACAGGTGCATATTTATTCATTATTTATGATTCATTGAACAAGCATGGGAAACAGTGTTTAAACCCTTTACAATGAAGATCTATTTGGATTTTTACGAATTATCTTTGAAAGACAGGGTCCCGAAAAACGGACGTTACTTTTTTTGCTGAATTTACTGTAAGACACATCAAATCCAGCCATCTCCTTTCTTCTTGGTGAAAAGGCAGCACACATTTGTATTACTTTATCATAAACCGTCAGTCTGTATCTGAGAAGTAACTATCAAGTTCTGTGTATCCTACATCACCATTAAAGAGACCCATATCATTGCATCCGAAATGGCACCATATTCCCTTTATAGTGCACTACTTTTGACCAGTGCCCTACGTGACTTGGTCAAAAGTAGTGCACTACATAGGGAATAGGATGGCATTTGGGACACAATCATAGCATTCCATTTCTCACACATTGTTCAGTGATATGGATCTGGCTTTTACCAGGTAATGTTTAATCCGTCCTAATAATACTGCATGGTTGTGCATCTCTCTATGGGGTGTCACTGGAACAAACTAGAAACCTGACAGAGAAATTGACATTTGTGCTGAAAAATGACTCTGGTGCAAAGGCAGACCAATAATGTAGGAAATATAACTATTCAACAAATTCCAAGACTAAAGAAAAAAGGCATATTTGTAGGAAATGTCAATGTTAATTGTTGGGCATACCTTATGTGGTCATTATTCTAACATTACGTTACTTGGTATTACAATGGTAATTCAGTAATTGTGTTATAATTGAATCGTTTTTTTAATTGCACAAGAAGAATAGGGACTGTTCCTTATTCCACTGGTGTAAAAACAAGAACCACTCAACTTCATCACTGTGCAATTACAAAGCTACGGCTAAACTATTATGTAATAATCTAACCGTGTCATTACAGTGTAATGACACAGGTAGAAGAGCAACAATGTGAAGTGTCAGCGTAAATGACACAACAGAAGAGAAAGGATGTTGTACCTTGATAGACATGCACTGGCTCTCATGCAGGATCATCTCCTCTGAGAGAAGAAGTGTTCGCTCGCTACACAGTTCCAGGGGCTACAAGAGAGAACACAACAGTAAACACCCCTGTGCTAATAATGCATGATTTGATATCATATATACTGAATATGCCATTTAGTACACTCTTTTATCCAAAGCGACTTACAGTAATGCGTGCATACAATTTTTGTATGATTTGCCCCAGCAGGAATCAACCTACTATCCTTGGTGTTGCAAGCACCATGCTCTACCAAGTTAGGATATACACACAGGATATGATTTTGTCTATCTTTCTATCTCTCTGAAATCAAACCTCTTAGGTCGAGTTTAAATCGGATGTTAAATAACATTACACCATCACAATCATGAATCTCACTAATGCTGGGTCATGTTCACTAGGCCCGAAAGGGAAGAAAACAGTCAAATGAGGAGGTACTGTTGGAACTTGTCAAATAAGAAACAATCGTTTTCGCTTTGCGTTCCACAACAATTTGATATGTTTTGCTACAACGTCACCTCAAACACTACCCTGCTGTCAGTTTGATAGTCTTCTACTTGCTTCTCATCCAGACACCCGAATCATGCATCTGATCAGTTCAGCCAAGGAACAAATATGACTGACAGCAACAACAGACCCACCAGTCAGCTCAAGAAAAACATGATCATGTAATAACACAAATTAATAAAACAAAAGAGCCAACCTGAACAAAGACGGGGAAGATGAGGGTTTTGGGCGCCAGCGTGACGTAGGTTCCGTAATTGGAGTAGGGCAGATGAGACTGGACAATGGTGCAGTTCTGGTAATTGCCATAGCTGGGTTGGTAGCCAGATGGGGGCAGCATGGTAGCCGTCTTACCGATGATGGAGCGTTGAGAAGATAAGCCTGTGGCCTGTAGCCCGCTAGCAGTGTCCTGTAGAAAGCCATTGCCCTTCTGAAGTCCACCGCTTGGGTGACTTTGATAAATCTTACCTGTTTTGGTAAAACATGAATGCAAGAATATCCTCTCAGAAAAATATACATAGAAAGTTAACATACTGTACAGTACACTCCCCTAAGTATTTATTTAGACAGTGAAACAACAACATTAAATTTGGCTCTAAACTCCAGCATTTTGGATTTGAGATCAAATGTTTCATATGAAGCGACAATATACAATGTCACCTTTTATTTGAGGGCATTTTCATTCTTATCTGTTTTACCATATAGAAATGAAAGCACTTGTCTGTATGTACAGTTGAAGTCGGAAGTTATGTAAACTTCAACTGTACACCTTAGCCAAATACATTTAAACTTGGTTTTTCACAATTCTTGACATTTAATCCTAGTAAAAAATGTCCTGTCTTGGGTCAGTTAGGATCACCACTTTATTTTAAGAATGTGAAATGTCAGAATAATACACTGCTCAAAAAAATAAAGGGAACACTAAAATAACACATCCTAGATCTGAATGAATGAAATATTCTTATTAAATACTTTTTTCTTTACAAAGTTGAATGTGCTGACAACAAAATCACACAAAAATTATCAATGGAAATCAAATGTATCAACCCATGGAGGTCTGGATTTGGAGTCACACTCAAAATTAAAGTGGAAAACCACACTATAGGCTGATTCAACTTTGATGAAATGTCCTTAAAACAAGTCAAAATGAGGTTCAGTAGTGTGTGTGGCCTCCACGTGCCTGTATGACTTCCCTACATACAATGCCTGGGCATGCTCCTGATGAGGTGGCGGATGGTCTACTCAGGGATCTCCTCCCACATCCGCCAACTCCTGGACAGTCTGTGGTTCAACGTGGCGTTGGTGGATGGAGCGAGACATGATGTCCCAGATGTGCTCAATTGGATTCAGGTCTGGGGAACGGGCGGGCCAGTCCATAGCATCAATGCCTTCCACTTGCAGGAACTGCAGACACACGCCAGCCACATGAGGTCTAGCATTGTCTTGCATTAGGAGGAACCCAGGGCCAACCGCACCAGCATATGGTCTCACAAGGGGTCTGAGGATCTCATCTCGGTACCTAATGGCAGTCAGGCTACCTCTGGCGAGCACATGGAGGGCCACCCCACACCATGACTGACCCACCGCCAAACCGGGCATGCTGGAGGATGTTGCAGGCAGAAGAACGTTCTCCACGGCGTCTCCAGACTCTGTCACGTCTGTCACATGTGCTCAGTGTGAACCTGCTTTCATCTGTGAAGAGCACTGGGTGCCAATGGCGAATTTGCCAATCTTGGTGTTCTCTGGCAAATGCCAAACGTCCTGCACGGTGTTGGGCTGTAAGCACAACACCCACCTGTGGACGTCGGGCCCTCATACCACCCTCATGGAGTCTGTTTCTGACCGTTTGAGCAGACACATGCACATTTGTGGCCTGCTGGAGGTAATTTTGCAGGGCTCTGGCAGTACTTCTCCTGCTCCTCCTTGCAAAAAGGCGGAGGTAGCGGTCCTGCTGCTGGGTTGTTGCCCTCCTACGGCCTCCTCCACGTCTCCTGATGTACTGGCCTGTCTCCTGGTAGCGCCTCCATGCTCTGGATACTACGCTGACAGACACAGCAAACCTTCTTGCCACAGCTCGCATTGATGTTCCATCCTGGATGAGCTGCACTACCTGAGCCACTTGTGTGGGTTGTAGACTCCGTCTCATGCTACCACTAGAGTGAAAGCACCGCCAGCATTCAAAAGTGACCAAAACATCAGCCAGGAAGCATAGGAACTGAGAAGTGGTCTGTGGTCACCACCAGCAGAACCACTCCTTTATTGGGGGTGTCTTGCTAATTGCCTATAATTTCCACCTGTTGTCTATTCCATTTGCACAACAGCATGACATTTGTCAATCAGTGTTGCTTCCTAAGTAGAAAGTTTGATTTCACAGAAGTGTGATTGACTTGGAGTTACATTGTGTTGTTTAAGTGTTCCCTTTATTTTTTTTTGAGTAGTGTAGTAGAGAGAATGATTTATTTCAGCTTTTATTTCTTTCATCACATTCCCAGTGGTTCAGAAGTTTACATACACTTAGTTAGTATTTGGTAGCATTGCCTTTAAATTGTTTAACTTGGGTCAAACGTTTTGGGTAGCCTTCCACAAGGTTCCCACAATAAGTTCCCACAAATAAGCTCCTGACAGAGCTTGTGTAACTGAGTCAGGTTTGAAGGCCTCCTTGCTCGCACACGCCTTTTCAGTTCTGCCCACACATTTTCAAAAGGATTGAGGTCAGGGCTTTGTGATGGCCACTCCAGTACCTTAACTTTGCTGTCATTCAGCCATTTTGCCACAACGTTGGAAGTATGCTTGGGGTCATTGTCCGTTTGGAAGACCCATTTGCGACCAAGCTTTAACTTCCTGACTGATGTCTTGAGATGTTGCTTCAATATATCCACATAATTTCCCTTCCATATGATGCCATCTATTTTATGAAGTGCACCAGTCCCTCCTGCAGCAAAGCACCCCCACAACATGATGCTGCCACCCCCGTGCTTCACAGTTGGGATGGTGTTCTTTAGCTTGCAAGCCTCCCCCTTTTTCCTCCAAACATAATGATGGTCATTATGGCCAAACAGTTCTATTTTTGTTTCATCAGAACAGAGGACATTTCTCCAAAAAGTACAATCTTTGTCCCCGTGTGCAGTTGCAAACCGTAGTCTGGCTTTTTTATGGCGGTTTTGGAGCAGTGGCATCTTCCTTGCTGAGCGGCCTTTCAGGTTATGTTGATACAGGACTCATTTTACTGTGGATATAGATACTTTTGTACCCGTTTCCTCCAGCATCTTTACAAGGTCCTTTGCTGTTGTTCTGGGATTCATTTGCACTTTTCACCCCAAAAGTAGATTCATCTCTAGGAGACAGAACGAGTCTCCTTCCTGAGCGGTATGATGGCTGCGTGGTCCCATGGTGTTTATAATTGCATACTATTGTTTGTACAGATGAACATGGTACCTTCAGGTTTTTGGAAATTGCTCCCAAGGATGAACCAGACTTGTGGAGGTCTACAATTTGTTTTCTGAGGCAAAGAGGCACTGAGTTTGAAGGTATGCCTTGGAATACATCCACAGGTACAACTCATTTGACTCAAATGATGTAAATGACCCTTTCAGAAGTTTCTAAAGCCATGACATAGTTTTCTGGAATTTTCAACTTAGTGTATGTAAACATCTGACCCACTGAAATTGTGATACAGTGAATTAAGTGAAATGATCTGCCTGTAAACAATTGTTGAAAAAATTACTTGTCATGCACAAAGTATATGTCCTAACCGACTTGCCAAAACGATAGTTCGTTAACAAGAAATTTGTGGAGTGGTTGAAAAAGGAGTTTTAATGACTCCAAATGTCCGACTTCAACTGTATCTAGTCCCCCCATTTTGAAGGTGTCATAAACATTTGGACAAATTCACATATGAGTTTTAAAAGTAGTGAAATGTTTAGTATTTGGTCCCATATTCCTAGCACGCAGTGACTTCATCAAGCTTGTGACTCTACAAACTTGTTGGATGCATTTGCAGTTAGTTTTAGTTGTGTTTGAGATTGTTGTATGTTTTTTTTGGGAGTATGATATTTAGATTTGCTTCATTAAGAAATGCTAGCAGCCATGACAATTCAAACGTGAGTTGTTTCGGGGTGTGGTTTGATGTGAGTGTCTCTTGTGTTTGGTTGCAGGTGGGTAGAGTTAGCCAAATCATTTAGCCAATTAGCTTCAGCCCGCTGGTGTGCAACTGTGGCAAAGTTGGTTTGACTTTGGATAGCCTATCTCTGGGGATAGTTAAGGACCGTCAATAAATTACACATGTAAATGGGATAATATTTTCATGTTTGACATCTTTTAGTTGTCTCATTAACCTCTTCAACCTATGGGGGCGCTATGTCATTATTGGATAAAAAAAAAAAACGTGCCCGTTTTAAGCGCAGTATTTTGTCACGAAAAGATGCTCGACTATGCATATAATTGGCAGCTTTGGAAAGAAAACACTGACGTTTTCAAAACTGCAAAGATATTATCTGTGAGTGCCACGGAACTCATGCTACAGGCGAAACCAAGAGGAAACTCAAACAGGAAATGAGCAGAATTTTTGAAGCTCTGTTTTTCTATCGTCTCCTTATATGGCCGTGAATGTGCCGTGAACGAGCTTATGCTCTCTGCCGTTCGTCCAAGATGTCTGCAGCATTGTGACGTATTTGTAGGCATATCATTGGAAGATTGACCATAAGAGACTACATTTACCAGGGGTCCGCCCGGTGTCCTGTGTCGAAATTATTGCGTAATCTCTAGGCCCATGTGCGTTCCATTTCTTCAGAAGAGAAAGTCAACTGCCACGATGGATTTATCGTCGATAGATATGTGAAAAACACCTTGAGGATTGATTCTAAACATCGGTTTGCCATGTTTCTGTCGATATTATGGAGTTAATTTGGAAAAAAGTTTGCGTTTTAATGACTTAATTTTCGTTTTTTTTCTAACCCAAACGTGATGGAGAAAACGGAGCGATTTGTCAACACAAATAATATTTTTGTAAAAACTGAACATTTGCAATCTAACTGAGAGTCTCCTCATTGAAAACATCTGAAGTTCTTTAAAGTTCTTCAAAAGGTAAATGATTTTATTTGAATGTTTTTCTGGTTTTTGTGAAAATGTTGCTTGCTGAATGTCAGGCATAATACTATGCTAGGCTATCAATAGTGTTACACAAATGCTTGTTTTGCAATGGTTGGGAAGCATATTTTGAAAATCTGAGATGACAGTGTTGTTAACAAAAATCTAAGCTTGAGAGCTAGCATATTGATTTAATTTCATTTGCGATTTTCATGAATAGTTAACGTTGCGTTATGGTAATGAGCTTGAGGCTGTATTCACGATCCCGGATCCGGGATGGCTCGTCGCAACAGGTTAAATGCTTTCAATATTTATCAATTAATTTCAACAATTTACAGTATAGTTGATTTAAAGTTTTTAAGTCATTGAAATTTGGAGCTATTGACATTTTAAAATATTGTCCCATGTACATTGCGTAATTTGTGACCCTATTCAGGAAACTAGGCATATGTCACAAGGCACGACTTCATAGGAGAGCCATTTGAACGTAAAAAATATTTTTTTAATCAAAATGTGTTTATTTTGGCAGAAATGCCCCCCCCAAAAAAGCTGTTTGCTTTTCTAGTTAGAGCATAATGTTAGGCAGTGTTGGCACTTTGTTCATTGTTGTTTAACTAGCTAACGTTAGCTGGCTAGCTTGTTATCTAACGTGACGTGTGTACAACACCCGTTGAATATGGCTGGTGTCAGTAAACATCGGCAAAAAAGCGTAATGAAATTGTTGCCAGCAGAGCTGGTTAGGCTGTTTTCATGTTATCCAGAGGTAAACAAATCATCGGCCAGAGCGTCAAGTGTGCGCTTCGAGAGTGAAACGAGATGGGTGGGGCTAAAGCTTAACTGGGTGTGAACGATGCTGAATGGGTGTAGACAAAGAAGAGCTCTTCACTAGATACCAAAACATTCAAAGGCGATTTTCTCAAAAGTGAGTTTACAAGTTGATCAACTTTCAAAGCAGAATTATTTTCCCATTGTTCCTCAAATGCAGTGTATGATATACCATTTTGTAGCTCTAAGTCTTTACTTTTATCCAATGTAAAAAAACACCATTTCACATTTTGCTAAATAAGACCGAATCCAGGTGGTGAGTAACATTTACTGATGGTCCCTAACTAGCCACATAGGGATATCGAATGCCAAACCAAATTGACCATGGGCATTACGATGGGGTCGCGTGCAATTGATGATTACTTGGGTGATGCCGGCTGTGTCAGGCAGGATTGAAATTAACCCAATCCAAGGAAAACCATTATGGTACCCTTCATTCCATGACATACCATTTTGTTAAACTCACAAATTCCAGTTTAGGACGAGACTGACTATGACCAGAATTATTGTTTTTACTGTACATTTTGTAGTACATTTTGACACCAGAATAAATGTTTCTGTCTCTTATCGATGCCACATAGGTCATTTTCAAAACAAGAAGTTGCTTTTTGTTGGTCTTTAGAGTAGTCAAAAGTTTAGTAATTGCGTGCTAGGAATATAGGACCAATGACCACATCAAGCTTGTGGCTCTACAAATGTATCTTGTTGGATACATTTGACACTTGTTTTGGTTGTGTTTCAGATTATGTTGTGCCCAATAGAAATGAATGCTAAATAATGTACTGTGTCATTTTGGAGTCACTTATTGTAAATAAGAATAGAATATAATATGTTTTTGAACACTAATGAACACATTCTTCTTGATATGTCACACCTGTCAGGTGGATGGATTATCTTGGCCAAGGAGAAATGTTTACTATTTCTGTCTATAATTAAGCCATTTTGTGGTGGGGAAAAACTCATTCTGATTGGCTGGCCTTGGCTGCCAAGCTTCCCTGCCCAGTCATGTGAAATCCATAGATTAGGGGCTTTTGTATTTATTTCAATTGACTGATTTCCTTATATGAACTGTAAGTCAGTAAAATCTTTGAAGTTGTTCCATGTTGCATTTATATTTTTGTTCAGTATAAAATCTGCTGCAGATGGAGTGGGCCTCTCTGAGCTGGATCTGTCTGAGCTGACTTCTCTGTGTGTGAGCAGCTTGCAAACGTGATTGCTGTCCTCAAATGATCAACTTTACCCTGTATATCTAAAAATGCCCATTTCTTAGCTACCTGCCCATTGACTCTGGGGCCGACAAGAGCTTAATGGACGCTACCCTGGTGTCGGAGCTGGGCATCACCACACAACCCCTCTCCATTCCCATGGACGTCTGAGCATTGGATGGGCGCTCTATTGGCAGAGTCACCCACACTACGTTTCCCATTAGCCTGAGAGTGTCGGGCAATCATAGTGAGAGCATGTCTGCATCCGTGTATCGACTACCGGGGTCTCAATGACATTTTGAGCCTCTCCAGGGAGCAACCATCTTCTCCAAGTTGGACCTTCAGAATGCCTACCATCTGGTTCGGATACGGGAAGGGGACGAGTCTTTTTTTATTATTTTTTTTATTTTTTCACCTTTATTTAACCAGGTAGGCTAGTTGAGAACAAGTTCTCATTTGCAACTGCGACCTGGCCAAGATAAAGCATAGCAGTGTGAACAGACAACACAGAGTTACACATGGAGTAAACAATTAACAAGTCAATAACACAGTAGAAAAAAAAAGGGGGGGAGTCTATATACAATGTGTGCAAAAGGCATGAGGTAGGCGAATAATTACAATTTTGCAGATTAACACTGGAGTGATAAATGATCAGATGGTCATGTACAGGTAGAGATATTGGTGTGCAAAAGAGCAGAAAAGTAAATAAATAAAAACAGTATGGGGATGAGGTAGGTGAAAATGGGTGGGCTATTTACCAATAGACTATGTACAGCTGCAGCGATCGGTTAGCTGCTCGGATAGCTGATGTTTGAAGTTGGTGAGGGAGATAAAAGTCTCCAACTTCAGCGATTTTTTGCAATTGTTCCAGTCACAGGCAGCAGAGTACTGGAACGAAAGGCGGCCAAATGAGGTGTTGGCTTTAGGGATGATCAGTGAGATACACCTGCTGGAGCGCGTGCTACGGATGGGTGTTGCCATCGTGACCAGTGAACTCAGATAAGGCGGAGCTTTACCTAGCATGGACTTGTAGATGACCTGGAGCCAGTGGGTCTGGCGACGAATATGTAGCGAGGGCCAGCCGACTAGAGCATACAAGTCGCAGTGGTGGGTGGTATAAGGTGCTTTAGTGACAAAACGGATGGCACTGTGATAGACTGCATCCAGTTTGCTGAGTAGAGTGTTGGAAGCCATTTTGTAGATGACATCGCCGAAGTCGAGGATCGGTAGGATAGTCAGTTTTACTAGGGTAAGTTTGGCGGCGTGAGTGAAGGAGGCTTTGTTGCGGAATAGAAAGCCGACTCTTGATTTGATTTTCGATTGGAGATGTTTGATATGAGTCTGGAAGGAGAGTTTGCAGTCTAGCCAGACACCTAGGTACTTATAGATGTCCACATATTCAAGGTCGGAACCATCCAGGGTGGTGATGCTAGTCGGGCATGCGGGTGCAGGCAGCGATCGGTTGAAAAGCATGCATTTGGTTTTACTAGCGTTTAAGAGCAGTTGGAGGCCACGGAAGGAGTGTTGTATGGCATTGAAATTCGTTTGGAGGTTAGATAGCACAGTGTCCAATGACGGGCCGAAAGTATATAGAATGGTGTCGTCTGCGTAGAGGTGGATCAGGGAATCGCCCGCAGCAAGAGCAACATCATTGATATATACAGAGAAAAGAGTCGGCCCAAGAATTGAACCCTGTGGCACCCCCATAGAGACTGCCAGAGGGCCGGACAGCATGCCCTCCGACTTGACACACTGAACTCTGTCTGCAAAGTAATTGGTGAACCAGGCAAGGCAGTCATCAGAAAAACCGAGGCTACTGAGTCTGCCGATAAGAATATGGTGATTGACAGAGTCGAAGGCCTTGGCAAGGTCGATGAAGACGGCTGCACAGTACTGTCTTTTATCGATGGCGGTTATGATATCGTTTAGTACCTTGAGTGTGGCTGAGGTGCACCCGTGACCGGCTCGGAAACCAGATTGCACAGCGGAGAAGGTACGGTGGGATTCAAGATGGTCAGTGACCTGTTTGTTGACTTGGCTTTCGAAGACCTTAGATAGGCAGGGCAGGATGGATATAGGTCTGTAACAGTTTGGGTCCAGGGTGTCTCCCCTTTGAAGAGGGGGATGACTGCGGCAGCTTTCAATCCTTGGGGATCTCGGACGATATGAAAGAGAGGTTGAACAGGCTGGTAATAGGGGTTGCGACAATGGCGGCGGATAGTTTCAGAAATAGAGGGTCCAGATTGTCAAGCCCAGCTGATTTGTACGGGTCCAGGTTTTGGAGCTCTTTCAGAACATCTGCTATCTGGATTTGGGTAAAGGAGAACCTGGAGAGGCTTGGGCGAGGAGCTGCGGGGGGGGGCGGAGCTGTTGGCCGAGGCTGGAGTAGCCAGGCGGAAGGCATGGCCAGCCGTTGAGAAATGCTTATTGAAGTTTTCGATAATCATGGATTTATCGGTGGTGACCGTGTTACCTAGCCTCAGTGCAGTGGGCAGCTGGGAGGAGGTGCTCTTGTTCTCCATGGACTTCACAGTGTCCCAGAACTTTTTGGAGTTGGAGCTACAGGATGCAAACTTCTGCCTGAAGAAGCTGGCCTTAGCTTTCCTGACTGACTGCGTGTATTGGTTCCTGACTTCCCTGAACAGTTGCATGTCACGGGGACTATTCGATGCTATTGCAGTCCGCCACAGGATGTTTTTGTGCTGGTCGAGGGCAGTCAGGTCTGGAGTGAACCAAGGGCTGTATCTGTTCTTAGTTCTGCATTTTTTGAACGGAGCATGCTTATCTAAAATGGAGAGGAAGTTACTTTTAAAGAATGACCAGGCATCCTCAACTGACGGGATGAGGTCAATGTCCTTCCAGGATACCAGGTCGATTAGGAAGGCCTGCTCACAGAAGTGTTTTAGGGAGCGTTTGACAGTGATGAGGGGTTGTCGTTTGACTGCGGCTCCGTAGCGGATACAGGCAATGAGGCAGTGATCGCTGAGATCCTGGTTGAAGACAGCGGAGGTGTATTTGGAGGGCCAGTTGGTCAGGATGACGTCTATGAGGGTGCCCTTGTTTACAGAGTTAGGGTTGTACCTGGTGGGTTCCTTGATGATTTGTGTGAGATTGAGGGCATCTAGCTTAGATTGTAGGACTGCCGGGGTGTTAAGCATATCCCAGTTTAGGTCACCTAACAGAACAAACTCTGAAGCTAGATGGGGGGCGATCAATTCACAAATGGTGTCCAGGGCACAGCTAAGAGCTGAGGGGGGTCGGTAGCAGGCGGCAACAGTGAGAGACTTATTTCTGGAGAGAGTAATTTTCAAAATTAGTAGTTCGAACTGTTTGGGTATGGACCTGGAAAGTATGACATTACTTTGCAGGCTATCTCTGCAGTAGACTGCAACTCCTCCCCCTTTGGCAGTTCTATCTTGACGGAAGATGTTATAGTTGGGTATGGAAATCTCTGAATTTTTGGTGGCCTTCCTGAGCCAGGATTCAGACACAGCAAGGACATCAGGGTTAGCAGAGTGTGCTAAAGCAGTGAGTAAAACAAACTTAGGGAGGAGGCTTCTGATGTTGACATGCATGAAACCAAGGCTTTTTCGATCACAGAAGTCAACAAATGAGGGTGCCTGGGGACATGCAGGGCCTGGGTTTACCTCCACATCACCCGCGGAACAGAGAAGGAGTAATATGAGGGTGCGGCTAAAGGCTATCAAAACTGGTCGCCTAGAGCGTTGGGGACAGAGAATAAGAGGAGCAGGTTTCTGGGCATGGTAGAATATATTCAGGCATAATGCGCAGACAGGGGTATGGTGGGGTGCGGGTACAGCGGAGGTAAGCCCAGGCCCTGGGTGATGATGAGAGAGGTTGTATCTCTGGACATGCTGGTTGTAATGGGTGAGGTCACCGCATGTGTGGGAGGTGGGACAAAGGAGTTATCAGGGGTATGAAGAGTGGAACTAGGGGCTCCATTGTGAACTAAAACAATGATAACTAACCTGAACAACAGTATACAAGGCATATTGACATTTGAGAGAGACATACAGCGAGGCATACAGTAATCACAGGTGTTGAATTGGGAAAGCTAGCTAAAACAGTAGGTAAGATAACAGCTAGTCAGCTAACATGGCTAGCGGGCACAAGGGGTACCTGGTGATGTGGTTCGGACTGACCAACGCTCCCGCAGTGTTCCAGGCCCTTGTCAATGATGTGCTCTGAAACATCAAGAGCACGTCTTCCATGTCTGACAGGTCCTCCAGCGTCTCCTGGAGAACCAAGCTGTTCGTGAAGGCAGAAAAGTGTGAGTTCCGTTGGTCCACCATCTCCTTCCTAGGATACGTCATCACTGCAGGAAGTGTTCAGACAAGAGAATTACTCAGTGTCAAGATGGTGTTGGAGGAGTGGAGGCACTGGTTAGAAGTGGCAGAACAGCCATTTTTGGTGTGGACGGACCATTAGAACCTGGAATATCTCCGCATCACCAAGCGCCTCAACTCCAGGCAGGTGAGATGGGTCCTGTTATTCACTCGCTCCCATTTCGCTGCTTCCTTCCGCCCGGTGTCCAAGAATGTGAAGCCTGGCGTGCTCTCACGTCTTTACAGCCCGGCTACTACACTTCTAGCGGCTGCTATTGTCTGGGGAATTGAGAGTCTGGTCTGCAAGCCACAGTGTTCCCAGCCATACCCCGGGGGCGGGGGACCGGTTTCCCAAAGCCTCCCATTTTATTCATTTTCCTAAGTTGCCCTCAGCTAAGGAGACGGCCCAGCTCATTGTGCAGCAGGGCTTCCTGATCCATCGACTGCTGGTCGACATGGTCTCCGATCACAGTCCCCAGTTCTCGGTTCTGGAAGGCGTTCTGCACCCTTATTGGGTCGTCGGCCAGCCTGTCCTCTGGTTTTCATCCCCAGTCCAACGGCCAGTCGGAGCGAGCCAATCAGGACCTACTAATCCCACCACCTGGAGCCAGAAACTCATGTGGGTGGAATATGCTCGCAACAGACTTCCTTGTTCTGCTACGGGCCTCTCACCTTCCCTAGGTTAACAGCCCCCGCTCTTCCCGGAGCAAGAGGCAGAGGTCAGCACACCTTCTGCCCAGGTGTTTGTCCTTCATTGTTGCCGTACCTGGAAGAAAGCCCAGGCCACTCTTCTCAGACCACCTCCAGGTACCGACGACAGGTGGACCACCACCGGAACCCTGCTCCCCGCAACCGTCGTGGGCAGAGGGGATGGCTGTCCACTCGGGATCTGCCCCTACTGGGTAGAGTCCAGAAAACTGTCCCTCCATTTTATCGTCTCTTTCCCCTTCTCCAAGATCCTTAGCCCCTCTTCTATTGCGCCGTTCCCTCCATATATATTCCACTATCTCACAACCCCTTGTCTCCTGTGTTCTCTGTCTGTTGCCAGTTCGTCTTGTCTGGAGTATAGAGCCAAATTAAAAGTTGCAGCTTCACAACCCAAACAAATACATATTATAAGCCTCATACATGCTTTTAACAAGCATTAAAAAGCATTATACCTGCAAGCTTACATTTTTTAAGTGTTTAGTAAAGTGTTACCAAATCTACTGACTGGTTAGTTAATCTTATGAAAGTTGCTTACCAAGTGTACCATTCCGGTCTTGATAAACGGGATGCAAGATCTGAGAAGTAGAAAAGGATTAAAACCGTCTAGTGAGGTCAGAAGATGACAAGGGGGTTAACTAGTTGCTCCTACCCTCTACTTTTTTGAACATTTTGTTAAAAATCGCGCAACATTTCAGCGCCCTGCTACTCATGCCAGGAATATAGTACGTTCATATGGTTAGAATGTGTGTATAGGAAACCCTCGGACGTTTTTAAAACTGGTTAAATCACGACTGTGGCTATTACATAACGTGCGTTACATCGGAAAGCGCAGGAAAACCTGATCACAGAAAATGGAAATAAATATCCTTGCGCCACTTCCAGCAATTGTTAACAGTGAGCCGAATTAGATAAGACCGAGCATTCAACTCCCACAGCATCCCCATGCAGTCGAGTATCTTGTGAATTTAATCCTCTTTGATTCTTGGTTGAACCGAAAGAGGGGCACGACGTACCTCCGGTCTCCGCCCAGATCATTCCGGAAGAGCTCTCTCCTGAAATTTTTTCCAAGACGACAGCTAATGATATGTACATCGCCTACGGATGAATTTATCGCTTATTAACGTTTACTAATACCTAAAGTAGCATTACAAACGTATTTCGAAGTGTTTTGTGAAAGTTTATCGTCTACTTTTTGAATTTAAAAAAATGACGTTACGTTGTGAAATCGCTGTTTTTTTCGTTTATCACACAGTCTACATATAACGATATCTTGGCTTTATATGGCCCGATTTAATCGAAATAAAGACCCAATAGTGTTTATGGGACATCTAGGAGTGCCAACAAAGAAGATGGTGAAAGGTAATGACTGTTTTCTATTTTATTGTGCGGTTTGTGTAACGCCGAAATGCTAATTATTTTGTTTACGTCCCCTGCTGTGCTTTTCTGTTGTAGTGTATTGGTGCATGCTATCAGATAATAGCTTCTCATGCTGTCGCCGAAAAGCATTTTAAAAATCTGACTTGTTGCCTGGATTCACAACGAGTGTAGCTTTAATTTGATACCCTGCATGTGTATTTTAATGAACTTTTGAGTTTTAACTAATACTATTAGCATTTAGCGTAGCACATTTGCATTTCCAGAGCTCTAGTTGGGACGCAAGCGTCCCAACTAGAGGCAAGAGGTTAAAGGTCTACAGTTTACAGTGTGGACGGTGGTGCATGCGGTGACATGTATAATTTTGGTATTTGGTATTTTATTAGGACCCCCATTAGCTGTTGCAAGAGCAGCAGCTACTTTTCCTGGGGTCCACACAAACCATGAAACATAATACAGAATGACACAATACAGAACATCAATAGACAAGAACAGCTCAAGGACAGAACTACATACGTTGTGTAAACATAAGCTGAATATGAATCAAGAGAGGAACAGTGAGCGCTAAACCTAAGCTTGCATTCAAAATGTCACCCTATTCCCTAATTCGTGCACTACTTTTGAAAAAGTAAAAAGTAGTGCACTATATAGGGAATAGGGTGACATTTGGGCATACAGCCTATGAGTCACAAAAAGATTTGCTGAGCTCCATGGATAATGTAGTCTATACAATCACCTGGCTTCCCGGGTCCACAGGGGAGAGGATAATGTAGTTGTCACCATTTGATGAGGTCACCCGGGTGCCTTTGAGGGTCCGAGTCCTGATCTTAGTAGTCCCGTAGTCTGGCTCCTGTCCCTTGTAGTACTCTCCCTTGTCTTCTCGCTTGTCCCTCCACAAGGATCCATGGCCGCCCTCTGACACCAGCCCTTGCTTACGTCCACTCCGTCTGCCATGGGTGGGGTGGGTCAGCAAAGGCGGGGTCTTGTCTCGTTTCTTCCCCGCCGGGGACACCACAGTGTCGTAGGCAGAGGCCTTATAAGACGGTCTGTGGATCAGGCCCTCAAAATACGGCTTCATAATAGGTAGGGTCCTCCATACCACTACAGTGATCTCATTGTGGCAGTTTCTATGAACGGAAAGGACAGTTGATTCAGACAACACATTTGATAGGAGAGAACCTGTTGCACAGTATGTACTGTAGGGCTGTCCCTGGCAACAACAACAAAATCTTGGTCGACCGAGAGTCATCCTGTTCTTTCAACCAATTGATTGGTCTAAATGTTTAAATGCATATTTCCATATTCCATAACCATATGTTTGAATAAATTCAACTACATATGCACTGAGCTTGTCTGATGCTTTAAGCACACTGTTTGATTAAATAACAAAATGACGACTCAAGGAGACCGATGGTCAAACTGTGCTAAAAGAATGACAGTGAGTGCCCGTGTGACTGGAGTGAAAAGCCAATTAAAAAGGCACCACAGCACAGCAAGTGATTATTGCGCTGTCTGTGCTGAAGCTGCAACATCACTTCAGCCATTTAGTTTCTTACTTGTTTCTGACTGAAACGTTATTTTACCAAATCCATTCCCTATCCCTCAAAAACATTTTCCCTATTCCCTCAACCCTTGCTCTCTTTACGTGACACATGTAAGCATGTTTCACGTAAAGAGCATTAAGTTTGAAATTTTTAATACATTTGTAAACATTTCTAAAACCTGTTTTGATTTTTCATTATGGGGTATTGTGTGTAGATTGATGTAGAAAACAATTGAATCCATTTCAGAATAAGGCTGTAACGTAAGAACATGTGTAAAAAGTCAAGCGGTCTGAAAACTTTCCGAATGCACTGTATATGGATGATTTAAGTCAGGCCCATATAACAGTCAGGCTATTGATTATAGACCTAATTAAGTCAGGGTTTATTCTCTCAATTATCTTAGACAATTAGGCTAAGGAAGGGCTGCTCCTCGTCTCTGCTGCTGCCTCTGCTGAATTTGGGGTGGCAGGTAGGCTAGTGGTTAGATGTTGGGTCAGTAACCGAAAGATCGAATCCCCTAACTGACAAGGTACAAATCTGTTGTTTTGCCCCTGAACAAGGCAGTTAACCCACTGTTCTATTGTAAATAAGAATTTGTTCTTAACTGACTTGCCTAGTTAAATAAAAAATTGTTCTCAATCCCAAAATGCTGGTTAACTTTTCTATTATGCATATAGCAACAAAGGGAACGATGCAAATTCTACGGCGCACGAAAGAATTAGGTTTCAGAACGGCGGACAACGACCATATCCAAGTGCATTTGCTATAAAATAATATTCGATTTATCAATGTTGCACCATTGTTTTTAATTCATATAACCATATACAATTTCAGTATCAAGTCTTACAGTAATGGATTGTGCCATCCCTGTGGCCTCCGCAGTGGATTAGTACCGAGACAGGCGTGAATCAGACAGGTGTCTTGTACACCATAATATATATTTTTTTTTATGAGATATATATATATATATATATATATATATATTTATATATATATTACACACACAATAAAATATATATTGTGACTGCTCGACTAAAGAAATTTCGGTCGACCAACAGCCTATCGACCAAACAATCGACTAGTCAACTAAATCGGGTCAGCCCTAGTACTGTATGTTCAGGACAGGTGAAACCCAAAGGGAGATCGGACAGTGTAGGACTGTAGGCTACCTGAATGCGTGAGCAAGGTCAACACACTTCCATTGCTCCACTGGTTGGCCATTGAGCTGCAGCACAGTGTCCATCTGCTGTAAGCCAGCCTGGTGCGCTGGACTCCCTGAGACACAAACGCACACGCGCACACACACAGAACCCAAAAGAACACAATGACTCATGACGAAACAGGAAGTATAAATGAAAATGCAACCAATATCAACAATAATGCTACACAGTATGGTAGTAAAAGAAGCCACACTCATCCAGTAACTCCATGAACAACCACTAATGTTTAATCTCGCCAACCCAACACCAAATCTTGCGTGAGCATTGGCCTGCGGCGAGCTGGCGGGGTAGCAGACAAGTCCACACCCTCTCCTCTGAGACACTCTCGGGCCAAGTCTCTGGGCCAAATGAAGACCTCCCCTTACGAAATTCAAAAGATGCCAGGTGTAGGTGCACCCCCTCCTGACCAAGGCCTTTTCATTATCACAAGAGACTCATTTATAGACAATACCATTCAATGAGATGATTGTTTGGGAGGATGAATTAGTAAAAGGTTAATCTCAGACTCCTCATTGAACAGATACTCATATTATTACACCTTACGTCTCGTGGAGAGACTTACGTAACATAATTGGTATCGTTACATCTGTCACCAGACTGTGGGATGTGACGAATAACGAGGAACTATTGTTCCGGTGTGCTGATTTTGTGTCACTGGATATTTTGTGCTGATTTTGTGTCACTGGATCAGAATTGACCTGCACCTAGCATGTTCTGAGTTTTGGAAGGGGAGAGGACATTTGGCTCATAGACATGTGGAAAGAGGGGGGTGGAGTTACTAAAGTGGTTCTGGCACTTCCGCTAGTTTTGAATCTCATACTTCTTCTCCCCCCTGAACCGAATTGTTGAAATTGTGAAATTTAAAGTTCAGCATGCACATTTTGATGGGGCAAACCACAAAAACATTTTTTAGACGCATGCCAGCAAAGCCATTACACAACACATTCATTACACTATAACAGTGACAAACAGTGCACACAAACAGTTAGGCCCTACATAAAGCTGCCAACAGCAGTCCCAATACCTTACCACTGCTACACCTGGCTATCAGCGGAGCCTTGTCTGAGCACTGATACGTTTTAGCTATAATTTCTCTTCATTATTTCTCTTCATATGAAAAGGATTAAAAAGCATTTGCAAGGAGATTTGATTCACAATGATGACTGCCAGCTTGTTAGCTAAGATTTTGAAAGTATGATGTTGACATAACCAGTCCAATCAAAGCTAACGTGATTTGACGTCATTTTATCTATGGCCAATGACCTTGAGCATTCTTGGGTGGGCACTTCTAATGTAACTCTATGGCAGCACCCAAGCTTGCATGGTGACGAGTTATTCACATGACTGGCCTATCTGTGTGATGTTTTTTCTCACCTGAATGATCTGAATCTAGGATTACAGGGACTCTCCACAACTATATTCAATGTGCGGGACAATATTGAGGCTATGATTAAGAAGTTGGAGCTCTTTGTCTGCATTAACAAGGACAACACAATTTGTGTTCAAATTAACTCAAGATTCGTTATCCCTTTCATGCCCTGCCTCCAGTTCACTTACCGATATCTGAACAAGAGAGCCTCATCATATTTGCAACAAGCGGTTCTGTGAAAATTTAATTTAATCAGAAGCCACTGCCAGATTTCTGGATTGGGTTGAGCTCAGAGTATCCTGCCTTGGCAAATCGCCTTTAAGACACCGATGCCTTTTGCAACCATGTGCCTATATGAGAGTGGATTCTCGGCCCTCACTAGCACGAAAACTAAATACAGGCACATACTGTGTGTGGAAAATTATTTAAGACAGACTCTCCAATACAACCCAACACTGCAGAGTTATGTGCATCCTTTCAATCACACCCTTCTCATTAACCTGTGGTGAGTTATTCACAATTTTCGATGAACAAATAAGGTTTTATATGTAAGATGGTAAAAAAAAAGAGTACAATTATTTATTATTATATTATTATTTGTGCCCTGGTCCTATAAGAGCTTTTTGTCACTTCCCACGATCCGGGTTGTGACAAACTCACACTCGTTCATGATGGCACTCATGATGGCAAAAAACAGTATTTGAGAGTGCACTGACCCTGGTGCTAGAGGGGGTTCGCAGCTGGAGGTTGAATGTTTGAAGGGGTACGGGACGATAAAAAGTGTGGGAACCACTGATCTAAAGGATGTATTCGAGGTCCAATAGTTTGTTCCCTTTGTAAAGCACGGCAAACAAAGCAGACTCCGAAGTCAAGTGGATTTCCCAAGAAGGAAGAGGCCATAGTGATGAACAAGAAGTCCAGTATCTATTCACCAGGACAGGTTAAGATTAGGCTAAACTAGTAGGTAGCAGGTTTGCTTCAGAGAAGACATTGCTATGGTTTCTGATCAGGCTCTCTTTCAAGCTCTCTTTCTGGAGTCGGAAATTCTGAGTTTGCACAAGTTCTGGTTTCTGGAATACCCCTCAGAATGCGGAGACTCTGATTTTTTACTTTAATTTGTATGCCAAACAAAAACCAATGATTGCAAAGTTAAACCTTAATTGAAACAATAACAAATCGGACACCATGCCTCTGCTTTCGTAAAAAGCTGATGCAAGTACTGACCAGCCATGATATCAACATTATAGTTTTCACCATGTTTTGAGGCTGTGCAGTGTTTGTTTACACGTACATCATTTACAAACAATGGTGTAAAACAAGCTTATATTTGGGGTTCTGATGGGGTAAGATATTTGAACTAAGCTCATGAGAAATTTTAAAGTGATATTCTTCGAGAATCAAATGGGTATATATCATTCCTAGGTAAGTGCACACATGGATGTACAGTTGTGGCCAAAAGTTGAGAATGACACAAATATTAATTTTCACGAAGTCTGCTGGCTCAGTTTATGCAAATTGCCATCATACATACTCCAGAATGTTATGAAGAGTGATCAGATGAATTGCAAAGTTCCTCTTTGCCATGCAAATGAACTGAATCCCCCCAAAAACATTTCCACTGCATTTCAGCCCTGCCACAAAAGGACCAGCTGACATCATGTCAGTGATTCTCTCGTTAACACAGGTGTGAGTGTTGATGAGGACAAGGCTGGAGAGCACTCTGTCATGCTGATTGAGTTCAAATAACAGACTTGAAGCCTCAAAGGAGGGTGGTGCTTGGAATCATTGTTCTTCCTCTGTCAATCATGGTTACCTGCAAGGAAACACGTGCCGCCATCATTGCTTTGCACAAAAAGGGCTTCACAGGCAAGGATATTGCTGACAGTAAGATTGCACCTAAATCAACCATGAACTTCAAGGAGAGCTTTTCAATAATTGTGAAGAAGGCTTCAGGGCGCCCAAGAAAGTCCAGCAAGCGCCAGGATCGTCCCATAAAGTTGATTCAGCTGCGGGATCAGAGCACCATCAGCACAGAGCTTGCTCAGGAATGGCAGCAGGCAAGTGTGAGTGCATCTGCAAGCACAGTGAGGTGAAGACTTTTGGAGGATGGCCTGGTGTAAAGAAGGGCAGCAAAGAAGCTACTTCTCTCCATGAAAAACATCAGGGACAGACTGATATTCTGCAAAAGGTACAGGAATTGGACTACTGAGGATTGGGGTAAAGTCATTTTCTCTGATGAATCCCCTTTCCGATTGTTTGGGGCATCCGGAAAAAAGCTTGTCCAGAGAAGACAAGGTAAGCGCCATCATCAGTCCTGTGTCATGCCTGAGACTATTCATGTTTGGGGTTGCTTCTCAGCCAAGGGAGTGGGCTCACTCACAATTTTGCCTAAGAACACAGCCATGAATAAAGAATGGTACCAACACATCCTCCGAGAGCAACTTCTCCCAACCATCCAGGAACAGTTTGGTGACGAACAATGCCTTTTCCAGCATGATGGAGCACCTTGCCATAAGGAAAAGTGATAACTAAGTGGCTCGGGGAACAAAATATCGATATTTTGGGTCCATGGCCAGGAAACTCCCCAGACCTTAATCCCATTGAGAACTTGTGGTCAATCCTCAAGAGGCAGGTGGACAAACAAAAACCCACAAATTCTGACAAACTCCAAGCATTGATTATGCAAGAATGGGCTGCCATCAGTCAGCATGTGGCCCAGAAGTTAATTGACAGCATGCCAGGGCGGATTGCAGAGGTCTTGAAAAGGAAGGGTCAACACTACAAATATTGACTCTTTGCATCAACTTCATGTAATTGTCAATAAAAACCCTTTGACACTTATGAAATGCTTGTAATTATACTTCAGTATTACATAGTAACATCTGACAAAAATATCTAAAGACACTGAAGCAGCAAACTTTGTGGAAATTAATATTTGTGTCATTTTCAAAAAAATTGGCCGACTTTACAGTGCAGTGGTGTGTATTCATGGATGCCAAAGGAAGCCAGGCTTCCCCAAATATTTGACCAATAAAAATGTACAATTATAAAATAATTTGTCTTTCATCTCTCTGTGTTTTCATAATTTTCTGTAAATTCGCAAGTGGCTGAATCAAACCCGAGAAATCCGATTGAGGGAACAGCGTCCCTGTGTCTCAGTATGTGTAGCCCATGTATCTGTCTGGAACAAAAGAGTATGACATATTGCTGCCATTGCATTTGATTGATCGATGCCAGCAAGTAAGCAATTAGATAGACCACCTTGATTAAAAAAAACATTTAAAAAATGTGCCAATCAGTGTTGACCTGAGCTCAACTGTGGGTTTTCCTGGAGCAGCAAAATTCCCCCCATGTTTGGCCAGTTTGTATTTGGATTCACACCAATCAAATCACATCCTAAGCAAAATGTCATCATTGTCAGACAAACCAGTTTGATTCTGGTCTGCTTGTGTTTATGTCCTGCAGTAGCTAGCTTGCTAAATCAGCCCTTTCCTAAGCCATGGATGGAGATGTGGACTTAATTCTCTGTACAGGTCAATGATTATGACAGCAATTCTGATCCAACCATAAATTCATATATTGTGCACTGGCCTGAGACAATTGAAGGTCAATATTTTATTTAACTAGAATCTTCATTTGGGTATTGGTTAGACTCCAATTAGGGTGTGGAAATGTTATGCTCTTAGTACTGAAGCCTTCTCCCGACCGTCACGTTGTACAGCGCCATATTTTCCGTTCCATCCTAACGGAAACCCTAAGGGTTTAATTTTGTATGGAATAGAAAAACCATAAAATGTATCATTAAGCTACTTTTTTTTAAAAATCAATCCCGTATACTGTTCTTAAAAAAACAGGTTTTAAATTTTCTGGTACAGCCAATATTGAAGGCTATCAAATGCTCCTCAAAGTGGTCAAACTAGCACTAACTAGCATTAATGGTAACAATGGCTGAAATAACGTGGCATAGAATTCTGCGGCAGCCCGCAAGGTGTGCTGCAGTATGACGCAACTTTTAAAGGAAGAACCATTTTAACACCCACCTGATTAACATGGAAGCCAGCTGCACCAATGATGTCGGAGGAAACACCGTTCAACTGATGACCGAGGTCAGCCTGCAGGCACCCGGCCCGCCATAAAGAGTTGCTAGAGCATGATGAACCAAGTAAAGCCCCCCCGGCCAAACCCTCCCCTATCTCGGTTTTTAGGAGCATATACCCACGTGGGTAATTGAAAGATGAACTGAGGTCCACACTCCCGTCCAGTTGGTGGGGGTAATGCACCTTAAAGTTGATTGCCAACAGGCAGTCCAAAGAAGAAGATTACTAGGGGCGGCAGGGTAGCCTAGTGGTTAGAGCGTTGGACTAGTAACTGGAAGGTTGCAAGTTCAAACCCTCGAGCTGACAAACACATTTACTTGAAGAGCAGTGCAGATGCAAAGTTTGGTAACAGAATGAAGGCACAAACAGCACAAACTGTCATTCTGTTACCAAACTTTGCATCTGCCCTGTTCAAGTAAATGTGTTTTTATGAAATATTCAGTGGAAATTGTTAAAAGTCGTCCTTATGCATAGAGTAGTATGTTTTTGTTTTTTTACTTTGCAATCATTGTTTTTGGTTTGATATACATTTTAAACAAAAAATCTGAGATTCAGCATCATTCTGTTACCGTGGAATTTCCCTGTTATCACGTGACCCTGGAGCAATTAGCGTTAAGTGCCTTGCTCAAACATAGTGCTGGCAAGCGAGCACAATTAGATCTGGGACCAGGCAACAACTTACCTGGATCGACAGCCTGAACACGCACAGGTGAGTCCGAGCAGATGGTGAAGCCGAAGCCATCTTTACCCCGAAGGATAGTCACCTGCCAGAGCCAAAGAGATCATATTACTTTGAATTCCCATTGAACTTGCTGCCTTCCTACCCATGTAAGAAAGTGGAGCTAGATTAGGGAGCACATTCATAAAGCGTCTCAGAGTAGAACTGCTGATGTAGAATGAGGTCCCTCCACGGAATTGTATTCATCAAAATTTAAAAAGGAAAAACTGACACTGAATCATAGAATTAATCAATCACTGTCTAAGTGTACAAACATTGAGAAATAATGCCTTTTTACACTGCATTGTTCTTAGCTAAGTGCAGTGTGATCACGGCTATACAGTACAGTGTGAGAATCAGTATCTCATGAAAATCCCAAGGCCAGAAGTAAACATTTCAAACGTGACATCTTCCATTGGCTTGGACCCCCTACAGCCACTAATAGCAGCAGCAGCAGTGCAGAGTCCCTTGTAACCAGGTCAGGAAAAAATAAAAAAGTTGGGCTCCATGGGAGCTTTCCCAGGACAAAAGCTTTAATGCCACGGCCTCAAGCCGCCAGCGATATTAAAAACACTAAGAAGCCAGTGAAACAGCGGAGCACGCTGTTGCTGGGAGATCTGACCAAGGAGACCTTTTCTGACAAACATGGGAACTGTTCCGAACATCCTTAAGGGTCGTTCATCATTTCTGTAGTTAAAAGCAGATAAGATTAGCATTCATGCAACATTATTTCCTTGAAATATAATTTGATCTCTAAGCTAATTGATTGCCCCAATTTGCCCATTTAATTTGATAGGATTCATATAATATTCAACAGTACCTAACATCCAATTTGGACTAAACTTTGAGGAATCCAAAGAAATAGTCAAAAGCCACCCATGGACCCAATCCCAGCCCAACAACGAATCTACAGTATCAGTTCTCCATGTCTGACAAGTAGTATGGAGCTGTTGCTCTGAGTATCGTTTCTTCATCCTATGTAATGCATTCTCAGTGAATTTGGTGATCAGAGAAATTAGTTATTGAAGTTGTTAGGTTTATGTCCCATACTACATCCTGATATTACTAGGTTCTGACCACAGATGGTGCAGTTCCTGCTATTAGGTGATTTTTTTGTAAAAAAAATATTCCCCCTCTCAACTTTAAAGGGTTATTTCACCCAAATTGCACATTGGTGTCCTTGTAAGCAGTTTATGGACAAAGTATGAAAGCAACCTGTTTTGGTTTTGTTTACCTGGCCAAGGTTTCAAATGCTAACATTTTTGCATTTGTGATACAAATCCAATGCAAGTCAATGGACACTATATTAGCATTTTTATAAGTAACATCATTGAGCTACACAATCAATTTGTAGATACTTTAGGATGATTTGGCCATGAAGCATGAAAATGACTTGCATTGGATTTGTGCCACAAATGCAAAAAAGTTAGCATTTGAAACAGTGGACAACAAAACCAAAGCACGGATTGCTGTCATACCTTGTCCATAGACTGCTTACAGGAAACCAATATTTAATTTTGTAATTTGAGTGAACTAACCCTTTAACATTAATAGCAGGAACAGCACCATCTTGTGGTCAGAACTATTTGTATGGATTCTTCTGGTCTAACTCATTGTTAGAAAAAAGTGTGATTCAAATCAGATGTTAGGTAATATATTTATTGAATATTATATGAATCCTATAAATGTAAATGGCCAATTTGGGTGCAATCAATTATCTTAATTTCTCAGAGATCAAATTATAGTTCAACAAAATAATGTTGCAGGAATGCTAGTCATATTTTTTTAGCTACAGGATTAATTTCTCAACAATTAGATGGTGGGGGTCGAAATCCTCTTTCTTGTGGTTTTTGAGGTGGACTGACCTTTAACTTACTAACCACGGCTTGGACTAACAGTAAAGACAGTGACAGTGTTTGAATAGTCCCAATCAAGATGTCTGTCTAGAGGCACCAGTTCAAACAGAAATGGGGGAAAAAGCATCTCAGCTCTGGTTATGTGGACTTAGGTCTACAACACTCGAGCTACTCTGGTGTGCTTGGCTGGCACAGTTATTCTGAAATTATTCAAATAGCATTCCGATGAATTCCTTTAGCTTAGTATGGGTTGGTGCCAAGAAAGCAGTCGTTGTTATGGATGATAAACAGGTTTTCAACACAATGAGTTTCACAGATGATGACTGGCTTTACAGATGTTGGATCTTAACTTGATCACTCTTTTGTCGCAGAGGATTTTCTTGCTGCATAAGGAAATTCAAATGAACCTTGTGAATCACTGAAAAATAGCAGTTTAGTTTCTCTCCATGCAGGGGCAGTCAAGTCATTGGAATCAGGGCTTGCTATCCAAATAATTATCTCCCGGTTGTTCAAATGCTAGTCCTACGTCCTATTACTGAAACATTCAAACGTACAAAAATGTATCTGAAATGCAGACATACACATCAACAACCATCGTTTTCTATAGATGAATAACCCCAGATAGATATTGGTCTCCACTAAGCTACGACATGCATGTGTATACCTAAGGTCAAAATGTTGTTCAAACATGGCTTGCGGTGGTCTAGGGGTTAGGCCACTGCCTTCAGCGTGCACATATTAGGCCTACCAGGTCCGTGTGGGTTTGATTCTGGCCCACACCCTTCTGTACAAAGTACTCAATCCCCCGGATTGACTTTATGTATATACACATTTCAAATATGGACTGTCCAGGGATATTTTACCCATGATCTTGATAAGAAATTACCATACCAGACACTTTTGGATGACATAAAATAGGAAACAAATAAAGTATTAACAATAAGCCACACCAACATTAGTTTCCAATCATACAATACCAACCAGAGGGTGAACATATCTTGAAAGACTTTGGTTGCAAACAGGACTAAGGTAATAGTAATTCGGGCAGTTAACCCACTGTTCCTAGGCCGTCATTGAAAATAAGAATTTGTTCTTAACTGACTTGCCTAGTTAAATAAAAGGTCAAATAAATAAAAAATACAGACATATTTAAGGTTGACCTATAATGGTTGCAATTGAGATCAGCTGTGCAGGGGAGTTCAGCACGGTTAGACGAGACGTCAGCTGGCGAGTCATAATCTGGCGATAATCTAGTACGATAATCATCGATGGTTGCAATAGGCCCCATATTTGATTATATTCCAAAAGGCTATATTCTGTAGACTACCCGTTAGCCTATCCACAACCATAAGACCCACAAATAATTATATTATTTTATCAAAATAATTGCACTTTTTGCAATAATTACTGATCTGGCTTTCAAGTCGGTCTATGAAAATGCCCTTTTTGTTACAAATTTAACCAGAACCATGCACATTCACTAATAATGTACATGTAGAAGGCATTATAGAGAATTAGCACAGTTCTCATAAACAATCTCTCAAGCTCACGTGCTAGTGAGTAGCTAGCTAAGCTATGCATTTCAAGTTTAGCCAACTTAGATCTACAGTTGAAGTCGGAAGTTTACATACACTTAGGTTGGAGTCATTAAAACTCGTTTTACAACAACTCCACAAAATTCTTGATAACAAACTATAGTTTTGGCAAGTCAGTTAGGACATCTACTTTGTGCATGACACAAGTCATTTTTCGAACAATTGTTTACAGACAGATTATTTCACTGTATCACAATTCCAGTGGGTCAGAAGTTTACATACACTAAGTTGACTGTGCCTTTAAACAGCTTGGAAAATTCCAGAAAATGATGTCATGGCTTTAGAAGCTTCTGGCTAATTGACATTCTTTGAGTTAATTGGAGGTGTTCCTGTGGATGTATTTCAAGGCCTACATTCAAACTCAGTGCCTCTTTGCTTGACATCATGGGAAAATCAAAAGAAATCAGCCAAGATCTCAGAATAAAAGTAGACCTCCAGAAGTCTGGTTCATCCTTGGGAGCAATTTCCAAATGCCTGAAGGTACCACGTTCATCTGTACATACAATATTACACAATTATAAACATCATAGGACCACGCAGCCGTCATACCACTCAGGAAGGAGACGCGTTCTGTCTCCTAAGAGATGAACATACTTTTGTGTGAAAAGTGCAAATCAATCCCAGAACAACAGCAAAGGACCTTGTGAAAATGCTGGAGGAAACAGGTGCAAAAGTATCTATATCCATAGTAAAACGAGTCCAATATCGAACATAACCTGAAAAGTCACTCAGCAAGGAAGAAGCCACTGCTCCAAAACCGCCATAAAAAAGCCAGACTACGGTTTGCAACTGCACATGGGGACAAAGATCGTACTTTTTGGAGAAATGTTCTCTGGTCTGATGAAACAGAAATAGAACTGTTTGGCTATAATGACCAGAGTAATGTTTGAAGGAAAGAAGTGGAGACTTGCAAGCCGAAGAACACCATCCCAACCGTGAATCACGGGGGTGACAGCATCAAGTTGGGGGAGGAAATGTTTTGCTGCAGGAGGGTCTGGTGCAATTCACAAAATAGATGGCATCATGAGGCAGGAAAATTATGTGCATATATTGAAGCAACATCTCAAGTCATCAGTCAGGAAGTTAAAGCTTGGTCGCAAATGGGTCTTCCAAACGGACAATGACCACAAGCATACTTCCAAAGTTGTGGAAAATGGCTTAATAACAACAAAGTCAAGGTATTGGAGTGGCCGTCAAAAAGCCCTGACCTCAATCCTATAAAAAATGTGTGGGCAGAACTGAAAAGGCGTGTGCGAGCAAGGCGGCCTACAAACCGGACTCAGTTACACCAGCTCTGTCAGGAGGAATGAGCCAAAATTCACCCAACTTATTGTGGGAAGCTTGAGGAAGGCTACCTGAAACGTTTGACCCAAGTTTAAAAAATAAAATAAAAAGGCATGCTACCAAATACTAATTGAGTGTATGTAAACTTCTGACCCACTGGGAATGTGATGAAAGAAATAAAAGCTGAAATAAATCATTCTCTCTACTATTATTCTGACATTTCACATTCTTAAAATAAAGTGGTGATCCTAACTGACCTAAGACAGGGAATTGTTTATTGGATTAAATGTCAGGAATTGTGAAAAACTGAGTAGAAATGTATTTGGCTAAGGTGTACATAGGAACTCAACTGTGCAGCTCAGATGAAATCCCCGAAGCTTCAAGTATGAACAGCATTCCTCCAGCAAGTCTTTGCTCGACCGGTTGAACATGCAAACTACAGTACCATCCAGAATATTGACATGACTGAAACTAACTTGAAGCTACCAATACAATCCCCTATAGGTACAGATCTCGGATCACCTTCCCCCCAATCCTAACCATTAGTGGGGAAAATGCCAGTGTCTAGGGTCAATGTCCCCCTGCACCTATTGAATGAGAGCACTGCTAATACAACACTGCTGATATATTACATGTATTAGTCTCCCGGTGCACACAATCACAATAATCTGTTCCCCAGTCCTTTTCTACCCCCCCCCCCCCAACTGTGTCAGACCTGAAGAAAGTAGTGTGACAAACCTGAGGCAGATTCCGTCCGATGCAGACCCTGCAAAGCCCGTGGATGGTATGCATAGCTTCAGCAGATTAAATTATACATGCGGCAGATAGCATATTATTCAGTAAGATATCAGATAGAGCAAGTGCAATGTGAAGTGGGACCAGTAGCCTGCTTTGCTGGACTCTAATGCTGTGAACCAAGCATTTCCACTCATGGGAACCCAACTCGGCAGAAGAATAGCAGGAAACCACCTTCCAACCCCCAACCTGTGGCCAAGCAGTATGTCGGTGCTTGATAAGCCAACGTGTTTCCTGAACTAAACAGGCACAGTGGTGTCCCTCCACTCTCGGTACATTTACCCTAGTCTCGTGTGACTCATGTTAACCCACACACAAATTTCCAATAAATGTACTTCTCGTCACCTTCATAGGAATCAGAGTTTGTGAAAAGATGTGTACTTGAAGTGCCTTCATGGAAGGACTAGGAAGGATGGTTTTAGTAGAAAAGTTTATTGTACTATCTATTTTATATTTATTTCCAAATTTTATCTTTGTGTTGTTTTTATTGTGTTACGGTTAAATGACTCAACATAAGTTATTTTTAATTTCCACCACAGAATAACAGTAATGATTTGGACAGCAGACAATAATACAACAGATTTTTTTTTCAATCGTAAAGAAATTAAAACATTATTCAAAAAGTGAGGGTTTGTGAATCCCTGATTCTGAGGTGAAGAAAAGTTATTTGTTTGACCAGCTTCCACTGTGGGCTGAAAAGGCCCCTCCCTCTACAGGAGGGAAAACACAGAGTGCTTCCAAAATGGCACCCTATTCCCTGTATACTTTAGTGCACTACTTTTGACTTGAGCTTCATAGAGCTATTCTCATAGGTTCTGGTCAAAAGTGGTACACTAGGCTACATGGGGAATAGGGTACCATTTCGGACACACCCACAGTACTTGTAAGTGGATTCAAACAGCAGATTAAACTTAAAACACTGCGATGCCCCAGCTTCAGATTACAGCCAAAATGTTGGCTTTTGCTACTTCCCATCTTTGTCTGTGGGACTAGGAAACGTAGAGACTGCCAAGCGGACCGGAGGAAGGTGGAGTAAGAGAGTTAGAGGGCAGGACAATGAAGTGCTATTTGAAAGACACCAACATCAATAGCCTACACTTCCCTGTCATTATTTAGCCTTTTTCTATTATCAGCATAAGCACTTTTAACTTATTACAGTAAGAGTGGGGGGCGGGGGGGTCCACCATTGACATGATTGGTTTGTGGATGTTGTTGCTAGTCCATTCCTTTCCATTAAAACTCTGCTAGAGATATGCTGACGCAAAACCTAATAGCAGAAGTCAAATTTGAAGGCTATATATACAGAAGGCTATATATACAGTACCAGTCAGAAGTTTGGACACACCTACTCATTCTAGTGTTTTTCTTTATTTTTACTATTTTCTACATTGAAGAATAATAGTAAAGACATCAAAACGATGAAATAACACACATGGAATCCTGTAGTAACCAAAAAAAGTGTTAAAACAAATCAATATATTTTTTTATATTTGAGATTCTTCAAATTAGCCACCCTTTGCCTTGATGACAGCTTTGCACACTCCTGGCATTATTTCAACCAGCTTCATGACGTAGTCACATGGACTTAACAGGTGTGCCTTGTTAAAAGTTCATTTGTGGAATTTCTTTCCTTCTTAATGCGTTTGAGCCAATCAGTTGTGCTGTGACAAGGGGTGGTATACAGAAGATTGCCCTATTTAGTAAAATACCAAGTCCATATTGTGGCAAGAACAGCTAAAATAAGCAGAGAGAAATGACAGTCCATCATTATTGTAAGACATGAAGGTCAGTCAATCCGGAAAATTTCAAAAACTTTACGTTTCTTCAAATGCAGTTGCAAAAACCATCCAGCGCTATGATGAAAGTGGCTCTCATGAGGCCTACCACAGGAAAGGAAGATCCAGAGTTACCTCTGATGCAGAGGATAAATTCATTAGTATTACCAGAAATTGCAGCCCGAATAAATGCTTCACAGAGTTCAACAGACACATCTCAAGATAAAATGTGAAGATCTCAAGATCAACTGTTCAAAGGAGACTGTGTGAATCTAGCCTTCATGGTTGAATTGCTGCAAAGAAACCAGTACTAAAGGACACCAATAAAAATAAGAGACTTGCTTGGGTCAAGGAACACGAACAATTGACATTAAACTTGTGGAAATCTGTCCTTTGCTCTGATTAATCCAAATTGTATATTTTAGGTTCTAACCGCTGTGTCTGTGAGACGCAGAGTAGGTGAACGATTGATCTCCGCATGTGTGGTTCCCAACATTAAGCATGGAGGAGGAGGTGTGATGGTGCTGTGCTGGTGAGACAGTCTGTAATTTATTTAGAATTCAAGGCACACTTAATAAGCATGGCTACCACAGCATTCTGCTGCGATACCAATCCCATCTGGTTTGCACTTAGTGGGATTATCATTTGTATTTCAACAGGACAATGACCCCAAACACACCTCCAAGCTGTGTAAGGGCTATTTGACCAAGAGGGTAAGTGATGGAGTGCTGCATCAGATGACCTGGCCTCCACGATCACCCAACGTCAACCCAATTGAGATGGTTTGGGATGAGTTGGACCGCAGAGTGAAGGAAAAGCAGCCAACAAGTGCACTGCATATGTGGGAACTCCTTCGAAAAAGGTTGGAAAAGCATTCCAGATGAAGCTGTTTGAGAGAATGCCAAGAGTGTGCAAAGCTGTCATCAAGGCAAAGGGTGGCTACTTTGAATAATATAAAATATATTTTTTTTTAATTGGTGGTTGGATACTACATGATTCCATGTGTTACAATGTAGAAAATAGTAAAGATAAAGAAAAACCTTGAATGAGTAGGTGTGTCCAGACTTAAGACTATATCCAGCTGAAGTCGGAAGTTCACATACACCTCAGCCAAATACATTTAAACTCAGTTTTTCACAATTCCTGACATTTAATCTGAGTAAAAATTCCATGTCTTTGGTCAGTTAGGATCCCAACTTTATTTTAAGAATGTGAAATGTCAGAATAATAGTAGATCAAATTATTTATTTCAGCTTTTATTTCTTTCATCACATTCCCAGTGGGTCAAAAGTTTACATACACTCAATTAGTATTTGGTAACATTGCCTTTAAATAAAGTAGTTCAACTTGGGTCAAACGTTTCAGGTAGCCTTCCACAAGCTTCCCACAATAAGTTGGGTGAATTTTGGCTCATTCCTCCTGACAGAGCTGGTGTAACTGAGTCAGGTTTGTAGGCCTCCTTGCTCGCACATGCTTTTTCAGTTCTGCCCACACATTTTCTATGGGATTGAGGCCAGGGATTTATGATGGCCACTCCAATACCTTGACTTTGTTGTCGTTAAGCCATTTTGCCACAACTTTGGAAGTATGCTTGGGGTCATTGTTCATTTGGAAGACCCATTTGTGACCAAGCTTTAACTTGGACTGATGACTTGAGATGTTGCTTCAATATATCCACATAATTTTCCTACCTCATGATACCATCTATTTTGTGAAGTGCTCCAGTCCCTCCTGCAGCAAAGCCCCCCCCCCCCAACATGGTGCTGTCACCCCCATGCTTCACGGTTGGGATGCTGTTCTTCGGCTTGCAAGCCTCCCCCTTTTTCCTCCAAACATAACAATGGTCATTATGGGCAAACCGTTATATTTCTGTTTCATCAGACCAGAGGACATTTCTCAAAAAAGTATGTTATCTGTCCCCATGTGCAGTTGCAAACCGTAGTCTGGCTTTTTTATGGCGGTTTTGGAGCAGTGGCTCCTTCCTTGCTGAACGGCCTTTCAGGTTGTCGATATTGGACTCGTTTTACTGTGGATATAGATACTTTTGACGGCTGCATGGTCCCATGGTGTTTATACTTGCGTACTATTTTTTGTACAGATGAACGTGGTACCTTCAGGCGTTTGGAAATTGCTCCCAAGGATGAATCAGACTTGTAGACGTCTACTATTTTTTAAATCAGACTTGTAGAGGTCTTGGCTGATTTCTTTTGATTTTCCCATGATGTCAAGCAAAGAGGCACTGAGTTTGAAGGTTGGCCTTGAAATACAGCCACAAATACACCTCCAATTGACTCAAATGATGTCAATTAGCCTATCAGAAGCTTCTAAAGCCATGACATCATTTTCTGGAATTTTCCAAGCTGTTTAAAGGCACAGTCAAATTATTGTATGTAAACTTCTGACCCACTGGAATTGTGATACAGTGAAATAATCAGTCTGTAAACAATTGTTGGAAAAATTACTTGTGTGACGCACAAAGTAGATGTCCTAACCGACTTACCAAAACTATAGTTTGTTAACAAGAACTTTGCGGAATGGTTGAAAAACAAGTTTTAATGACTCCAACCAAAGTGTATGTAAACTTCCGACTTCAATTGTATATACACTCCGGGATGCTGGCCTTCTAGGCAGAGTTTCTCTAACCAGTGTCTGTGTTCTTTTGCCAATCTTTTATTTTCCAGTCTGAGATATGTTTTTTTCTTTGCAACTCTGCCTAGAAGGCCAGCATCCCGGAGTCGCCTCTTCACTGTTGACATTGAGAATGGGGTTTTACGGGTACTATTTAATGAAGCTGCCAGTTGAGGACTTCTCAAACTAGACACTCTAATGTACTTGTCCTCTTTCTCAGTTGTGCACCAGGGCCTCCCACTCCTCTTTCTTTTCTGGTTAGAGCCCATTTGCATTGTTCTGTGAAGGGAGTAGTACACAGCGTTGTACAAGATCTTCAGTTTCTTGGCAATTTCTCACATGGCCTTCATTTCGCAGAACAAGAATAGACTGACGAGTTTAAGAAGAAAGTGCTTTGTTTCTGGACATTTTGAGCCTGTAATCAAAACCACAAATGCTGATGCTCCAGATACTCAACTAGTCTAAAGGAGGCCCGTTTTCAGCTATGCTAACATAATTGCAAAAGGGTTTTCTAATGATCAATTAGCCTTTTAAAATTATAAACTTGGATAAGCTATCACAACGTGCCCTTAGAACACAGGAGTGATGGTTGCTGATAATGGGCTTCTGTACGCCTATGTAGATATTCCATTTAAAAAAGCGGCCGTGGATAATGGATTTGTTTTTTGCTTTTCTTTCAAAAACAAGGACATTTCAAAGTAAAAAGGAATTAAACAATTCATGTTATAGTTAGCTAGTAGTGGGTTACAAAGCCAAACCTTATGCACTTCATCCATGCATCTTCAATTTTAACACATAGTATTAGTAATGTCTGGTTCATGTTTGGAAAATTAAAAGAACAATTTCAATACGCATACAAAAATCTGCCTTCTGTGATGACAGTCAAAATGAAAAACATTTAGCACTGGTGTGACCAACATGCAATCAGCTAATACAACTGTGTGAGTGCACATCAATTCATCATTTACGAATGTTTGATCGCTTCTGAACAAATATTTCCTCCCACATACTCAATTAACCTAAGTTAAAGCCACAATCCTGAGTTTGTGTTTTAGCCCAATGGTAGCACCACCACTGTGTTTACAAAAAAAGCTGAGGGATGGAGATAGAGATATGTAACCACATAGGTGGTGTTATGGATGCAAGGACTGACCATCCATGACATCAACTTTCAATCATATTTTGAAGCTATACAGTGGCAAGAAAAAGTATGTGATCTCTTTGGAATTACCTGGATTTCTGCATAAATTGGTCATCAAATTTGATCTGATCTTCATCTAAGTCCCAACAATAGACGTGTGCTTAAACTGATAACACAAATATTATTGTATTTTTATTGTCTATATTGAATACATTATTTGAACATTCACAGTGTAGGTTGGAAAAAGTATGTGAACCCCTAGGCTAATGACCTCTCCAAAAGCTAATTGGAGTCAGGAGTCGGCTAACCTGGAGTACAATCAATGAAATGAGATTGGAGATGTTGGTTAGAGCTGCCTTTCCTTATTAAAAAAAACCTCACAAAATGGGCTATTCACAAGAAGCATTGCCTGATGTGAACCATGCCCTGAACAAAAGAGATCTCAGAAGACCTAAGAATTGTTCACTTGCATAAAGCTGGAAAGGGATACAAAAGTATATCTAAAAGCCTTGATGTGCATCAGTCCACGGCAAGACAAATGGTCTATGGAGAAAGTTCAGCACTGTTGCTACTCTCCCTAGAGGAGGCAGTTCAGAATGCTTAATGGAGGTTAAGAAGAATCCTAGCGTGTCAGCTAAAGACTTACAGAAATCTCTGGAACATGCTAACATCTCTGTTGACGAGTCTACGATACATAAAACACTAAACAAGAATGGTGTTCATGGGAGGACACCATAGAAGAAGCCACTGCTGAACATTGCTGCACTTCTGAAGTTTAAAAAAAAAGTACACCTGGATGTTCCACAGAGCTACTGGCGAAATATTATTTGGATAGATGAAACTACAGTTGAGTTGTTTGGAAGGAACACACAACACTATGTGTGGAGAAAAAAAGGCACAGCACACCAACATCAAAACCTCATCCCAACTGTAAAGTATGGTGGAGGGAGCATCATGGTTTGGAGTTGCTTTACTGCCTCAGGGCCTGGATAGGTTGCTATCGTCGACGGAAAAATTAAGTTCCCAAGTTTCTCAAGACGTGTTAGCCTATCTGTCCGCTGATTGAAGCTCAACAGAAGTTGGGTGATGCAATAGGACAACAACCCAAAACACAGAAGTAAATCATCAAAAGAAGAAAATACATCTTCTGGAATGGCCCAGTCAGAGTCCTGACCGCAACCCGAATTAGATGCATGACTTCAAGAGAGCAGTTCACACCAGACATCCCAAGAATATTGCTGAACTGAAACAGTTTTGTAAAGAGGAATGGTCCAAAATCCCTCCTGACCATTGTGCAGGTGTGATCCGCAACTACAGAAAATGTTTGGTTGAGGTTATTGTTGCCAAATGAGGGTCAACCAGATACTTTTTCCACCCTGCACTGTGAATGTTTACACGGTGTGATCAATAAAGACAAATGTATAATTGTTTGTGTGTTATTAGTTTAAGCAGACTGTTTATTGTTGTGACCTAGATGAAGATCAGATCAAATTTTATGACCAGTTTATGCAGAAATCCAGGTATTTCCAAAGGGTTCACATACTTTTTCTTGCCACTGTAAATTGTTTGTTTACAAAAACTAAATTACAACAAAAAGATAAACAATAGAGTACAACAACCTTCTGTTTTGGGTTATGATAGGGTAAGACAGTTAGTTGTAGTTAGCTCATGAACCATTAAGGTATGACGGTACTATATAAATATCTGGGTATCTGGACTGATGAAAAGATATCTTTCAAAAAGCATGTTTGTGATGTAGTTTAGAAATGTATAATACATTTTTATAGGAATGGGTAATGCTTTTCATTAAATAACATGAAACAAATCATAGTTTATCATTATATCACTACACTTTATTACGAGCAGTAGGTTCAGTACACATCATTGCATTCTGTATTAGAACGTAGGATGGCTCTCTCAAGTCTCATAGATCAAAGCACTACTCTCTTATTGTTTATAAAGCCCTCATTCAAACTTCTCCTATAACTCATTGTTAAATTACAGACATACGTGCCACCAGACCCAATCACAGGGATGGCTAACTCTAGGGGTCCCGTTGATCAGTACCAAATTAAGTACAGTAAACTTTCTTTGTGCCCCATTTATGAAACAATCTGCAGAGTACTCTGCACCTTGATGCTCTGGTGCCTCTAGGGCAATTCAGGTGTTAATTGAAGGAATGTGTTTTGCTTTTTAAATTGCTTGTAACAAAGTATACTTATTACTTTTTATGTTGTAAATGTAATAAATTGTGTTCATGCAGAGCTCCCTTGAAAAAGAGCACTTGGTCTCAAGGGCTATGTTTCTCCCTGCTAAAATAAAGGTTAAATAAAAATATGAAAATGTGCCTTTAAAGCTTTTAGAGGCCAAACACTGCCGATATCCATGAATCAGTATGAATTTTTCCAACACATGCTTTGGAAATCACATGGATGTCAAACACACTTTCATCTATACTGTACTGCCCTCTCTAGAACTAGAAAGGAGGAGAGATGGAGTACTACTCACTGTTAAGCATAGCATATTCTCTGGGCTTGAAGGCAGCACCGTCCCAGAGGCTGGAGCACCATGTTTGGACAAGGCAGCTTCTGAAACATAGTCCAAAGAATCCCAAGCTGAAGCACTGCTCTTCCAAAACATCTCAGCTCAAAAGTAGCAGCCACTTTGCAATGAAAGAAACAGCGTCCGGACTAGCTCTCTGCACTCTGATAGAGTGCACTGCTAAGCTTTCCAGTAGCGAGTCAACAAGGCTCTGGAGTTCAACTCAGAGAGAGTTGTGTGCTGAGAGCTCTGGGCTGTGGAGATCACTCTAGATTGCGGTTACATAGACTTCTGTTTTCAGAGACAGAGAAAAAGGGATGCGTCCTATTGCATGACTCCTACCCCCTATCCTGTCACTAGGGCTTCCTTAGTGTAACCTTGGTGATTTACAACTCTCTCTCCAGTAACACTGTCTCCTAAAACATCCTGAATGAAAGGGAGCCATTCAATGGAGACAATACCATTGGCTGCTTTCGCACATTCTAAACAGCTCCATGTCAGAGAGAGCCTCCTCCTCCCTCTCCCACCTTTCCTCCTTCCACTCAGAGGAGATCAAACGTAATCGCCTGCATGTCAAAGTGGATGAGAAAAATGGATGAGAAAAGAGCACGTTGAGGTATGTCAGGCATCTCATTCAGCAGCCTGCCTTTCCAACGGAGTTGTTTCCCTGATGTTGAATCACTCAGGACAATCCAAAGTCAAACACTTCAATTAATTTGTTTACGGGACATATCGGTTTCACTAAAGACATAGTTGTCACACCCTGAACTTAGAGAATAATAAGGATCTCTATGTTTGGTTAGGACAGGGTGTGACTCGGGTGGGAAAGTCTATGTTTTCTATTTCTTTGTTTTTGGCAGAGTGTGGTTCCCAATCAGAGGCAGCTGTCTATTGTTGTCTCTGATTGGGGATCATATTTTAGTTGTCATTTTCCTTTTGGGGTTTGTGGGATCATGTTTTCTGTTTAGTGTCTGTGCCAAACAGAACTGTTTGCTTTCTTGTATTTGTTTTTTTGGTGTCATCAATAAAAACACTATGTACGCCTACCACGCTGCGCCTTGGTCCACTCTTCCTTTTACAAACAAGAGCCGTTCGAATAGCCATAAAATGTTATTAGATATAGAGTAGCTGCGCAGCACTTTCCTTTTTCACAGTTGCAAGCAGGAAAAAGAATGAGAGAAAAATCTGTCCAAATGGACCCATTTTCCCAGCCCCTCATTATCCGGTGAATCCCACCTACCCCGTGGCTTAGAAGCCAGATGCGCCAGTCTCAATTCATCAGCAGAGTCCTGCCTGCCTGTGAGGTGTCTCGAAGCCACTTTCAGATGCTTGCTTCTCCCCAGCTCTTCGCCCAGGAGATAATACCAGCCACTGATCACCTAGCAGACACAGTATAATATGGTTAGTCAAAAGTCATAAGCCTCCGATGGTGAGGGGTGTCAAAATTAAACACTGTCTGATGATTGTTCATGCTAGTGTTAACATTTATATGTTTCTGTGGGTTAATGTGTTTGTTGTTGTGAAACAGGATGAGTAAGAAAACAAGAGTAGGGCATTAAAGAGAGAGAGAAGAGAATGAATGAAGAGACAGATGACAGAGACAATGAAGAAAGAGGAGAGAATAAAATAATAATAATAATAATAGTCTGTTAAAATAACAGACTGCAGGGAGGTTGATTTTTTAAATTCTACTTTGTGACTTTCAGAATGCTTTCATGACGAGGACATGTAGCAGCGCCAAAGCCCTGCCCAGCTAACTTAATCTATCTCATGACCACCTCCCTCAGGGTTGCATGCACAGTAACTTTGAGGTTCACTGCACTCCAGCAGCTGATGCCCAACCAAAGGACAGCCCAGAGCCCACAGATGGCTGTTTGTGTGTGTGTTATATAAAGCTGTGTAGCGGTAAACAGTGGATGAGATATTTTTTTTTAAATAGCAGTTAATCCGGCAGAAATAATTGCCTCGACAGCACAAGCATATGTTCTGGTCACTTAATGATGTTTGCATGCTGTTTTGCCCATTTTGTGTGTAGATGCTGTATTCTAGTCATGGTTCTCATCCCTATATACTTATATTTCGGACTCTGCTCATTCTGATATTACTCATTCTGATAGGTCTTCATTTCTTGTTATTTTTATTGATATTGTATTGCTAGTACAACGGTTTGATCTGTTTGATCGTAGCTAGCTACATAGCTAGCTACATAGCCGTCTTTGTATCAAAGATAATTGTGTAGTCTAGAGCGATTTCCTAGGTTAGCTAGCCAGCTATTGTCGTTCTTTTAACGCAACGTAACGTAATCAACACTGCTAGCTAGCCAGCTAGCCCCCGAATAGCAGCACTGTAGAAACTATCACACTCAACGGAACGACTTGATTAGTGTAGCGTCAACAACGCAGCCACTGCCAGCTAGCCTACAAAGTCAACAACGCAGCCACTGCCAGCTAGCCTACTTCAGCAGTACTGTATCATTTTAATCATTTTAGTCAATAAGATTCTTGCTACGTAAGCTTAACCTTCTGAACATTCGAGACGTGTAGTCCACTTGTCATTCCAATCTCCTTTGCATTAGCGTAGCCTCTTCTGTAGCCTGTCAACTATGTGTCTGTCTATCCCTGTTCTCTCCTCTCTGCACAGACCATACAAACGCTCCACACCGCGTGGCCGCGGCCACCCTAATCTGGTGGTCCCAGCGCGCACGACCCACGTGGAGTTCCAGGTCTCCGGTAGCCTCTGGAACTGCCGATCTGCGGCCAACAAGGCAGAGTTCATCTCAGCCTATGCCTCCCTCCAGTCCCTCGACTTCTTGGCACTGACGGAAACATGGATCACCACAGATAACACTGCTACTCCTACTGCTCTCTCTTCGTCCGCCCACGTGTTCTCGCACACCCCGAGAGCTTCTGGTCAGCGGGGTGGTGGCACCGGGATCCTCATCTCTCCCAAGTGGTCATTCTCTCTTTCTCCCCTTACCCATCTGTCTAACGCCTCCTTTGAATTCCATGCTGTCACAGTTACCAGCCCTTTCAAGCTTAACATCCTTATCATTTATCGCCCTCCAGGTTCCCTCAGAGAGTTCATCAATGAGCTTGATGCCTTGATAAGCTCCTTTCCTGAGGACGGCTCACCTCTCACAGTTCTGGGCGACTTTAACCTCCCCACGTCTACCTTTGACTCATTCCTCTCTGCCTCCTTCTTTCCACTCCTCTCCTCCTTTGACCTCACCCTCTCACCTTCCCCCTACTCACAAGGCAGGCAATACGCCGACCTCATCTTTACTAGATGCTGTTCTTCCACTAACCTCATTGCAACTCCCCTCCAAGTCTCCGACCACTACCTTGTATCCTTTTCCCTCTCGCTCTCATCCAACACTTCCCCTACTCGGATGGTATCGCGCCGTCCCAACCTTCGCTCTCTCTCCCCCGCTACTCTCTCCTCTTCCATCCTATCATCTCTTCCCTCTGCTCAAACCTTCTCCAACCTATCTCCTGATTCTGCCTCCTCAACCCTCCTCTCCTCCCTTTCTGCATCCTTTGACTGTCCCCTGTCCCCTATCCTCCAGGCCGGCTCGGTCCTCCCCTCCCGCTCCGTGGCTCGACGACCCATTGCGAGCTCACAGAACAAGGCTCCGGGCAGCCGAGCGGAAATGGAGGAAAACTCGCCTCCCTGCGGACCTGGCATCCTTTCACTCCCTCCTCTCTACATTTTCCTCTTCTGTCTCTGCTGCTAAAGCCACTTTCTTCCACTCTAAATTCCAAGCATCTGGCTCTAACCCTAGGAAGCTCTTTGCCACCTTCTCCTCCCTCCTGAATCCCCCCCCCCCCTCCTCCCTCTCTGCAGATGACTTAGTCAACCATTTTGAAAAGAAGGTCGACGACATCCGATCCTCGTTTGCTAAGTCAAACGACACCGCTGGTTCTGCTCACACTGCCCTACCCTGTGCTCTGACCTCTTTCTCCCTCTCTCTCCAGATGAAATCTCGCGTCTTGTGACGGCCGGCCGCCCAACAACCTGCCCGCTTGACCCTATCCCCTCCTCTCTTCTCCAGACCATTTCCGGAGACCTTCTCCCTTACCTCACCTCGCTCATCAACTCATCCCTGACCGCTGGCTACGTCCCTTCCGTCTTCAAGAGAGCGAGAGTTGCACCCCTTCTGAAAAACCTACACTCGATCCCTCCGATGTCAACAACTACAGACCAGTATCCCTTCTTTCTTTTCTCTCCAAAACTCTTGAACGTGCCGTCCTTGGCCAGCTCTCCCGCTATCTCTCTCAGAATGACCTTCTTGATCCAAATCAGTCAGGTTTCAAGACTAGTCATTCAACTGAGACTGCTCTTCTCTGTATCACGGAGGCGCTCCGCACTGCTAAAGCTAACTCTCTCTCCTCTGCTCTCATCCTTCTAGACCTATCGGCTGCCTTCGATACTGTGAACCATCAGATCCTCCTCTCCACCCTCTCCGAGTTGGGCATCTCCGGCGCGGCCCACACTTGGATTGCGTCCTACCTGACAGGTCGCTCCTACCAGGTGGCGTGGCGAGAATCTGTCTCCTCACCACGCGCTCTCACCACTGGCGTCCCCCAGGGCTCTGTTCTAGGCCCTCTCCTATTCTCGCTATACACCAAGTCACTTGGCTCGGTCATAACCTCACATGGTCTCTCCTATCATTGCTATGCAGACGACACACAATTCATCTTCTCCTTTCCCCCTTCTGATGACCAGGTGGCGAATCGCATCTCTGCATGTCTGGCAGACATCAGTGTGGATGACGGATCACCACCTCAAGCTGAACCTCGGCAATACGGAGCTGCTCTTCCTCCCGGGGAAGGACTGCCCGTTCCATGATCTCGCCATCACGGTTGACAACTCCATTGTGCCCTCCTCCCAGAGCGCTAAGAACCTTGGCGTGATCCTGGACAACACCCTGTCGTTCTCAACTAACATCAAGGCGGTGGCCCGTTCCTGTAGGTTCATGCTCTACAACATCCGCAGAGTACGACCCTGCCTCACACAGGAAGCGGCGCAGGTCCTAATCCAGGCACTTGTCATCTCCCGTCTGGATTACTGCAACTCGCTGTTGGCTGGGCTCCCTGCCTGTGCCATTAAACCCCTACAACTCATCCAGAACGCCGCAGCCCGTCTGGTGTTCAACCTTCCCAAGTTCTCTCACGTCACCCCGCTCCTCCGCTCCCTCCACTGGCTTCCAGTTGAAGCTCGCATCCGCTACAAGACCATGGTGCTTGCCTACGGAGCTGTGAGGGGAACGGCACCTCAGTACCTCCAGGCTCTGATCAGGCCCTACACCCAAACAAGGGCACTGCGTTCATCCACCTCTGGCCTGCTCGCCTCCCTACCACTGAGGAAGTACAGTTCCCGCTCAGCCCAGTCAAAACTGTTCGCTGCTCTGGCCCCCCAATGGTGGAACAAACTCCCTCACGACGCCAGGACAGCGGAGTCAATCACCACCTTCCGGAGACACCTGAAACCCCACCTCTTTAAGGAATACCTAGGATAGGATAAAGTAATCCTTCTCACCCCCCTTAAAAGATTTAGATGCACTATTGTAAAGTGGCTGTTCCACTGGATGTCATAAGGTGAACGCACCAATTTGTAAGTCGCTCTGGATAAGAGCGTCTGCTAAATGACTTAAATGTAAATGTAAATATTGCTGCACTGTTGGCACTAGAAACATACGTAAGCATTTCGCTGCAACAGCAATAACATGTGTCAAACTGTGTACCTGACCAATACATTTTTATTTGTTTTTTCTTCTCAAACACACAACAAAAAACAGGAGTCCCAACCTGTAGTATTAGAAGATTAGTCACCTTTGATGAAGTTATGAGCGAGTGTGTTCCAAAACTCATGCAGCCCAGGAACTCACTCCTCCTGTAGACACAAGAGCTCCAGAGTTAAGTTTCCCTTAGATCTAGAAACAGCTTCCTCTCCCCCATTCCTCACCTTTAATGGAGAAAAGGCTAAACTGACCCAAGATATAGGGGCAACTATACCCTACATCCACGGTTCCAAAGGGAAACGTCACTATAAATATGACCCTTGTTTTTTTTCATTTTCCCAGTCAATGAAAATGTAATCCAAGTTCTCCTTCCTCCATATCATAAATGGTAATCTGCCCAATACTGGAACAGCTGACAGGAGAGTGCTTCAAGGAGATGCTTGCCTGGAAATGTGAAATCTAGATCACAGTGAAATCTGCCTAAATTCACAATGATCTGCTTGTACTGTCCTGTGCCAAGTGTTTCTCAACCTTTCTGATGCCAGGGACTGGCAAGCTATAGTTTATCCTCTTTAGGGGGCTGCTTACATTAGCACTGTATAACTGCTTAAATTAGGGTCAGTTAACCATCTCAGGGACCAGCCAGCAACATTCCATGGACCGGAGGTTGACAAACTTCATCACACATATAATAATAACATATATTCAACAAACAAAGCTATATACAACTAATAATAAGAATTATATTTCATCATTGTCAAAAAATAAATAATACTTGAAATAATGAAAAACATGAAATACCAAATACCTGGAGGATGGGTTGCGATTCCACACAGTGACCAGCAGTCTCTTCTGATAATCCTCCACACTAATAGCCCTGAGTAACAGAGATATAACACTTTAGCTTATTAAAATCTTCAGGTATAATGCTTTATAAAAAGTGGAAGTGTGTAAGAGCTCTCATAAGCCTTAACATTTGTATGTATCAAACATTTCAACAGACTGAAGGGGATTTCACAAGAATTTAAAAAACACCACTCACAGCAAAAAGGTCTCAAGGAAGAGAGGATTTTTGCAGTCTAATACAGTTTCGGTCTTCCGATGTGTACTGTGATTGAGGTCTGGGATAATCGCTAGCTGAAATTGACAATAATTGGACTCATATAATACACAAACAGACCAGCAGACAAGACATTTAAAGTTCAAATCTGGGATTTGTTTTTTCAGAAAAACTGCAGCCCTGCCACTTGGTGGGTAAATGTAATGCTAGAAGGTGACATCCATACGGTAGTTGAATTTTTGGAGCTATGCATTTTTTGTTTATGTTCTTGTTGTTTATAAAGAATGGAATAATTGTTTGAACACCTAGGCCAGGATTCAATCCAATTACATATTGTAGAGCCATGTCGATAATGCTTATGCAGGCTCAATCAAAAATTAACCAATGTCAAGCGCGCTACAACGAATGATCAGATTGAATCCCTGTGTTAGTTTCAACTGTAAACAAACTAAGGGAAGCAAGAATTTACCTTGACATAAAAATCACATTTCCTATTTTCATTCCCAAGGAGTCCTCTGGCTTCAATGACTGTGAATGAAGAGTTGTGACGAGTACACAAGAGGTTACACATACAACCGTCTACTGCAGTCCAAATAACATGGAATACTTACACAGTACTTATGTCAATAAAAGAAAATGGTGTTTAATGGGGCAAACAACTTGAGCCCGGGTTAGTTGTCCAAACGGTTTATTCAATCACAGACCCATATTATCATTAATCAGTTCGTTAACTTTACCACACATTCAAGATTCAACCACAACCAGGGGCCGTATCTAGGAACTAGAGTAGGAGTGCTGATCTAGGATCAGGTCACCCCTGTCTAAGTAATCTTATTCATTATGATCTAAATACCAAACTGATCCTAAATCAGCATTCGTACTCTGAGACCCTTTATGAAAATGGGCCCTGATTTTCAGTATACTGCATAACATACTTACTCTGAATATTAAGGCAGCCATTGTGTGGCATTATTGACACGCTCAGCTGACCTAAATGTGAAAGAAGAAACATTCAGTAGGGCGTACAGTAAAAAACAGGAGTAAGGCGCAGGAAGGGCTGTCCTGGATCATATGATGACAGTATGTTATTAAAATGTGACAGTTTGCCACATTAATAACTTATTAATCAGATAATTATGGCCTCCGTACGGATGATTAGGCATGTTTGATCACATGAAGGCGATAATGACTCACTGAGAGCAGAACTAACCAAGGACTGATCCTTCTAATTATTTTAACTAATTCATTTCCACAATTAAAACTGTAATTTTCAGAGCCTGGGGTTGAGTCCCAAATGGCACCTTGTTCCCTATATAGTGCACTACTTCTGACAAGAGTAGTACACTAAATAGGGAATAGAGTGCCAATTGGGATGCAAAACAGGGTTGGGTGTAGTGGTAGCTCTGCCAAATCAAAACTACACAGTCAAACCCCAGGTTGGCCACTTTCCCGTCATGATACTCTACTCTCTATTACTCTTTCAAGCGTCCCACTGTTGTGCCAAACATTAATTATTCAATACGAAGGAGATTTGGAATTACAAACTCCTTTTAGAAAAAAATATCCAAAATATCCAAAGAACACCATAAAAATGTGCACATAAATAGGATGAAAAACCACCAAAATAAAATACACATTTTTGGGTTGATTCAACGTTTCAAAATAAAAACCAAAGGCATATTAGGTCATTAGGTTACTAAAACAGTAACATATTGTCAGCGTGCAGAAACAAGACAAATCCATAAAGAAAGTAGAAACAGAAAAACTCACCAAAGGTTTGTAAAAGGGTTGAGGATGTCTGTAACTTGACTTTGCCTGAATTTATCACTGGAACTTGACAGTCGTCCATATCATAATGATGCTCAACAGTAAACAAAGACTGAAGACTGCTAGCCTAAATAAAAACCCTTCTCCACATTACTTGGCTCAATCCATGCTCCAAAGGAATCCTCAATGACCCAAATAAATCAGTTTGTCAGTGAATGTGTGGCCAGTCAAGAGAGAAAAAGACAACTGTGTGTGCTCATAATTCTTAACCACCTTTTGGTTTTGAACAGAATTTGGAAATGGGGGCCCTCTGATTGGTTGGGAACTCATTTGAATGGAGGGAGGGGCCAGTCCACCTGCTGCTACAGCTAGAAACAATTGAGTGACTTCTTTGCTACGTCAGTGCTCCAGATTTCCCTTTCACACCAGAGCATTATGACGGGATTTCACCCTGGAGCCAGCCACACTCAAAACATGGACCAGACCACTCATGGGCCCCTGGAATGCTCTGAGGAACCACCTGAGCCCTTCCCAACACATTGAAACCCCTCCAATCTAGCTCCGGGGTAAAGTTTCCCACTCGGCACAGATCTAGGATCAGCTTCCCCTCTCCCAATCTTAACCGTAAAGTAACTGTCTAGCGAAAATCTCACTTTTAAAAGTTCATATTTTGCTACCACATTCCCGAAACAATGTTGTTGTATTATACTCATATGTGGCCAAAGAATCAATTGGAGAAAAAGCACTTAAAAAAACCCCACCTCAAACTTGTATCTCAAACAGATCGTTTAAAAATACTTAGTATTTCCTCATAGAGGAGTTTGGCATCCTCTTGAGGAGAATGAGCTGGCCAATCAGCGGTCTACTATCATTCATATTTTTAATGACCGGTACAACACCCACACTATTACAACAGAACATTTTCCTTTTAACAGACTTAATTGTCCTTTTTTGGATGGAAAAATATTTAAATCATATTGAAATTCATCTGTTAACACTGGACAGTTACTTTAACCATTAGTGGGGGAAATAATAAACTGACCCAAGATCAGCATCTAGGGGGCAACCTTACCCTTCACCATGTTTTACTGTTGCCAGTTCAGGTGAGCTCTAAGATCCTAGCCGTCCAAGCAGTGGTCTGTTATCTGTTAATGGACTTTCATCTTTATGAGTTACTCATTCTCACCAGCAACTTAAAGCCACACTAAGATGGTGATGAATGCCAGAGTGGGTCACAGACAACAAAAGGTGAACAATGCATCCCAAGGTTCATTCCATCAAAGCAAGTAGCACTTGGTTTATGGTATATCAGTAGTGCTAAACGAGTAGCAACTTTTTGACAGGAAATCATACAGACTGTCTTCTAAAATGCACTGTAATGAACGGTAGTCATTGTGTTTTAGTGTCAATGCTTTTCAAGATTTCTAAAGAGTAAAGAAACTACTTTTGCTGCTGCTGTTGCCTTACAACATGAAAACAACATGACGTCTGGCTACACAAGACTACAGCGGCTCTATGCAAGGCTAATGTTGATAGCAACTCAAGCAACAGTGCATGACTGTAGTTTTGATACGGCAAAAACAACAGCCTTTTATATAACGCCACATCATATGTTTCTGTCACTGAAGATATACGGCATGTACTGTTTATCAGGGTCACTTCCCTTTTCAATTGAGCAATGGACTTTACCTAGTAGCCTTTATGGAGGGGAGGGGAGGATAGGAGAGTGCATACATAGAACTATGAAAAATGACATCCAGTAGGATAGATCATATACAATACATGACACAAATAACAAAGAGTGTAATCGTTCAAATATTAGCAACAGCAGCAAACAACACATGCTTGATTACTACTGAGAACATTTATTTTCAAACAATTGTCGGAATTCATGAATACAACATTGTGCTTCTATATGAGGTTATAAAATGGCAATTGCCAGGGACCTCACGATACGATGTTACCATGACACTTAGGTGCCGATAAAAGTATTGAGATTCGATCCTGAGTATACAAAACATTAAAGGGGAATTTCACCCTTGCTCTGCCACGGCATATAGTCATTACTATATTAACGACATTACATTTTTATCGTAAACATCACAATTATCCAAACCAGAAGCTAGAACAAGCGCATTTTTATTTCACTGGTAGAATCGGGAAGTTTTGGACTCCCTGTTTATTGAGCTGCTCATAGTGAACCAAAGTCTGGCATTCAATGCTGATACCGCCCGCTAGGTAGAGGGGGGCATGCACACAAACCTGAATAATGTCATTGTTTTCTTCGAACGACCAACACAGTAATCTCAGAACTTCTCTAGGCAATATTTTTTTTGATAACGTTTGTTTATCCCCGTTTGTCATCATGACCGTGTGGTGTTACAAACAAGCGCGAAAATTAGTTATCTTTCACCATTCTGCCTACCAGATTCTGCCAGTGCCTTGGGACTATCAAGAATGATGCGGTGACCAAACATTATCAGAAGGATTTTCAGGCTGAACTGATGGGGAATACATTTCGACGACAGCTGAGAAGTGATGCGATACCAGCAATGTTTTTTCTTCACCAGAAAACAGAACATTCTCAATTAACGTTAACTAGCTAACGTTACAGTCCTGCAAATCATATAGCTATCTTTTGGTATACACACTGGCGTACAGCAGGTCAGCCACCAGGGAGAGACTTGTCGAGGCCTGGTGACAGACGGAGTATACATCACGATGCGATGGCGCCATCTGCTGGACGTGCCAGGTCTCGACAGGCTCTCCGGACAGGACTAATTGGGGCTGATTGCTCACCAGCTGTACCAGTCCCATGAAGCTGCCAGAAGGGCAGCACACAGGGGAGAGAGTAGGGGAAGACAGGACTCCCGTATAGTTGGGGACAGAGGTAACAGGAGTGAGTTCAGTTTTTGATCCCCACAGGATACAGCAAGACCAAGAAGACAGTATCCCGGATAGGGTCTCATGGGGGAGACCTATTCTTTTGAACTATTATTTTAATAAACACCTTTGAAACTGAGCTAATCCAACTCTGTCCGTATCTAATCTGTGTACACGTTTTGACCCAACCCCCTGGTCTGCCACAACACTGTTAATCAATTTTGCCTATGCCATGGTAGTCACTGCTAGACTGATAGCTACCTTCAGTAGAGTAAACATGTTTGTTTGTTCTTTCATTCTATCTTTGACTGATGTTAGCGAACATAAACTAGTTCATTTTACTAGATAAAGAGTATTTCAATTTGGTAGCCATCTATTCTACACTTGTCTGGAAAACACTCCATTACTAAAAATATAATTGTCGATATAGCTAACTCACTGTGTGTTGGTAGCAATGATGCATGTCTATAAATCGTCTATGGTTGGTTAGCTGGTTCTCAGCCAATCTCAGCTGGCTGGCAAAGTTGCTGCCAATTTAGTGACACCAGTTAGCTCACAGCAAGGGAAAGACCATCGTGCCTGGGGAACAGTGGGTTAACATGGTATAAACATGAATTGGGTAGTGTTTGTGTTATGGGGTTACAGGTGGTTAGAGGTAGCCTGAGGACAACAGTACCTTCCAGACCATGTAATCAATTTAGTCTAATCTTCAATTTGTACCTTTTCTCTTTGTAAAACAGGTTATCTGGAGTCATTCCACAGTGCCCTGCTGAAAAATACTGCAAAGCGGGGGCATTTTGTGTACACAAGCATGAGGGAGCTGACACACCTTGCGGTTATGGAGCACAACAATATTGTGGAACAGAAACCAGCAAGGGACACTGAAATGTAGAAAATCAAGACTACAACAGTAATTACAACCACCTCATTCTCTCTGCAGGGATTATCCTCAAAACACAATACCAAGGCACATCTACAAAACTCCCCTGCAAAGGGCTGCTATTGACAAGAATGATCTGTCAAAGTCAATGGGCTAGGGGAGTTTTACATACAGTACTTTGAGATGAGGAAGGGGGTTTTGGTTGAAAGAGTTGTGCTTAGACAGTAAATGTATGAGAACAATAGAGGAGAAATGGCACCTCAATCTCCCATACACAACAATTCATACTGTGTGAGAACTGCCTTCCTAAGACTTTTCACACCTTTAGTCTCCCAGCCCATTCACTTTGTTGACTGATCTTTCCTCTCAAAAGCAGCTCCCAATGTCCCCTCATTGTCCATAATGAATATGCTAGCAGGTCCCATTAGGTTAATACCTTTACCAACAAAGGCATGTTGCCCTACGTCCCTTCCACAAAAAGTGTAAAATGCTAAGACCACAACCATGTCTTTCCAGGAGAGGTGCAGTACCAGCAAATATTCTGCAAGAGGAGCAAACAGTTGGTGGTTAAGAAGCCCTACACCATTATCGGCAGAGTCTTATCCAGCTGGCCATTCACCACAGACAGGAGAAGCCCATTGCCATAAGCACAAAGAGTATCAGCTTCCCCAGCCCACCATTGCCAGTGTATCGAAGCCAGATGAAGGACTATGGCTGCTTTTACACAGGCAGTCCAATTAAGATTTTTTTCTCCACTAATTGGTATTTTGACCAAATAGATCAGTTATAAAAAAGATCTGATGTGATTAAGACCATTTAATGGATATCAGAATTGGCCTGCCTGTGTAACCGGTGCTAATTATTAGAATCAGGTGGGCTAGATTAGGGTTGGAGTGAAAACCTACAGGACTGTTGCGCTCCAGGAACAGGGTTGGATAGCCCTGATGTAGAACCACCATAGCATAAATATGAATATATTTTTTTTAATCAATCTTCAAAATGTGTCTGCCCTTATGGATTCACAGAAGATCAAGTATTTAAATAAGCTTTACAGGGCTATGTAGCATCAACCAGATATCAAAAGAATGTTTGTTTATTTGTCAAATGTAAAATACAGAAGAGTGTACAATATTTAATCCTAACTCAAGAGACCTGAGTATTCAAGAACAATGGTATATGGTAAAAGTAACATACAAAACAAATAGTATCAACAGTGTAGTACAGTTCGGTGTGTCCAAGTATTTTTCAGGTGTAAAGACACACAAGTTCAGGGAACTGTAGTTAGAGATTGTTACAGAAGATAATGTGATTTACCCGAAGATTTTTGCTGACATCTTATCGATTTCAAGTCTTCTCTCATTGATCGAGACAGGTGAGTGTCCACCCCAAAGTGCTGCATGTCAGAGACCTGTCTCAATCAATGAGTGAGAAGACTTGAAATAGACATGATGGCGGCGCACATATTCTTGAAGTACTTTGTGGAGAATTATTTTATTTTAATAACAGCATTTTCTAAATTCAAACTAACCCCTGCCACTGGACAAGGACATTTTATGAGGCTCCTTTTTCCCTGAATCGAGGATGAAGACAGCATCGCTAAGGTCGGTCAAAAATTCTCTGTGCTACACCAAACAGTACCTATCCTGTAACTCCCAGTAATGGATAGCAAAAAATGTTGGTTAAATCACATTATCTGGTGTAACAATCTGTAGCTAAGAGAACTGGTGATCAGCAGATGATGGGTCATGGTGAAATTGCCATTCCAAAGACGCATACAGTAGTTCAGGGAAGCGGTGGTTTGTGTGCAAAGTATAAGAGTACTATAAGTAGTCCCCCCCCCCCCCCTGTTCAGAATGATGATATGACACGAGGTTATGATTCATAATTTGTTTATAGATGTGATAGGTGAAGACCTTTTAGAGTTTAATTTGAGAGGTGGTAACTCTAAAGAACTGCTCTGGTGGTGCCCCAGATCCTAATGAGTTAATTGTTACATGATTAATTTAAAATTGGGACTGTAGTCCTGAAGTCAATTGTGTTAATCCATTCATTCAAGTTCTTCAAGTACCAGTGGAAAATGGTAGCTTGTTCCCTGCCCACATTTTCATTGTTGTATACCATTAAGTATTCAACCCTTTTGTTATTGCAAGCCTAAATAAGTTCAGGAGTAGAAATGTGCTTAACTCAAATAATAAGTTGCATGGACTGACTCTGCCCATCTCTGTACCCCTCACATTATTATCTGTAAGGTCCTTCAATTGAACAGTGAATTTCAAGCACATATTCAACCAAAAATACCAGGGAAGTTTTCCAATGGTTTTGCAAAGAAGAGCACCTATTGGCAGATAGGTAAACAAATATCCAGTAGACAAGATCAACTCACATGGGTGCCAGAGGAGCTTGCTGTTGAAGATCTGTAAGGAAATTGACCTTAATTATTTTTGTCACAATGGGTTCATGACACATACAATTATAAATGTGAAAGTTATTGACAGTTGAGATAGTATGGGTTATATGCCAAATTATTATTGTTGGGTGTATTGACAAAGAAAAACTTCCATCCTAGCACACAAGTATTGTCACATTCTGACCTTAGTTCTTTTGTTATGTCTTTGTTTTAGTATGGTCAGGGCGTGAGTTGGGTGGGTTGTCTATGTTCGTTTTTCTATGTTGTGTTTGGCCTGGTATGCTTCTCAATCAGAGGCAGGTGTCGTTAGTTGTCTCTGATTGAGAATCATACTTAGGTAGCCTTTTCCCACCTGTGTTTCGTGGGTGATTGTTTCCTGTTTTATTGTTTGTGTCACCGTTCAGGACTGTTTCGGTTTTCATTCGCTTTGTTATTTTTGTATTGAGTCGTGTTCAGTTATTATTAAAGTATCATGGACACTTACCACGCTGCGTAGTGGTCCGATCCTTGCTACTCCTCCTCAGAAGAGGAGGAGGAAAGCCGTGACAAGTATAATGTGATACCATAATTGGGGAGCTAGTAGTGCACAAAGAAACATCACGAGCCACATGACTCATTTTTGCAGCTTTCCAGTTCTAGACTTCAGGGAGAGAAAGGGAGAAGGCAAACTCCATCTAACTAGTTTTAATGTATGGAATCACATTACCGGTGTCCTAGCTAGCTAGCTACCGGCGTTGTCATCTCTGCCTCTTCTTCTGTGGGGTTTATCGAGAGTTGGCATCAACGTTATGGTACATTACCGCCACCTCTGCCTGCCGCCTGTGTACTGTAGTCCTAGCTTTAAAATGGACCAATAGAAGTATAATGCAGTAATGTCCCAAATTCCGAGCTTCTCTCTTTCTTGGACTCACCTCAGTCTTTGTATGCGCTCTTTCAGACAGGAAATAGGCCTATTTCTATGACTAATTTCAAATGTCTTGTGTTTTAATGAGGGTATTTAATTAAGCTAATGATATTCATACACAGGTTAGTAGCAAATAATATAATTTAATGCAGCTACAGTGCATTCTGGAAGTATTCAGAGCCCTTTGTCACGCCCTGATCTTAGAGAGCTTTTTATGTCTCTATTTTGGTTTGGTCAGGGTGTGATTTGGGTGGGCATTCTATGTTCCTTTTTCTATGTTTTGTATTTCTTTGTTGACAACACCCGTTACACCCTTCCAATCCTCATCTATATACACACAATACCCCATAACGATACTGTAAAAAGCAGGTTTTTTGAAATGTTGGCAAATTCATAAATAATAAAAATAGAAATACCTTATTTACATAAGTATTCAGACCCTTTGCTATGAGACCGAAATTGAGCGCAGGTAGATCCTGTTTCCATTGATTATCCTAGAGCTGTTTCTACAACTTGATTGGAGTCCACCTGTGGTAAATTCAATTGATTGGACATGAATTGGAAAAGCACACACCTGTCTATATAAAAGATCCCACAGTTGACAGTTCATGTCAGAGCAAAAACCAGGCCATGAGGGCGAAGGAATTGTCCGTAGAGCTCAGAAACAAGATTGTGTCGAGGCACAGATCTAGGGGAAGGGTACCAAAAAATGTACACAGCATTGAAGGTCCCTAAGATCACAGTGGCCTCCATCATTCCTAAATGGAAGAGGTTTGGAACCAACAAGACTCTTCCTAGAACCGGCCACCCGGCCAAACTGAGCAATCTGGGGAGAAGGAACTTGGTCAGGGAGGTGGTCACTCTGACAGAGCTCCAAAGTTCCTCTGTAGAGATGGGAGAATCTTCCAGAAGGACAACCATCTCTGCAGCACTCCATCAATCAGGCCTTTATGGTACAGTAGCCAGACGGAAGCCACTCCTCAGTAAAAGGCACATGACAGCCCACTTGGAGTTTGATAAAAGGCTCCTAAAGGACTCTCAGACCATGAGAAACAATATTCTCTGCTCTGATGAAACCAAGATTGAACTCGTTGGCCTGAATGCGCTTGGTCATGTCTGGAGGAAACCAGGCACCGCTCATCACCTGGCCAATACCATCCCTATGGTGAAGCATTGGTGGTGGCAGCATCATGCTGTGGGGAGGCAGGGACTGGGAGACTAGTCAGGATTTAGGGAAAGACAAACAGAGGAAAGTACAGAGAGATCCTTGATGAAAACCTGCTCCAGAGCACTCAGGACCTCAGACAGAGGTGAAGGTTCAGCTTCCAACAGGACAACGACCCTAAGTACACAGCCAAGACAATGCAGGAGTGGCTTCAGGACAAATCTCTGAATGAAAGATGGTCCTTTCCTCCCTCCTCTGAGGAGCCTCCACTGGGGCAGGATCAACTAGGGCAGGTATTCCCAAACTGGGGCACACATACCCCTGGCAATGCCATCAGGGCTACGCCAAATAAAAACATGATTCACATTTTTTTTAAATACAACAAAACAACCATTTTGGTGAGTTTTTTTTCTTGCCTGAGTAGCTCGTTTAACTGCTAAAAATCAAATTCAACCATCTAGTGTTCAGCAAAATAACAACACTAGAGACATTGGATAAGATTTAAATGTAATATGCAAACACTGATCATTGTGAAGAAGTTTATAATTTATCAACAGTCCTATGTGTAATTTGGACCACCAGAGAAGGACAGCGAGAGAGCGCTGCCCCTGAATGAGGGAAACCTGTCTCTAGTCTATTTTACTATTCCTTTAATTACCTTATGCAATACAATTATTTTAAGATTGAGTTATCAAGGGTTGTAATTCAAATTGTATTTGTTATTTTGATTCAACCGGCAGTGTTGTTATGAACCACAATGTGAGTCGTGTCAAAAGGGAAGAAGTGCATTGTTGCTGTTGTTTTGTTTTTCTCTTGCTTCAATTAAAATCTCACCAGATTGAGTCTGCTGGATGGTCGGGATTTCTCCCTAAGGATTAGCCCTCTAACCCCTGACCCTGTAACTCTGCTGTGCGGGAAACCAATATGACGGGGGAGTATAAACCAATTTGACAAAATGGTTTAATCTGTGTGTTGTTATTCTCTTTGATATTTGTCTTTGACATTTGCATTAAGAATATTGGTAGAAGTAATCATTTGTCATAGAGGGAATAGTTTGTCTGGATTTCCTGAATCAGAATTGACCTAAACTAAACTGTTTTTTACTCATGGTTATGGCGAAGGTGACCACAGATGGTATCTAGATGCATGGAAGGGATCATTTGACCGAGAATAGTGTGAGCCTCACCCCCTCTAACCCGCTGAAGTAATGACGACAATGGCGTTCACTATGGTCCTTCACCACTTCTACCTGAAACCTGAGTCAAAGCCAGCTACCTGTACACAGCATCCAGTCGAAGCTATCGACTGCCTTTTCTGACAGGAGTGCGACAGGAGTCCACGTGGAGTGAGCATGGAGAGAGATCTTGTCCGAACTTTTCTCACACTGCTGGTGTACTGGTAGGAAAATGAACAAGACACAATGGACCGTAAAGGACAGCGGCTCAGGTGGGAGATTAGTCTGCTTGGGAAAATCAGATTATTCACCAGATTTTGAAATCCGGACATTATCAAGTGCCATCTACTTTTAACATGTGTGCCATTGGGAGGACAAACTGTAAAGCTATCTGAAGAAAAAAAGAAAAAAAAACAGAAGAATGCGTGCCGTGAATGGGGGGGTCAACCATCCCAGTTAGTGATTTAGGCTTATCATAAAAAATATATTTGGGGTATCAGGTTGATTTGTGGAGGCCTGCAAACTGTGGAATTTATAGTAATTTAGACTAAGAATGCATTGAGATACCAATCTGTCATTACCGCAAATGAGGGCTGTGATGAGAAAAGTTAATGCTAGAAATATAAGATTAATATACTTTTTGTCAATGTACGTTCTGCCAGTGTCGTCTGTGTGTGCTAAGTTGAGGGTTTTAAATTCAAGTGATAGAACCAACGCAAAGCACTAAGGACTGTCATTCTAAATTTGGGTTGGATAATTTATTAATAGTTCGCCCTATAGGCGAGGCTTCTAGAGACAGAGCGATGCCCCTAAAATGTGAGGCGAGCCACTAGGTTGTAGCTTGGGCTAACCTTGCCCCAATCTCATTTTTATCAAGGTTGGTGTGAAACTGTTATAACATGTGTTCTCTCTCTTCCCTGTGAAAGTCAATATGGTTTCTAGGTGGTGTTGAACATGTGAGTGAACATTGTCCAGATCAGGGATTGTTGGAAATTGACACATTTTTTGTAACTGACTAATTGCTTGAGCAAATTTGTAGTATGTTTATAACTATATATGTGGAGCAATTCATGTCTTATGATTTCGATGGAATGATTTATGTGCAAATGTATTTGTGGCCGGAGGCAAAGTACAAAGGGGGCCTGTCTCTGAAATATGTTTCTATATTGGTGAGATGGTAATCGTAGGAGTCCTGAGCCAAAGGGACCAACGCAAGCCTGGAGTGAACCAGAGTTAATGCTTATTTAGAATGATTTTTTCTCCCTTTTAGTTCAGACAGTTTATAAGGTCTGGTGTTGTTTATAAAGTACAGTACAGTCTGGCATTGTATAACTTGGGGTTGTGTGGTGGACCACACAGGGTATGGTATGGTGTAGTTATAAAGGATTTTTTAACGTGTGGCTATATAGTCTGGTATTGTAGCCTGGGGTGTACTGGCTCTCAGCAGCCTCCCAGGCTGGTGTATGAGGTCCACCAGATGAGCTCTGGGCTGGCACCCTGGGTAGTGGGACGTCCCAACTGAGAGGAGGACCTCATTCCACATCCGGTTATACTCCCCCCTCACCAGGCTACAACTCACACCGATACGGTCAGCCAACACCTTATAAAGCAGAGCCCTGTGGTAGTAAGCTCCCTTGCGTATCTGTCCGATGGGGATGATGTTGGACTGTAGTTCGTAGGGCAGCTCACTGAGGTGGAGCTCCCACAGGAAGTCATGCTGTCTGTCCACCTCCACTGCGCCGCCCATCACCTCACTCACCAGCCTGGCTAAGGCACTGTACTGTTCACCCTCCGCGTGCAGCGGGAGGATGGTCTTGGTGGCCTCGGTAACCAGGGCGTGGAACGCAGCATCATACAGAAGCATCCACGGCATCTCTGTTACCGTGGCTACCTCCTGCTGGGGCTTACTCTCATCTCTCAGTTTCTCGTCCTCCTTCCGCCCTTTACTGGGGGTCCTGGAACGCTTATTTAGAACGGCCAGTTTCGAATGACGCTACAATCAGCATTTGAACTGGCCACATTTTTTTCCTGAAACTATTTACACAAACACAGTCCTTACAAAGTTATGTCCAGAATGTGAGCAGTTTATTTTTGGATGCAATGTTCAGATATTCACAGAAGTATCTATAGCATAACACAATCACCCTAACAGGAAAAATGTGTCCTAGCGCTGAGGAAAGATTGACTCCAACACAAGCGGTCATATTTTCTAACTCTCTCGGCTGACATAAACTACAATATGATTTATCTAATAGCAATTACTATGTATAATTAATCACATCACGGTTGAGCTCACCGTTTATCAAAATAATTGAGTAAAACACTTTCTAGAAATCGAAAGTAATCTGACGATGATTAGTTTCAGTGCGCAGCCATGCTTTTTTCCTCAAAGAAACCAAAAAGATAATAAGAGAAGACAATATGAGTTTGGTCTGTTTATAGTATGCACGTTGAAGGGGTGTGTCGTTTACAATCGTTCACATCCCACCATTCACTTCATGAAGTTCTCAAAAAATGAGTGAACCTTTACTCACCTCATTTTGTTATAGCATCTTTGGTCCGATAGACGATTACGTGAACGCCAGAATGCATTGTATGTCAACAACATGGCTCCACACACATAGCTGGAATTAGCTTAGCTCATCAAAATCACTACAACCTTCAAAAAAGTATTTTACACACACACTATGTGCCCATTACAATCTATGCAACAATGCATGATTTATCACCGGTAATTGAACAACATGAGAATAATACAGTAAATATATCAATAATTACCACACAAAACATTTTCTGATAGTGATTTATTGATACAAATGGCACGTGCTAAGCTGTAGCATTAGCAATGTCTTTCAAAAGGAGACAACTCACAAATGAGGAAATTCTGGAGATTTAAAACAATTCTGACAATGAGTCTGAAAGCCAGGAATCAGATTCTGACAGTGAGGAGCTGCCCCCCAGCCATTGAGAACCATGAATCTGAGGACCCCTATACCACTGACAAAGTTCCAGTTCCCTTTGAAGATGCTGATGGCAGACCGAGAATGGATGAAGTACAGGAGTTCTGTGGTAGCTGGAAGGCTGCCAGCCATTTCACCCCTCCTGGCCCTGCTGTTTGCTTTGATGAGTCCCAGTCTGGAGTGCAACGCCCCTTGCCATTTCCATCTGTTCTTTCTGACAGAGGAGCTGGTGGGAGACATAGCAGAGACCAATCACTATGCCTTGGAGCTACAGGAGAACAGAGCCAGGAGTGGGGGGGACAACCACAATTAGTGAAATGTATACCTTCCTGGTGACAGTCCTTCTCATGGGGATAGTCAAATAACTCCCTAAGAGAATACTGGAGCACAGATCCTGTGTTTGCAACTCCCTTGTTTGCCACATTCTTTAAACTGCATTTCATCAACAATGCTACTGCCATCCTAAATGACCCGTTATACAAAATAAGAAATGTCAACAGCTGGCAGTAAAGTGGCATGACAAACAAGACATCCATGTCCTCTCCACTGTCCACACAGCAACCACGCCGGTCACAGAGAAGGTGGACCACCTGACAGGAGAGAGAAAAATCAAACCAGACTGTGTGCTTGACTATAACCTCAAAATGGGTGCAGTGGATAAGGCGGACATGATAAACAGCTTTGTGGAATGCACTCAGAAAACGAGCAAGTGGTATTAGAAGATATTTTAAAACATTTCCAGGGTAGCTTCAAAATAAAGCAAGCCAATACTTCTGATGCAATTAGCATTGTTTTCCAGAGCTAATAGAATAATGGAGCTAACTACCTAAGCATTGAGTATAACACCATAAAGGTTATGAAATGAGTAACGTTTACTTCGCATGTCCGCGGTTATAAGGAATATACACACAAATATTATGCTACAGTAGAAACGACATGCAAAAACTATTATAACGTAATAAGGCACATACTTTGATAGAAACCAAAGTTATTATTGGTGACGAAAATAACTATGACTGCGATGCAGGCAACAGACGAAAAATGTGAACACGTGTGCAGGAGGGGAGATGAGAAATGGTCTGCAGACTTGAACTGCACTAACAATTGGGAAGTGTTTGGGGAATTTTGTCCGGATTAGAAATGTTTTAAAAAATGTATTGCTCCGCAAAAGTAAAAATGACTACTTTTATGTGAATGAATGAGGCGGAACACACCTCAAATCAAACTGTTCTTAGAAAATAAAAAACTTGCTAGAAAATCATTTGAAATTGTCAAATTGAAAACAGCCTTATAACTAAAAACAGGCTGCGTGCTTGGTTTGAGGGCAGCACCGTTTAAATGTATTGTTGCTTAACAATTACATTCTGGAATGGAGAGAACGTTCTAACATCACGTGCATAAAAAAAAACTCTGGAGCGACCATTAGAGATATTTGGAACTCAAGCATGAAAGGGTTAAGATGGTGAACTTTACTATAGCATTGTGTTGGGTTATGAGCATATGAAATGTACTTATTCATGTCACTGAGGGAGAGAGGGGAATGTATAATGTTTACATTCTGTCCGGATATGTTATTGTTAGCCATCAGGGATCTTATGGGAGGAAAAAGACACACAGTCTGATACTAGTCAACATGACAGCCGTGAGTTGTGGAGGAGTGAACACTTTGGGGCAGAGATCAGGTCAGATAAAGTGAGGAAGAACAGATATCACTAAGGTTCTGTCTAGCAACAGAGATGCATTGGCTTTGAGCTTTATTAAGCGTCCGTGAGTTTTTTAATAGGTTCATTTAGAACCTAACAATTGGCAAGAAATTCATTTTAAGACTATGACCAACAATGTCCATTGAATCTTAATGGATCAAATGCTTGCACTGTGAACAATGAGAAGATCTGAAGGCTCTGTTTAAGAGACCTCCTGGAATGAGGAGAGATAAGAGGTCTCTAGATGATATCACACACTCAGGCACAGGTTATTTGGTGTGTTTTTCCCTTGATATGGAGTTGCATATGCCCTCGATCAAATTCGGGAGATCTCTAGATACTTGGAGAAAAGTGGCAATGCTAAAATAATTGCGTAAATTGTCTCTGCAAAACAGAGAGGCTCTTGACAGTCTTTTGGCATGACAAGGGGGCACTCGTGCAATCATTGGCAATGAATGTTGAAAAACAAAACGGGGATTTGAACTTGCAACCTTTCGGTTACTAGTCCAATGCTCTAACCACTAGGCTACCCTGCCGCCCTTCCATTTTGATGGAAGTAGTTGACTCTGGTGTTGTGAAATTAGTGTGTGACAGACAGACAGAGAAACTGGAGAATATTGTAATGACTTCAATTTTACAATTGCAACTTTATGGCGATAGTGTAATCCCAATACCAATCTGGAACAAATTATTGAGTTTATTATATCACATTTGGGACCAAGGGTTGAACTAGTTAACCCACTGTTCCTAGGCTGTCATTGAAAATAAGAATTTGTTCTTAACTAACTTGCCAAGTTAAATAAAAATATTATTGGTGATGCTTATTCCTAGCCGCAAAATAACTTAACCTGCTGGTGAAAAATTTGGCCTACATAGTACAGTAGTGATGAACAGCTAGCTCACAACCACGCTGGAACAAGTTGATTTCCCCGAACCCACCACCATTTATTGTAGTGTAGCATCGCCTGTTGGTTAAAGTTAACACTTGTTGGTTTGTGCATAATTAGTGTACTTTTAGTTACGACAAGGTATGGAATACCCATTATTATAAGAAAATAGATCTGAAAATACAAAGACTGAAAAATCGAGCACATAGACTGTAGACCTGCTCGATGTTTCAGTCTTCATTGTCACACAATGTCACACACCAAGTACCTTTTGACTGATGCCAATGATACAGTATGTTCACAACTATGGAGGTTAACTTCCAACCATTAATATGATTTCGGTGTTGATGTATCAAATAAAACAAGTGAGGTGTATGCATACAAGCAAATGTAATTATAAATCGGACAAACTAAGAAACGTTAACAGGGGAAAAGAGAACAATTCCACGTCTCCCGTTTTCTGATTACAGCAATTTCTTGTTTTTTCTTCCAGCATGTCCCTTTACAAATAATCAGTGTTGACAAACCACCAGTATCATAACACGGTCCACGCTATCTAGAATCCTTGGGATGTCCCAACTCTGAAGTTACCCCATTGAAGTTGACATTTAATATAGTTAAGGTGATGGTTAAGGTTGGGGTCAGTGGCAATTTTAGCTTGTAAATCTTGGTGGGGCAAACTAAAATATATATTTTTTAGATACATGCCAGCAAAGCCACTACACAACACAACAATAAACAATACATTAATTGGACTATAACGGTGACAAATGGTTCCCACAAACTGTTAGGGCCTACATACAGTGCCTTGCGAAAGTATTCGGCCCCCTTGAACTTTGCGACCTTTTGCCACATTTCAGGCTTCAAACATAAAGATATACAACTGTATTTTTTTGTGAAGAATCATCAACAAGTGGGACACAATCATGAAGTGGAACGACATTTATTGGATATTTCAAACTTTTTTAACAAATCAAAAACTGAAAAATTGGGCGTGCAAAATTATTCAGCCCCTTTACTTTCAGTGCAGCAAACTCTCTCCAGAAGTTCAGTGACGATCTCTGAATGATCCAATGTTGACCTAAATGACTAATGATGATAAATACAATCCACCTGTGTGTAATCAAGTCTCCGTATAAATGCACCTGCACTGTGATAGTCTCAGAGGTCAGTTAAAAGCGCAGAGAGCATCATGAAGAACAAGGAACACACCAGGCAGGTCCGAGAAACTGTTGTGAAGAAGTTTAAAGACGGATTTGGATACAAAAAGATTTCCCAAGCTTTAAACATCCCAAGGAGCACTGTGCAAGCGATAATATTGAAATGGAAGGAGTATCAGACCACTGCAAATCTACCAAGACCTGGCCGTCCCTCTAAACTTTCAGCTCATAAAAGGAGAAGACTGATCAGAGATGCAGCCAAGAGGCCCATGATCACTCTGGATGAACTGCAGAGATCTACAGCTGAGGTGGGAGACTCTGTCCATAGGACAACAATCAGTCGTATATTGCACAAATCTGGCCTTTATGGAAGAGTGGCAAGAAGAAAGCCATTTCTTAAAGATATCCATAAAAAGTGTCATTTAAAGTTTGCCACAAGCCACCTGGGAGACACACCAAACATGTGGAAGAAGGTGCTCTGGTCAGATGAAACCAAAATTGAACTTTTTGGCAACAATGCAAAACGTTATGTTTGGCGTAAAAGCAACACAGCTCATCACCCTGAACACACCATCCCCACTGTCAAACATGGTGGTGGCAGCATCATGGTTTGGGCCTGCTTTTCTTCAGCAGGGACAGGGAAGATGGTTAAAATTGATGGTAAGATGGATGGAGCCAAATACAGGACAATTCTGGAAGAAAACCTGATGGAGTCTGCAAAAGACCTGAGACTGGGATGGAGATTTGTCTTCCAACAAGACAATGATCCATAACATAAAGCAAAATCTACAATGGAATGGTTTAAAAATAAACATATCCGGGTGTTAGAATGTCAAAGTCCAGACCTGAATCCAATCGAGAATCTGTGGAAAGAACTGAAAACTGCTGTTCACAAATGCTCTCCATCCAACCTCACTGAGCTCGAGCTGTTTTGCAAGGAGGAATGGGAAAAAATTTCAGTCTCTCGATGTGCAAAACTGATAGAGACATACCCCAAGCGACTTACAGCTGTTAAAAGGCAAAAGGTGGCGCTACAAAGTTTTAACTTAAGGGGGCTGAATAATTTTGCACGCCCAATTTTTCAGTTTTTGATTTGTTAAAAAAGTTTGAAATATCCAATAAATGTCGTTCCACTTCATGATTGTGTCCCACTTGTTGTTGATTCTTCACAAAAAAATACAGTTTTATATCTTTATGTTTGAAGCCTGAAATGTGGCAAAAGGTCGCAAAGTTCAAGGGGGCCGAATACTTTCGCAAGGCACTGTAAAGCTGTCCCAATGGCAGTGTCCCAACAGCAATCTCAACACCTTACCACAAATCAACCCGGCTATCAGGCAAGCCTTGTCTGGCAGCGGAACAGTTCATTCAGCCTCGTTTACTGCCTTTAAAAAAAACATAGTTGATATGGCTGACTTGCTTAAACAAATGTGGTTTCCACTGACAATTGAGATGTACAAACTATGGCATAAAGGGGATGATGAGCGGATAAAAGACAATCTGTAATTTCGATTAAAACATTAATGAGCGTGCTAGGACAGACGTGGTCTATATAACTATTTGTTCAGCATGTTTGAAATGTGCAGCGACAGAATTCAGAACATGGTCCGTTCTTACCGTATTCTCCCTGTATACCAAGTCAGTAGGATAAATAAAGGGGGCATGTAAGCAGACAATGAAAGCTCTTACAATATTCAATGATGACATTTCTCTAAAAACAGGCTATAAGCTACATGTGCACCACCAAGTCAGAACAGTAGGCTTAATTATGAGGGGAAAAGGGACCAAATTATTAGGGTGAGGCACATGGGCTACTAACAGCTTACTTTCCAACATACACATAGTATTACTTTCTTAGCTACAGTATACATATCTCCCTGGCATATTACATCATTTTTGCAGCAGCATAAAATACATTTCTGGACTCACGTTGTTGTGCTGTGTTCACTTGAACAGGAATGTGGCACGGGGCTCCTTCGTGGGCAAATTTTGTCATCAAACTTTGTCATCAAAGTCTGGCATTCTCTGGATTTATGGTGCTTTCAAGACAGCAGGGGATTCATAAAAAAAACAGGTTGAATCATGACATTAGTGATCTTTAGGTTGGAGTTCTAGAAAGAGGCAGGTTGGAATTCCGAGTTGGATGACCGTTCAAAATTTATTTTCCCAGTCGGAGCTCGTTTTTTTCAGAGGTCTTGAACTCACTGAAGTCTGAGATTTCCCAATTCCGAGTTTCCAGTTGTTTTGAAAGGGGCAGAAGTCATGCTGGATTGACATCATGGCCAATGTTGAATGTTTATCCTTTTAAGCTTGGAAAAGAGACTAGTAAACTCAGACTTGGACCACACATCCACTCCACTGAAGAGCAGGCTAGTGATTGCTTTGCAATGCTTGCAGTTAGCCACTGATTCCTTCCAAACCACTCATTGTTGAATTTGCAAGTTCCAACTTGTTGTTTATGTCGAATGGCCGATGAGCACCGAAACATTTTATCTATAATTTCTCTTCATAATTTCTCTTCATATGACAAGGATTGAAAAGGATTTTACAGTAGATTGTCGACTTGATTCAAGATGATGACTGTTAGCTTGTCCAATCAAAGATCAAATCAAAGTTATTGTAGATATAATGTGATTTTACGTCATTTTATCTGTGGCCAATGACCTTGAGCTTTCTTGGATCGCCACTTCTAATGTAACTCTATGGCAGCACAATAGGGGCCTGAATTTTTTTGTTCTGACTGTACATTTTGCAGTGATGTAGTATCCCAATGAGTGACAGAACACTGAGCCAATCACGGCTCAACTAGAGAACATTACCAACCCCATACGCCAAGGATTTATAACTAATCCAAGATACACCACTGCCTGTCATTTTCAATGGAAACAAATGAGTCATAGTGAGCAGAACAAGCAAGGACGTGGGCAGAGTCAAGCACACGCTAGCGAGATCCTATTGGCGTGTTCTAGCATTCATCTGCATATTTCCGTTAGGGAACGCCTACTCTGTGGTGTGCTTGCAATAACTCAATTCGACTTTGCATTCCTTCTACACAGCGCATTTTTAAAAAAAAAAGTTTTGCGAAGGGTAAAGTCTACTAAACTTAGTCCACTCTGTTCAAAGCAGATTTGGGAACAGAAAACTGTATTGAGAGCTACTCTTTTATCGAGGAGAAAATGTGCAGAATGTCAGCCCCCAAAAATTGAACACAAATTATTATTTAGCTTACCCTGGCTTACCCTGGCCATGCTGGGCCAATTGTGCACTAACCTCCCAATCACAGCCAGATGTGATACAGCCTGGATTTGAACCAGGGACTGTTATGACCCCTTGTAGCACTGAGATGCAGTATAAAACTTCGGCTGTGAGTGATGGAAGAAAATTGGCCTCTAAGGCAATTCATGGAAAATTCAATGGATATTTGTCACAAAGGTGATGATGAAAGTTTCTTCTTAAATAATTTTGAAAATGGACTTCTCTTTGAGGGCGTTTTCTGGGCTCCGCGTCAGTTAAACTGCAGTACCGCCAGTCTCCTCTGTCTACATGGGATGGTGTGCTTCCCAACCAGAACACTAGTCCCTTGGATCAGTATACGTGGCACGCTATGGCAATTACTGCCTACAGAGGGAGCTGTGTTATGGGGCGGAGGTAACGCTTGCACTTCTTCGATGAAGAGGAGGTAGCGTCTGAAAAACTCAAGGCGACAGGTCAGATTTTTGTCAGTTAGAATTCTAGGAAACTACAGTGGCACCAGCAGTACCAGACTCAGAGCGTGACATGGGGCAGAATGATCTGATGAGCAATGCGGAGGACGTGGCAGACCAGGTAGGCAGTGCACAAGGCCCTCGCGGCCACGGCAGAACCAGACAGGAGTCATCATTGAATTAAGGGGAGGGAGTCTGCTCACTTTTTCATGATAGCGAAACTAGAATGTGGATAAAAAAGTGAATGTATATTAATGAACCAATGATGGTGTGTGTAGTAGTCCCTTCCCGTTTGAGTTATTCTTCAATCGTACAGTCATGAAGCCGAAACAGTTGCAGTAGTGGCTACCTCTGGTTTAGCTTTCGAAAACACTTCTGCTCCGTATGTATTGGTTTCAGCGGTTACATTCGTCCACATTTGGTACATTTCCGACGCTGTGTTCCTACTCTTAGAAACGTCTATAATAATTGTTTTCGAAACATATGCTGATATGCCCCTGACAGAAATGTTATAATAAAAAAATATAGCAGTTATGCTTACACACAGGTGTTCAGCGCAAGCTATATAGGCGGCCACATGTGCTAATCAGCCATGTCTTCCATCTGTCTTTGGAAACAAGCAATGTAAACATGGAGATATGGCCGTGTGGGAACACTAACCATATAAAGGTGTGTCGTAGTTTAACCTTTTTAGTTTTTAGAAAATTGTTAAGCTTAAATGAAAGATACGTTCCTTATGTTTCCAAAAACGTACCGCAAGCGATATGTTAATTTGTAGACTAGTGTCGGGGCTCTTAACAAAACTCACCCAGTCAGAAGATACTATCATCAACAGGTAAGCGGTGGACTGCTAAATCAGTGTATGAATTGTCTACCTCAGGCAGTTTGCTTACTGCAAACACAGTAACATGGATATTCAGATTCATATAATAGTTTGTTTAAAACGTTTACATGCTTTGCAAGAAATATTATAATCCTGTTCACATGGAATTGATGGGATTTAAATATATTTAAGAAAAACGCCAATCAAAATAAACATTCTACCACAGAGACAATTTTATTTTTGTGAATCTGTAGCCTTGTGTAGCCTTCCACAAGCTTCCCACAATAAGTTGGGTGAATTTTGGCCCATTCCTGCTGACAGAGCCGGTGTAACTGACTCAGGTTTTTAGGCCTCCTTGCTCGCACACGCTTTTTCAGTTCTGCCCACATTTTCTATAGGACTGAGGTCAGGGCTTTGTGATGGCCACTCCAAAACCTTGACTTTGTTGTCCTTAAGCCATTTTACCACAACTTTGGAAGTATGCTTGGGTTCATTGTCCATTTGAAAGACCCATTTGCAACCAAGCTTTAACTTCTGATGTCTTGATGTTTCAATATATCCACATATTTTCCCTCATATTGCCATCTATTTTGTGAAGTGCACCAGTCCCCCCTGCAGCAAAGCACCCCCACAACATGATGCTGCCACCCCTGTGCTTCACAGTTGGGATGGTGATCTTCAGCTTGCAAGCCTCCACCTTTTTCCTCCAAACAGAACAATGGTCATTATGGCCATACAGTTATATTTTTGTTTAATGAGACCAGAGGACATTTCTCCAAAAAGTACGATCTTTGTCCCCATGTGCAATTGCAAACCGTTGTCTGGCTTTTTTATGACCGTTTTGGAGCAGTGGCTTCTTCCTTGCTGAGCGGCCTTTCAGGTTATGTCGATATAGGACTCGTTTTACTGTGTGTATATAGATACTTTTGTACCTGTTTCCTCCAGCATCTTCACAGGGTCCTTTGCTGTTGTTCTGGGATTCATTTGCACTTTTCGCAAGTACGTTCATTTCTAGGAGGCAGAACGTGTCTCCTTCCTGAGTGGTATGATGGCTGTGTGGTCCCATGGTGTTTATACTTGCATACTATTGTTTGTACAGATGAACGTGGTACCTTCAGGCGTTTGGAAATTCCTCCTAAGGATGAACCAGACTTGTGGAGGTCTATTTTTTTCTGAGATCTTGGCTGATTTCTTTTGATTTTCCCATGTCAAGCAAAGAGGCACTGAGTTTGAAGGTAGGCCTTGAAACACATCCACAGGTACACCTCCAATTGACTCAGATGATGCCAATCAGAAGCTTCTAAAGCCATGACATCATTTTCTGGTATTTTCCAAGCTGTTTAACCCTTTCACACGTACCATCACTTCCATCGAATTGGGGATAGTTTAACCAAAATATGCCACGACCTAGAATGGCCTTGTTAAGCCAAATTCATCAAATTCACGGACTTAACTTCCCATGGAAATTTACCGTTAATTTACGATCCTTTGCATCCCTAACTGCGATATGTAACTATCGATCCACCCTGCATCACTACTATTAGCCTACATTCTAGTGTACTGATATATCCTAGCCTATAGCCTAACATCAGAGGGACAGTACAAGCACTACTGCAACAGTGCACCCTCCCTTCACCGATCCCCTGTAGACAGAACCGTATATCGTAGATTCGTAAATCTGCTTATAAGAATACATACCCGGTAAGCAAATCATCTTCTCCTGGCTCCAACCAGTGGCAATGCTGGGGGCCTTCCAAGTTGTCTGTTATTATGCTAATGCATCCCAGAAGATGTCATATTAACCTGAGACGTTCAACACTTGTGACTGGACAGAAGATGACCTGCCTGAAACGCCACTAATGACTACAATAGTTTACCTTAGATACTGATCTTGGGTCATTTTAGCATTTTCCTCACTCATGGTTAAGGTTTGGATTGAGGGAGGGATCCTAGATATGTACCAAGGGAACTTAACCTCACACCTGCAACTGCATGTGTTGTGACTGAGCTACTCTCTCTGACTAACCATTTAATCAACCACTTCCTCTTTCCTGGCAGTTCCTGAGAGTGACCAAACAATACCTTCCTCACGTGGCACGCCTGTGTCTGATCAGCACCTTCCTGGAGGACGGCATTCGCATGTGGTTCCAGTGGAATGAGCAGCGGGACTACATTGAGGCCACCTGGAGCTGTGGCTACTTTCTGGCTGCCTGCTTCGTGTTACTGAACCTGCTAGGACAGCTAGGTGAGTTACTTGAACCTGTTACTGAACCTATGAGAACCGTTGCACTGTAAAGCTTTTCCCTGAGTTGCCAGCTTAATACTGTAATTTTGCTTTACCGCAGAGAGGCTCTAATGTATTTGACAGTACTATTTTCCTTACTGTAAAAAGATATTGCAGCTCCCTGCTGTACATTTTAATGGATGCTGTAATGTTTTACAGTAAGCAAAATAGTACTGTCAAATACATTACAGGATCTCTTCTCACCAATTAGGAAAAGCATAGAAAAATAAAGAATAGAATGAGAGATGAGCACTAGTTACTCTGTGGGTAAAAAGACAGGTGACAAGGGACATATCAAGCTTGTGTGTGTGTGGTCATCCACATCGGCGTTAAACTAATGTCAAAGCTTACATGTATACCTATATAACGTAGGTACATGACTTAATGACGCCACATAAAATATTCACTATATGTGCAACACAGCATTCCTAACCTAGCCCACAATATCTGCTGTTTGGATCGAGCACTCATTTGAAACAATAAGAATATTTCAGTGAGACAACTCAAAGGCGAAATCCATTAATGACAAGATAATGGAATTCATTGCCATTGAAAATCAACCGTTTTGTCATGGTTGGTGTGGGCTTTTGTGACTGGTTGAGCACTGGTACACACTAATGTTACCACGTGCGCTATTGTTCAGATGTTGCCCTTCTGGAGTTACACTGTGATAGCGTCACTGCTATTAGCTTCACGACGTACTATGGAACGCCGTTTGGGTCTTTGCGTATCAAAAAAGATGCACTTCAAATAACACTATTTGACAATAACACTGACGCGTTAAATAAGCTTTTAATTTGACACATTAAATAATACCGTTCTATTATAGAATGTTGTCTTCTGAATTTGCACGTGCAAGCCAAGCGCCACCATTACTGAGTGCCAGTAGCACTGTCAAAGCTGTAAAAAAAAAAGAAGTATGCAAACGTTGGCCACGAACAATGTGTTTACAATACCACAAAGGTAATAAAGCATTATTTGTTTGACTGCAACTTCTGGGGTAGCTAGCTAGCTTTAGCTTGGTACCTAGATAGCACCAATACAACCAGCCTGAAAACAATGACAAGTAGAAACTGCATTAATTTTTACTATTCTTAGAAAGGATTTAGTAATCCTTGTGATTTTAAGTATTAGCTTGGTAGCCACTTGTTGTTCGCCTATTGAAATTGAACTTCAGTTAATGTAAATAAATAGCTAGACAGTTAATTAACCTGTTGCCCAAAGCTAGTGTTATAAGCAGCCAGATAGCTTCATCTGGCTAGTGAGGCTCGACCTGACCTGGTTGTGTGTTGTGCCTAATCCTTATTGTGGCTTTCTTCACAAGAGTGGAGTTTGCCTTCAAAATAAAAGTACCTCTTTGAAAGTGAAGCAGAAGGTTACAATTGGTGGAATCATGCCACATTTAGACTAGATAATGTTAAACAAGGTTGGAATGTGAAGCAATGAAGTGGGGGTTCAGTCTACTCGGTGACACCCACAGAACACAACTGTTAAGAGTTTATGCAAATATTAGCGTTGTAGCTCTTATCGCGGGACTGTGACTTGTGGGAAATCACCTCCCCAGTCAGCCTATTGAGTGTATTGACATTCATATTGCACTGTAGAGCTTTACCTAAGGATTGGGGATCAATGAAATGGGGTAACAGTCTACTCAATACCCAATATATTTTTTTCCCAGCGTCGTCCTCAGAGTTATCAGGCTCCTAAACATCCGCACAGTATTGTTTCTCCTCGAATAGTGTTCAATACACACTGGTTGACAAATGTTGCTCAATTCAGTTGTTTCAGAGTCTGAGCCATGATGCTAATGTTCTCTGGGTGTCACTGAGCAGACTGATAACCCATGTCATTGAGCCACAATCCTAAATAAACTGTACTAGAATGCTTAAAAGGCTGCAGGATTTTTGGCAAGGAAAATATTGGCCAAAAAATGTCATATCGGTGCATCACTCGTTGGTACCATGTTTCATGAGCTGAAAAAGGAGATCCCAGAATTGCATGTGTCTGCACCTACTTGTCTCTACAGTCCCGTAAGGTGTATTTTTACCTGTGTTTTTCAAATCTGATTCTACTGCGTGCATCAGTTACCTGATGTGGAATAGAGTTCCATGTAGTCATGGATCTACAGTTGAAGTCTGAAGTTTACATGCACTTAGGTTGGAGTCATTAACTCGTTTTTCAACCACTCAAAAAATTTCTTGTTAACAAATTATAGTTTTGGCAAGTCGGTTAGGACATCTACTTTGCATGACACAAGTCATTTTTGACATCATTTGGATCAATTTGAGGTGTAGCTGAGGATGTAATTCAAGGCCTACCTTCAAACTCAGTATCCCTTTGTCAAGGTATTGGAGTGGCAATCACAAAGCCCTGACCATAGAAAATGTGTGGGCAGAACTGAAAAAGCGTGTGCAAGCAAGGAGGCCTACAAACCTGACTTAGTTACACACATCATGGGAAAATCAAAAGAAATCAACCAAGACCTGAGAAAAAAAATTGTAGACCTCCAAGACTGGTTCATCCTGGGAGCAATTTCCAAACACCTAAAGGTATAAACACCATGGGACCAAGCAGCCGTCATACCGCTCAGGAAGGAGACGTGTTCGTTCTCCAAGAGTGAACGTACTTTGTTGCGGAAAATGCAAATCAATCCAAGAACAGCAAAGGAACTTGTGAAGATGCTGGAGGAAACCGCTACAAAAGTATCTATCCACAGTAAAAACGAGTCCTATATCGGTATGACCTGAAATGCCGCTCAGCATAGAAGGAGCCACTGCTCCAAAACCACCATTAAAAAGCCAGACAACAGTTTGCAACTGCACATGGGGACAAAGGTCGTACTTTTTGAAGAAATGTCCTCTGGTCTGATGAAACACAAATTGAACTGTTTGGCCATAATGACCATCGTTTATGTTTGGAGGATAAAGGGGGATGCTGGAAAGCTGAAGAACAACCATCCCACCCGTGAAGCACAGGGGTGGCAGCATGTTGTGGGGGTGCTTTGCTGCAGAAGGTGCACTTCATAAAATAGATGGTATCATGCGGAAGGAAAATTATGTGGCTATATTTTATAGCAGAATTTCAACACATCAGTCAGGAAGTTAGTTTGGTCGCAAATGGGTCTTCCAAATGGACAATTACCCCAAGCATACTTCCAAAGTTGTGGCAAAATAACATAAGGACAACGAAGTCAAGGTATTGGAGTGGCCATCACAAAGCCCTGACCTCAATCCTATAGACAATTAGTGGGTAGAACTGAAAGTGTGTGCAAGAAAGGAGACCTACAAACCTGACTCAGTGACACCAGATCTGTCAGGAGGAATGGGCCAAAATTCATCCAACTTATTGTGGGATGCTTGTGGAAGGCTACACAATTCTTGACCCAAGTTAAACAATTTAAAGGCGTTGCTACCAAATACTAATTGAGTATTTGTCAACTTCTGACCCACTGGGAATGTGATGAAATAAAGAACCTGAAATAATTCTCTCTACTATTATTCTGACGTTTCACATTCTTAACATAAAGTGGTGATCCTAACTGACCTAAAACGGGGAATTTCTTCTAGGATTAAATGTCAGGAATTGTGAAACTGAGTTTAAATGTACTTGGCTAAGGTGTATGTAAACTTCCAACTTCAACTGTATATAAACTCAGCAAAAATGAACTTAACAAGATTCAAGAACTGAGACAAACTGAACAAGTTCCAAAGACATGTGACTAACAAATAGAATGTCCCTGAACAAAGGGAGGGTCAAAATAAAGTAAACGGTCAGTATCTGGTGGCCACCAGCTGCATTAAGTACTGTAGTGCATCTCCTCATGGATTGCACCAGATTTGCCTGTTCTTACTGTGAGTTGTTACCCCACTCTTCCACCAAGGCACCTGCAAGTTTCCGGACATTTCTGGGGGGAATGGCCCTAGCCCTCACCCTCCGATCCAACAGGTCCCAGATGTGCTCAATGGGATTGAGATCCGGCCTCTTCGCTGGCCATGGCAGAACACTGACATTCCTGTCTTGTAGGAAATCACAAGAACAAGCAGTATCGCTGGTTGCATTGTTATACTCGAGGGTCATGTCAGGATGAGACTGCAGGATGGGTACCACATGAGGGAGGAGCATGTCTTCCCTGTAACGCACAGCGTTGAGTATGTAAACCCCTAGGCTAATGACTTCTCCAATAGCTAATTGAAGTCAGCTAACCTGGAGTCAAATCGATGAGATTGGAGATGTTGGTTCGAGTTGCATTGCCCTATAAATAACACTCAAGTTTGTTTGCTTTTCACAAGAAGCATTGCCTGATGTGAACCATGCCTTGAACAAAAGAGATCTCAGAATATTAAGAATTGTTGACTTTTGTGATCCTTCCCAGGTATCTCAAAGCCTTGATGTTAATCAGTCCACGGTAAGACAAATTGTCTATAAATGGAGAAATATCAGCACGGTTGCTACGCTCCCTAGGAGTGGCCGTCCTGCAAAGATGATTGCAAGAGCACAGCGCAGAATGCTCAAGGAGGATAAGTAGAATCCTACAATGTCAGCTAAGGAGTTACAGAAATCTCTGGAATATGCTAACATCTCTGACATGTATCAAATTGTATTTGTCACATACACATGGTTAGCAGATGTTAATGCGAGTGTAGTGAAATGTTTGTGCTTCTAGTTCTGACAATGCAGTAACAACCAACGAGTAATCTAATCTAACAATTCCACAACAACTACCTTGTACACACAAGTGTAAAGGGATGAAGAATATGTACATAAAAATATATGGATGAGTGATGGTACAGAACGGCATAGGCAAGATGCAGTAGATGGTATAGTGTACAGTATATACATATGAGATGAGTAATGTAGGGTATGTAAACATAAAAGTGGCATTGTTTAAAGTGGCTAGTGATACATTTTTCCATTATTAAAGTGGCTGGAGTTGAATCATTATGTTGGCAGCAGCCACTCAATGTTAATGATGGCTGTTTAACAGTCTGATGGCCTTGAGATAGAAGCTGTTTTTCAATCTCTCGGTCCCTGCTTTGATGTACCTGTACTGACCTCGCCTTCTGGATGATAGCGGGGTGAACAGGCAGTGGCTCGGGTGGTTGTTGTCCTTGATGATCTTTATGGCCTTCCTGTGACATCGGGTGGTGTAGGTGTCCTGGAGGGCAGGTAGTTTGCCCCCGGTGATGCTTTGTGCAGACCTCACTACCCTCTGGAGAGTCTTACGGTTGTGGGCGGAGCAGTTACCGTACCAGGCGGTGATACAGCCCGACAGGATGCTCTCGATTATGCATCTGTAAAAGTTTGAGTGCTTTTGGTGACAAGCCAAATTTCTACAGCCTCCTGAGATTGAAGAGGCGCTGCTGCGCCTTCACCACGCTGTCTGTGTGGGTGGACCAATCCAGTTTGTCTGTGATGTGTACGCCGAGGAACTTAACTTTCCACCCTCTCCACTACTGTCCTGTCGATGTGGTTAGGGGGGTGCTCCCTCTGCTGTTTCCTGAAGCCCACGATCATCTCCTTTGTTTTGTTGACTGAGTGTGAGGTTATTTTTCTGACACCACACTCCGAGGGCCCTGACCACCTCCCTGTAGGCAGTCTCGTCATTGTTGGTAATCAAGCCTACCACTGTAGTGTCATCTGCAAACTTGATGATTGAGTTGGAGGCGTGCATGGCCACGCAGTCGTGGGAGTACAGGAGAGGGCTCAGAACGCACCCTTGTGGGGCCCCACTGTTGAGGATCAGCGGGGTAGAGATGTTGTTACCTACCCCTCACCACCTGGGGGTGGCCCCGTCAGGATGTCCAGTTGCACAGGGCGGGCTCGAGACCCAGGTGATGACGAGTTTGGAGGGTACTATGGTGTTAAATGCTGAGCTGTAGTCGATGAATAGTATTCTCACATAGGTATTCCTCTTGTCCAGATGGGTTAGGGCAGTGTGGTTGCGATTGCGTCTGTGAACCTATTGTGGCGGTAAGCAAATTGGAGTGGGTCTAGGGTGTCAAGTAGGGTGGAGGTGATATGGTCCTTGACTAGTCTCAAAGCACTTCATGATGACGGAAGTGAGTGCTGCGGGGCGGTAGTCGTTCAGCTCCATTACCTTAGCTTTCTTGGGAACAGGAACAATGGTGGCCCTCTTGAAGCATGTGGGAACAGCAGACTGGGATAAGGTTTGATTGAATATGTCCGTAAACACACCAGCCAGCTGGTCTGCGCATGCTCTGAGGGCGCGGCTGGGAATGCCGTCTTGGCCTGCAGCCTTGCGAGGGTTGACACGTTTAAATGTTTTATTCACGTCGGCTGCAGTGAAGGAGAGTCCACAGGTTTTGGTAGCGGGCCATGTCGTTGGCACTGTATTGTCCTCAAAGCGAGCAAAGAAGTTGTTTAGTCTGTCTGGGAGCAAGACATCCTGTTCCGCGATGGGGCTGGTTGCTTTTTGTAATCCGTGATTTAACTGTAGACCCTGCCACATACCTCTCGTGTCTGAGCCGTTGAATCTACTTTGTCTCTATACGGAGGCTTTGATTGCTTTGCGGAGGGAATAGCTACACTGTTTGTACTATATGGTTTCCAGTTTACATAGAATCAAATAAAGTTTGTTCAGGGCCGTTTGTCTGCTTGGGGGGGGAATATATGTGATTATAATCGAAGAGAATTCTCTTGGTAGATAATGCGGTTCGACATTTGATTGTGAGGTGAACTGTCAGGTGAACAGAAGGACTTGAGTTCCTGTATGTTATTATGATCACACCACGTCTCGTTAATCATAAGGCATACCCCCCGCCCCTCTTCTTCCCAGAAAGATGCTTGTTTCTGTCGGCGCGATGCGTGAAGAAACCAGCTGGCTGTACCGACTACGATAGTGTGTCTCGAGTGAGCCATGTTTCCGTGAGGCAAAGAACGTTAGTCTCTTATGTCTTTCTGGAATGCTACCCTTGCTCGGATTTCATCGACCTTGCTGTCAAGAGACTGGACATTGGCGAGTAGTGGACATTGTCCTGGGTGTTGGGCAAACCACAGGATCCGCTTCGGGACAGTAGTGTTCCTGGTCGTAATGATGGTGAGTTGCCGTTGCTCTTATATCCAGTAGTTCCTCCCAACTGTATGTAATAAAACCTAAGATTACCTGGGGTACCAATGTAAGAAATAACACGTAAAAAACAAAATAGGAAAGTGAAGCGGCCATCTGTCGGCGCCGGAAGTTCGATACGTAAAACACTAAACAAGAATGGTGTTCATGGGAGGACATCACGGAAGAAGCCACTGCTGTCCACAGAAAACATTGCTGCTCATCTCAGGTTTGCAGTAGTGCACCGGGATGTTCCACAGCGCTAATGGCAAAATATTCTGTGGACAGATGAAACTACAGTTGAGTTGTTTGGAAGGCACAGCACACCAACATCAAAACCTCATCCCAACTGTAAAGTATGGTGGAGGGAGCATCACAATTTGGGGCTGTCTCAGGGCCTGGAAAACTTGCTATCGTCGACGGAAAAAATGAATTCCCAAGCTTATCAAGACATTTTGCAGGAAAATGTAAGGCTATCTGTCCGCCAATTGAAGCTCAACAGAAGTTTGGTGACGCAACAGGACGACAACCCAAAACACAGAAGTAAATCAACAGAATGGTTTCAACAGAAGAAATTACGCCATCTGGAGTGGCCCAGTCAGAGTCCTGACCTCAACCTGATTGAGATGCTGTGGCATGACCTCAAGCAGTTCACACCAGACATCCCAAGAATATTGCTGAACTGAAACAGTTTTATAAAAAGGAATGATCCGCATCTACAGAAACCATTTGGTTGATGTTATTGCTGCCAAAGGAGGGTCAACCAGTTATTAAATCAAAGGTTTCACACACACTTCCCACCCTGCACTGTGAATGTTTACATGGTGTGTTCAGTAGACATGAAAACATCAATTTGTTATTAGTTTTAAGCAGACTGTCTATTGTGACCTAGATGATCAGATCAAATTGTATATGACCAATTTATGCAGAAATCCAGGTATTTCCAAAGGTTCACATACTTTTTCTTGCAACTTTATACAAGGTCCCACAGTTGACAGTGCATGTCAGAGCAAAAACCAAGCCATGCAGTCGAAGGAATTGTCTGTAGAGCTTTGAGACAGGATTGTGTCGAGGCACAGATTTGGGGAATGGTACCTAAACATGTCTGCAGCATTGACGGTCCCCAAGAACACGGTGACCTCCATCATTCTTAAGTAGAAAAAGGAATCACCAAGGTTCTTCATAGAGCTGGCCTCCTGGCAAGTCTGTGCAATTGGGGGAGAAGGGCCTTGACCAAGAACCCGATGGTTGCTCTGACAGAGCTCCAGAGTTCTTCTGTAGAGATGGGATAATCTTCCAGAAGGACAACCAATCTCTGCAGCACTCCAACAATCAGACCTTTATGGTTGAGTGGCCAAGCAGAAGTCGTGCCTCAGTAAAAGGCACATGACAGTCCTCTTGGAGTTTGCCAAAAGGCACCTAAAGGACTCTGACCATGACAAACAAGGTTGTCTGGTCTGATGAAACGAAGATTGATCTCTTTGGCCTGAATGCAAAGCGTCACGTCTGGAGTAAACCTGGCACCATCCCTACGTTTGTTGGTGGCAGCATCATGCTGTTGATGTTTTTCAACGCTAGGGACTGGGAGACTATTCAGGATCGTGAGAAATATGAATGGCGCAAAGTACAGAGGGAGCCTAGATGAAAACGTGCTCAGGACCTCAGACTGGTATCAAGGTTCACCTTCCAACAGGACAAAGACCCTAAACACACAGCCAACACAATGCAGGAGTGGCTTCGGAACAAGTCTCTGAATGTCCTTGAGTGGCCCAGCCAGTGCCCGGACTTGAACCTGAACGAACATCTCTGGAGAGACCTGAAAAAGCTGTGCAGCGACACTCTCCATCCAACCTGACAGAGCTGGAGAGGATCTGCAGAGAACAATGGGAGAAGCTCCATTTTTTTTAGACACTTGCAAAAATGTCTAAACCTGTTTTGCTTTGTCATTGTGTGTTGATGGGGGGGGGGCTATTATTTAATCAATTTTAGAACAAGTCTGTAACTTAACAATGTGGTTAAAGTTGAGGTCTGAATACTTTCCGAATGCACTGTCTCAAGTTTGAGCGATCATGTTGACTGCAGGAATGTCCTCCAGAGAATTCAATGTTCATTCCTCAACCGTAAGGCACCTCCTACGTCAGTTTTGAGAATTTAGAAGTACGGCCAACCGGCCTCAACTGCAGACCACGTGTAATCACGCCAGCCCAGAACCTCCACATCTGTTTTTTCACCTGTGGGATTGTCTGAGACCTTCCACCCGGACAGCTGATGAAACGGAGTATGCACAACCAAATAATTTCTGCACAATCTGTCAGAAACCGTCTAAGGAAGCTCATCTGCAAGCGCGTCTTCACCATGGTCTTGACTTGACTGCGGTTCGGCATTATAACCGACTTCTGTGGGAAAATGCTTACCTTCGATGGCCACTGGCACGCCATAGAGGTGTGGTTTTACAGACTGTACCAAGCAGATTGCATGGTGTCGTGTGGACTAGCAGTTTGCTGATGTCAATGTTGTGAACAGAGTGCCCTATGGTGGCGATGGTGTTATAGTATGGGCAGGCATAAGCTACGGACAATGAACACAGTTGCATTTTATCGATAGCAATTTGAATGCACAGAGATACCGGGATGAGATCCTGAGGCCCATTGTGCCATTGAGCTGCTGCCATCACCTGATGTTTCAGCATGATAATGCAATGCCCCATGTCGCAAGGATCTGTACACAATTCCTAGATGCTGAAAATGTCCCGGTTCTTCCATGGCCTGCATACTTACCCGACATGTCAACCATTGAGCAGGTTTGGGGTGCTCTGGATCGACATGTATGACTTCGTGCTCCAGTTCACCCGAACTGTATTTTACTAAAATAGTCTGAGCGTCATGCGTCTCACCCGACAGCATGAGGTTGGCGCCTGAGACTGATTATTTGAATCTACAGTAGGCATACGATATGTACATTTTTACATGAGGCTTCCAATTAGTTATAGTATTTTTCTAAGCTTTTTACCCACGGTACAGTGTAGTCTAAAGCATCCATGCTGTGAAACACTTGAAATTAGTCTTAGTGTCGTTAGTTAGTAAACATTCTAGAGCACCTAGGTTAGCTCCTGAACCTACCAGGACAATTAGGGGAGTTACTGAACCTACTAGGACAGCTAGGTGTGAGAGGCTAGTTGTTCACTATGTAGTGAATATGTTGGTGCAATTTCTGGCAATGCCTGGGGAGACTGCTAGTAGGGCTGGGAATTGGCAGGGACATTGCGATACGATTATTATCACGATTCTTATGTGCCGAGACGATATGTATTACAATTCTCACGATTCTATATGTATTGCGATTTGACGTTCCAAACATATTGCTCACTATATGTCTGCTGCAGAGAGATGAGAAAGCATGTTAAAATAGGTTTTGATCACTCATTGAAATAAAAGTGCTGAAAACATGTTGGCTAACTTTAATACAAAGAAAATGCTAAAGGATGAATAATACCGGAGTTTTGGCGCAGGTACAGCCGACTAGTGCTAGCTAACACTACCTATCAGTCAAATATCGATATAATATCCTGATACGTTACTGTATCGATTTTATTCCCCATTACTATCTAGCAGATGAGGGATGGCCAGTTGCAGTTACGTTGGGCCCTGAAAACTGGCCTAGGGAGGGAGAGAATCCAGGCTGTATCACATCCGGCCGTGATTGGTAGTCCCGTAGGGCGGCGCACAATTGTCCCAGGGTAGGCAGTCATTGTAAATAATAATTTGTTCTTAACTGACTTGCCTCGTTAAATAAACAAATGTTATTGTTCATCTCTCTTTCAAACAGGTGGCTGTGTCCTTATCCTCAGTAGGAATTTTGTCCAGTATGCTTGCTTTGCATTATTTGGAATCCTTTCTTTACAGGTAAGTCTAAACTTGTTTTTCTTTAATTGTATATGGGCTGAATACAGCAGAAGATGAAACCATTCATGATACTATATTATGTTTACAATCTTTATAATTAAATACATAAGGGAAACCAGAGTCTCACTAAATCATCTTACCATTTCAGACTATTGCCTACAGCATTTTATGGGATCTTAAATTCTTGATGAGGTGAGTCCTTTGATTGTTGGTCTTTTTCAAATGAACCAATGAGTGCAAAGTTGGTGGTCATAGTCTTTAAACAAATGTCCTTCTGTGAGGCACAGATCAGAGCAACACGCCCCAGCGAATGAACGTGGTTCCTCCTTTAAAAGTTGCGAGCTTAAACCATGGGACTTAGAGGTACCCAGCGTCATGGCTTCATTGCTCCAGACCACAAGGGGGAGTTAGAGCACTCATTATGCATTTGGGTCCCAAGGTTTTTATATCACCAATCATATAGTGGTTCCAATGACAAATTTGACGGGAGCCCGCCCGTCCCTGGTGGCTTTCTTCAACGAAGATGGCTGACAAAACATTACGGGGGAAGCAGATGTAAGTAGTTATAATGCCATAACGAGTCAAGCTAAACATATACAATTGAGAGGAATGTTAGTTAATGTAGAGACATGTCATAAAGTTAATTCACAAAAATCGCGATTTAGATAGCTAACGTTAGCCAGCTAGCTAGCTGGTGTTATGACGTAAGTACTGTATGACATTGTAATTCATGTTTAATGTTTTTAATGTTTTAGGGACTTCTGAGCAAACCAGGCTGTCGTCTTGGGAAACAGTGGATGTGAAGAATCTAGCTAGCTGAACTGAAGCATTTACTGCAAATTGAATGTACAATTGTGTAAGCTTTGGGGCGGCAGGGTAGCCTAGTGGTTAGAGCGTTGGAATAGTAACCAAAAGGTTGCAAGTTCGAATCCGCGAGCTAACAAGTTACAAGTCTGTTCTGCGCCTAAACAAGGCAGTCAACCCTACTAGGCCGTCATTGAAAATAAGAATTTGTTCTGCCTTGCCTGGTTAAATAAAGGTGTTAAAAAAAATTATAATAATTGGCCAAGTTAAATAAAGGTCAAATAAAAGCTTGCCTTGCCATGCAATGCAGCTGAAGTAACATAGCTAGCTAACTATTTACTTGCTTATTGTGTAGTGGAGGATAAAATAACTATGCCTATGGATGTGTAGCTAGCTACAGTATGTAGCTGATCTGTGTAAGGACCCCAAAATGTTAGGTTCTGAACTAATATTCATACCAATCTATGAACCTCTGCTATCAGAGTTGTTGTATCAACTTCAAGTCCGAATGCCATTAATAAAGCCTATGGATTGAGTAGAATATACAGTTGAAGTCAGAAGTTTACATAGACTTAGGTTGGAGTCATTAACTTGTTTTTCAACCACTCCACAAATGTATTGTTAACAAACTATAGTTTTGGCAAGTCGGCTAGGACATCTACTGTGTGCATGACACAAGTAATTTTTCCAACAATTGTTTAGACAGATTATTTAACTTATAATTCACTGTATCATAATTCCAGTGGGTCAGATGTTTACATACACAAAGTTGACTGTGCCTTTAAACAGCTTGAACAATTCCAGAAAATTATTCCATGGCTTTAGAAGCTTCTGATAGGCTAATTGACATCAGTCAATTGGAGGTGTAGATGTATTTCAAGGCATACCTTCAAACTCAGTGCCTCTTTGCTTGACATCATGGGAAAATCAAAAGAAATCAGCCAAGACCTCAGAAAAAGAATTGTAGACCTCCACAAGTATGGTTCATCCTTGGGACCACGCAGTCTTCATACCGCTCAGGAAGGAGACTCATTCTGTCTCTTAGAGATGAACGTACTTTGGTGATTAGTGCAAATGAATCCCAGAACAACAGCAAAGGACCTTGTGAAGATGCTGGAGGAAACGGGTACCAAGGTATCTATATCCACAGTAAAACGACTCCAATATCGACATAACCTGAAAGGCCGCTCAGCAAGGAAGAAGCCACTGCTCCAAAATCGCCATAAAAAAGCCAGACTATGGTTTGCAACTGCGCATGGGGACAAAGGTTGTACTTTTTGGAGAAATGTCCTCTGGTCTGATGAAACAAAAGTAGAACTGTTTGGCCATAATGACCATTGTTATGTTTGGAGGAAAAAGGGGGAGGCTGGCAAGTGGAAGAACACCATCCCAACTGAAGCACGGGGGTGGTAGCATGTTGTGGGGGTGCTTTTCTGCAGGAGGGACTGGTGCACTTCACAAAATAGATGGCATCATGAGGGAAAATTATGTGAATATTATTGAAGTAACATCTCAAGACATCAGTGGAAGTTAAAGCTTGGTCGCAAATGGGTCTTCCAAATGGACTATGACCCCAAGTTAAGGACAACAAAATCAAGGTATTGGAGTGGTATCACAAAGCCCTGAGCTCAATCCTACAGAAAATTAGTGGGTAGAACTGAAAAGGCGTGTGCGAGCAAGGAGGCCGACAATTCTGATTCAGTTACACCCGCTCTGTCAGGAGGAATGTGCCAAAATTCACATAACTTATTGTGGAAGGCTACCTGAAATGCTTGACCCAAGTTAAGCAATTTGAAGGCAATGCTATCAAATACTAATTGAGTGTTTTGTCAACTTCTGACCCCTCTGGGAATGTGATGAAATAAATAAATGCTGAAATAAATCATACTCTACTATTTTTCTGACATTTCACATTCTTAAAATAAAGTGATGATCCTAACTGACCGAAGACAGCGAATTTTTACTAGGTTAACATTTTTGTAATTGTGGAACTGAGTTTAAATGTATTTGACTAATGTAAACTTCCGACTTCAACTGGAATAACTTTGTGCCAAGGATGCAAGTCCTATATATATAGTGGGGCAAAAAAGTATTTAGTCAGCCACCAATTGTTCTCCCACTTAAAAAGATGAGGCCTGTAATTTTCATCATAGGTACACTTCAACTATGACAGACAAAATGAGAAGAAAAATTCCTGAAAATCACATTGTAGGATTTATTTGCAAATTATGGTGGAAAATAAGTATTTGGTCAATAACAAAAGTATCTCAATAATGTTATATACCCTTTTTTGGCAATGACAGAGGTCAAATGTTTTCTGTAAGTCTTCAAGGTTTTCACACACTGTTGCTGGTATTTTGGCCCATTCCTCCATGCAGATCTCCTCTAGAGCAGTGATGTTTTGGGGCTGTTGCTGGGCAACAGACTTTCAGCTCCCTCCAAAGATTTTCTATGGGGTTGAGATCTGGAGACTGGCTAGGCCACTCCAGGACTTTGAAATGCTTCTTACGAAGCCACTCCTTCGTTGCTCGGGCAGTGTGTTTGGGATCATTGTCATGCTGAAAGACCCAGCCACGTTTCATCTTCAATGCCCTTGCTGATGGAAGGAGGTTTTCACTCAAAATCTCACGATACATGGCCCCATTCATTCTTTCCTTTACACGGATCAGTCGCCCTGGTCCCTTTGCAGAAAAACAGCCCCAAAGCATGATGTTTCCACCCCCATGCTTCACAGTAGGTATGGTGTTCTTTGGATGCAACTCGGCATTCTTTGTCCTCCAAACACGACGAGTCAAGTTTTTACCAAAAAGTTCTATTTTGGTTTGATCTGACCATATGACATTCTCCCAATCTTCTGGATCATCCAAATGCTCTCTAGAAAACTTCAGACTGGCCTGGACATGTACTGGCTTAAGCAGGGGGAGACGTCTGGCACTGCAGGATTTGAGTGCCTGGTGGCGTAGTGTGTTACTGATGGTAGGCTTTGTTACTTTGGTCCCAGCTCTCTGCAGGTCATTCACTAGGTCCCCCCCGTGAGGTTCTGGGATTTTTGCTCGTCGTTCTTGTGATCATTTTGACCCCACGGGGTGAGATCTCGCTAGGAGCCCCAGATGGAGGGAGATTATCAGGGGTCTTGTATGTCTTCCATTTCCTAATAATTGCTCCCACAGTTGATTTCTTCAAACCAAGCTGCTTACCTATTGCAGATGTCTTCCCAGCCTGGTGCAGGTCTACAATTTTGTTTCTGGTGTCCTTTAACAGCTCTTTGGTCTTGGCCATAGTGGAGTTTGGAGTGTGACTGTTTGAGGTTGTGGACAGGTGTCTTTTATACTGATAACAAGTTCAAACAGGTGCCGTTAATACAGTTAATGAGTGGAGGACAGAGGAGCCTCTTAAAGAAGTTACAGGTCTGTGAGAGCCAGAGATCTTGCTTGTTTGTAGGTGACCAAATACTTATTTTCCACCATAATTTGCAAATAAATTCATAAAAAATCCTACAATGAGATTTTCAGGATTTTTTTTCTCATTTTGTCTGACAGTTGAAGGGATGATGATGATATGATGAAAATTACAGGCCTCATCTCTTTAAGTGGGAGAACTTGCACAATTGGTGGCTGACAATGTTTTTTTGCCCCACTGTACATGTACTGTAGTTATTACCACGCATGCGATCCCCACATTGTAGCCTGTACATTGAGTATATTCACTGATCATGTACTCTTCCTTGGCAAATAAAGGTGTGGTTCAGGTATGAATCTCTGACATTATTTTTCAGTCCTATCCAATACCAGGTGTATCAAACTCCATTCTTTGAATGATGCTATGTCTGCATTACAATTACACACTCAACAGTTTTTACTGCTCCTGGGACGTCAATGATTGCACATTGTAACTATGCCATAGACTAGAAACATGATTGATTTGTAATTCATATATACAGAAAAACTATGCATATCTAACTCCATCTGCATTAATCTGAGGACACCCTAATATTCTCTCAGTTCATCACAATTACATAGTGTTTCGTAACTAGCCTTGGGCCGAAGGTTATCATTACATCATTACATTTAAGTCATTTAGCAGACGCTCTTATCCAGAGCGACTTACAAATTGGTGCATTCACCTTATGACATCCAGTGGAACAGTAGTGCATCTAAATCTTTTAAGGGGGGGGGGGGGTGAGAGGGATTACTTTATCCTATCCTAGGTATTCCTTAAAGAGGTGGGGTTTCAGGTGTCTCCGGAAGGTGGTGATTGACTCCGCTGTCCTGGCGTCGTGAGGGAGTTTGTTCCACCATTGGGGGGCCAGAGCAGCGAACAGTTTTGACTGGGCTGAGCGGGAACTGTACTTCCTCAGTGGTAGGGAGGCGAGCAGGCCAGAGGTGGATGAACGCAGTGCCCTTGTTTGGGTGTAGGGCCTGATCAGAGCCTGGAGGTACTGAGGTGCCGTTCCCCTCACAGCTCCGTAGGCAAGCACCATGGTCTTGTAGCGGATGCGAGCTTCAACTGGAAGCCAGTGGAAGCCAGTTATCTTAAGAGTAGTGAGGTGACGATGACGGGACTGGATTCCCCTCACATCAAAACATACCTGCAGACGAGAGAGACCGATGGATAGAGAGCATGATTAAGCCTTTTTCTTTTATTCTAACACGGTCAGTCATCAGGAGGTGAAATGCAAAACTAATCTTGGATCATTAACTCTGGGACTACTACATCTCTATGTATTTCAATGTAAAGCATCTCTTTAACAATATTCCCTGTTGACCTATGATCATGCTGTGCCCTCTGTGTCAGCCAGTTCAGATGCGGGAGGGGTTCACCGACAACTGATATAACCTAGAGGATTTAGGGAGGAGAGGTATGAAGTGAAGGAGAGACATAATTGTGTGTGTGGTCTCACCTGCTATCCACACTAAGTGGACAAAGAGTACTTTATGCTGAAAAACAGACATGAGGACAAATAATGGAAGATAATGTCTAATAATGACATTAAATACCGCTTGATGACTTGATCATTTGAATCAGCTGTGTAGTGCTAAGGCAAAAACAAAAATGTGCACAGATGTTTGGAGCATTCCGTAATGCCACAGCTGGTGAGGTGTCAGTTCGCCTCTACTTAAATGGTGATTATTCCAACTCTGAAATGCTGCAGATCTCATCATAGATGAGGTAGGAACATATCCCACACAGAAGAGGTGGATAGAATTTGACAGGTCAATGTATCCTCCCTCAACTGTGCATGTGAAACAGGTTCTATGTACAACAAGACAGGCAGAGGGGAAAAAGAACACAGAACAGTTTAATTACCTCTGGTTATGGACACTTTTGCAAGGAATAACGCTTCCACGGTCTGTTCCTCGGACAGTGAACATCTAGCAATATCTACATTTTTAACCCCTTGATCAGCTCATACTCAAAGTACAGAAAATCGCTTATTGTTTTGTAGATATGAAAACAATAACTTGAGATCTGACCATTCAATCTAAAGCAGCAGATGTCGTTTTCAGGAGACGTCAATACAGCACAGAAAGCTTAACACCAGACTGGTATTGTGGTTGTTCGTGAGGTGATGGGAAATATGCAATATGGATACAAAATAATATGCTTACCTGTTGTATCTTGAAAAAAAAAGCATTGGAATTTAAAGTGTAATGTTTAACCTATTAACCTTCATTATTTATGTATTACCAGTTGAAGAACAACTCCAATTTTATACTTATTCCTAGACACATTTTAAATTATGTAAGAATAAAGAAGTTTAAATAACTCTTTAGATTTGAAAAAGATAACCTCAACAAAAAAAGAAACCTCACTGTCAACTGCGTTTATCTTCAGCAAACTTAACGTGTAAATATTTGTATGAACATAAGATTCAACAACTGAGACACAAACTGAACAAGTTCCACAGACGTGACTATCAGAAATGTAATAATGTGTCCCTGAACAAAGGGAGGGTCAAAATAAAGTAAACAGTCAGTATCTGGTGGCCACCAGCTGCATTAATTACTGCAGTGCATCTTCTCATGGACTTCACCAGATTTGCCAGTTGTTGCTGTGAGATGTTTACCCCACTCTTGCACCAAGGCACTTGCAAGTTCCCAGACATTTCTGGAGGTGAATGGCCCTAGCCCTCACCCTCCGATCCAACAGGTCCCAGACGTGCTCAATGGGATTGAGACCCGGGCTCTTCGCTGGCTATGGCAGAACACTGACATTCCTGTCTTGCAGGAAATCACGCACAGAACGAGAATTATGGCTGGTGGCTTTGTTGTGCTGGAGGGTCATGTCAGGATGAGCCTGTAGGAAGGGTACCACATGAGGGAGGATGTCTTCCCTGTAACGCACAGCGTTGAGATTGCCTAAAATGACAAGCCCAGTCCGATGATGCTGTGACACAAAACCGCGACTCGTCAGTGTCGAGCACTTCTTGCCAGTCCTGTCTGGTCCAGCGACGGTGGGGGTGTGCCCATAGGCGACGTTGTTGACGGTGATGTAAGGCAGGTCCTCACCAGACAACAGGCCTACAAGCCCTCAGTCTAGCCTCTCTCAGCCTTTTGAGGACAGTCTGAGCATTGGAGGGGTTGTGCATTCCTGGTGTAACTCGGGCAGTTGTTGTTGCCATCCTGTGCCTGTCCCGCAGGTGTGATGTTCGGATGTACCGATCCTGTACAGGTGTTGTTACACGTGTTCTGCCACTGCCAGGATGATCAGCTGTCCGACCTGTATTCCTGTAGAGCTGTCTTAGGCGTCTCACAGTACGGACATTGCAATTTATTGCCCTGCCCACAACTGCAGTCCGCATGCCTAAGGCACGTTCACGCAGATGAGCAGGGACCCTGGGCATCTTTTAGTGTTATTTCAGAGTCAGTAGAAAGGCCTCTTTAGTGTCCTAAGTTTTCATAACTGTGACCTTAATTTCCTTCCGTCTATAAGCTGTTAGTGTCTTAATGACCGTTCCACAGGGGCATGTTCATTAATTGTTTATGGTTCATTGAACAAGCATGGGAAACAGTGTTTAAACCCTTTACAATGAAGATCTGTGAATTTCTTTGGATTTTTACAAATTATCTTTGAAAGACAGGGTCCTGATAAAGGGACGTTTCTTTTTTTTTTTGCTGAGTTTACGATTTGTATCAATGTGGATGAGAGATGGGTGCAGGAGCAAGCAATGCAACGAAGCTGGATCATTCTGGCAATGATACCTGCACCATCTACACTCTGCAAAGACTTCGCCATTGTACACGATGGCCCATTGCTCTGAGACTTCCTTTGACCATTCTAAAGCCCACATGGGGCATCCTTGCATTCCCTGACAGACATATTGTGTTCTTTCATCCTTCTGTAACAATCATGAAATATGATTATATATTGACTGTGAAACAAATAGGACATGGCCTGCTTATGAGTTGCCATGAAAGAAAGTTAGATTAATTCAACTGAAAATGGCAAGAACAGGCATTCGTAGCTAAATGATTTTGTTTAGCTTGAGAATAATAATTGCATGATTTATTATTCTATGGTATGTATGTAATATAGTACAATGTTATGAACCGACACTGAATCGTAGGAGCTATGTAAAAGTTGGATGGAAGAATGCCCAGTGCTGCTTACCTGAGATGCCATCACACAGTCCTTCGTAGTTGTCCGCAGAGTCGAAAGAGCGCGTCCTTGTGGTAGCTTGCAACTCAATGAAGTAAAGTAATTACTTTTTAAATAAGTTACCTTACATGTTTTGTTGGCTACACATGTTTTGTTAGCTACACTGTCCACATAGCATATCATTACCGCAGTATGTACCAGTATGTTAGCTTTCTACCTAACGTTAGTAGTTATACATCAAACTTGACAGTGTATTAACTACAGGCTATCTAACTACCCAACGTTTATGGACTTGATTATTCCTGTCATTCTTAGCTTAGCTAAATGGTATTGTCGGTGTGCGTTCTCAATGGACATTCGGGTGCTTTCGTAAATTCGTTCTGACTATCTACTCCGATTTCAGAGCACTCTCGTCTGAGTGTACCAGAGCTCGGGAATAATGAATTTACGAGCACTCAACACCCGTTGCTTATGGCCAGTGTCAGTAAACGTCGGCAAAAATGTATAATTAAATTGTTTCCTGCAGCACAATTACACTCACCAACTCTCTGGTTAACAGAACATGCCTAACCAGCTCTGCTTGGGTGAGTAAAATGGTCAGAGTGGTCTCATTTGTGTATGGAAGTAACTAGGAAGCTAGCCAACGTTAGCTTGACTGCCTCGGCTCGAACGTCCAGTGTGTTCTCCGAGAGCGAAACGGTCTGAATTTACCCAGAGGGTTTTTCGTTTTTCATGGAATAAAAACACCATAATATGAATCAAATTAAGCAAGTGCCAGTCAACCGTTTGGATACACCTACGCATTCCTGGATGTTTCTATAGTTTTACTATTTTCTACATTGTGAAATAATATTGAAGACATCACAACTATGAAATAACACATATGGAATCAGTTACAAGGACAGCCTACTCCTTCCTCCCCGTTGGGGGATTGAACCCCGGTCTCCCGTGTGTCTGCAATATGGAAGACTATCAAATACTTCTCAGAGATGCCCTCTAGTGGTCAAACTAGCAGTAACAGAAAAAATGGCTGAGAATTAAATGACGTGCCACAGAATGCTGAGGCAGCACGCAAGGTGTGCCACAGTATGACGCAACTTTTAAAGGAGGAACCACTGTACATCTCTGTGCAAAACTGCAAATACACTTGCTTTGCTTAACTCTTTCTCCCTCTCACTCTGCCTCCTCCTTTCCAGGAACCTGGCCCTGGGCGGGGGGCTCCTGCTGTTGCTAGCCGAGTCGCGTGGGGAGGGGAAGAGCATGTTTGCTGGGGTGCCGTCAATGGGAGAGCACTCGCCCAAGCAGTACATGCAGCTGGGCGGACGGGTTCTCCTGGTGCTCATGTTCATGACCCTGCTGCACTTTGACCCCAGCTTTTTCTCTGTGAGTTCTGAGCTCCTGCATACCGATTCAAATCGCATTTGTTCTTTACTTTTAATTCAGCATTTGTTCGAGCCTGCCTGGATGAGGGTGTTTATTTCAATTGTATTTATTTTTTTACTTTTGGGACTTCCATTGGTTTCATTGCGAGCTCAATCAAGCACCTCATGTATTTGAAAAAAACATTTGATTCTATTTGAACCCGGGTCTAAACTGTTTGTCTCAGGCAGTCAGCTTGTATTCCCTTATTTATTAATTAACATTTTATTAAAACTTCTTTTGACTAGGGGTGCCTGGACAATAGTAGTGCACTATATAAAGTATAGGGTGCCATTTGGGATGCAACCATATCAACATGCTTCTGTAATCCTGGTACGAGTTTGAATGAACATTGACTGCTGTCCTACTGTACACCTTCCCCTCATTTTAGATTCTGCAGAACCTGGTGGGCACAGCTCTGATCGTGCTGGTGGCAATCGGCTTCAAGACCAAGCTGGCCGCCCTCACCCTGGTGTTGTGGCTGTTTGCCGTCAACGTATACTTCAATGCCTTCTGGATGGTGCCCGCCTACAAGCCCATGCACGACTTCCTCAAGTACGACTTCTTCCAGACCATGTCGGTGATCGGTGGGCTGCTACTGATTGTGGCTCTGGGGCCCGGTGGGGTGTCCATGGACGAAAAGAAGAAGTTGTGGTGAGACTCGACCCAAGTTACCAGGACCGACAGGACAGGGACCCCCCCCACCTTACTGAACATGGCCTAAGCAGTACGCACCTCTACCCCCCTCAGCACTGTCTCATTCTCAGTCTGTCTGTCTCACTCTCCCTCGCTAACTTTTCTGTGACTGTCCTCCACAGGCACCTTTACAAATGGTTTGCAGTCTTTATTTTGCTACTGTAGCTCGTCGTGACATGGCCATCTCTCGATTTGGGGATATCCAATACATCACTCATGTTTTTTGTCTTTTAAAACAAATATATATTTTAGTGACCAATTTTCAAGGTATTGTCTTTAATGGTGTATTTGTACAATTTATATACTGTAATTCTTTCATGCTTCTTTTGCTATTTTTTTGTGCGCATCTTTTGTCTATGCTTTCAATAATGCCAGCCCTTAACTAAAGACACAACCCACTGTTTTAGAGGACAAGTTTTACACACTTGTGTGTAAATGATGGTAGCTGCTTTTGTGCTGATTTGAGTTAGCACAGAATTACTATATTTATAGTTAGGTAGGTTTCTATGAAGGGGCAAATGCAGTACTTTCTATCAAATATTTTAAGTTAGGATGAACAAGGGATAAAAAAAGTACCTTTTGGCTAGTTGCATAATTTGACAGTTCAATGAACTGGGGCAGCAGGTAGCCTAGTGGTTAGAGCGTTGAGCCAGTAATCGAAAGGTTGCTAGATCGAATCCCCGAGCTGACAAGGTAAAAATCTGTCGTTCTGCCCCTGAACAAGGCAGTTAACCCGCTCTTCCTAGGCCGTCATTGTAAATAAGAATTGGTTCTTAACTGACTTGCCTAGTTAAAATAAAAAAGCATGTTAGCTGCTTTTTACTGTATTTGTCCACTTTCTGAGTTTCTCTGTGCCTTTTCAAATGCCTTGTAGAATCCCATGAACACCTTAAGCCATTTAATGTACAGACACTTTCACATGAGGGGATTTCTATTCTGTTCTTTATTTAAATTTTGTCACAACTATAAGTCCTCATAGCATGTTAAACTATTCCATATGACAAATGTGAGTGCTGTCAATTGAGTCCAAAGTTTACAATTGGTTAATTATAGTATTCTATGTCATCCAGCACAACAGGGCCATTTAGCTTTAAAGCCCTCTATCATTGGTTTCACTTAGTGTTTTTCCATTTATTAAAGTATGAGAAAAATAATGATTTTCTATTTGTTTTTGAATATTTATAAATCATAAACAAAAGCATAAACTCTGGTGTGTTTTATTACGGCTCTGTGTAGATGGCTGTGTTTCTCCGCACAATTTTTTTTCCACCATGAATATCAAGGCTCCCATGATATCAGGAAATAATTTACATTTTGAGGGCAGTCTAAAAGTATGAATTCCCTGTCCTCATAACTCGTGACTGCTAGATTTTCCACTATTCTGTTTCATGATAGGTGAATCAAATATTTAAATGCACTAAAGACCTAAGTTGATAAATGGATACATGTTACATTTTTTATTCTAGTTCAAACCAGATCTTTTTTAAATTTGTAGCTCAACTGTTAATCTTTTAGTTAGTTGTGCCATCTACTGGACAAATCTGAAGTTACGGCCACAGTGGTTTTATTGGCATAACTGAGTAGCCCCGACTCCTCCCACTGACTCAATACTAGCAATCAGGAGTTCATGTCAACGCGGAAGAGACCATGAGGGGGCATCAGTTTAGGTTTGCAATCTCCCAGGCTGTCTCTTTGTCGTCACATTTCAAGGAGTCCGTTTTGTGGTCAGTAGCGAACAAGGCTGCTTCACTAAGCTAGACTGACCTGACCTTTTATGAACTGACAGCTTCCCTTGGCACCAGGCAGTTGAGGTGGGTGTTGTGTGGCGAGTGCATAGTCTGTTAAGCTTCCAGCATAGCCGTGCCGTACCGGCCCTTGTGCTGAAACAGAGGGCCAAACAGGTTGACTGCTGGAGCTGAGTGAACAAAGCAAAAGTGACTTCAGAAAGTACATAAAATGGAGCACACAAAGGATGAACAAAGTGATACCCTGTCGGAAGGGGAAGAATCTTTGTGTCCATTTCAGACAATGGCCACGGATACTAGGTGACACCGCTACTAGATAGAAAAGCAGGACGGATGCAAGTGGACACTGGAGCAGCCATATCTTTTCTGTATACAAGGATAAACTACATCACACCACAGCCCACAAAGAGGAAGCTGAGAACATACACCGGTGAGATTGTTCTAATGAGAGGAAGTGTGATTGTTAGTGACCATGAAACCAGACAGCAAGCTAGACCTGTCCCATACGCCATAAAACCAAAAGTTGAAACTGAGCTAAACAAACTAGTCGAGAGTGGAGTATTGGACCTAGTGAATGGGTTACACCTGTCGTTCCAGTCATAAAAAAAGATGGATCACTCAGACTGTAGTGATTTCAAAGTCACCATTAACCCAGTCTTGACTGCTGAGAAATATCCACTACCCTGCATTGACGACCTCTTTTCTGGTTTAGCTGGAGGACATAAATTCAGTAAGATAGGCCTGACATAAGTCTATCTCCAGATGCATGTGGACCAAGAGTCACAAGAACTGTTGACCATAGTGACTCACAAAGGACTGTACAGGTACCGGAGGCTTCCTTTTGGAATCACCTCAGCTCTGGCCTTGTTTCAGAGATGGATGTGGACCAGATACTGAGCGGGCTCACCGAGGTCCAATGTTACCTTGATCTAGTCATCACCGGCAAAGATGAGCAGGAGCACTTAAGAAACCTGAACGCTACACTACAGAGACTGGAGGAGTACGGACTGAGGGTCCGGAAGGACAAATGCAAGTGTTTCCGGGCTTCTGTTGAGTACCTGGGCCATGTCATCGACAGTTCGGGGCTCCGCAAGGCACCGTCAAAGGGGAAGGCCATTGCGGGAGCTCCATACCCACAGAACTTGCGTTATCTGAGATCATTCTTTGGATTACTGACGTACTACGCAAAGTTTGCCGAATCTAGCTAGCATGTTAAAGCCACTGCATGAACTTTTGAACAAAACCAAACAGTGGAAGTGGACAGACAAATGTGAGGCCTTCAATAAAGTGAAAACAGCCTTCGCTCAATCAGAGGCCCTAACCCACTTCAATCCCAACTTGCCATTACAGTTGGCATGTGATGCATGGCCTTATGACAATGGTGCTGTTTCACACATCATGCCATCAGGTGAAGAAAGGCCAACTGTTTTCGCATCACGGACCTTAAGTAAAGCTGAGAGCAATTATGCACAGATAGAGCGTGAAGCCCTCGCCATCGTGTTTGGAGTTAAAACATTTCATTCGTTTCTGTTTGGCCCGACGATTCACACTGCTGACAGACCACAGACCCCTCACCTCCATCTTTGGTCCCAACACCGGCATGCCGTCGCTCGCAGCCAGCCGCATGCAGCAATGGGCATTACTGTTATCTGCTCACCAGTACGATATCAAGTACAGAAGGTCTGAGCAGCACTGCAATGCAGACAGCCTCTCAAGGCTTCCCTTACCGGTCGCGCACACTGAGCGCTCCCAGGCTAAAATCTTCTACTTCAAGGAAGTGACAAACGCCCCAGTTACGTCTGTCCAAGTGAAAAGGTTCACCCACACTGATCCAGTGACGTCTGAGGTCATGGACATTGTCACTTGTGGGAAAGGAGGAGACCTGTCAGACAGCCTAAATCCTTACCTAGTGAGGAGAAACGAGCTCACAACAGTTCAGTCCGGATGCTCGCTATGGGGCAGGTATAGGAATAATGATGCATTTTATTTTGTAAAGTGGTTTCTTGCATCAAACAACATTTTCAGTCACCTCGTCTGAAAGACAAGTATATAAACAGGTTAATGTCAAGCCCTGCATGTTTGTTTCAAAAGTTTTTATGGAATGTAGGCCTACATTGAACACGACACATTGGCTGCTTCTGTAGGCTGAACGATAGAACAGCTACAATATTTCCATGTTAAAATGTTATGGGATGGATTTTATACATTGTTTTTGATGGTAGGCAACTCTGGTAGGCCTACATTAAGATTAAATAGCCACAGTAGACTACTTGACCACTGTTAAAACAAACTTAAAGTGGTTATCAGTGTTCAGCCATCAGTGTTCACAGTTAATGCGTGCTGGAAGTTGCACAAAATTTTCACAACCTTCAAGTTTGCACTTAGCATACCTGAAATTTGCTCAGTGATGAAAAAACATTTCTGGGAATATTGGTGATAACTCTCTTGTTTTTTGAAAGAAATACTTTCCCCAAAACCTTTTAAATTAAATGTTAACAGCAAAGTAGGCTTACCTAGCAGAAGTACAGTGCCTTGCGAAAGTATTCGGCCCCCTTGAACTTTGCGACCTTTTGCCACATTTCAGGCTTCAAACATAAAGATATAAAACTGTATTTTTTTATGAAGAATCAACAACAAGTGGGACACAATCATGAAGTGGAACGACATTTATTGGATATTTCAAACTTTTTTAACAAATCATAAACTGAAAAATTGGGCGTGCAAAATTATTCAGCCCCCTTAAGTTAATACTTTGTAGCGCCACTTTTTGCTGCGATTACAGCTGTAAGTCGCTTGGGGTATGTCTCTATCAGTTTTGCACATCGAGAGACTGACATTTTTTCCCATTCCTCCTTGCAAAACAGCTCAAGCTCAGTGAGGTTGGATGGAGAGCATTTGTGAACAGCAGTTTTCAGTTCTTTCCACAGATTCTCGATTGGATTCAGGTCTGGACTTTGACTTGGCCATTCTAACACCTGGATATGTTTATTTTTGAACCATTCCATTGTAGTTTTTGCTTTATGTTTTGGATCATTGTCTTGTTGGAAGACAAATCTCCGTCCCAGTCTCAGGTCTTTTGCAGACTCCATCAGGTTTTCTTCCAGAATGGTCCTGTATTTGGCTCCATCCATCTTCCCATCAATTTTAACCATCGTCCCTGTCCCTGCTGAAGAAAAGCAGGCCCAAACCATGATGCTGCCACCACCATGTTTGAGAGTGGGGATGGTGTGTTCAGGGTGATGAGCTGTGTTGCTTTTACGCCAAACATAACGTTTTGCATTGTTGCCAAAAAGTTCAATTTTGGTTTCATCTGACCAGAGCACCTTCTTCCACATGTTTGGTGTGTCTCCCAGGTGGCTTGTGGCAAACTTTAAACAACACTTTTTATGGATATCTTTAAGAAATGTCTTTCTTCTTGCCACTCTTCCATAAAGGCCAGATTTGTGCAATATACGACTGATTGTTGTCCTATGGACAGTCTCCCACCTCAGCTGTAGATCTCTGCAGTTCATCCAGAGTGATCATGGGCCTCTTGGCTGCATCTCTGATCAGTCTTCTCCTTGTATGAGCTGAAAGTTTAGAGGGACGGCCAGGTCTTGGTAGATTTGCAGTGGTCTGATACTCCTTCCATTTCAATATTATCGCTTGCACAGTGCTCCTTGGGATGTTTAAAGCTTGGGAAATCTTTTTGTATCCAAATCCGGCTTTAAACTTCTTCACAACAGTATCTCGGACCTGCCTGGTGTGTTCCTTGTTCTTCATGATGCTCTCTGCGCTTTTAACGGACCTCTGAGACTATCACAGTGCAGGTGCATTTATACGGAGACTTGATTACACACAGGTGGATTGTATTTATCATCATTAGTCATTTAGGTCAACATTGGATCATTCAGAGATCCTCACTGAACTTCTGGAGAGAGTTTGCTGCACTGGAAGTAAAGGGGCTGAATAATTTTGCACGCCCAATTTTTCAGTTTTTGATTTGTTAGAAAAGTTTGAAATATCCAATAAATGTCATTCCACTTCATGATTGTGTCCCACTTGTTGTTGATTCTTCACAAAAAAATACAGTTTTATATCTTTATGTTTGAAGCCTGAAATCCGGCAAAAGGTCGCAAAGTTCAAGGGGGCCGAATACTTTCGCAAGGCACTGTATATCATGAGTAAGTATATCATTTGTATCTATTATTTGCAAACGTTGCCATGAAATGAGCAACAGCAGTACAGATCCATCACTAAGATGGCTCATTTAGATGGCACTTTCTGTCTTCTTCTTCTTCTTCTCTAAGTTTTACTGGTGAATCGCAACCAACTGACAGGTGCATACACCACCACCTACAGTCCTGAGGTCGTGACCATCCTCACACTCATCTATTCTCACTATATTCTAACCCTGGATTTCTACAACATCACTACTCCCATCACCCCCCACCCAAAATACCACCCACTCCCTATTCCCATCCAACCTCTTTGACCCTGTCATGCAAACTCTCCCTTTCTACATCATACAGTTAACAAAATAATAGTACATGTTCAACCGTCTCCTCTCCATTACACATTCCAGTACCATGTTTCCCTATCAATTTCAAAGATGAATTAAATCCCGAATGCCCTAATCTCATCCTATACAACATAACCTCCCTTCTGTTCCCATTTAATGGCAGTATGTCCCGTACAGATTTCCTTGTACTATAAAAAGTCTGCCCTTACTACTTTCCTCCCATTGTCTCTGCCAGCAATCTTAACTAATTATTCCGAATGAGTTATTATTAATATCCATAATATTCTCTTTCACTGCCCTTTTTGCTATTATCTACTATATCATTTCCATAAACAAATGTATGAGCCAAAATCCAACAGAACTGAATTTCAATACCATCCTTAGTCTTCCTATACTCTCAGTGTAGGATGGCCTACCGTAATACCCTTCAGTATGCCAGGGCTATTTTAACTCTTCTAAGGGATAGTGGCATTTCCCCAGTATCTACTTGTAAAGCCTCAACTGGTGTAGTTTTAAATGCACCATCGAAGTGCCTCCGCTTTTATCCTATCAAGGCACAGCAATGATATACAGTAGAGAGAACAAGTATTTGATACACTGCCGATTTTGCAGGTTTTCCTACTTACAAAGCATGTAGAGGTCTGTAATTTTTATCATAGGTACACTTCAACTGTGAGAGACGGAATCTTTTTTGGTGGGTATGATACTTCCAATAGTGGGAGTTGTGGTTATTTTTCTCATCCTCATCCAGGTTAACAAGTGTGCTATTGCCCCAATGTTTGTCAGCTAAAAATCTGATGGCTACGTGACAGGGGATATCATTCGATTCATCAACCGCGTCCTTTTGGAGATGTCAGTGGTGTTCACAAGAATGTGGTGGGGATCATAAAGGTCTTAATTTCACGCCCTGATCTGTTTCACATGTCCTTGTGATTGTCTCCACCTCCCTCCTCCAGGTGTCACTTATTTTCCCCAGTGTATTTATCCCTGTGTTTCCTGTCTCTCTGTGCCAGTTCGTCTTGAATGTTTCCAAGTCAAATGCCCGTTTTCAAGTGCCCGTTCAGGCACGTGCTACTTCCCTTCCCCTGCATCATCCTTTTGATTGTGCCATTGGCCTTCTACCAGGCACTACACCACCTCAGGGTCAGTTGTATTCTCTGTCCGGACCAGAGACAAGCTCTGGAGGAGTACATAGAGGAGTCTCTAGCCAATGGGGCCATCAGACATTCTGCATCTCCTGCCGGTGCAGGGATTTTGTTTGTAGAGAAGAAGGACAAAACCCTGCGCCCGTGCATTGACTACCGGGGACTTATTGATATCACTGTCAAAAATCGTTACCCCCCTTCCTCTCCTCTCCTCAGCGTTTGAACCTCTCCAGGGGGCTACCATGTTTTCCAAGTTGGACCTTCGGAATGCCTACCACCTGGTTCGGAGATGCGAGGGGATGAGTGGAAGACAGCCTTCAACACAGCCAGTGGACAATATGAGTACCAGGTCATGCCATTTGGACTCACCAGCGCCCCCGCTGTCTTCCAGGCTTTGGTCAATGATGTGCTTCGGGACATGCTAAACCGGTTTGTGTTCGTCTACCTGGATGACATCTTGTTTTTTTCCCGATCTGCACAAGAACATGTACTCCATGTCAGACGGGTCCTTCAGCGCCTCCTGGAAAACCAACTGTTCATGAAAGCCGAGAAGTGTGAGTTCCACCGCTCTTCTATGACCTTTCTGGGATATGTCCTTGCTGAGGGTAATGTTCAGATGGATCCTGGAAAGGTGAAAGTAGTGGTGGATTGGCCTCAACCAATGCAGTTGCAACGGTTTCTTGGGTTTGCAAACTTCTACTCCCGTTTCATTCAGGATTACAGCACCATGGAGGCCCGCCTCTCGGCACTCCCCTCTCCCAAGGTATCGTTCAAATTGTCTCCAGCTGTCGACAAAGCCTTTGTGGACCTAAAGACTTGGTTCACAACAGCACACATCCTCATCCATCTGAACCCCTCGCGTCAATTTGTGGTGGAAGTGGATGCTTCGGAAGTTGGAGTGGGGGCCATCCTGTTCCAGCGATCTGCCCAGGACCAGAAGCTTCACCCCTGTGCCTTCCTGTCCCATCGTCTCAATCCTGCTGAGAGGAACTACGATGTTGGCAACCGAGAACTCCTGGCGGTGAAGATGGTGTTGGAGGAGTGGAGGCACTGTCTGGAAGGAGCAGAACAGCCATTCCTGGTCTGAACCGACCATAAAAGCTTGGAATATCTCCGTTCAGCCAAGCGCCTTAACTCAAGGCAGGCCCTCCTGTTTACCAGATTCAACTCCTACCGTCCTTGATCTAAAAATGTGAAGCCTGATGCTCTCTCCCACCTGTACATTTCCTCTGCCACACCCTCGACTTCCGAAACCATTCTCCCTACCTCATGCCTTGCTGCCACTGTGGATTGGGGTATTGAGAACCTGGTTCTCACAACAAATGATTTACTTAAAAATCATACAATGTGATTTTCTGGATTTTTGTTTTAGATTCTGCCTGTCACAGTTGAAGTGTACCTATGATAAAAATTACAGACCTCTACATGCTTTGTAAGTAGGAAAACCTGCAAAATCGGCAATGTGTCAAATACTTGTTCTCCCCACTGTACGTTACTTTAACCCACTAATTAAGAGACTCAGGAAAAAATACAGGAATTTATATATGAAATCCAGTCTTTATAAAAATCTGCCTTGCTTCTTAGATATTTCACGTTGTTCTATTTTTTCTAGTAGTTGTCATATATTGCCTCCAATGTATCAACCATGTAAAAACACTGCCCAGGTATTCGGCCCGAGGATGAAATGAATGACGGTACAGACTAGGCCCGAGTCTTTCGACCCAAATCTGGCAGCCTAAACTGAGCCAAAGCTAACATTTTAGGGACAGAAAGACCCAGCAATGGCCCAAATCTACTCCATTCAAGCCTCCTCCCCCACATCACAAATTATTTGAAATATTTCCATTTGTTCGTTGTTGATCTCGGTGAGCCTTTCCTGTGGGCCACTTGTACAAGCTCTGATTTTCCACCAGAGGTCACAATGTCCTTCTTCTTAGTTGTCTGGTCTCCACTGGGCTGTTTCCTAAGAACAGCTATTTAGCCGTAACCGTGATTGTCTGAGACTGGAGTTTCCTTCTCCTCTTCCTCTAGTAGATGGTCAAAGTTCCAAACTTAACATGCGCAGCTGCAGACTGGCGGTGTCCTGGTCTGGTAAGTTAATTTTCTTCACCTCGTGTTGAGAGTTTGAGTTTCTAACCATTTCACATATGGACCACGGTCTCACGTCTTTCTGGTCTGATATGTTAATTCTTAGCCTGTCCTTTTAAGCACTCTGGCCAAAGGGGACGGCTCCATCCGTCTGACACATCCTTCTGGCCTCATTCGGGGTGTGGCTACTTAATGTGCAAAGGATATGATTAGAAGTTATCTCTTATGACTCCTAAAATCACATTCCTGTATTAACAAAAAAAATGTAATCCATTTTCATATCACATAGACAACGTATTGGATGGAAACTTGACAGATAAAGGGGGTAAACTTCCTAAGTTACAGTATTTGGTTCATACAGTTTTTAATAACATCACAAAATGAAAAGCATTAGTTTTCCACATCTACCCATTGACCATTTGTCACGCCCTGACCTTGGAGAGCTTTTTATGTCTCTATTTTGGTTTGGTCAGGGTGTGATTTGGGTGGGCATTCTGTTATTTTTTCTGTTATTTTTTTGTATTTCTTTGTTTTGGCCGGGTATGGTTCTAAATCAGGGACAGCTGTCTATCGATTGGGAACCATACTTGGGTAGCTTTTTCCCACATTTTTTTTGTGGGTAGTTATTTTCTGTTTAGTGTTTTCTGCACCTGACAGGACTGTTTCGGTTTCATTTATTTATTTTTGTTATTTTGTTATAGTGTTAAGTTACAATAAAAAGGCATGAACACTTACCACGCTGCGCTTTGGTCCGATTCCTCTTCTTCAGACGATGACTCCCGTGAAACCATTTCCCACATTCGGATGTTCGTTTTTGGCTTGTAAAAGTCTGCGAACAAAGACATTCCTTTAGTTCATACCAGAGACACAGACACTCCTCTGCTGTATAAAATTCACGACCGCTGTGCGGAGGTGTGAAAAAGTGGCCCAGCCCTCCCCCACTCCTTCTTCTGTGGGTGAGAGAGGGCCTGGTTATTTGTCAATCATTGCCAAGCTGATCTGATCCTCACGTGTAGTCATGACAGTAATACTATTATATTAAATGTAGTAATATTGCAGCTATCAAGAGAACTATGAACAACATAAACATAAAAAAATACATTTAATTTTAAAACTTGTATTTAAATAGATGAAATTGACTTTGTGTGGCTACCATCCCTCAACAGGTATTATGTATGTACAGTAGCATCTACAATTGAAGTCAAGTTTACAGGTTGGAATCATTAACTCGTTTTCAACCACTCCCCAAATTTCTGTTTCAAATATTTTTATTAAACACACACAAGAATGGTGTATAGGTATACATGACAGGTATACAATTCTTATCTAAACATAAAAGAGCATACAGGAACAACAAGACCCAGAGTTCTGGGTGCAGAGCATATAATACAAAACACGACATACAAAACAAGGACACGTAGAAAGAAAGAGGGAAGATGTCCCCCCCCCTCCCAACTGCTCGGGTGGTAGGGCCAGCACACGCTGCCCAAAGGTAGATTAAAATATTACAATTGAGAGTGCGTTAATAAGTACAAATTCACAGCGCCGACTCGTCCAAGTAGGAGAGGAAAGGCTGCCAGATTTTATCAAAAGTTGATCATTTATTGTTCAGAATATATCTAATTCTTTCTAAGTGTACAGTGTTTGCCAATTCACTGAGCCATAATTTGGTAGAGGGCGCTTCCCTCCTTTTCCAAAACAACAAGATTCGTTTTTTTGCCGAGATGAGACCATACGAGATTAGTTGTTTTTGGGGGTTGGTTAATCCGTTTAGGGACTCAGATACTCCCAGGATTATCAGAAGCGGGTCTGGATCTATTGAAGTCTCCAAAACTTCAGAGAGGATCCTAAAAATTCCACACCAATAACCATGCAAGCTAGAGCATAGGGCAAAGCAGTGGAGTAGTGTACCCTGCGTAGCCTGACATTTATCACATGTAGGGGATGTGTCAGGAAATATCCTATGCAGTTTAGTTTTGGAATAGTGTAATCTGTGTAATACCTTGAATTGTATGAGACGATGTCTGGAATTAATGGAGCATGTGTGGATATACTCCAAGCTCTCTTCCCAGTCTGCCACTGAGATGTCAGTCCCTAGTTCTTCCTCCCATTTTGCCTTGATGGCATCAGTAGAAGGTGTGCTAACAGATTGAAAAGCATCATATAGACACGATATCAGTTTATCTGAAGTGGGGCATATTTTTATGCATCCGTCAAACATGGAAGGTTTAGCATTCCCAAATGTTGGGAGGTGTTTTCTAACGTAGTCTCTAATTTGTAGGTATCTGAAAAAATTACTTCTGGGAAGATTATAAGTTTCCCTCAGCAGCTCAAAGGAAGCAAAGGTCCCTTCTATGTATAAATCCCCTATGGTACTTATCCCCAACTCTCCCCATCGCTCAAAGGTGTTATCAAGGTTAGAAGGGGCAAAGGAGGGATTCCTGGCGACAGGGAGCATGAATGACATTGGTCTGAGCTCAAAGTGGACTTTAATTTGCTTCCAGATTCGGACTGTGCTATGTATTATAGGATTGTTACAATAAAGTGACATCTCCAGATTGACAGGCGACAAAATCACAGCGCCAATATAGAAGGGGTGACACTCCTCACGCTCCATACTAAGCCAGCTGGGTGCCGGGAGTACGTCATCCAACAGAAACGTAACAATGCGGAGGTTAGCGGCCCAGTAATAAAATATAAAATTTGGGAGAGACAATCCTCCTTCCATCTTGGATTTACAGAGGTGTTTTTTACCTATCCTGTGTGTTTTATAATCCCAGATGAAAGGATTGATAATTGAGTCCAGTTGTTTATGAAAGGATTTAGGTATGAATACTGGGATGTTCTGATATAGGTAGAGCAGTTGTGGGAGGAAGACCATTTTAATGGCATTAATTCTTCCGAGCAGAGAAATTGGGAGAGTTCTCCAAAATAGTATGTTTGCTTTGAGTTTTTGTATCAGAGAGGGGAAATTCTCTTTAAATAGTAAGGAGTATTGTTTGGTAACTACAATTCCTAGGTAGGTCAATTTTTCTGAAGATAACTTAAATGGGAGATGTTCTAGCCAGGAGGTATTTTGCGACCGTATGGGCATTAATTCACTCTTGTTCCAATTTATTCTGTATCCCGAGAAGGTACCAAACAAATTGATCACATCAAGAATAGCTGGGATACTAGCCTGGGGTTCTGTTACATAGAGGAGGATGTCATCTGCGTATAGGGAGATCTTATTTAGAGTATCTTTAGTATTATAGCCGTGTATTGCTGCATGAGATCTAATCGTCTGAGCGAGCGGTTCGATAATTAGGGCGAAGAGCATAGGCGACAGCGCACAACCCTGCCTTGTCCCCCTGTTGAGGTTAAATCGGGGCGACAATGATTGGTTAGTGAGTATTCTGGCACAGGGGTTCCTATATAAAAGCTGGATCCAATTTATGAACCTATCTCCAATATTACATTTCTGTAGGACATTGAATAGATAGGGCCATTCAACTTGGTCAAAGGCCTTTTCGGCGGCAAGAGATATGACGGCAAGGTCCACGTTGGGTAACCTCTGAGAATACATAATATTGAAGAGGCGCCTGAGATTGAAGAATGAGTTTCTGTTAGGGATAAAGCCGGTCTGATCCGAATGGACCAATTTGCCAATTAAAGTGCTAAGCCTGTTAGCCAGAGTTTTTGCTAAAATCTTTTGGTCTGTATTAAGGAGAGATATTGGTCTGTATGACCCTACCTCTTCTGGATCTTTACCCTTCTTATGTATAACTGTAATGAACGCTTCGTCCAAAGTAGAAGGGAGAGCTCCATCCTCATTGGCCTGAATCAACATTTTGTGCAGATAGGGGGAGAGCATGTTGCTGAATGTTTTATAGAATTCACCAAGGTATCCATCTGGGCCCGGGGTCTTGCCACTCTTTAGAGATTTAATTGTTTCTCGGATTTCATCAAGAGATATTTCCTTATTCAGGAAGTTAGAATCTTCCTGGTTCAGGGCAGGAAGATTACAGTCCTCCAAAAATGTTTGCATAATTAAGGGGTTAGGATCCGCTTTAGATGTATATAGAGTCTCATAAAACTGCCGGAATCTGTCATTGATGTTTTTGGGGGAAGAGAGTAATTCCCCAGATGCAGATTTAACCCTGTGAATCATTCGGTCACTCACATTTTTTTCGAAGTTGTCTGTCTAATTTGTGTGGTTTGTTACCAAACTCAAAATATTTTTGCTTGGCATAGAGAAAAGATTTAGCAATTTTAGCTGAGAGAATCTGATTATATTCAAATTTTAAAGAGGTAATTTTTTTATGTTTCTCCATAGATGGGTGGCTAGCATTCTCCCTATCCAGTAAGTGAATTTGTCCCTCTAGTTCTTCCAGTTTTCCTCTGTTTTGCCTACTCCTCGCAGCCTGAAAGGAGATGATACAGCCTCTCAGATAAGCCTTCAGTGTTTCCCACAATAATGCTGGGGAGGTCTCTGTGTTGTCGTTGGTATCAAAGAAAAATTTAATTTGGTCTTTAAGATATTCACAGAATGTTGGTTCTGTGAGGAGCTGAGGATTCAACCTCCAGACCCTCTCGTTTGGTACAATGTCACCCAATCTCAGGGAGAAGGTGAGTGGACTGTGGTCCGAGATTATAATATCATGATACCTCACATTACAGGTATAGGGGAGTAGTCTAGCATCCAACAAAAAGTAGTCAATTCGAGTGTAAACCTTGTGAACATGAGAGTAAAAGGAGTATTCCCTACCCGTAGGGTTAGCGATCCTCCATATATCAAATAAGTTTGAATTTTTTATGTAGGTATTCAAGAATTCGATTGAATAGGAGGTAGGGGTTCGCCGGGTAGAGGATCTGTCCAAATATTGGTCTAGCACACAGTTAAGGTCCCCTCCAATGACCAGGTTAGTATGGGAGATATCTGGAATCAGGGCAAGGACTCTTTTGAAAAAAGAGGGGTTGTCAATGTTTGGCCCATAGATATTTAGTAGAGTTACTGAGGTAGAGTGGATTTCTCCTATTGCGATCACATACCGACCCTCTTTATCCGCAATAGTGGTTTTATGTAGAAAGGGAATTCCTTTCCGTACCAGAATCGCTGTGCCTCTCGTTTTGGCAGAGAAGTTAGAGTGATACACTTGCCCCACCCACCTACACTTAAGTCTGCTATGAGAGTTATTCTTCAGATGGGTTTCTTGCAAAAATATAATATCAGACGAGAGTGCTTTCAAGTGGGCTAGGACCTTGCCCCTCTTAATTGGTTCGTTTAAACCCTTGACATTCCAGGAAGTGAATGTAAGCCCCGCCCTCCTCTCGTTTGTAGTTCCTATGGTGGCCTGCATACCATGTAACTTGATAATAAGGTAAGAAAGCGCACCAAACCATCACGATCAGCATATGTAGCACCTACACCCGAGCAGTATCCAACCCACCCCTCCCCTGCAAGCACCTTTACTTCCCACCCTGTTCCCCTAATTTCCCCAACACTTACCCCCCCATCAACCCACATTTAACAGGCATGTACAAACAGGAGAGAAAAAAGGAAAAATAAAAATAATAAACACATTGTCTGGCCGATGCCAAAAAAGCACGGCGCGACCTCAAACAAGAGGTAAAACAAAAATAAAATACCAACTATACGTTCACCTCTCACTATCCTAGAACTTCTACTAACATATGAACTGAGGAGGCTCCCGCGAGTTAAGTGTTCAGTTAGCATCTAATAAACCTAAACAGAATAAGTTGCAACTTAAACATATTGCGCATTTAAGCGTCATCCTGGGTCAATCCCAGAGATAAGCAAGATATAGCCTCAAGATAATATTGCTAAGCACTGCCGGTCAAAAAATAAACCATCCGCAACCGACCTAGTCAGCCGTACCTTTACATACTGTGGGTCAGGAGATCGGAACAAGGATTTGTTAAATTAAACGTTCCCCCCATAAAAAAAAAATATGTTTAATAAAAAATAAGTAAAAATATATACCTTATATATATATATATACATACATACACATACATACATACATACACACATATATATATATATATATATATACACACATACATACACACATATACACACACACACACATATATATACATACACACACACACACATCCATACATATACATGTATGTATACATACCCACACAAAAAAATCATATATATATTTAAAGAATATGTATATACATCCATATGCACACATACACATACAAACATTCATACCCCAGAATAACAATCTACACTGATTTAAAATATACACATACATAATACTAAAATGCTAAGAGAAAATAGTAATAAAGTACAAATAGTAATTATATTTACGCACACCTACACATACATAAGCACTACAGAGGGCTGGTGGGACTCTAGTCGGGAGAGAGGCCCACGGCCAGACAAAGGCAGAACGGCACAAAACATCAACTTGCTAACCAGGCGTCTGCCCCTCCCAACCATCACCCCAGTCCCCTGCAAGCAATAAATAAATGGTATGGTAGTAAGAGTGATGTAAGGATTGTAAAATAAATAACGAAACAAAACAAAAGTGGGGGAATATAAGTATATCCGTCCGAAGGTGTCAGTGATCAAACCTGGAAGTAAAAAATATGCATGTGAAATGAAAGTGAATTTAAAGTTAAATGAGAGCTCTGACCGCCATCCATTGGTCTGCTCAGCGTCTTACATGCTCGGTAGCCCTTGTTGAGCCCGTTTAATACATTTTCACCCAATATGCTATAGTATGGATTCGAGTCCATGAGCAGACCCTAACACGCACTAACAAGGCACTCTAACCTGTACGGGGGATTGGTGTATATCCCCGGATAAACTTCTCTGCGTCCAAAACCGAGGAGAGCCAAATCTTCTCACCGGAAGGCGGGGTAATTCTTAGTCTTGCAGGGAAGAGTAAGGCTGGGCGAAGATGGAGTTTGTAGAGTTTGGTCATGACATCTCTGTAGTCGGCGCGATGCTTTGCCACATCGGGCGCATAATCCTCATAGACACGGAATGGATGCCCTTTATGTGACAGGTTGCCCCTCATTCGAGCTTCACGCAGGATAAGATCCTTGGTCTTGAAACTGTGACAACAGATTATTACTGGGCGAGGACGTTGGCCCGGTCCAGGCACTGGGACAAGGGAGCGATGTTCGCGGCCCAGCTGGGAATCCGAATCCAAAACATCCGATCCCATTGCATCCTTCAATAGCTTGGCGAAGAAGTCGGTAGGGCGAGAGCCCGCCTCTATCCCCTCTGCCAGACCAACAACGCGAAGGTTATTACGTCTGGATCGGCCCTCCAGGTCCACCACTTTCACAGAAAGCCTCTGCACAGTATCCTGCAATGACGAGCATAGCTTCTCTAACTCGTCGATCTACCAGCGTTGAATTCAGAAGCTTTCTCAAGGTCCACAATACTCTGGCCATGCGAAGCGACCGTTCGAATGACGCTCTCAATTTTGGTGTCCAGCTCAGCAATAGTGGCCTTAAGATCCTCAGCTATAGCAACACGTAGCTCCCCAAAAGCACGGGTAAGTTCTGTAAGTGTCACGTTGTTGCATGTGCCTCCCGCCATGTCTGTCTCGTTGTTTAGTGGGGAGTAGGCCTCCACTGTGGATTTATTGTCCTTTGGTCGCTTATTACTCGGCATTTTCATATAAAAAGTTACATCTTGTATTAGAAAGAAACGTTTGTTGTAACAAGTGCCATAAAGTAGGTTAAATTAGATTATTTCGCAAAAAAGTTGCAGGAGCCTCTCACGCACAGCCGTTCACTCCAACATGCTAGCTCCGACCCCCTCCCCAAATTTCTTGTTAACAAACTCCTCCTTCCGGCGCCGACAGAGATGGCCGCCTCGCCTCGCGTTCCTAGGAAACTATGCAGTTTTTTTTTTTTTTTACGTGTTATTTCTTACATTGGTACCCCAGGTCATCTTAGGTTTCATTACATACAGTCGAGAAGAACTACTGAACATAAGAGCAGCGTCAACTCACCATCAGTACGACCAAGAATATGACTTTCGTGAAGCGGACCCTGTGTTCTGCCTTTCACCCAGGACAACGGAATGGATCCCAGCCGGCGACCCCAAAAAACGACTTTGAAAAAGGGGAAAATGAAGCGGTCTTCTGGTCAGACTCCGGAGACAGGCACATCGTGCACCACTCCCTAGCATTCTCCTCGCCAATGTCCAGTCTCTTGACAACAAGGTTGATGAAATCCGAGCAAGGCTAGCATTCCAGAGGGACATCAGAGACTGTAACGTTCTTTGCTTCACGGAAACATGGCTCACTGGAGAGACGCTATCGGAGACGGTGCAGCCAGCTGGTTTCTCCACGCATCGCGCCGACAGAAACAAAAAAAATTCTGGTAAGAAGAGGGGCGGGGGCGTATGCTTTATGGTTAACGTGACGTGGTGTGGCCAAAACAACATACAGGAACTCAAGTCCTTCTGTTCACCTGATTTAGAATTCCTCACAATCAAATGTCGACAGCATTATCTACCAAGGGAATTCTCTTCGATTATAATCACAGCCGTATATATTCCCCCCCAAGCAGACACATCGATGGCTCTGAACGAACTTTATTTGACTCTTTGCAAACTGGAATCCATATATCCGGAGGCTGCATTCATTGTAGCTGGGGATTTTAACAAGGCTAATCTGAAAACATGACTCCCTAAATTTTATCAGCATATCGATTCCGCAACCAGGGCTGGAAAAACCTTGGATCATTGCTATTCCAACTTCCGCGACGCATATAAGGCCCTGCCCCGCCCTCCTTTCGGAAAATCTGACCACGACTCCATTTTGTTGATCCCTGCCTACAGACAGAAACTAAAACAAGAAGCTCCCGCGCTGAGGTCTGTTCAACGCTGGTCCGACCAATCTGATTCCACACTCCAAGACTGCTTCCATCACGTGGACTGGGATATGTTCCGTATTGCGTCAGACGACAACATTGACGAATACGCTGATTCGGTGTGCGAGTTCATTAGAACGTGCGTTGAAGATGTCGTTCCCATAGCAATGATTAAAACATTCCCAAACCAGCAACCGTGGATTAATGGCAGCATTCGCGTGAAACTGAAAGTGTGAACCACTGCTTTTAATCAGGGCAAGGTGACTGGAAACATGACCGAATGCAAACAGTGTAACTATTCCCTCCGCAAGGCAATCAAACAAGCTAAGCGTCAGTATAGAGACAAAGTAGAATCTCAATTTAGCGGCTCAGACACAAGAGGTATGTGGCAGGGTCTACAGTCAATTACGGATTACAAAAAGAAAACCAGCACCGTCCCGGACCAGGATGTCTTGCTCCCAGGCAGACTTAATAACTTTTTTGCCCGCTTTGAGGACAATACAGTGCCACTGACACAGCCCGCAACTAAAGCATGTGGACTCTCCTTCACTGCAGCCGACGTGAGGAAAACATTTAAACGTGTCAACCCTCGCAAGGCTGCAGGCCCAGACGGCATCCCCAGCCGCGCCCTCAGAGCATGCGCAGACCAGCTGGCTGGTGTGTTTACGGACATATTCAATCAATCCCTATCCCAGTCTGTTGTTCCCACATGCTTCAAGAGGGCCACCATTGTTCCTGTTCTCAAGAAAGCTACGGTAACTGAACTAAACGACTACCGCCCCGTAGCACTCACTTCCGTCATCATGAAGTGCTTTGAGAGACTAGTCAAGGACCATATCACCTCCACCCTACCTGACACCCTAGACCCACTCCAATTTGCTTACCGCCCAAATAGGTCCACAGACGATGCAATCTCAACCACACTGCACACTGCCCTAACCCATCTGGACAAGAGGAATACCTATGTGAGAATGCTGTTCATCGACTACAGCTCGGCATTTAACACCATAGTGCCCTCCAAGCTCGTCATCAAGCTCGAGACCCTGGGTCTCGACCCCGCCCTGTGCAACTGGGTACTGGACTTCCTGACGGGCCGCCCCCAGGTGGTGAGGGTAGGCAACAACATCTCCACCCCGCTGATCCTCAACACTGGGGCCCCACAAGGGTGCGTTCTGAGCCCTCTCCTGTACTCCCTGTTTACCCACGACTGCATGGCCACGCACACCTCCAACTCAATCATCAAGTTTGCGGACGACACAACAGTGGTAGGCTTGATTACCAACAACGACGAGACAGCCTACAGGGAGGAGGTGAGGGCCCTCAGAGTGTGGTGTCAGGAAAATAACCTCACACTCAACGTCAACCTCAGGAGGCTGAAGAAATTCGGCTTGTCACCAAAAGCACTCACAAACTTCTACAGATGCACAATCGAGAGCATCCTGTCGGGCTGTATCACCGCCTGGTACGGCAACTGCTCCGCCCACAACCGTAAGGCTCTCCAGAGGGTAGTGAGGTCTGCACAACGCATCACCGGGGGCAAACTACCTGCCCTCCAGGACACCTACACCACCCGATGTCACAGGAAGGCCATAAAGATCATCAAGGACAGCAACCACCCGAGCCACTGCCTGTTCACCCCGCTATCATCCAGAAGGCGAGGTCAGTACAGGTGCATCAAAGCTGGGACCGAGAGACTGAAAAACAGCTTCTATCTCAAGGCCATCAGACTGTTAAACAGCCACCACTAACATTGAGTGGCTGCTGCCAACACACTGACTCAACTCCAGCCACTTTAATAATGGGAATTGATGGGAAATTATGTAAAATATATCACTAGCCACTTTAAACAATGCTACCTAATATAATGTTTACATACCCTACATTATTCATCTCATATGTATACGTATATACTGTACTCTATATCATCTACTGCATCCTTATGTAATACATGTATCACTAGCCACTTTAACTATGCCACTTTGTTTACATACTCATCTCATATGTATATACTGCACTCAATACCATCTACTGTATCTTGCCTATGCCGCTCTGTACCATCACTCATTCATATATCTTTATGTACATATTCTTTATCCCCTTACACTTGTGTCTATAAGGTAGTAGTTTTGGAATTGTTAGCTAGATTACTTGTTGGTTATTACTGCATTGTCGGAACTAGAAGCACAAGCATTTCGCTACACTCGCACTAACATCTGCTAACCATGTGTATGTGACAAATACAATTTGATTTGATTTGATTTGAGAACTATAGTTTTGGCAAGTCGGTTAGGACATCTACTGTGTGCATGACACAAGTAATTTTTCCAACAATTGTTTACAGACAGATTATTTCACTTATAATTCACTGTATCACAATTCCAGTGGGTCAGAAGTTTACATACACAAAGTTGACTGTGCCTTTAAAAAGCTTGGAAAATTCCAGAAGATTGTCATGGCTTTAAAAGCCTCTGATAGGCTAATTGACATCATTTGAGTCAATTGGAGGTGTACCTGTGGATGTATTTCAAGGCATACCTTCAAACTCAGTGCCTCTTTGCTTGACATCATGGGAAAATCAAAATACATCAGCCAAGACCTCAGAAAACAAATTTGTATACCTCCACAAGTCTGGTTCATCCTTGGGAGCAATCTCAAAAAACCCTGAAGGTACCACATTCATTCAGGTACCACATTCATTCAGTACTCAAGTATGAACACCATGGGACCACGCAGCCGTCATACCACTCAGGTAGGAGATGCGTTCTGTCTCCTAGAGATTAACATACTTTGTTGAAAAAAGTGCAAATCAATCCCAGAACAACAGCAAAGGACCTTGTGAAGATGCTGGAGGAAACAGGTACAAAAGTTTCTATATCCACAGTAAAATGAGTTATATAGCGAGTTCTATATGACCTTAAAGGCCGCTCAGCAAGGAAGGAACCACTGCTCCAAAACCGCTATAAAAAAGCCAGACTATGGTTTGCAACTGCACATGAGGACAAAGATTGTATTTTTTCGGAGAAATGTCCTCTTGTCTGATGAAACAAAAATAGAACTGTTTGGCCATAATGACCATCGTTATTTTTGGAGGAAAAAGGGGGATGCTTGCAAGCCGAAGAACACCATCCCAACCGTGAAGCACAGGGGTGGCAGCAGCATGTTGTGGGGGTGCTTTTCTGCAGGAGGGATTGCTGCACTTCACAAAATAGATGTCATCATGAAGGAGGAAAATTATGTGGATATTTTGAAGCAACATCTTAAGACATCAGTCAGGAAGTTAAAGCTTGGTCACAAATGGGTCAAATGGACAGTGACCCCAAGCATACTTCCAAAATGGCTTAAGGATAATAAAGTCAAGGTGTTGGAGTGGCCATCAAAAGCCCTAACCTTAATCCTATAGAAGATTTGTGGGCAGAACTGAAAAAGTGTGTGCGAGCAAGGAGGCCTACAAACCTGACTCAGTTACACCAGCTCTGTCAGGAGAAATTGGCCAGAATTCACCTAACTTATTATCGGAATCTTGTGGAAGGCTACCCGAAACGTTTGACCCAAGTTAAACAATTTAAAGCCAATGCTACCAAATACACTCCATTAGTATTTAACCTGTTGAACCTATGGGGGCGCTGTGTCATTATTGGATAAAAAGACGTGCCCGTTTTAAGCGCAATATTTTGTCACGAAAAGATGCTCGACTATGCATGGAATTGACAGCCTTGGAAAGACACAACTCTGACGTCTCCAAAACTGCAAAGATATTATCTGTGCGTGCCCCAGAACTAATGCAACAGGCAAAACCAAGAGGAAGTTTCATACAGGAAATGCCCCGGATTCTGAAGGCGCTGTGTTCCAATGTCTCCTTATATGGCTGTGAATGCGCCAGGAATGAGCCTGCGCTTTCTGTCTATTCCCGAGGTGTCTGCAGCATTGTGACGTGTTTGTAGGCATATCATTGGAAGATTGACCATAAGACACTACATTTACCTGGTGTCCCGCCCGGTGTCCTGTGTGCGTTATCTGTACGTCCATGCGCGTTCCATTTCTTCAGAATTTAAAGTAAACTGCCACGATGGATTTTATCGTCGATAGATATGTGAAAAACACCTTGAGGATTGATTCTAAACATCGTTTGCCATGTTTCTGTCGATATTATGGAGTTAATTTGGAAAAAAGTTTGCGTTTTAATGACTTATTATTTAATTTCTTTCCTTACCCAAACGCGATGAACAAAACGGAGCGATTAGTCGACACAAATAATATTTTTTGTAAAAACGGAACATTTGCTATCTAACAGAGTCTCCTCATTGAAAACATCTGAAGTTCTTCAAAGGTAAATGATTTTATTTGAATGCTTTTCAGTTTTTTTGTGTAAATGTTGCCTGCTGAATGCTAACGCTAAATGCTACGCTAAATGCTACGTTAGCCATCAATACTGTTACACAAATGCTTGTTTTGCAATGGTTGAGAAGCATATTTTGAAAATCTGAGATGACAGTGTTGTTAACAAAAGGCTAAGCTTGAGAGCAAATAGATTCATTTCATTTCATTTGCGATTTTCATGAATAGTTAACGTTGCGTTATGGTAATGAGCTTGAGGCTGTAGTCACGATACCGGATCCGGGATGGCTCGACGCAAGAAGTTAAACTTCTGACCCACTGGAAATGTGATGAAAGAAATTAGGGTTGAAATAAATCATTCTCTCCACTATTATTCTGACCTTTCACATTCTTAAAATAAAGTGGTGATTCTAACTGACTTAAACTTGACCCCAAAAAAACATATGGGTCAGATGGTTTAGACCCTTTCTTCTTGAAGGTTGCTGCCCCTATCACTGCCAAGCCTGTCTCTGAACTTTTTAACCTGTCTCTCCTCTCTGGGGAGGTGCCCATTGTTTGGAAGGCATCCACAGTGTGTATTTTATTTAAAGGGGGAGATCAAGCTGATCCTAACTGTTATAGGCCAATTTCTATTTTGCCCTATTTATCAAACGTGTTGGAAAACTTCAATAATCAACTGACTGGCTTCCTTGATGTCTATAGCATTCTCTCGGGTATGCAATCTGGTTTCCGCTCAGGTAATGGATGTGTCACCACAACCTTAAAGGTCCTAAAGGATGTCACCATTGCCCTTGATTCTAAGCAATGTTGTGCTGCTATTTTTATTGACTTGGCCAAAGCATTTGATACAGTAGAACGTTCCATTCTTGTGGGCCGGCTAAGGAGTATTGGTGTCTTTGAGGGGTCTTTGGCCTTGTTTGCTAACTAACTCTCTCAAAGAGTGGAGTGTATAAAGTCTGAACATCTGCTGTCTCAGCCACTGCCTGTCACCAAGGGAGTTCCTCAAGGCTCGATCCTAGGTCCCACGCTATTCTCAATTTACATCAACAACATAGCTCAAGCAGTAAGAAGCTCTCATCCATTTATATGCAGATGATACAGTCTTATACTCAGCTGGCCCTTCCCCGGATGTTGAGTTAAACGCTCTACAACAAGGCTTTCTTAGTGTCCAACAAGCTTTCTCTGCCCTTAACCTTGTTCTGAACACCTCCAAAACAAAGGTCATGTGGTTGGTAAGAAGAATGCCCCTTTTCCCACTGGTGTGATTACTACCTCTGAGGGTTTAGAGCTTGACGTCATACAAGTACTTGGGAGTATGGCTAGATGATACACTGTCCTTCTCTCAACACATATCAAAGCTGCAGGCTAAGGTTGAATCTAGACCTGGTTTCCTCTATTGTAATCGCTCCTCTTTCACCCCAGCTGCCAACCTAACCCTGATTCAGATGACCATCCTTCCAATGCTAGACTACGGAGATGTAATTTATAGATCGGCAGGTAAGGGTGCTCTCGAGCAGCTTAGATGGTCTTTACCATTCAGCCATCAGATTTGCCACCAATGCTCCTTATAGGACACATCACTGCACTCTATACTCCTCTCTAAACTAGTAATCTCTGTATACCCGTCGCAAGACCCACTGGTTGATGCTTATTTATAAAACCCTCTTAGGCCTCACTCCCCCATATCTGAGGTACCTACTTCAGCCCTCATCCTCCACATACAACACCCGTTCTGCGAGTCACATTCTGTTAAAGTTCCCCAAAACCCACACATCCCTGGGTCATTCGTCTTTTCAGTTCGCTGCAGCTAGTGACTGGAACAACCTGCAAGAAACACTCAAACTGGACCGTTTTATCTCTATCTCTTCATTCATAGACTCAATCATGGACACGCTTACTGACAATTGCTTTGCCTGATGTGGTGTTGTTTCTACTACCTTACACTTTGTGCTGTTGCCTGTACCCAATAATGTTTGCACCATGTTATGTTTCTACCATGTTGTTGTCATGTTGTGTTGCTGCCATGCTATGTTGTTGTCTTAGGTCTGTCTTTATGTAGTGTTGTGGTGTCTCTCTTGTCGTGATATGTGTTTTGTCTTATATATATATTTTTAAATCCAATTACCCGTCCCCGCAGGAGGCCTTTTGCCTTTTGGTAGGCCGTCATTGTAAATAAGAATTTGTTCTTAACTGACTTAGTTAAATAAAGTTTCAATAAATAAATGACTTGAAATAGATAAGATGGTGGCGTACACTTTTGGATTACTTCATGGGGCAAAAAAGTATTTATTTTAATAACGGAGCATTTTCTAAATTCAAACAGATCCCCTGCAACTGGACATGGACATTTTGAGACATTTCCATGAATCAATGTAGAAAATTCTCTGTTCTACACCAGAGAGTACCTATCTATCAATGCACCAGTCAAGACCCAGGAGGCAGATGGTTGGAGTCTTACAATGTTTAATAATCCAAAGGGGTAGGCAAGAGAATGGTCGTGGACAAAGGGTCAAAACCAAATCAGAGTCCAGGGTCAAAACCAGCAGGACTAGAAAAAGGAGAATGGCGAAAACATGCTGGTTGACTTGACTAAACATACAAGATGAACTGGCACCGAGAGACAGGAGACACAGGGATAAATACACTGGGGAAAATAAGCCACACCTGGAGGGGGTGGAGACATTCACAGGAACAGGTGAAACAGATCAGGGTGTGACACCTATTCTGTAAATCCCAGTAATGGATACCAAAAATCTTTGGTTGAATCACATTATCTGTTGTAACAGTCTGTAGCTACAGATCTCTCGATTGAGACACACTGAACACAGATTTTGTTTTGTATGTTACTTTTAACATATAAGATTTTTGTTTTTGTTTCTTTTTGATTTAGCATTAAGTGTTGTACACTGCCCTGTATTTTAGATGTTGACAAATACACATTTATTGGATATATCTGAATGTCTAACATCTGTTTGGTGCTACAGAGCACTGTACAGCTTATATAAATATATTCTGTGAATCCATAAAGGCAGACCCATTTTGAGGTTTGATCAAAGATCTTTATTTACTTCATGGTCCTTTATCCGGCTTCGGTACACTGGAAATGGTGTTTGGCATGGTGGGCTATGGAAGCAGAGTGCTTGTGGCGGACAATTAGGGCCATTGGGAGCTGCTTTGAGAGGAAAGATATGTCAACAAAGTGAATGGAATGGGGTGGGGGCTGCAGAAGTTGTGAAAAGTCTGTAAAAACAGTTCTTACACAATATGTATTGTTGCGTATGAGAGATTGAGGAGAAATGGGACCTTTTCATCGTTCTCATACACAACAATACATACGGTCTCTAAGCACAACCAAAACCCCCTTCCTCATCTCAAAGAATTATCTGTAAACCTCCCCAAGCCCATTGACTTTGACAGATCGTTCTTCTCAATAGTAGCAGGGGATTTTTGTAGCCGTTTCTTTGTATTGTGTTTTGAGAATCTGCAGAGAGAAGAATGAAGTGGTTGTGTCATTAATGCTATAGTCTTGATTTTATATCTTTCAGTGTCCATTGCAGTTTTTGTCCCACAATCTTCTTGTTCTACATAACCACAAGGTGTGTCCCCTCCCGCATGCGTGTGCAACCAAAATGCCGCCTCTTTGGGGCATTTTTCAGCAGGGCCTGTGGAAGGACACCAGATAACCTGAGTTTTACAAAGAGAAAAGGGGTAGACTAAATTGATTACATGTTCTGGAAGGTACTCTGTGGTCCTCAGGCTACATCGAACTAGCTGTAACCCCATAATACAAACACAAACCCATACAAACACTACCAAATTCATGTGTATACCATGCTTACTGTAAATCTCAGCCGTCAGCTTGTAAATAGTGTAAATGTTTTTGCCAATTTACCTTCACCTTGATTAGGTACCAGCTACAGTAACAGTCAAAAGTTTGGACGCACCTACTTATTAATGGGTTTTCCAAACGTTTGACTGGTACTGTACAACAAAACACACAACAATACACAATTTAATCACCCCACTATTTGTATTGATCTCTATTAGACTGGCTAGCTTAGCACACCTAACATGGACATTTCAATATTGTCAGCTTGCTGTTTGATAGTTAGCATCACTAAATTGGCAGCAAGATTGCTAGCCAGCTGAGAACCAACTAACCAACCATAGACAATTCATACACATTCATCATTCCTACCAACACACAGAGAATGAGTTAGCTAAATCAACAATTCTATTTTTATTAGCATTCCAGACATGGGTGGAATAGATGGCTACCAGATTGAGTTAATCTGATTTAACGTTAGTCGAAAACGAACAGACAAACATGTTTACTCTGCTGAATGTAGCTACCAGTCTAGTAGTGACTACCATGGCACAAGTGAAATTGATTGACAGTGTGTATCCAAAAGATAGATAGCTATATGATTTAGCTGATAGCTTTCAGAGTTCAATACAGGACTGTAACATTTGATAAAGTAGCTAATTTAACTAGTCCAGCTAACGTTACGTTTCCTCTAATCAACAATCTTCCATTTTGTTGTGCAGGGAGAAAACGATTGTATCACAGCACTTCTAAGCTGTCATCTAAATGGATTCCCTATCCATTCAGCCTGAAAATCCCTTTGATAATATTTGGTCACCGTAAGCATCATTCTTGATAGCCACAAACCACTGGCAGCATCAGGGTAAATCTCTGGTAGGTAGAACGGTGAAAGATTTCTAATTTTCATGCTTGTTTGTAATGAGCACAGACAGACAGAACCACACACGGGCATGATGACAAACTTGAGTGAAAAACAAACCATTTTTTCCCCCAGATGTCCACATGTAGCAGGCGTTTGTGTTGTGCTTCAGCTAGGATGCGGAGGTCTTCGTCCTAATAGTCATCCCAGAGCTGGTACATGTAGAGAACAGGGTCCTTTTCATATGTGATGGGCCATCTTGATATGTGACAGGCATCATGGGCCATCTTGATCTTGTTGTTTACAACTTTCACTGTTAACCTATAGGTTGGACACTCGCTCATCATTGAACAACTAGATGCCATAGACGCAGTGGAAGCTGTCGTATTTGACCATGTAGAGGGAGGTGTTGACGATGCCGTTACACTTGGTCAGGTTGCCCTTTCCCTCCTGTTGTGCTCAATCAGCAGGCCCAGCAGGTTTTTAAGGTCTGAGGTCGATGACAGAGACAAACAAACTCTCACTCAGCCTCTTGGACGTAATTTCCATGAATTCACACAATCCCAGGTAGCCTAGTTTCCCGTGAGTAGACCACAGGCATTGTTACCTTGTAGTCCTACCAACAAACAACGTCACACTCTCCTTCCATAACCTCTTTCAACTGCTGCCAGTGCAATTAGCTTTGAAATCATGTTGCACATGTCGTGACTATCATTGATGTGATGACATGCTATTTATAGAATAATTACCTAACGTTTATTTATTACCCAATTAAATTAATCATGTAACAATTAAATAATTAGGAATCTGGGCACCACGGGAAAAGTTTGTTGAAGGAGTTACTGTTTCCCAAATTAACTCAAGAATATATCGGAATATATCGATATTATTACAGTCAATAAATTATCATTTCCTCATATCAGTCTCATTCTGAACATTGTAGACTCCATAAATCTGCACAAACCCGGGTCTCATTGATCATTCAGTACCACACAAATTGATTTGATTATTTATTTGCTAACAAGCTAAATTATAACATAAGATACACATACACACACAGTATAGGTTATTGATTAGAAACCTATATTACAACAGGTCCCTACAACAGGTCCCCAACACAATATGACACGTTTTACACAAGATGGCGAGGTAGAGCAAGAGAGAAAGAGAAACAACACTTGGATACATTTATAAACTACACTTAGTTTATCCCTAATACCTTGCCCCGAACTGCCGCTCTTCTGGGTAAGAAGGTGTCCGCCTCCTTCGGGTGGCCGCCTCCTTCGTTCTCAGGTGTAAGTCTCTAATTGTCCACAAGATGTCACAATGTCCTTTCTCTTAGTTGTCTGTTTCCTTGTAGTTGTTCTGGAAGAGTGGTCTTCTGAGGATGGCTAATCAGCCATGTAGATTATCCCAGCATGGGGATGAAAGCAGTGTAGACGAACGATAACTTGAAAAGAATAACCTGATGGTCCTGCTTGTGTTGTCTTATTAAGGGTCAAAAATGTTCCGCCACTATGTTTCACAGCAGAGAAAACCCCCTAAATTATATTTTTTCAACTTGAAATTAGACTTTTCCCAGTGACTCCAACATTAGAAAAAGTTCAACATTGCCTTTGCTCATATTTCCATGAAAGCTGTACACCACCAGGGTACAAAGATTGTCTTAGGGTCATTTGAACCAGCAGTAATAAAATAATTTACACACCACAAAAACCACAAAGACACACACACACACACACACACACACACACACACACACACACACACACACACACACACACACACACACACACACACACACACACACACACACACACACACACACACACACACACACACACACACACACACACACAATGAGAAATTGAGATGGTGTGCTACTGATTGAAAAATGTCTTATACATGTGCAGCATCTCCACTTCATGACCCCACTCATGACTCAAGTTCACAGACAAAATACAAACAATTTCAGACAAAATTAACATTTCTTGAAAGCATTTTTTACTAATGGGGAATGCAGTCAGGGGCTATAAAGGTGATGCAGATGACAGTCCCCCAAGTTCTCTCTTTGCTGAAGCCATGAGTGCACGTTTCAGTGCCCAACGGGTCGCAGATCTGTTTTTTTTCAGATGTCCAGGAGGAACAAGAGAACAATGATTTAGAAGGGAAGGAGGTATCTGAAGAAGAAGATGGAGAAGAATACAACCCAGAGCACAATGCATCATCTTCAGATGAAGAAGAAATCCCTCAAGCTGAAAGAGAGACATTTTTGTCAAAGAACAGCAAAATAACATGCTCTTGTCACCATATGACAACCAGGACAGGATGGCAGCACAACATGTCATAAGGATGACCCCAGGGCCCACAAGACATGCAGTTGCCCATGCCCAGGACATCGCCTCAACATTCTACATGTTCATCACACCAGCCATCCAAAAAATCATCCTGGAGATGACAAATTTGGAGACAACTGGAAAAGGATGGATGAGATTGACCTGCGTTCCTACAGTGGTTCCTCCTTTAAAAGTTACGAGCTTACACCTTAGACTTAGAGGTACCCAGCGTCACGGCTTCATTGCTCCAGACCATCACAATAGGGGTTAGAGCACTAATTATGCATTTGGGTCCCAAGGTTTTTATTTGACCAATCATATCGAGTGGTTCCAATGATGAATTTTACACGAGCCACCCGTCCCTGGTGACTTTCTTCAGCAAAGATGGCTGACAAAACATTACGGGGGAAGCAATTGTAAGTAATTATAACATCCTAACGAGTCAATTTAAAAATGTACAATTGAGAGGAATATATTAGTTAATGTAGAGACAAACGATTGTGCATATTTTTTTGTCATGAAGTTAATTTACAAAAATCGCTATTTAGCTGACTAGCTAACATGAGCCAGCTAGCTAAATGGTGTAAAGACATGAGTATGACATTGTAATTCATGTAGTTTGTTTTAGGGACTCCTGAGAAAACCAGCAAACCAGGCTGTCGTCTTGGGAAACAGTGGATGTAAAGAATCTAGCTAGCTAAAGCATTTACTGCAAATTGAATGTACGATTGTGTAAGCTTGCCTTGCAATGCAGCTGAAGTAACATAGCTAGCTAACTATTTACTTGTTTACTGTGTAGTGGAGGATAAAACAACTGTATGCCTATGGATGTGTAGCTAGCTACAGTATGTAGCCGATCTGTGTATGGACCCTAAAACGTTTGGTATGAATGTTAGTTCAGAACCTATGAACCTCAGCTATCATAGTTGTTGTATCATCTTCAAGTCTGAATGGCATTAATTATGCCTATGGATTGAGTAGAATATAATAACTTTGTGCCAAGGATGCAAGTCCTATATACATGTACTGTATTTATTACCACGCATGAGATACCCACATTGTAGCCTGTACATTGAATATATTCACTGATCATGTACTCTTCCTCTGCAAAAAAATGTTTGGTTCAGGTATGAATCTGAGACGTTCTTTTTCAGTCATATCCAAAAACAGGTGTATCAAACTCCATTCTTTGAATGATGCTGTGTCTGCATTACAATTACACACTTAAACAGTGTTTACCACTCCTGCTCCCGGGACATCAATGATTACACATTGCAACTATGCAATAGACTAGAAACATGATTGAAGTAAAGGCTGATTTGTAAATCATATATGCAGAAAAAAAACTATGCATATCTAACTCCCTTCATCCGCATTAATCTGAGGACACAGAATAGTACTTCAATGAGATACTTAATTTCAATGAGTGGAGAATGTGAAACGCTTTATTGAAAGAAGTTCATTATCCAGGTGTTATAAATACATAATACATGCATTATAATTATGATAATTGTAATATTATAAATACATGTTCAATGCACATATGGTGTACATTATAAAACAAGGAAGAAAGACGAGTTGGGGAGCGAGGTATAAAAGACAGAGGGAAATATGTAAGAACAGAGGCAGACAGCATATCATTCATGAATTACAGTGCTACCATTTACATTTTTTTACATTTAAGTCATTTAGCAGACGCTCTTATCCAGAGCGACTTACAAATTGGTGCATTCACCTTATGACATCCAGTGGAGCAGCCACTTTACAATAGTGCATCTAAATCTTTTAAGGGGGGGGGGGGTGAGAGGGATTACTTTATCCTATCCTAGGTATTCCTTAAAGAGGTGGGGTTTCAGGTGTCTCCGGAAGGTGGTGATTGACTCCGCTGTCCTGGCGTCGTGAGGGAGTTTGTTCCACCATTGGGGGGCCAGAGCAGCGAACAGTTTTGACTGGGCTGAGCGGGAACTGTACTTCCTGTACTTCCTCAGTGGTAGGGAGATCAGTAAATGATCACTAAATAATGATCAGTAAATGTTGCCGAGCCAAATTGATGAGGAGAACGACTGTCAGTTTCAGCATCAATAATGGTGTGTCCCACCCTCAGTCTAACGGGGTATCCAGAGCTGCATGTTCCCTTCTTCCAGCTACAGCCTATTGGGAAAACACTATAATTGACACATGTTGACATTCCCAGATAGGATTCATTCAATTGTGGTATGGAAATATTGCCTGGATTGTGACAATGACAGGTCCTAAATGGGGTTCGCCGGGGTTGGACTTGAATAGGTTCTGGTACACGGGATCTAGGTTCTAAGATTATTCTACTACACCAATGTGAACAATCAAATCCCCCCCCTAAATCTTTTGTTGATGACAAATTACCATTAATGCATTTATCCCTCAGTGTTCTACCTAGTGAAGGTTAACCCCTACTATTCTCTCAGTTCATCACAATTACATTGTCTCTAGCGGTGTCTCCTAACCAGCCTTGGGTCCCCAGTTGGCCTGAAGGTTATCTTAAAAAGAACGGGTGAGATGGCAATGATGGGACTGGCTTCCTCTCTCACGTCAAAACATACCTGCAGATGAGAGACAGGTGGATAGAGAGAGCATGATTAAGCCTTATTTTTTAAATTCTAACAGGTCAGTCATCATAATCATCAGGAGGTGAAATGCAAAACTGATCTTGGATCATTAACTCTGGGACTACTACATCTCTATCTGTATTCGTGTATTTGTGTGTAGTGCTAAGGTGCAGTGCTAAGACAAAAACAATAATGTGCACAGGTGTTTGGAGCATTCCGATATGCCACAGCTGGTGAGGTGTCAGGTTCGCCTTTGTGCTTAAAGGGTGATTATTCCAACTCTCTGAAATGCTGCAGATCTGCCCGCAGACGAGGTAGGAACACATATCCCACACAGAGGTGGATAGAATTTTGCACGCCCAATTTTTCAGTTTTTGATTTGTTAAAAAAGTTTGAAATATCCAATAAATGTCGTTCCACTTCATGATTGTGTCCCACTTGTTTTTGATTCTTCACAAAAAAAATACAGTTTTATATCTTTATGTTTGAAGCCTGAAATGTGGCAAAAGGTCGCAAAGTTCAAGGGGGCCGAATACTTTCGCAAGTCACTGTACCTCTGGTTGTGGACACTTGCCAGTAATAAAGCTTCCAAGGCCTGTTCCTCGGACAGTGAACATCTGGCAATATCTACATTTTCGACCCCTTGATCAGCTCGCACTCTGAAAGTAAAGAAAATAGCTTATTTTTTTTAGATATGAAAACAATAACTGAGATTTGTGTGATTTGGATTAATCCCCTCTACCACACGGAACCCCACTAATCTACTGACGGAACGCAAGAGGTGGCTAATAACAGACCTCCATCCTATGCTAGCTTGCTACCGATGGCCTGGCTAGCTGTCTAAATCGCCATGTGTCCAACCAACCTCTCCACTCACTGGACCCTTTCGATCACTCGACTAAGCATGCCTCTCCTTAATGTCAATATGTCTTGTCCATTGCTGTTCTGGTTAGTGTTTATTGGCTTATTTCACTGTAGAGCCTCTAGTCCTGCTCACTATACCTTATCCAACCTATTAGTTCCACCACCCACACATGCAATGACATCTTCTGGTTTCAATGATGTTTCTAGAGACAATATCTCTCTCTTCATCACTATCATCACCTAGGTTTACCTCCACTGTATTCACATCCTACCATACCTTTGTCTGTACATTATACCTTGATGCTATTTTATCGCCCCCAGAAACCTCCTTTTACTCTCTGTTCCAGACGTTCTAGACGACCAATTCTTATTGCTTTTAGCCGCACCCTTATTCTACTCCTCCTATGTTCCTCTGGCGATGTAGAGGTGAATCCAGGCCCTGCAGTGCCTAGCTCCACTCCTATTCCACAGGCGCTCTCTTTTGACGACTTCTGTAACCGTAATAGCCTTGGTTTCATGCATGTTAACATTAGAAGCCCCCTCCCTATGTTTTTTCTATTCACTGCTTTAGCACACTCTGCCAACCCGGATGTTCTAACTGTGTCTGAATCCTGGCTTAGGAAGACCACCAAATATTCTGAAATTTTAATTCCAAACTACCAAATTTTCAGACAAGATAGAACTGCCAAAGTGGGCTGTGTTGCAATCTACTGCAAAGATAGCCTGCAGAGTTCTGTCCTACTATCCAGGTCTGTACCCAAACAATTTGAACTAAAAACAAGTCTCTCACCGTTGCCGCCTGCTATAGACCACCCTCTGCCCCCAGCTGTGCTCTGGACACCATATGTGAACTGATTGCCCCCCATCTATCTTCAGAGCTCGTGCTGCTAGGCGACCTAAACTGGAACATGCTTAACACTCCAGCCATCCTACAATCTAAACTTGATGCCCTCAATCTCACACAAATTATCAATGAACCTACCAGGTACCTCCCCAAAGCCTTAAACACGGGCACCCTCATAGATATCATCCTAACCAACTTCCCCTCTAAATACACCTCTGCTGTCTTCAACCAAGATCTCAGCGATCACTGCCTCATTGCCTGCATCCGTAATGGGTCAGCGGTCAAACGACCTCGACTCATCACTGTAAAACGCTCCCTGAAACACTTCAGCGAGCAGGCCTTTCTAATCGACCTGGCCGGGGTATCCTGGAAGGATATTGATCTCATCCCGTCAGTAGAGGTTGCCTGGATATTTTTTTTAAATGCCTTCCTAACCATCTTAAATAAACATGCCCCATTCAAGAAATTTAGAACCAGGAACAGATATAGCCCTTGGTTCTCCCCAGACCTGACTGTCCTTAACCAACGCAAAAACATCCTATGGCGTTCTGCAATAGCATCGAACAGCCCCCGTGATATGCAGCTGTTCAGGGAAGCTAGAAACCATTATACACAGGCAGTTAGAAAAGCCAAGGCTAGCTTTTTCAAGCAGAAATTTGCTTCCTGCAACACTAACTCAAAAAAGTTCTGGGACACTGTTAAAGTCCATGGAGAATAAGAACACCTCCTCCCAGCTGCCCACTGCACTGAAGATAGGAAACACTGTCACCACTGATAAATCCACCATAATTGAGAATTTCAATAAGCATTTTTCTACGGCTGGCCATGCTTTCCACCTGGCTACTCCTACCCCGGTCAACAGCACTGCACCCCCATCAGCAACTCGCCCAAGCCTTCCCCATTTCTCCTTCTCCCAAATCCGTTCAGCTGATGTTCTGAATGAGCTGCAAAATCTGGACCCCTACAAATCAGCCGGGCTAGACAATCTGGACCCTTTCTTTCTAAAATTATCTGCCGAAATTGTTGCCACCCCTATTACTAGCCTGTTCAACCTCTCTTTCGTGTCGTCTGAGATTCCCAAAGATTGGAAAGCAGCTGCGGTCATCCCCCTCTTCAAAGGGGGGGACACTCTTGACCCAAACTGCTACAGAACTATATCTATCCTACCATGCCTTTCTAAGGTCTTCGAAAGCCAAGTCAACAAACAGATTACCGACCATTTCGAATCTCACCATACCTTCTCTGCTATGCAATCTGGTTTCAGAGCTGGTCATGGGTGCACCTCAGCCACGCTCAAGGTCCTAAACGATATCTTAACCGCCATCGATAAGAAACATTACTGTGCAGCCGTATTCATTGATCTGGCCAAGGCTTTCGACTCTGTCAATCACCACATCCTCATCGGCAGACTCGACAGCCTTGGTTTCTCAAATGATTGCCTCGCCTGGTTCACCAACTACTTCTCTGATAGAGTTCAGTGTGTCAAATCGGAGGGTCTGCTGTCCGGACCTCTGGCAGTCTCTATGGGGGTGCCACAGGGTTCCATTCTTGGACCGACTCTCTTCTCTGTATACATCAATGAGGTCGCTCTGAGCTGCTGGTGAGTCTCTGATCCACCTCTACGCAGACGACACCATTCTGTATACTTCCGGCCCTTCTTTGGACACTGTGTTAACAACCCTCCAGGCAAGCTTCAATGCCATACAACTCTCCTTCCGTGGCCTCCAATTGCTCTTAAATACAAGTAGAACTAAATGCATGCTCTTCAACCGATCGCTACCTGCACCTACCCGCCTGTCCAACATCACTACACTGGACGGCTCTGACTTAGAATACGTGGACAACTACAAATACTTAGGTGTCTGGTTAGACTGTAAACTCTCCTTCCAGACCCATATCAAACATCTCCAATCCAAAGTTAAATCTAGAATTGGCTTCCTATTTCGCAACAAAGCATCCTTCACTCATGCACCCTTGTAAAACTGACCATCCTACCAATCCTCGACTTTGGCGATGTCATTTACAAAATAGCCTCCAATACCCTACTCAACAAATTGGATGCAGTCTATCACAGTGCAATCCATTTTGTCACCAAAGCCCCATATACTACCCACCATTGCGACCTGTACGCTCTCGTTGGCTGGCCCTCGCTTCATACTCGTCGCCAAACCCACTGGCTCCATGTCATCTACAAGACCCTGCTAGGTAAAGTCCCCACTTATCTCAGCTCGCTGGTCACCATAGCATCTCCCACCTGTAGCACACGCTCCAGCAGGTATATCTCTCTAGTCACCCCCAAAACCAATTCTTTCTTTGGCCCCTCTCCTTCCAGTTCTCTGCTGCCAATGACTGGAACGAACTACAAAAATCTCTGAAACTGGAAACACTTATCTCCCTCACTAGCTTTAACCTCTTCAGTCGACCCTCTACTTTTTTGAACATTCTGTTAAAAATCGCGCAACATTTCAGCGCCCTGCTACTCATGCCAGGAATATGGTATATATGCATTTGCTTAGTCTGTGTGGATAGAAAACACTCAGACGTTTAAAAAACTGGTTAAATCACTGCTGTGGCTTTACCAGAACGGCATTTACATCGAAAAGCACAGGAAAAACTGATCACTGAAAATGGGGAAAATATATCCATGCGCTACTTGAACCCATTGATAAACGTGAACCACAATTAATTGACTGAGGTTGCAGTACCTACAGCTTCCACAGGGTGTCTAGAGTCTTGTCATTTCCCTTCGAGTTTTTTCTTGGTCAAACACATACAGGACACCGTATCTAATCCGGTCTAGGACCGGATATTTTCGTTGAGTTTCTAGCCGGACATTTTTCCAGACGGACAGCTAATGATCTTTACATCGCCTCCTGATGAATTTTATCGCTTATTAACGTTTACTAATACCTAAAGTTGCATTACAAACGTATTTCGAAGTGTTTTGTGAAAGTTTATCGTCGTCTTTTTGAATTTTAAAAAATGACGTTACGTTTTGAAACAATGTTTTTTTCGTTTATCACACAGTCTACATATAACGATATCTAGGCTTTATATGGACCGATTTAATCGAAATAAAGACCCAAATAGTGTTTATGGGACATCTAGGAGTGCCAACAAAGAAGATGGTGAAAGGTAATGAATGTTTTCTATTTTATTGTGCGGTTTGTGTAACGCCGAAATGCTAATTATTTTGTTTACGTCTACCTGTGGGTCTTTTGGGGTGTTGCATGCTATCAGATAATAGCTTCTCATGCTTTCGCCGAAAAGCATTTTAAAAATCTGACTTGTTGCCTGGATTCACAACGAGTGTAGCTTTAATTCGATACCCTGCATGTGTATTTTAATGAACTTTTGAGTTTTAACTAATACTATTAGCATTTAGCGTAGCGCATTTGCATTTCCAGAGCTCTAGTTGGGACGCAAGCGTCCCGAGTAGAAGCAACAGGTTAAGCACCAACTGTCAGAGCAGCTCACAGAGTACTGCACCTGTACATAGCCCACCTATAATTTAGCCCAAACAACTACCTCTTTCCCAACTGTATTTAATTAATTAATTTATTTTGCTCCTTTGCACCCCATTATTTTTATTTCTACTTTGCACATTCTTCCATTGCAAAACTACCATTCCAGTGTTTTACTTGCTATATTGTATTTACTTTGCCACCATGGCCTTTTTTGCCTTTACCTCCCTTCTCACCTCATTTGCTCACATTGTATATAGACTTGTTTATACTGTATTATTGACTGTATGTTTGTTTTACTCCATGTGTAACTCTGTGTCGTTGTATCTGTCGAACTGCTTTGCTTTATCTTGGCCAGGTCGCAATTGTAAATGAGAACTTGTTCTCAACTTGCCTACCTGGTTAAATAAAGGTGAAATAAAAAAATAATAAATAAATAAATATGACCGTTCAATCTAAAGTAGCAGATGTCATTTTCAGGATACATCGATACAGCACAGAAATCTTAACACCTAGACTGGTATTGTGGTTGTTCATTAGGTGATTGGAAATATGCAATATGTATACAAAATAATATACTTACCTGTTGTATCTTGAAAAAAATCAGTTGAATTAGATGTGAAATTTTTACCTATTAACCTGCTTCATTATTTCTTTATTATCAGTTGATGGAAGAACAACTCCAATTTCATACATCATTGAAAATTTGTCTACGAATAAGAATAAAAAAGTTAAAATAACTTCTTAGATTTGATGGAGACATTATACATCTTAGTTCCTTTGATTTGTATCAATGTGGACGAGAGACAGGGGAGCAGGAACAGAGTATTTTTCATTGCAATGAAGCTGGATCATTCTGGCAATGATACCTGCACCATCTACACGCTGCAAAGACTCCCTATCTCTTCGCCTGTCACAATGTTCGTAATAATGATCGAACCAAGGCGTAGAGTTCCACATACTTTTAATGAATAAAGTGAAACTTAAGCAAATACAAAACAATAAAGAATAAACTAATCGTGACGACAATGCAGTGCTAACAGGCAACTAAACATAAACAATATCCCATCACCCACAGGTGGAAAAAATTCTACTTAAGTATGATCCCCAATTAGAGACAACGATAACCAGCTGCCTCTAATTGGGAATTATACAAATCACCAACATAGAAAATATAAACTAGAACAACCCCCCAGTCACGCCCTGACCTACTCTACCATAGAAAATAAAAGCTTTCTATGGTCAGGACGTGACATCACCATTGTACACTATGGCCCATTGCTCTGAAACTTCCTTTGGCCATTCTAAAGCCCGCATGGGGGCATTCTTTCCTTATGGTGCTGACTTTCTGGTCTACCTCTTCATCTGACATATCAGAATAGCATTCCCTGACAGACATATTGTGTTCTTTCATACTTCTTTAACAAAAGCTAACTGTTACACTGTCATGAAATGTCATGAAATATGATTATATTTTGACTATGAAACAAATAGGACATGGCCTGTTGCCATAAAAGAAATTTAGATTAATTCAACTGAAAATGGCGAGTACAGGCGTTCGTAGCTAAAATCATTTGGTTAGCTTGAGAATAATAATTGCATGATTTATTATTCTATGGTATGTATGTATGTAACATAGTACAATGTTATGAACCGACACTGAATCGAAGGAGCTATGTAAAAGTTGGACGGAAGAATGCCATCATCACACAATCCTTCTTCGTAGGTGTCCGCTATGACTTCCTTTGTGTCGGAAAGAACAGTATTGGTTGTAGCCAAACTGACACTCAAAAATTGCCAAAATGGAGGGTGGTTGATAACAAAATTAAATTGGAGTTTTGTTTTCAAATACATTTTTTTGTTCTCAAAATATTTTTGGGGAATTACAATGCATAATAAATGCTGTATTACAAAATATTTGACTGCAACATTTTTTTCTTCGTTTTTGCTTTCAGAACAATTGTTTTTGATTGAAAATAAAAAAGTTTTGCACTCAACAAGACATCCATTTGTTGCAAATTGGGGAGGGGGGCAAATAGCTGAACAATAGACTATTCAACCTTTACTAAAGAATAGTCTAATAGCCGAGCTAGGTGTGGAAAAAAAAGTCCTATCACAGACCAGATTTGCCCTAACAACCAAGGGGGAGATAGAGCACTGATTATACTTTTGGGTCCCAATGCACTACGTTACAGAATATAATGCAATTTAAACCGTTACTTTAGACAACTGCCTTTGTATTGGAAGATGTTTATACTTTTGTTTTATAGATTATGGAAAATAGATTGCCATGTTGGCAGTTGGATAATTAATAATTAACTGATATTTGTGCACGACTTCAAATGAAACAAGCATTGAGCAGGTTTTGAACCCTCAACCTTCTTGCCCGAAGTCCAGCGCACTATCGACTGTGCACCAAAAGCATGGTCGAGCCGCAGAGTTGATAGAGCGCGTCTTCGCGGTAGCTTGCTACTCAATGTAATAAAGTCATGACTTTTCAAACAAGTTACCTGTCACGTTATGTTGGCTGACAATTAGTTCGCAACGCTGTCCTTATGAACCATGTAGCATATCATTACAGCAGTATGTACCGGTATGTTTAACTATCTACCTAACGTTAGTAGTTATACATCAAACTTGACATCTAGTTACCCAAAGTTTATTGACTTGATTATTCCCATCATAAATGGTATGGTATAGTCGTTGAGCGTTCTCAATGGACATTCGGGTGCTTTCATATATTCGCTCTGGCTATCTACTCTGAGTGCAGAATAATGAATTTACGGGCGCTCAACACCTGTTAAATATGGCCAGTGTCAGTAAACGTTGGCAAAATAGCATAATTAAATTGTTTCTAGCAACACAGTTACAGTCAACAGCGCTCTGGTTAACTCGAAAACTGCCTAACCAGCTCTGCTAGGGTGAGTAAAATGGTCAGAGTGGTCTCATTTGTGTCTGGAAGTAGCTAGCAAGCTAGCCAATGTTAGATTGGGTGCTTGATTGTCGTTCTAAGGCCAAAACACTCAAATCAACCCTACAAAGTGAGAGCGAAATGGTCTGAATTTACAAACTGACAATCTGACAACGCTCTGAATTTATGAGCGTCACGTTGTACAGCGCCATATTTTCCGTTCCATCCTAACAGAAACCCAGAGGGTTTTTCATTTGCCATGGAATAGAAACACCATAATATTAATCTAATGAATTAATCAAGTAACAGTCAAAAGTTTGGACGCACATACTCATTCCAGGATTTTTCTATATTTTTACTATTTACTACATTGTAGAATAATAGTAAAGACATCACAACTATGAAATAACACATATGGAATCAGTTAAGAACTAATTCTCATTTACAAGGACAGCCTACTAATTCCTCCCCGTCGGGGAATTGAACCCCGGTCTCCCGCGTGCCCTCCCCGTCTCTTGTAATGCCAATATGGAAGACTATCAAATTCTTCTCAAAGATGCCCTCTGGTGGTCAAACTAGCACTAACTTGCAGTAACAGAAAAAGTGCCTGACAATTAAACGACGTGCCACAGAACGCTGCGGCAGCACTCAAGGTGTAGTATGACACAACTTTTAAAGGAGGAACCACTGTATGTAGCACGCGTCTGTCTATTGGAGCTGGCCAGTATGTCTAAGTAATTGTGTCAAATGCAGCTTTTTTTAAATGTGTCGTAAATGTAAATCTGCATAAACCTAATGTCAAGTTAAAGTGTACTGTTAGCTAGCTAACGTTACCTGGCTGGCTCGCTAGCTGATGTTATGTATGCTCTCCACTTTCTGGAGGACTGAGTTTTGAAATCAGTGAAATTCGAGTATGATAGCTAAGGAGATGGAGAAAACACCAGTCTGGATTACATTGTCAATCTAAGGCAACCATGCATGGCATCAAACACGTCCAACCATGATGTATACTGGTAAGATAATCTAGCTAGCTACATTTTCAGATATTACACGTTTCTAATTTTGACAGAAAGTGGTGTCATTTCAAGTGTACTGTTAGTTAACTAATGTTAGCTTACTGGTTCGCTAGCTAACGTTGGGTATGATCTTATTCATCGTATCGCAGACACATTTGCTTGACTAGTTATAGCCATAGGTCCTGGTTGGTTAATGTCTGTAAGATAGAGTGGTATAAGATATCTGCTCCATTTTTGGAGCACATGTTGACAAGATTTTGGGGAATCACTGGAGGGGAATATTGATCAACTGAGAATCTCAGTGTACAGCTCAATAAAACAATAGGCGTTTTGTTACAAAAATGTCTTCACAATAATTGCCCAGAGGCCAATGGTCATGAACCCAGAGACCCTTAAGGACATTGTCTAGGGGGTCCTGGGACGTTTAACATTTGACGAGTCCCCCTCTACGGAGAGGACTGATAGCCCCCTCCAGCGCCCTATGACCCTGTTCACTGACATCAGGAAAGACCTGCAATGTGAGGTGGGTAATTGCAGCCACATTTGGTTAGGTATGAGCAATGTTTTCAGCAACGAGGATGTCATGAACGACATTGTAGACACTGCCACCAACAGACTGTCGCTACGCGTGGAGTCGAACAGCATGGCTCAAGGCATGGCATCCCTGATTATGTTGGCTGCAGGAGCATAAAGGGCCCGACTACCGCATGCAGGGCCCCCGGGCACCGACCTCCATCTGAAATTCTGGGGCTCCAACCTAAAACCGATTTTTGTTTTGGGAAAACATAATTTTGGGTGGGGAAACAGCTAACTACTTGCATTGCAACACAATTTGTGAAGAAAAAATGTGTGGTTTTACAATGCTATTTTACACATTTTGTCATGAGGCTAATAGAAATGTTGCCGTCTTAAAGCTAATTTCCTGTATTTCTACACCTTTTGCCATTGGTCAGAGAGGATGACTGTGCTGTGTTATAGCTCATCTCATGCTATTGTTTACATTTTGCCATGAGGCTGAATGAAAATGTTGAATTTTTAAAGCTAATTTCCTGCTATTTTACACATTTTGCCACGAGGCTGCAAGAAACACAACCCAAAAGAATCGGGGCCCTGGGGCATGTGCCCTGCATGCCCATTAGGTAATCCTGTCCCGGGAGTATGTTTGACCATGCTAGCATGAAGAGCTTTGGAAGTGGAAGCTCTTGCACTGTGGGAAGAGATGTAGACCCCACTAAGAGGCTCCTGGAACAAGGGTTTAGAGTGGACATCACTGGGGTGAACGCGGACTCCCGGCCGCAAACCTAAATCTATGTTGGAGGATCTGGGTGGGCAGCTCTGGTTCTGGATGCCGACCTCCTTCTTTACACGGAGTCCGCTCTTGTAGCACTGACCCGTGGATCCTCGCCGGAGGCTTTGGACTGTGGATCCTCGCCGTAGGCCCCGGGCTGGGTACCCTCGCTGCGTGGATCATTCCAGGATGTTGTGGACTGGGGACTGTCGCTGGAGACCCCAGGCTGGGGACCGTCGATGGAGACCCCGAGCTGGGGACCGTCGTTGGAGGTTCCGGACTGTGGCCCGTCGTTGGAGGTTCCGGACTGTGGCCCGTCGTTGGAGGTTCCGGTCGCCGGACGCTCTGGACTGGGTACTGTCGCCGGACACTCTGGACTGCCGAGGCGCACTGTAGGCCTGGTGCGTGGTGCCGGCACTAGTGGTACCGGGCTGGGGACACGCACCTCAGGGTGAGTGCAAGGAGCAGGAACAGGGTGTACTGGACCCTGGAGGCGCACTAGAAGCCTGGTGCGTGGTGTCGGCACTGGTGGTACTGGGCTGGTGACACACACCTCAGGGCGAGTGCGGGGAGCAGGCACAGGACGTACTGGACTGTGGAGGCGCACTGGAGGTCTGGAGTGTAGAGCTGAAACAACCAGGATATCGCGTAGGATATCCCGGTCCAAAGAGGTATTATGCAGACCAGGAGCGCTGAGCCGGCACCCTCCTTCCTGGCTGGATGCCCCTTCTAGCCCGGCCAATGCGAGGAGCTGGAATAGAGCACACTGTGCTAGAATAGCGCACTGGAGACACGCTCCAGACAGACACTGGAGACACGCTCCAGACACATGCTCTACCGCATAACACGGTGCCTGACCAGAAACACGCTCCCCACAGTAAGTACGAGGAGTTAGGCTCAGGTCTCCGACCTGACTCATGCAATCTCCTCGTGTGCCCTCCTTAAAAAAAATATTGAGGCTGCCTCTCGGGCTTCCGTGCTAGCCGTGTACCTTCATAACGTCTCCGGTATTTATCCTCGTAGTATCGCCGTTCTGCTTTCGCTGTCTCTAACTCCTCCTTAGGATGGCGATACTCCCCCGGCTGTGTCCAGGGTCCTGCTCCATCTAATATCTCCTCCCAGGTCCATTTCCCCATTAAGCGCTGTTCCTCCTTTTCACACTACTTGGTCCTGGTTTGGTGGGTTATTCTGTCACGGTCGTCATAAGGAGGAGACCAAGGCGCAGCGTGATAAGCGTACATTCCAATTTATTAAACGAATGCAACACTGAACAAAACTATACCAAATAACAAAACGAACCGTGGAGCAATATGACTAGTGCGAACAGGCAACTAAAGATAGAATAACAACCCACAAACTATCCAAGGAATATGGCTACCTAAATACGGTCCCCAATCAGAGACAACGATAAACAGCTGCCTCTGATTGAGAACCAATCTAGGCAACCATAGACATATAAACACCTAGACTAGAAACCCCTAGACATACAAAACCCCCTAGGTCGTTATATAATATTAGGGTTTGTGCCCAATAATCATGTAAAACTAATTGTACATGTAAATAGCCCACTGCCATTGGGTTTCCATGGATTCAGGTTGATCAGGTGGAGGAGTATTGCTATATTGGTGATCTTTGAAGTCATTGGTGAACACTAGTTTGTCCTAATCATGTGCATAACTAACTGTATGGACTTATAGTAGTTTACTACAATCAGACCTGGGTCCAATACATATTTAAAGTATTTGAAATACTTGAGGTGGGATTGATTTAGCTTGCCTGACATGCAGAGTTTGCACTCTGGGGACTATTCCATTGGTTCCAATGTGCCTGATAAGCAAAATCAAGCATACTCCTAGTGTTTGAAATACATAGCCTTTTCGACCCAGTTCTGACTACAATAATTTATGTGACAACAATATGATCAAATTCAAACACAACAGAAAATCTATTTTTGTCTAATATTCAAGTTAGTGGATAAACATGATGAATTACTTTTTAACAATTAGTCTAATGGAGGCTTCCAATAGAGTCTATACCTCATCTCGGTCACCAGAGGGCACTTACGTTTTGTTATTTGGAGCCCAGATTGACTCCTTAGTAGGCCCACTGTAGTTTACTACATAGAAATATAATTGCATTCTAGTTCTATGGTTTACTACTCATAGGATTCACTTTAATTTGCAGTTATAGTAAGGAACACAAATATTCCAACACTGTCAACACTGTCATAGTCTAAATCTATTACCCCAATCTTACTAATATGTGGACGATTGCTGCACTGTTATCTTTACCTTTTCTCGTTCCTCTGCATTTACATCTAATACATTTGTCTATCCCAGTATATGACTCATGATTATCATGATTTCAGAGTCTTTCTAACCTAATTCTCATAGTGGATATAAGCACTGTTTTCGATTGAGACTTACACCTTTATCATTTATATTCTAAAGGCGTAGTATTGATTTTAACCACAATAACAATTTCACCAATATTTTTCTGTGTGGAGCAACCTGTCTCTATTGACCTTACCATTATGGGGTCTTAATATTTGCTTCTATGATTGTGAAGACATTTTTTTTAAATCAATTGGTGAAGAAAATAAATTTAACTATATCTAATGTAGTTTTTAACAAGATGATAGGCTCATTGAATGAAGACCTTTCTTTGTGGGTGATGATTTAGAGCAATGAGTGCTTTGAGTGCAATCTAAAGTGATGGATTTCTTCCCCAGGCATCTTCAAATACAAACCACCTTCTACATCTGTTTTTTTAAATAAAGCAAATGTAATTTTACACTTTGAAGGTTTACTTGAAACACTTTCATATTTCACTGGAATCTAACATCACATGTGAGAGGACTGACCCCTCAGCTATTAGCCTGTTTCCTCCTAATTCTAGTATAATGGAGTGGTAATAACAAGATGGCATAGCACTGACACATTCTGTTTGCATCCTTTGCCTGTCCCCTTTTGCTTTCCTTTTGTTCCCTCCTTCCTGGAACTCAGAAGCACCTCAGGGCATCATGAAGACATATGTCTCTGCAAAGGAAGAATACTTTGTAAACAAACGATGAGGATGCTATTTCTCACTGTGGGGACATTGTGGAAAGAAAGCAGGCGTTATCATGTGATGTGAATGTTCAAGTGAGTCCCTACCTTATACTTGATAAAGTAAACACTAATATTCAAGACAAGTTTGTCCACCCCTTCCCCTCCCCCTTGAAGATCCTAAACACAGAGCTCAAAGTTGACAGACAGTAGCCTATTTTTACCACCTTGCTGAACACATGCACAGGTGGTGTAGTGACACAGGGTCTGAGAAAGGTGCTATACAAATCCTATGTAGTATAGTGAAGTGAAGAAAGGTTCCGAAGAGAGAGAAAAGGAAGCACTGCTTGGCTTATATACAATATATCCAAAGGGTGCTCATTGGATTCAAGGGTCTGAAAAGACAGAGAATAACATTAGTTGTGGCTCTTAAAAAAAAACGTAAACCTGAAAGCCTTCAACAACAAAAAAGGTACTCCTATTGTGATCTACATTTTAAGCACTTATTTATTACACTCATACTCGGATAAAGAAAGTGTCAAAACGTGACGGTGGTAAGCCAACTGAATAAAGTTTATTTTTAATTTGGATCGCAAAGAGAGTGCCTTAAATGTTTTTTTGTCGTAGGCTTTCAGTTGGACTGTTTTCCAAGATACAACTTGTGTTGTTCTGAATCTGTACAAAGGTAAAAAATAAAATAAAATAAAAAATTAGGACAGATATTCTGAATAATAGGCTACTTAAAAAAGCCTTAGATGAAGACCGTTTTGCCATTGTATGCTTTCCAAATAGGATAGCATAGTATGAACTTTAATGTCCCTCAGAGAAAATGGTCTTAGACACACAGTACTGCTTTAAAACAAACAATACAGCAGCACAGGTGTCAGGGGCACAAGCAGAGCAGCGCCACCAGGAACCAGGAAGAGATTGGGCCCTGGTCAAAGGAAGTCCACAATAAAGCAAATAGGGTGCCATTTGGGAAGCATGCAGCCATTGTTTGTGGGGATTAGCTCGTTCTGCATATGGGCTTTATTCCCCAACTCTTTTCCCAGAGATGGACACACACGCTCTGTCTAAAAGCTCAAAGTGGAATCCGGGCACATCAGTCAGTCAATTGGGTCAAAGGTTTTACAAAAGGCTGCAGGGTCACCCTTCAAATCCTCATAAGAGGCGGCCTTTCCCTCTGTGGCTCTGCTGTGGCCCTACAGCCCGGGCCTGGGAAGAGCTGAGGACGCACAGACACTGACTTGTCATTGGGAACAGCCCTGCTAATTTCCAATTTCATGGGAGCTAGAGTCAGGGGCAGGATGGTCAGCCCCAGCGTGGCCCCTGTGTATGCCAGCTCTGCAGGATCCATTGTTGTCGGACAGCCCTGCCGCAGGGTGCCATGTGTGGGGAACACTTTTCCCGTGACACCCAAGTGTCACCACCAATAACTAACTGTAAGCTACAAAGTCAGTATGAGGTCGCCATGGAAGAGTTTATTAGGGACCTCGGTGGGGTTGTCATGGTTTGAATGGGAACAGGGGAAATAAGTACCAAGATGTCTTTGATGCAGGTTATTTCACTCATTCTGTGTCTCAATCAGCTGTGTGTCTTCAGAGTTTACATCAAATAGCTGTCTGACCAATACAACCCAAATGATAATAGCCATAGGCCTACATTTTCATTATCAGGCTTTCAATGTTTGTTAATTTCATCCTTCAATTTTTTTCTCCCAAAAACGATACCTCAATGGGGTTGCCTCAAAAACCTCAACTTCTTTAATTGTGTGATAGGAATACATCATAGGAAGAGGGCTAGAGTTAACCATCATATTTCAGTCAAAAACAATGTGTTTAGTGATCACTTGACATGCTATTTCTAATTATTATCAGGCCACTGGACACAGGTCAAAATTCTAGTTTTGATTTACATTTGGTTGAGTTGTCAACTAACGTGAAATCAACATGAAATAAAATATACATTTCACCATGCCATTGGATTTAAGTTAAAAGTTGGGTGAAAAAAATATTAAATTCCCTTACGTTGATGACTGCAAATCCAATCCGTTTTCCAAGTTGATTCAACGTCATCACATAGAAACAGTGCTTGGATGAGAAATAACGTTGATTCAACCAGTTTTTGCACAGTGGGAGATGACTTCTGTTAAACAGATTGGAAAACGGAGTTAAACTCCACACTTCCTCTCTTACTTTCCATTTGACTGGCCACAGACCTGTGGACCAGTAACACACGTTCAACTAGTCTTTACGACAGACTTATGATCAAAGGGGCTTCTTTGATCATAAGGCCAACCTGTGGTTGTTCTTTAGGAGAAGAGAGGGAGGGCCAGAGTAGGAAGAATAGGTAACAGGGTTAAGGGAGGATATCAAACCAAGCTGAATGTAGTTCCATTGTTTTTGTTATGGGCTGATTGAGATGTCGCTGACATGGAAAATGACTTGCACATGGCCCTGAGAAATTCTGTAAATGTAAATGCATGATTGTGTGTGTGTGTGTGTTAGTGAGAGGAGAGAAGAGAGAAAAGAGAGGAGAGAGTGTGTGTATAGATGTGTGTGAGAGAGAGCTTTTACTCAACTTACCACATGTTTAAGGAAAAGAGCTGGACTTCACACAGACCACAAGTCGCGGACATCTATAAAATCTGTTAAGGAAGAGAGGACTTATTTAGAGTCTGACATAAAGAGATTACTGGCTGTGTGTGTGTTTGTATGAACATATAACCAATAACCCCCCCCCAAAAAAAACAACCATGCCCACACCCCATATAGGCCCCCTCAGATCAGACCTATGCCCCTCATGCCCAACGCATGCCCCCCACTCCCGCAACGAGGGCCCTCACATTAAAGTCACACATACACCCAGGCCGTGAGCAGGCAAACAGGCACTAGCGACTCCTGTGGTAGGCCGGGCGCAGTGCACATGGTCGCCAGATGTACAGTGTTTCCTCCGACACATTCTTACACATTCCCACTCTTACACCAGCCCAAGCCAAGGCCATGTACCAGATGCTCAGCAGGCTCTGTTCACACTTACTGGTCTGAGGCCAAACCACACAACTAACAACACTGGACACTTTTCTTTCTTTTTTTTACCAATTTTTCTCCCCAATTTTGTGGTATGTAATTGGTAGTTACATTTACATTTACAGTCTTGTCACATCGCTGCAACTCCCGAATGTCGAGAGCTGTACGTCCTCTGAAACACAACCCAACCAAGCCACACTGCTTCTTGACACAATGCCCTCTAAACCCGGAAGCCAGCCACACCAATGTGTCGGAGGAAACACTGTATATCTGGCGACCATGCCACAGGAGTCGCTAGTGCGTGATGGGACTAGGACATCCCTGCCGGACAAACCCCTAACTCGGACGACGCTGTGCTCCGCCCCATGGGTCTCCCGGTCGCGGCCGGCTGCGACAGAGCCTGGACTCGAACCCAGAATCTCTAGAGGCACAACTAGCACTGTGATGCAATGCCTTAGACCACTGTACCACTCGGGAGACAACACTGGACACTTTATGGAACACAAAACCTTCACTATCTTATCCTGGAATATCCGAGGCCTGATGTTATCTGCCTTTGGCCTAAAGAGCAGGAACCTGGACTTCAGAAGTACAGACATTGTCATGCTACAAGAAACATGTTATAGAAGAGATGGACCTACTGGTTGCCCTCTAGGTTACAATGAGCTCGTACCAAACTACCAGGAGTAAAACAGGGAAGGGACTCAGGGGGTATGCTAATTTGATATAGAGCAGACATAACTCACTCTACTAAATTCATCAAAACAGGAACTTTACATTTATTTTTTTTATCTCAACAGAGAAAAATATCATCCTGTGTGCTACCTATAGCCCCCCCCCCACTAGAATCCCCATACTTTAATGAAGACAGCTTCTCCATCCTGGAGGGGGAAATCAATCATTTCCAGGCCTAAGGATATGTACTAGTTTGTGGTGACCTAAAAACTAGAACTGGACAAGAACCTGGCACCCTCAGCATGCAGGTGTCATAGTTCTTCAAGAACAGCGGGTTTGGTAAAGTGGGTTTGGCCTATTTTAAAGATTCCTGGACGGCTCTCCAGGTGTCCTTCGAGCGCTGCACCCATTTCTCCACCGCAGGAGCCTCGGTCTGGCTTTGATGCCATGGAGCCAGGACCGGCTGGTAGCCCAACACGCACTGGAACAGAGACATGTTAGTAGAGGAGTGGAGGAGGGAGTTCTGAGCTAGAGCCGCCCATGGGACGTACCTCACCCACTCAGCAGGCCGGTCCCGGCAATACGACCTGAGAAACCTACCCACATCCTGGTTTACTTTCTCCACCTGCCCATTACTCTTGGGGTGGAAACCCGAGTTCAGGCTGACCGAGACCCCCAGCCGTTCCATGAACGCCCTCCAAACTCTGGACGTGAACTGGGGACCCCGATCAGAAATGATGTCCTCAGGCACCACGTAGTCCTGGAAGACATGGGTAAACAGAGTCTCCGCAACGGAGACCGGGCAACGGGATGAGACGGCAACGACCAGGATCGATCCACAACGAACAGGATCGTGGTGTTTCCCTGAGACGGGGGAAGGTCGGTGAGAAAGTCCACCGACAAGTGTGACCACGGCCGTTGTGGAACGGGGAGGGGCTGTAACTTCCCTCTAGGCAGGTGTCGAGGAGCCTTGCTCTGAGTGCACACCGAGCAGGAGGAGACATAAAACCTCACATCCTTTACCAACGTGGGCCACCAGTACCTCCCCCTAAGACTCCGCACTGTCCTCTCGATCCCATGATGAACCGAAGAGGGTAGTGTATGGGCCCATCGAATCAACTTATCACGGTCACCAAGCGGCACGTACTGAATCCCTGCTGGACACTGGGGGGGTGCAGGTTCCAACCGTAACGCCCGCTCGATCACCGCGTCCACCTCCCATACCACCGGTGCCATCAGACATGAAGCTGGGATGATGGGAGTCGGCTCAATGGGCCGCTCCTCGTGTCATAAAGGTGGGAGAGCGTGTCAGCCTTCGTATTTTGGGAGCCAGGCCGATATGAAATCGTAAAACGAAAACGGGTAAAGAACATGGCCCACCTGGCCTGACGCAGATTCAGTCTCCTCGCTGCCTGGATATACTCAAGATTACGATGGTCAGTCCAGATGAGGAAAGGGTGCTTGGCCCCCTCAAGCCAATGTCTCCACACCTTCAGAGCCTTGACTACAGCTAACAACTCCCGGTCCCCCACATCATAGTTCCGCTCCGCCGGACCGAGCTTCTTCAGAAAAAAAGGTCTGAGGAGGAGCTTTGGTAGCGTGCCCGTGCGCTGTGATAGCACGGCTCCCTCCCCAGCCTCGGACGCGTCCACCTCCACTATGAACGCCAAAGAGGGGTCCGGATGAGCCAGCACGGGAGCGTTGGTGAACAGCTCCTTCAGCTGACCAGCGCAAGTGCGCCCCCCCCCCCTTCAGCAGTGAGGTAATGGGAGCAGCCACCTGACCAAAACCCCGGATAAACCTCCGGTAGTAATTGGCAAACCCTAAAAACCGCTGCACTTCCTTTACTGTGGTCGGAGTCGGCCAATTACTCATGGCTATAACGCGGTCACACTCCATCACCACCCCAGTGGTGGAAATGCGATAACCCAGGAAGGAAACGGTTTGTTTGGAGAACACACATTTCTCAGCCTTGACGTACGCGTGTGGCAGAATAGATCAGTATGTCATCGATATACACTACCACCCCCTGCCCATGCAGGTCTCTGAGAATCTCGTCTACGAAAGATTGGAAAATGTCTGGAGTATTCTTCAACCCATACGGCATGACGAGGTTCTCATAATGGCCAGATGTGGTACTAAACGCGGTTTTCCACTCATCTCCCTCCCGGATACGCATCAGATTATACTCACTCCTAAGGTCCAGTTCTGTGAAGAAACGCACCCCGTGAAATGATTCCACCGCCGTGGCGATGAGAGGTAGCGGGTAACTAAACCCCACAGTGATGGAATTTAGACCTCATCAATGCACGGATGCAGACCTGCCTCCTTCTTCTTCACAAAAAAGAAGCTTGAGGAGACAGGTGACGTAGAGGGCCGAATGTACCCCTGTCCCAGAGATTCAGTGACGTATGTCTCCGTAGCCACTGTCTCCTCCTGGGACAACAGGTACACGTGACTCCTGGGAAGTGCAGCGTTTACTAGGAGGTTTATCTCATAATCCCCTCGTCGATGAGGTGGTAATTGGGTCGCCCTCTTCTTACAGAAGGCGATAGCCAAATCGGCATATTCAGAGGGAATGCGAACAGTGGAAACCTGGTCTGGGCTCTCCACCATCTTCGCACTGATGGAAACTCCTATGCACCTGCCTGAACACTCCTCTGACCACCCTCGGAGAGCCCCTTGTCTCCATGAAATCTCCTGATTGTGATTAGCCAGCCAGGGAATTCCCAGCACCACTGGAAACGCAGGTGAATCAATAAGGAAGAGACTAATCCGCTCCTTATGATTCCCCTGCATTACCATGTCCAGTGGCCTCCCTGACCCTATTGGTTGGCTATCTAAGGAGTGCACAGGGGGAAAGTTTGGTGTAACGACACCAGGGATATCCCTAGCCTTAACGCGAGCCCACGATCCATAAAGTTCCCAGCTGCGCCTGAATCGACTAGCGCCTTATGCTGTAGAGAGGGAGAAAAACCAGGGGGAAAAAATAGTAAGAACATATGGCCAACAGGGAGCTCTGGGTGAGTCTGGTGCTGACTCACCTGGGGTGAACGGGGAGTGCTCTGCCTGCCTTCCCGACTCTCAGACGAGCTCCTCCAGCACCGCTCGGCAGTGTGTCCTCTCCGACCACACCTGGTGCAGGAGGAGCCTCCTCCTCCAGTCCCCCACGACGCGGCCCTACCTAACTCCATGGGGATTGGAGCGAGAGGGCCTGGAGGTGGAATCAACAGGGCCCATTCTGGACGCCTGCAGGCAGCCAGCAGGTTGTCCAATCGGATGGACATGTCAATCAGTTCATCGAGGGAGAGAGTGGTGTCCCGACAAGCTAGCTCCCTGTGGACGTCCTCCCGGAGGCTACAACGATAGTGGTCCATCAAGGCCCTGTCGTTCCACCCCACCCTGGCGGCCAAGGTCCGGAACTCTAGCGCAAAGTCCTGCGCGCTCCTCGTCTCCTGTCGCAGGTCGAACAGCCGTTCACCCGCCGCTCGGCCCTCTGGTGGGTGGTCGAACACGGCCCGGAACCGGCAGGTGAACTCGGGGTAGTGATCCCTCACCAAATCTGGGCCATTCCACACTGCGTTGGCCCACTCCAGGGATCGACCAGTCAGACAGGAGACGAGGACGTTCACACTCTCCTCCCCTGAGGGAGTCGGAGGAACCATAGCCAGGTACAGCTCCAGCTGTAGTAGGAACCCCTGGCACCCAGCCGCCATTCCATCATACTCCCTGGGGAGCGCCAGACACAGGGCACCGGATCCGGACGCTGGAGGAGGGGTAGGTGGTGCTGGCGGAAGCGGAGCTGGGGGTGATTTGGGGAGGTCACTCCTCTCCCATCGGTCCATCCTCTCCATCATCTGGTCCATTGCCGACCCGTTCCGGTGGAGAATGGCCGTATGATGGAGTACTCGCTCCTACATCGATGGGAGAGGAGGTGTCGCTGCTCCTGCTGACTCCATTTAAAGGGTCAGAGTTCTTCAAGAACAGTGGGTTTGGAGTCAGGTGCAGAGAGCCTGGGGGTTCGAATAAATATATATTTTTTATTCCCGGGAAAACGGTCACGCCAAAAACACAAGGCGCTGACCGACCCATACACAGGACCCAAAACTGTCCGGAAAAATAAGATACAAACGAACATCCACAAACTAACAGCAATAGCAATCCCGCACAAACCTAGGCGGGCCTAACAGGCTTAAATAGACAAAAATCAAGAAACACAAAAAGGAACAGGTGCAACTAATAAGACCAAACGAACAGAAAAGGAAAAAGGGATCGGTGGCAGCTAGTAGACTGGCGACGAGCGCCAAGCACCGCCCGAACAGGTAGGGGAGCCACCTTCGGTGGGAGTCGTGACAGCAGGGTGACAAACACCTACCTGGAGGTGACAGCATTCCCTCCCTCATATGCCCCCCTAGGTACAACTTCGACAACATAACCAACAAAAACGGGTCACAACTCCTGCAGCTCTGTCGCACGCTGGGTATGTACATAGTCAGTGGTAGGCTTAGGGGGGACTCCTACAGTAGGTAGCTCATCTCTTGGCAGTAGTACTGTAGACTACTTTATCACTTACCTCAACCCAGGGTCTCTCGGAGCGTTTAGAGATCACAGCAAAATCACAGCAATACTCAATCATGAGGCATCAAAGCCAAAGGAACTGAATAATATTAAGAAATGCTATAGATGGAAGGAAAGTAATGTGGAAACCTACCAAAAAACAATTAGGTAACAGCAAATTCAATCCCTTTTAGACAATGTTTCACTGTAATAGTGAACGTGTAAACTTGGCGGTAGAAAACCTAAACAGTATATTTGATCTCTTAGCTTCCCTATCAAATCTAAAAAGCAGAAAAACTAAGAAAATTAACAACAATGACAAATGGTTTAATGAAGAATGCAAAGACCTAAGAAAGAAATTGACCTATCCAACCAAAAACATAGAGACCCAGAAAACCTGACCCTACGCCTTCACTATGGTGAATCACTAAAACAATGCAGAAATACACTACGGAAAAAGAAGGAACAGCACGTCAGAAATCAGCTCAATGTAATTGAAGAATCCATAGACTCTAACCACTTTTGGGAAAATTGGAAAATAATAAATTGTCAAACCCTGATCTGTTTCACCTATCCTTGTGATTGTCTCCACCCCCCTCCAGGTGTCACCCATCTTCCCTGTTATCCCCCGTGTATTTATACCTGCGTTCTCTGTTTGTCTGTTGCCAGTTTGTCTTGTTTGTCAAGTCTACCAGCATTTTTGTTATCAGCTTCTGCTTTTCCCAATCTCTATTTTTCTCGCCCTCCTGGTTTTGACCACTCTGCCTTCCCTGACCCTGAGCCTGCCTGCCGTCTGGTACCGTTGCCCCACCTCTGGTTTGCTGATCCCTGCCTGCCTTGAGCTGTCTATTGCCTGCCCTTGAGCTGTCTATTGCCTAAAACCTTGTCAATACGAAGTGTCTGCGTCTGGGTCTTACCTTGATTCCTGATAAAACTCTTCGTGTTGTTGTTTGTTATCTATCCAAAACAAAGATGTATGGATAAACCACTTCTCCAATTTTATTGGCCCTATATCAAAGAACAAACAGCAAAAAACCTATACATGATCAAATACAAATCGTAGAATCAACTAGACTCCAATTACATCGAATGAACTACAGGACAATATACAAGCCCTCCAAAACAGCCTGTGGTGTTGATTGTATACTAAATGAAATGATAAAATATACACATTCCATTTGGCTAAACTTAAACTCTTTAATGTCATCCTTAGCTCTGGCATCTTCCCCAATATTTGGAACCGAGGACTGATCCACATAAGTGGATTTCCTCAGTGAAAGTAATGTAGTGAGCAAATGTCAAATGGTCTTTTTTCCAAATTACCATACGACAGACCGCGTATTCACCCTGCACACCCTAATTGACAAGCAAACAAACCAAAACGAAGGCTAAGTCTTCTCATGCTTTGTTCATTTCAAAAAAGCTTCTGACTCAATTTGCAAATTGATTGAAAGTGGTGTTGGGGAAAAACACATACATTATAAAATCCATATACACAAAAAAAAAGTGTGCGGTTAAATTTGGCATAAAACACACACATTTCTTTCTACATGGCCATGGGGTGAGGCAGGGATGCAGCTTAAGCCCCACCCTCTTCAACATATCAAGGTTACATTTTTTTTAAACATATCAATGATTTGGCGAGAGCACTAGAATAGTCTGCAGCACCTGACCTCACCATACTAGGATCTGAAGTCAAATATCTTACTGTTCGCTGATGATCTGGTACTTCTGTCCCCAACCAAGGAGGGCCTACAGCAGCACCAAGATCTTCTGCACAGATTCTGTCAGACCTGGGCCCTGACAGTACATTTCAGTAAGTGAAAAATAATGGTGTTCCCAAAAAGGTCCAGTTGCCAGGACCACAAATACAAATTCCATCTAGGAACTGTTGCCCTAGAGCACACAAAACACTATACATAATTTGGCCTAAACATCAGCGCCACACGTAACTTCCACAAAGCTTTGAACGATTTGCGAGACAAGGGAAGAAGGGCCTTCTATGCCATTAAAAGGAACAAAAAATTTGACATACCAATTAGGATCTGGCAAAAAATACTTGAATCATTTATAGAACCCATTGCCCTGTGGTTGTGAGGTCTGGGGTCTGCTCATCAACCAGTAATTCACAAAATGGGACAAACACCAAATTTAGACTGCATGCAGAATTCTGCAAAAATATAATTTCTCAATGTAAAACACCAAATAATGAATGCAGAGCTGAATTAGGCCGATATCCGCTAATGATCAAAATCCAGAAAAGAGCTGTTAACCTCATAGTCCGCCCAAACCCGTATGCGGTAGCGTAACTACAGCCTCAAGCTCATTACCATAACGCAACGTTAGCGATTTCTAAAAATCGCAAATGAAATGAAATAAATATGCCTGTTCTCAAGCTTATCCTTTTCTTAACAATCCTGTCGTCTCAGATTTTCAAAATATGCTTTAGAACCAGAGAAAATCACTCATTTGTGTAAGAGTGGTGATAGCTAGCTTAGCATTAGCGTTAGCATTTAGCACGCAACATATTCACAAAAACCAGCCAAGGAATCAAATAAAATAATTTACCTTTGAAGAACTTCAGATGTTTCAATGAGGAGACTCTCAGGTACATAGCAGATGTCCAGTTTTTCCTGAAAGATTCTTGTGTAGGACACATCGTTCCCTTTTGTTACTATGCATATGGCTACCGAAACTAACCGAAAATTCAGTCACCTACATGTCGAACTTTTTTCCGAATTAACTCCATAATATCGACTGAAACATGGAAAACGTTGTTTGAATCAATCCTGAAGGTGGTTTGTCATATTTCTCTCCATTGAAAGCACCGTCCTTGTAGCCTGTTTTGTTCTGAGATTTGAATGGAAAAATACCGGGACCTGACTTTTGCGCACCGATTGCCACGCAGACACCAAGCGGGACACCTGGTAAATGTAGTCCCTTATGGTCAATCTTCCAATGATATGCCTACAAATACGTCACAATGCTGCAAAGACCTTGGGGAAACAAGAGAAAGAGTCCGTTCATTCCTGTCGCATTCACAGCCATATAAGGCGATCATGGAAAACGTAGCCTCAGAAATCCTGTGCATTTCCTGGTCGGTCATACATCTTGGTTTTGCCCGAAGCATTTGTTCTAAGGGACTCACAGTGAAAATCTTTGCATTTCTGGAAACGTAAGACTGTCTTCTTTCCAAAACTATCAATTCCAAGCATATTCGAGCATCTTTTCGTGACAAAATATTGCGCTTAAAACGGGCACGTCTTTTTATCCAAAAATGAAATACTGCCCCTAGAGTACTAACAGGTTAAATTCTACAACCACCTAAAAGGAAGCGAATCCCAAACCTTCCATAACAAAGCCATCACCTACAGAGAGATGAACCTGGAGAACTGTCCCCTAAGCAAGTTGGTCCTGGGGCTCTGTTCACAAACACAAACAGACCCCACCGAGCCCCAGGACAGCAACACAATTAGACCCAACCAAATCATGAGAAAACTAAAAATAATTACTTGACACATTGGAAGAATTAACAAAAAAACTGAGCAAACTAGAATGCTATTTGGCTCTTAACAGAGCATACACAGTGGCAGAATACCTGACCACTGTGACTGACCCAAACTTAAGGAAAGCTTTGACTATGTTCAACCGCAGTGAGCATAGCCTTGCGATTGAAAAAGGCCGCCGTAGGCAGACCTGGCTCTCAAGAGAAGACAGGCTATGTGCACACTGCCCACAAAATAAGGTGGAAACTAAGCTGCACTTCCTATCCTCCTGCAAAACATATGACCATATTAGAGACACATATTTCCCTCAGATTACACAGACTGACAAAGAATTTGAAAACAAACCCAATTTTATTAAACTCCCATATCTATTGTGTGCAATACTGCAGTGTGCCATCACAGCGGCAAGATTTGTGACCTGTTGCCACAAGAAAAGGGCAACCAGTGAAGAACAGGCACCATTGTAAATACAACCCCTATTTATGTTTATTTATTTTCCCTTTTGTACTTTAACTATTTGCACATGATATGGCATTTGAAATGCCTTTTTTCATTTGGAAGTTTTGTGATTTTAATTTTTACTGTAAAACATCTGTATTGTTTATTTCAGTTTTGTTTATTATCTATTTCACTTTCTTTGGCAATGTAAACATATGTTTCCCATGCCAATAAAGCCCCCTTAAATTGAAATTGAAATTAAATTGAAATTGAGTGTGTGTGTCAAGATAGAAAAACTGACAGCATACTTGTTCAATTTAACAAATTGTCCATAAGCAGCTAACCCTTTACTCTCTCCCCTCAAATTCAAATGCTGTGTGTGTGTGTGTGTGTGTGTGTGTGTGTGTGTGTGTGTGTGTGTGTGTGTGTGTGTGTGTGTGTGTGTGTGTGTGTGTGTGTGTGTGTGTGTGTGTGTGTGTGTGTGTGTGTGTGAACGTGTTTAACTATACTTGTGGGGACTAGAAGTTTGACCAACTGGGGACACTTTTAGGGGGTTAAGATTAGAAGACATGTTAGGATTAGAATTAGGGTTAGGAGCTAGGGTTAGTTTTAGAATTAGGAGTTAGGGTTAGGTTTAGGGTTAAGGTTTTGGGGTTAAAGTTAGGGTTAGGTTTAGGGTTAGGGGTTAGGCAAAAAACTATTTTGAATGGGACTGAATTGTTTGTCCCCACAAGGTATACAAGACTGTGTGTGAGTGTGTGTGGCTCCTCTCCTGGTTTTTAAATGATTTGTCTAGATCTCCATTCGCTTTTATATTGTTCATCAGAGTCAAAATTAGAGCATTTCTCAACATTTCTCTCATCTGTATTTCAGCTGTTCTTTCTCTCTCTCTGTCACTCTAGCTTTTGCTCTCTCTCTCTCCCTTTACCTTCTTTTCTTCAGGCTCTCTGGGATTCAATTGATAGGCAATGAGGCAGCTAATGTGCAGAAAGATAGAAATTTACTTGCTTTAAGTTCATGCTGCAGCCTTTTCTCAAAGAGCACATTCAGCTGCCCGGAGCACAACAATATGAGGCCATAGAAATAAAGTCTGCAAGGAGCTTCGTTGCGGCTACATGATGGTTCAGTTCACGGCCCATTTACCTCCAATGCACCCCGCTTTCTCCCACTATATTTTTATATTTTCCTCTCTTTCAGGGGGACATCTCCAGAGCAGGCCCTCCTGCGGGGAGGTCTCAATTAAATGCATTGATATAAACTTAGAACAATTTGTCTCTTGAACGGTTTCAAATATTTTAAAATTTGAAGAGAGAAGGTAGCGGATAGAAAGATTGCAAAGCAGATTGGGCGGTATAGGTATAACGCTTGTCAGTTCTGGAATATTTTTTAGGAAAGTGATTTTAATGTCAATTAAAAAAGTACATTTGATTTGTACAAAATGCATTTTGTTGAAGAACAATCTCAAAGTGCTAATGAAAAAGTAGTACCAGAGAGTGTGAATAGTACAAAGATGTATGTGGGTGGAAAATACTTATTTGATGGAGCTCCTGATGAATAGGAGCTGCATAAAAAACAACCCATGCCATGCTTTCATCCTAGATACATTCCCATTCCATAAAAGTTTAGTAGTGACTGCACTGATAAGATTGAGGCTGTCCAATTATGGACACCTTTAGCTTCAGGTTTAAATGAGATCAGGTGGGTATGAATGACCCCATGTATGAAGTGGTCCAAAGTGGACCAGGTAGTTACAGTATCTAATCTTATCTCATTTTGTGTTTTCCAGATTTTCTCTGCATCTCCTGCTTTACTCCTGCACCACTTGACCACAGTCTAACCCCTTGCTGTGAAGATATATACGGGAGGAGTGAAACCATCTCGAGGACAAAATGTAATCACTTTCATCTTCACTATTTTCTCGCCTTCGATTTCAACCCTTTCTTGTTAGGAATTTATATCCGCGACTTGCTGTCTGTTCCAGGTACTGACTAGTGGTGCCTACTGGGTAGAAGCTCTTGGCCAGTATGTTACTTGTAGCCATGATGCTCCTGCTCACTTGCCCACATCTGAGTGATGGAAGCAGGGAGAACAGGTCATGGCTCTGACGGCTGAGGTCCCTGATGATCTTCTTGGCCTTCCTGCGACACCTGGGGTTGTAGATGTCCTGAAGGGCAGGCAGTTTGCACCCAATGGTGCGTTCGGCTGAGTGTACCAACCTCTGTAGTGCCTTGGGGTCAGCGGCGGCGGAGTTGCCGTACCAGGCTGTGATGCATGCTCTTGATGGTGCTCTTGATGGTGTTCCTGTAGAACACTGTTGAGTCTCTTGGACAGGACAAATTTCTTCAGCCTCCTTAGGTAAAGAGTCGCTGCCATGCCTTCTTCACCACGGTGCCCTTGTGGTTTGACCATTTCAGCTCCTCTGAGATGTTTAAACCAACGAACTTTAAGTTTTCGACCGCTTCCACAGTGGCCCAGTTAATGTGGATGGGGGCGTGCCCAGCCTAGTTCCTCCTGTAAGTCCACAATCAGCTCCTTTGTTTTGCTGACGTTGAGGGAGAGGTTGTTTACCTGGCACCACACCATCAGTGTGCAGACCTCCTCCCTGTAGGCTGTCTCGTTGTTGTTAGTAATCAAGCCTACTACTGTTGTGCCATCAGCAAACTTGATGATGGAGTTGGAACTCTGTGAGGCCACGCTAGGCCGTCAGCAAACTTGATGATGGAGTTGGAACTGTGTGAGGCCACGCTAGGCCGTCAGCAAACTTGATGATGGAGTTGAAACTGTGTAAGGCCACGCAGTCGTGGGTATACAGGGAGTACAGGACGGGACTGAGGACACACCATTGTGGGGCCCTGTGTTGAGGATCAGTGTGGAGGAGGTAATGTTGCCTACCTTCACCACCTGGGGGTGGCCCGTCAGGAAGTCCAGGACCCAGTTGCAGAGGGAGGAGTTCAGTCCCAGGGCTGTGAACTTTGTGATGAGCTTAGAGGGTACTATGGTATTGAAGGCTGAGCTGTAGTCGATGAACAGCATTCTCACATATGCATTCCTCTTGTCCAGGTGGGTGAGAGCAGTGTGCAGTGCAATGGCGATTGCGTCATCCATGGATCTGTCTGGGTAGTAAGCGAATTGGAGAGGGTCGATTGTGTCTTTGACTAGCCTCTCAAATCACTTGATGATGATGGAAGTGAGTCGTCATTCAGTTCAGTAACTTTCAAGGTGGTCTGCTCGTCCGGTAGGGCGGCATTGGTGTCTGCGACGTGACTGGCTTTCTTTTTGTAATTCGTGATAGCTAGAAGCCCCTGCCACATACTCCTCGCATCCGAATTTCTCCTCCACTTTGTCCCTATACATTACAAAGATTCCAATGTACATTTGCTCCACACAAAACATTTGTATCCAGCATTAGTATTATCTCTCTTGAGTATAACAATTAATCAAAAGGGACAGATGCACTTTTAGGTTTGGATATGCAACCATGGTTTCTATTGAAATACATGATTTCGAAAGATCAAAATATTTCACTCAGATTCATTTACTTTAAAAGTAGTCATTCAAATGTGTGCTGAGGACTGGTTTTGCGCTCTTTTATCAATGCTATGTTGATGAAAACAGAGTCTTGGGTCCATGTCCAATTGCAAACTAGAAACCCGCTTAAAAATATATCTCCTGGCGAATCTGTTCTGGTGGGTTTTTTTTTTCTTTGCATGCTTTTTTCATCAATGAAAAATAATTCAAAGAGGTATTCGAATCTCCCCTTTTACCTCTTAAACGGCGCTTTGGCCTTTTCTTTGTGCTCTTTTCTTCTGTAATACCATGAATTCCCATAAAACGATAAAGAGAGAAAAAAACGGCAGGCAGTCATTTTTCCTACAACTGTGTCTACTTCTCCATTGTGTGGCCTTCTCTTTCCTGGAGCAAAGAAAAGGGCAAAAACTCCCTGTGATTCATGCTGATCCACAGAGACAGACTGGCTGCACCCAGAGAGACTCCTCATGGTAGCCGCATTCACTACGCCACTTCATTTATTGGAAGTTTTAATCTAATTATTAACTATTTGGGGGATAAAGTGCTTTGTGTCTGTAATAGGCTGGTGGTATCGCTGCACTCTCGTGGCAATGAGAGTTTAGCGCCGGCAAGGCCGGGGGACAGAGGAGTGGGGGGTGGGTGACTGGGGGGCGATCAGGGTTTTGACAAAGCCCTTGTCCAAAAATATTTTGTCAAGTCTTTTACGTGTCATTCTAACAGGGCTTACATTTAGCCAGTGAAAGGACACTAGAAAGGCCGCTTTAAGGCTTGATTGGCAACTGCAAGCACGCTAAATGCTAATGAGACCCAGATGGATAGAAGATTATCACATCGTTTTTTTTCTCACTCTTTCTTTCTCAACACAAAAGTTTTTTCTCCGTCTCCTAAATCCCCCTCCACCATACACACAACCTCCCCAGTCCTCCACCCCTGCTCCCACCCTAAGCCCCTTTTATTGCTCATTTCATACTATTAATAAGCAGGCTAATGGCACCTCTCTTTTCACATTGAATGGAGACAGTAATTAATTCATGGGCTCAGGTTCCTTGATCTGGTCAGTGTTTGGGGTGGGGGGGTGTCAAAGTGAAGCGAGAGAGGAGAGGAGAGGAGAGGGAGAGGAGAGGAGAGGAGAGGAGAGGAGAGGAGAGGAGAGGAGAGGAGAGGAGAGGAGAGGAGAGGAGAGGAGAGGAGGAATATACACGCTGACAAGAAGGTCAGATGGGATGTGCTTTAGACCGGGAGTATATAGGTTTGTATATGGCTTTCCCCCCTCACCCCCCAACACACACAAACGTAAAAAGAAGCACCATTTGTTGGGGTTAGGGCCAATTCATAGAGACTTGCACACAAGTGCACACACACTTTCATTCAGTCACACACACACGCATACAGACCCTGCTGCTGTGCGGGGCTGCAGGGACAGAAGGTGCAGAGGCATATGACAAAGCCTGGGCATGAAATTCAATTAGGAAAGGCCCTGCCTGCGATTTCACAGCCTTCAAATGAGAGAAAGGCTTTTGATATATTGCTACTCGTATTTAAGGCCCATCTAAGCATTACCCTCATTAGCAGACAGCCCACCTCCCAATCCCCCTTTTTCTGCACCTCCACTCCCCTGTTCTATTCTCAGTCCCTCTCAGAGGCGGCCTGGTGTGAGTGTGCGAGTAAGTATGTGTGTGTGTGTGTGTGTGTGTGTGTGTGTGTGTGTGTGTGTGTGTGTGTGTGTGTGTGTGTGTGTGTGTGTGTGTGTGTGTGTGTGTCTGCGTGCATAATGTGCATGTGTGTGTGCAGAGTTTGGATACAGTTTTAATCATGTGGACCTGTGCTCACAATGTAACATATCTGGAAAGGACCATTGAGGGACTGTTTTGCAACATGAGTAAAATAATCTATTTATGAGTCTACAAATAAAATAAACCATACTTGTATAGATACAGTAAACAAGGTCCTTGATATACCAAAATGGTTTCATTACGATTCTTTTTGCATTTGTATGTGGAATGGCTGCATGCTCTTCTAGACTATAGTCCATGACAAATAGTTATGGCGCTCTGTCGCTCTACAGTAGTCCTATTCTAATCTATCACATGTTCCTGTAGCTTTCACCACTGTGTGTACATTTTCAATTTCTCAATCCACCTTTCCCTGACCCTTTAAAGAGGATTTAAAGTGGATTATTTGGTCTAAAGGCCACTTCACTGGGATGGGTACAAACATTTTATAAACAAGCTGAAGTGAGGAAGTGTCTAGTGTCACACATCAAATTGGGTGGCAGAATAATGATGATGACTAATAAAGCGTTTGAATATCGTAACTTTAATTTACGTCTAGTTATTTGTTATGAGAACACCTACCCCTCACATCGAGACGAGTAAGTCACTTGTGCCTGTAACCCTAACCCCTACCCCCTCCTTCCCCCGATGCCCGTACCCCACCCCAGGTGGCCCTGGATAGGATCCATCTCCCTGTCTTCTCCTCAACTCTCACCCTCGCCCGTCTCACCCGTCCCGTCATGAATACAGCTGCAACCTTCTTTCCTAAAAGAGGAGCCAGAGTCCCAGACAGACCCTTTCAGAGCAGGCGACTTCCCCAATGCTATAGCCCTTTTCTTCCACTTTGGACCTGTGTGCATCGTGAGAAGGATGAGGTGTACGTGGACCAGGGCTGGAGATGAAAGCAGGATTAGCATGGCAATGAGGGTGCTTCTCCACCACAACCAAGGCCTGAGTGCTGATCTGGGATCAGTTTTGTCTTTTAGATCATAATGAATAAGATTATATGGACAGGGAGGGATTCTACTCTGAGATGCTTTGTGAATGCGGGCCCAGGTCCCCCTGGTCCATTTAATCTTTCTCACTATGATCTAAAAATTTAAATTGATCCTAGATCAACACTCGTAATCTGAGATGCTTTATGAATACAGGCCCAGGAGCTGTGCACACATGTATGAAACCAGAGGCAGAGAGGGAGAGAAAGATACTGACATTAGCCTCTACATGCATGCAGTAAGTCGAAGGTGCAGGAAGTCTATTTCATGTTTTTTTAATTATTATCCACTTGAAAACAAATCCACTTGATAATCAAAATGTCATGAACATCTCATGAACAAACATTTCATGATTTCGTAATATTTTTTTTTAACTCATCCACTTGACAACAAATTCGACTAACATTTTGTCTTTTTGCAAAGTCACGGCCAGTACCATGTATGAGTCCTTTATTCATAGGATATACAGCATTTAAAGACAACCCTTAAAAGCGTATAAACTTCATGGCGGTTGAAGCTGCCTTTCCCCAGTGTATTGTGTATGGTGAGAGATGGAGAGAAGAGTGAGAGTGTTGTATAGCATGGGGGGGGGGGGTTAGGATTGCTAAATGAGTGTGTGTTTAGAAAGACCCCATGAATGTTATGATCCTTCAGCCACCCTCAATGAATTGGTTCACGGTTACTCCCCCACCTCCTTTTTTATTGTTCAGGAGCCATTGGCCCCAACTGATGACTGGGAAGCAATTAGGACTGGCTTGAATGTTAGCAGGTACTGGCAGCTGTCCTTTGTGTGGGTCACAATTTGTGTGTGTGTGTTAGGTCTTCTATCCTTGTGGGGGCCTAAAATCCCCAAAAGTCCCCACAACGATAGCAAAACAAGGAAAATTCTCCCTCATGGGGACATGAGTACAAAGGTTATTTTAAGCTTAGGGGTTAGGTTTCGGGTTAAATTAGGGTTAGGATTCAAATTGGGGTTAGGGTTAGGATTAAGGTTAGGGAAAAAAGGATTTTGAATGAAAATACATTTTAGGTCCCCACAAGGATGTGTGTGTGTGTGTGTGTGTGTGTGTGTGTGTGTGTGTGTGTGTGTGTGTGTGTGTGTGTGTGTGTGTGTGTGTGTGTGTGTGTGTGTGTGTGTGTGTGTGTGTGTGTGTGTGTGTGTGTGTGTGTGTGTGTGGAGGGCAAGTGGGGTTGGGTGGAGGGGGGGCAGACTTAGCCCATCTGTTTGCCTGAACCCCCACAGCTGGGTCTCTTGTTCAGGGAGGCGTAAGGGGCCGACGGGGATCACTCCTCCTCAGTGAAAAATAAAATATATGACAAAAATCCAGGGAGGGAACATTCCCATCCTGACAACCTCCCCTCCTTCCATCTCAAAAATATCCGTGCCCCTCACCTGAAAACAACTGCAGGAACGATTGTCTGTCCATCAAAGCATTGACCTGCTGAGGCTGAGCAGTCTTGAGCAATGTAACTTCTCAGCAACGTAACCTCTGAGCAAATTTCAGGTCTTCTGTGCGTGAACATAAATGCTGTGAAAATTCTGTGCTACTTCAAAAACAATGGAGAAAATGCATCCCATAACATGTTAACATGGAAATAGCTGTTATATCATTCAGCCTACAGCAGCAGCCAATGAGTTGTGTTCAATGCCTACATTCCATGAGGCTTTTGAAAAATAAACATGCTTGACATTAACCTGTTTATCCACTTGTCCTTCAGACAAGGAGGTGACTGAAAATGTTGTTGTTTGATGCAAGAAACCACTTTACAAAATAAAATGCATTATTATTCCCATAGCATTATTACAGAGAATCATACAAAGTATGCTAGCCTCTGCCTATTGGCTAATTAGCTTACTCAATACTTTCTCAAAATACAAACACTGCCCCTTTAAGACAAAGAAAAGCTATTTCCCTGACTTGCTTGTCAAAGATGTCTAAAAATATACATGTTTTGTGCTCTTGTAGGAATAAATCATTCCCCTATTGCTGACTACAAATGATCTATAACTGCGCTAATAACTCACTAACTAGCAAAGGATATGAACTAAATGTGCACGTGGCTACATGCAGCTCTTGCTTTGATCTTAAATCAAGAGCATCTACTCACGACCACAGCTGTAAACACAGTCCAGTTCAAACTAAACGGCACAGATCCATATATAGCAATGGTCTATTTGGATATAGGACTGGTTATGCCACACCGGTCTGTGGAGATGATGTGCTGAGACTATGTGCTGAGACTTGTGCAATAGAATCCTACACCGATGTGTTTTGTCTACAACAAAATCTCTTGCTTAGTTCGTTTTGTTTCGGTATGTTGCATTAAAAGTGGCTAATATTGCGTTGATTCGATCACAATTGCCACAGTAAAAGGAAATGTTAATAGTGTTAACTGACAGGGAAAACTCTTGAAAGTTGAGTGAAATTCAATCTCATACTTCTCTCAACGGGCTACACTCTGCACGGCAGTCTCGGGGCTACTGTGTGGCAGTCTAGGGGCTACTGCGCACACAGTTTAGAGGGAACATTGGCAGTGAGCAGGGCGTGTGAGGAGGACGGTAACCCTTAGAAGACTGTCACTCTCCCAGAGTTGTTTCCTGCAACATTTCTCTATCTATCGGGCAATCATCTCAATAGGTTAATCTCTCAAACAAACACCTCCACTGTTTGGGCTCCTCCATTGAAGTGGTTGACAGCTAGTGTGTTGGGTCAAAAGAAATAATCTTCATTTTGAAATAGCTCTGTCTGTTGTCATGAGGTTTTAGACATGTATGAGAAGAGGCTTGGGCGTAGTAAGCATCGGGGCCGACCGCTCTTGTCTAGTCGAGCGACTGATCGGCATTAACTGCTCTCTTTTGGTTTTATTGGTTTATAAATGGACTCTTTTCATCTTTTCATCCTTTTGTGTGGTGCACGTGAACATGCTTGTATGAGTTTCTGTATGTGTGTGCATGCGTGTGTGTTTGTGCATGCTCATGTGGATTTGTCTAGATTGCAGGCAGAAAGAAGGGGAGGGAGGGAGGGAGGGAGGGAGGGAGGGAGGGAGGGAGGGAGGGAGGGAGGCTCAGGGCAGGGTTCTCTCTTTATAATGAAGGCTTCTATCTCACAGCCAATTAAGCCTCTTGTTGGTTAATGAAAATTAATCCCAATAAGATAATGTTGTTTCAATCTGTTTTTGATCTGCTCATTAGAAGAACTATGAAGCAAATAAAATATACATTTTAGTGTAGGGCAGATCTGCTCTACACTGCTCCCCCCTGTGGCACATTCTTCAAAGTCTCGCTCCATACTACTAATGACTCATACTCATACTAATGACTCATACTTATCATGGTGTTGAAACTATTGAAACCTTTTTTTGCCGTTTGCATATAGATTTATTCATTTATTCATTATGATCAGTTTTCAGATTTCTCTAAACAGCCACTACTTCAGCTAACATTAGCTACCACTAGCTAAAAATCAAGGGGAGAAATCAACTCCATATTTTGTTTGATGTTACTTAATGTGCTTGACCAGTTAAAAAACAATGCACACATCACATGCCCCTATCACTGTCATTGATTGTGTGGTGGCTAAAGTTACACAGCAAATCTCTCCCCAAAATTACACTTAGAGTGTTAAATCAACACCAAAAGTGTTGAGTCTGTGGACCCATTTTGAAACTGCAGCAGTGTTAAATTAACACACCAGTGTAAAGTCTTACTCAAATGTTTCCCAGAGTGTCTTGCCTTTTGAGTAAATTATAGTTATCACCCATGACTGTATATGTTAGTGACAGAAACATGGTTGTTGCATTCATCCATTTTCGGTCCAATGGACTTCACCAAGTGAGAACCTAAGCGAATATGTTATCATAAAATACAAAAATATTTAACACAATACCATAGGTATTTCATAAGGGCCTAGTAAGCAACCTGTAAGTTACTGTAAAAAAGAAGAAGAAGTACATCAGGCCTTCAAGTCACATTATGCTGGCTTGCAAGATGATGGGTAATTCCTATTGGAATTTTTTATTACCCGCAACTCATTTTTTATCAATGTACTGAATGACTGCATTGACTGACTGCATTGAGAAGGATAAATTATGAACTGGAACAACAATTTCAGCTTACCTCCGCTGTACCCGCACTCCACCATACCCCTGTCTGCGCATTATGCCCTGAATATATTCTACCATGCCCAGAAATCTGCTCCTTTTATTCTCTGTCCCCAACGCACCCTCATACTACTCCTCCTCTCTTCCACGGGTGATGTGGAGGTAAACCCAGGCCCTGCATGCCCCCAGGCACCCTCATTTGTTGACTTCTGTGATCGAAAAAGCCTTGGTTTCATGCATGTCAACATCAGAAGCCTCCTCCCTAAGTTTGTTTTACGCACTGCTTTAGCACACTCTGCTAACCCTGATGTCCTTGCCGTCTCTGAATCCTGGCTCAGGAAGGCCACCAAAAATTCTGAAATTACCATACCCAACTATAAGATTTTCCATCAAGATAGAACTGCCAAAGGGGGAGGAGTTGCAGTCTACTGCAGAGATAGCCTGCAAAGTAATGTCATACTTTCCAGGTCCATACCCAAACAGTTCGAACTACTAATTTAAAAAATGACTCTCTCCAGAAATAAGTCTCTCACTGTTGCCGCCTGCTACCGACCCCCCTCAGCTCTTAGCTGTGCCCTGGACACCATTTGTGAATTGATCGCCCCCCATGTAGCTTCAGAGTTTGTTCTGTTAGGTGACCTAAACTGGGATATGCTTAACACCCCGGCAGTCCTACAATCTAAGCGATGGCAACACCCACCCGTAGCACGCGCTCCAGCAGGTGTATCTCACTGATCATCCCTAAAGCCAACAGTTCTCTGCTGCCTGTGACTGGAACGAATTGCAAAAATCGCTGAAGTTGGGGACTTTTATCTCCCTCACCAACTTCAAACATCTGCTATCTGAGCAGCTAACCGATCGCTGCAGCTGTACACAGTCCATCGGTAAATAGCCCACCCAATTTACCTACCTCATCCCCATACTGTTTTTATTTATTTACTTTTCTGCTCTTTTGCACACCAGTATCTCTATCTGCACATGACCATCTGATCCTTTATCACTCCTGTCACGTTCTGACCTTTATTTCTGTTGTTTTTGTCATTATTTAGTATGGTCAGGGCGTGAGTTGGGGTGGGCAGTCTATGTTTGTTTTTCTATGATTTTGGGATTTCTATGTTTCGGCCTAGTATGGTTCTCAATCAGAGGCAGGTGTCATTAGTTGTCTCTGAGAATCACACTTAGGTAGCCTGGGTTTCACTGTTTGTTTGTGGGTGATTGTCTATGTTGATTTCTTGTGTCAGCACAGTTCTCATTAGCTTCACGGTCGTTATTTTGTTTATTGTTTTTGTATAGTGTTTCAGTGTTCAGTGTTTTCTTTATTAAAATTCATGATGAACACATACCATGCCGCATTTTGGTCCTCCGATCCTTCTCGCCTCTCCTCTTCAGATGAAGAGGAGGACGATCGTGACAGAATCACCCACCAACCAAGGACCAAGCGGCGTGGTAAAAGACAGCGACGACAGCAGCAGCAACAGCGGCCAGCATCACAGGACTCCTGGACATGGGAGGAGATATTGAACGGAGAGGGACCCTGGGCACAGGCTGGGGAATATTGCCGCCCCAAAGCAGAGCTGGAGGCATCGAAAGCTGAGTGGCGGCGATATGAGGAGGCAGCACGGCAGCGCGACAGGTACGAGAGGCAGCCCCAAAAACATTTGGGGTGGGGGCACACGAGGTGTGGGGCTAAGCCAGGTAGCAGACCTGAGCTCACTCCTCTTGCTTATTATAAGCAGCGTGTTACAGGTCAGGCATCGTGTTATGTGGTTAAGCGCACGGTGTCGCCAGTACGCGCCCATAGCCCGGTGCGCTATAGGGCAGCCCCCCGAAAGTGTCATGCAAGTGTGGGCATCGAGCCAGGGCGTATGGTGCCTGCTCAGTGTGTCTGGTCGCCGGTAAGCAGTTTTGGTCCAGGGTATCCTGCGCCGGCTCTGCGTACTGTGTCTCCGGGGCGCTGGGAGGGTGCAGTGCGTCCTATGCCTGCGCTCCGCTCGTGCCGGGCAAATGTGGGAGTGGTGCCTAAGGGAGAGGGGAGCGTAGTAGGCACTAGATCTCCTGTGCTTACCCACAGCCCGGTTCAACCTGTGCCTGCACTCTGGAGGGTCCGGGCTAGAGTAGTGATCCAGCCTGGGGGAGTGGTGCCAAGGCTGCGCACCAGAGCTCCAGTGCTTCCTCACAGGTGCCTCCTCCTAACACCAAGCCTCCTGGAGGTCTCCCCAGCCTGGTGGGTCCTGTGGCAGCCCCACGCACCAGGCTGTCTCTCTGTCTCCTCTCTACAGGTGTTCCCGCCTGTCCGGCGCTGCCGGAGTCTCCCACCTGTCAGGCGCTGCCAGATTCTCCCGCCGGAGTCTCCCGCTCCAGAGGCGCCAGAGCCCCTCAGTCCAGAGGCGCCGGAGCCCCTCAATCCGGTGCTGCCAGAGTCTCCCGCCTGTCCAGCGCTGCCAGAACTTCCGCCCCTCAGCCCACAGTCTTTATGAATTGTGTAGCAAATGAAATTATACACCATTAGAGCTGTAGGCAGCATTATTGTTGAGAGTGAGTTCGTGTGATTCCTTTTTACCAAGGAACTAGAAAGATTGCCTCCGGTGTTGCTTACTGACTAAGGATCAGTGTAGAGGATGAAGTATTACATTTCTACCGCTAGCACATATGGGCCAGCCGATTATGATTTTTTTTGAAAATATATTTGTCCGAAGCAAATTATTATCTCTCTGTCTTTCGCGCTCCAGATGCGTGGGTATACACAGCGAATATTTCTTTATGTTATCGCTTGTTCCGGTAACATTGCTAGCAAGAAACGCTGATTGGGTTGAATGTGAGACGCCGTTAGTAAACCCAATACGGAGGAATCCCATGTGATTTCAGCTTTCAGGGCAAAAGGGTCCCGCCTCTACTGGAATCCCAAGTGACACGTTGTGGTGAAGATACGGCAGTAATGTTTTTGTGAAAAACATTCCAATGTGAGGGCCAATGTCTTCTCACATTCTTCTCACAACTGGTTACACTTCAATAATATCCAACCAATCTCAACTGATTGGATATCATTGTCTCATTCGATTTAACAAGGAAGTTACATTGCCAAACAAACCTTTTACCAGGTTCATCATTCAGATAAGTACCAAATACATTTGTTTCAACCAAATGAGACATTTTAAACTTGTCAATTTTACCTAGCGACACTTTGTTGAATTAAAGTTGAATTCCCAGATAGCCTTTACAGAATTATAGCATTATATTATTTGCTTTTGCAAATACATTGACTCCCACATTAACTCCCACATAACTGATCCTGTGTTGATGATTCATTAACTTCCATAAATAGATAAAAATTGTTTTTGCAGCTTCCAACGACTCAAAACCGAAACTTAATCAAGGGTGAAAAGGTGATAAATTACGATCAAACCACAGACCGGTTGCCCGCTAGAAGCTCTGCTAAGAGATGTACAAAGCACCAAACATTTTAGAAAGTGGAAAAAGATGAGTCACCATGAATAGTCGTGGATTTGCCAGACAACAGGTCCGCCAAAATTAACACCCTTTGCGAGGATATAAACAATCAACTTACTCCTTCTCTCAATCGAGACCCTATCCAGGGCCCGCCCAATCAAGAAACAAGCCCACAGGCATTCAAGCAGATATTACAATATCTCGTCACATTCAATCAAACAAACCTGATTGACTATTCTTTTTATGATTTCGAGCCAGCAGTCTCTGTGAGTGAGCAACTTCCCTTCTCTTAGGAGTCATGTGATACTGTAGCTAAGATGAACTTCTCTTGTCCTCCAGACACTTCCGCATGCACCGCAGCCGTCTCAGGAAACAAAGTACCCAACATTGCTTCTGATGATACATTTTCGCTTTGAGAGGGACTGAAACCCCTCTCTATGAAACTAACTGCGTCAGTCCTGCAACGGACCCGATGACACCCACTGGTGAAACACTGCGATATCGCAGAAAGATATCCTTGTCTCAGTTCGCCACATGCGGGCGCTGTGGTGACTGGCAAGCCAGGACAGCCACTGAGCATTTTGAGGCACAAACACCTGGAGATTTGGTTGAAAGGTTACAGCCAATCTACTGACAAAGCGGCTGCTGACAACTCGTTCAAAGGGTCCAACCTTTTTGTTTGTGCCTCGGACACCAACACCAACCTCTGGTGGGGGGGTCCCAAGACACAAAGGGGGGAAATACTAGCCCAGACCCATGGTGAGCCTCGTCGAGGCCCGTGGGGGGTCGAGATTACATACAACACTGTACAAGGCATCAGGAAACAAGTAAAGTTGTAAGCTTCCCCATGAGAACAGAGAGGAGCGGACAAGCCACTCAACGGGGATAACCTTAGAATACATCTGCGATATCACTGAGGTGTCCCACATGGGTCGTAAAGACTTCCCACCTCCAAAAACAAATGGTAACAATGATCATTCCTTGCCATGCTTAGTCTCACCTACAATGCAACTAGTAAAATGCTCTTGTCATGTGTTCCGGTAGGAAAACATTTCGGAATAAATCGGGAGCATAACTAATCCCCTTGAGTACCAATACCAATGTCAGCAACAGTCAGTCCAGCCACAATAAGAAGGTTAGAGATCTAACAAGTCAATTTGCCCTTGATAACAGTGACAGAGGAGGTAGTAGTCAATTATCTGATGACGTCAGACTCATTCTAAACAGGTTGTAGCCTACCAGGATACTTGGTTTTCTTTCCCTTGGCATGTGCAACGCACATGTACAACGGAACATTTAATGACGATTTATACTAGGATCACATAAGGGTCCGAGCAAAATACCAGCCTTAGTAAAGTTGAAAATAGACCCTGAAGCCCTTTGTCTCTACAGCTACATTAATCACTAGTTTCACCCCAGAGGTCCATACATCATCCCTGTAGACTGTCCGAAGCTAGTGCCTTACAGCTGTAGACTTATCATGTAGTTATCAACTTAGGATAGTGCCCTAAACAACACACCACTAAGTAGGATCGCCCTAGATATGACATTAGACAAAATGCCATGATGGAGTCATTTAGCCAAGACCGTGGACGTATATAGAATATAGAATATTAATGTGTGGTAACTATATTTTGTATATCTTTTGTTTGCAAACGTTTTACTTCATAATTATCAGCTAGATGTTTGAATCGTAATAATTTAGCTAGCCAGCTAGTTAAACAGGCAAAAATTACATAAATCTAATGTTATGCAAGTTATATGTACATTTTTCGTGGGTATCTACCTACAGTATTCTTCATGGCAGGCTAGCTAGCTAATTATACCTATTGACTTACTATGGACTTACTATGAACCGTCTTCCCTCTAGGACAAAGGCAATAGAGACAAAACTAGATATACACAAAGCAAATGTTTTACTTCATACTTATCAGCTAGCTATATGTGAATCATAATAATGTAGCTGTCCAGATAGTCTTATAGGCAAAATGACCTAAAATGAATATTATGCAAGGTAGATAACAATTATTTTTGGGTAGCTAGCAAACAATTATTTCTTGGGTATCTGGCTAGCTAGTTAGCTAGTTAGCCTTATTGACTTATTATGGGCTTGCGATCTACAGTACCTAGGCAGGTAAAAATTCCAAAATGAACACAGCATGTATATATTAACGTATCATGATAAAATATTGTAATCAGGCAACATATTACATGTGAATAGGCAACATTTCATTCAGAAGTGTATTTTTTAGCTCAGATAATTTCAAGAAATGTTGTGTCATTTTTCATGTGGTTGCGTCATATTTCTTTGCTTACTTTCTGTTGAAGCTTGCATCGATGCATGCTTAAAAATATGTACAAACGGAGTACGCATTCGAGAAGTGTCCTCTGACAGGGCAACTAGAGGGCTGTGCCTCCTGCCCTGGGGTCACATCAGGCCTCCAAACCTGCAGGCTGGAGCCCCCTCTCTCTCTCTGTAGACCACAGCACTCCTTCTACTCCCTGACACAAACCTGCTGGTGGTCCTGTCTTTTCTTTAAGGTCTTCATTGATATACCTAAACGTCTTGGTAAGTTCTGTGTCCCAAATAGCAACCTATTCCCGTCATAGTTCACTACTTTTGACTAGAGCCATATGGGCACTGCTCAAAAGTAGTGCACTATTGGGAATAGTGTGTCATTTAGGGTGTATCCCCAAAATAATGGTTATCTTAGCTCCTCTGTTTGATGGATAATAATGCAGGGCTGGACCAAGCTTACAAAAGGCCAGACAACGCTTAGATGTCCTTCAACTTTTGGCCAAAATTTGTGTGGGTGATTGTGGGTTGCATTATGCCGTACCATCCACGAACACACCTATTAAAGCACTTCACTGATTGTTCTCTTATTCATCCCTGTATGATAATCCCAATAACTCTATCATCCAGCCAGTTGATTAACATCTAAATATCACCGCTGTTGTTTTGGCTACCAATCCCACACAAGCAAACACAGTCATTGTTTACCCTGTGCTGAATCGAATGCAAAGAAACATAATTTATTTTTCTTTTAACATTCATTTGTCTGGGAAATAATCATCCCCAGTGTTACTCCAATGAAAAGGAATAGAGGAATAGAAAATGCTGGCTCCAGGTTTGCATATTGTACATCCCTAAATCAAAATAAAACAAGACAACAATGTGTCATCAATGGGAATCAAATTTAAATAAGCAAGAAGGCATTAACGCATCAAGGTAACAGCAAGCCTGAAACAGTTATTTACTTGAACAAAAACATCAATTACTTTCAAATCATTTTTTCAGCGTTCAGCGCAGCACTTTCATGAATTGCCTTTAGAAATGTTTCGCTTTCAGGCTATGCGTGTATGCGCTCGCGAACGATTAGAAGCAACAGCAATTTTGAGGGATTGTCATTTTAATGAGAGTGATTAATGACAGAGGTAAGGCGGCGTGGGTATTGTTTCCTCTCTCTGCCATACAAATGTCAGGTCTGAAAGAGACAGGGGGGTGGGGGGGGATTGGCTGCCATGTCACAAGAGAACAGGCCTTGTAGTTGTCCAGCGCAGCTTCTTCCATTCTAAAGATTATATTAATATTTCTAACTACCCCTCTATGATATACAGTACAGTACAGTACATGGCTTATAACAGCCTGGTCTCATAGATTAGACATTACATTGTAAATGTCAACCCAGGACAATAAAATGTGTATATGTTATGTTTGGTATGGTATGGTTACAGTAAAGTGGGGTGGGTGGAAGGGTGGGCGCATAACGCGAACGTCTACCAATCCAAAGGTTGTGAGTTTGAAACTTAGCATGTTAGCTAACCCCTCCCCTAACCGTAACCCTAACCTGAACCTATTTAGCTAACCCTTCCCCTAACCCCAACCTTAACTCCTACATTTTATTTAGGGGTTAGATCAGCTTTAATATTGCAAATAGATTGAAGCTTCCATCAATGTAATTGTCTGCATCACTTCCAATCCCCCATATATTTTTTTGCAAATATATATAAGTACATACATACACATACATAGATACATACATATAAATACATATACATACGTATATATACACATCTCTTTTAGCTAACGTTAGCCCCCTAGCCAACATACAGTGGCTTGCGAAAGTATTCACTCCTCTTGGCATTTTTCCTATTTTGTTGCCTTACAACCTGGAATTAAATACTTTGTAGAGTCACCTTTTGCAGCAATTACAGCTGCAAGTCTCTTGGGGTATGTTGGAACATCTAGCCACTGGGATTTTTGCACATTCTTCAAGGCAAAACTGCTCCAGCTCCTTCAAGTTGGATGGGTTCCACTGGTGTACAGAAATCTTTAAGTCATACCATAGATTCTCAATTGGATTGAGGTCTGGGCTTTGACTAAACATTTAAATGTTTCCCCTTAAACCACTCAAGTGTTGCTTTAGCAGTATGCTTAGGGTCATTGTCCTGCTGGAAGGTGAACCTCCATCCCAGTACCAAATCTCTGGAAGACTGAAGCAGGTTTCCCCCAATAATTTCCCTGTATTTAGCACAATCCATCATTCCTTCAATTCTGACCAGTTTCCCAGTCCCTGTCTATGAAAAAAATCCCCACAGTATGATGCTGCCACCACCATGTTTCACTGTGGGAATGGTGTTTTCGTGGTGATGAGAGGTGTTGGGTTTGTGCCAGACATACCATTTTCCTTGATGGCCAAAAAGATCGATTTTAGTCTCATCTGAACAGAGTACCTTCTTTCTTATGTTTGGGGAGTCTCCCACATGCCTTTTAGCAAACACGAAACGTGTTTTCATATTTTTTTCTTTAAGCAATAGCTCTTTCTGGCCAATCTTCCATAAAGTCCAGCTCTGTGGAGTGTACGGCTTAAAGTGATCCTATGGACAGATACTCCAATCTCCGCTGTGGAGTTTTGCAGCTCCTTTAGAGATATCTTTGTTCTCTTTGTTGCCTCTCTGATTAATGCCCTCCTTGCCTGGTCTGTGAGTTTTGGTGGGCGGCCCTCTCTTGGCCGGTTTGTTGTGGTGCCATATTTTCATGTTTTAATAATGGATTTAATGGTGCTCCATGGGATGGTCAAAGTTTCTGATGTTGTTTTATAACCCAAACCTGATCTGTACTTCCCCACTGTACTTGTCCCTAACCTGTTTGGAGACCTGTTTGGCTCCTTGGCCTACATGGTGCCGCTTGCTTGGTGGAGCCCTTTGCTTAGTGGTGTTGCAGACTCTGGGGCCTTTCAGAACAGAACTGTATACAGTTAAACTCAGAAATTGACATACGCTTAGGTTGGAGTCATTAAAACTCATTTTTCAACCACTCCACACATTTCTTGTTAACAAACTATAGTTTTGGCAAGTCAGTTAGGACATCTACTTTGTGCATTACACAAGTGATTATTCCAACAATTGTTACAGACAGATTATTTCACTTATAATTCACTGTATCACAATTCCAGTGAGTCAGAAGATTACACATACTAAGTTGACTGTGCCTTTAAACAACTTGGAAAATTCCAGGAAATTATGTCATGGCTTCATAAGCTTCTGTTAGGCTAATTGACATAATTTGAGTCAATTGGAGGTGTACCTGTAGATGTATTTCAAGCCCTACAGACTACAGTTTGCAAGTGCATATAGGGACAAAGATCATACTGTTTTGTAGAAATGTCCTCTGGTCTGATGAAACAAAAATAGAACTGTTTGGCCATAATGACCATCGTTATGTTTGGAGGAAAAAGGGGGAGGCTTGCAAGCCGAAGAACACCATCCCAACCGTGAAGCATGGGGGTGGCAGCATCATGTTGTGGGGGTGCTTTGCTGCACGAGGGATTGCTGCAGTTCACAAAATAGATGGCATCCTGAGGCAGGAAAATTATGTGGATATATTGAAGCAACATCTCAAGACATCAGTCAGGAAGTTAAATAATGTCCACCTGTGTGCAATCTAGTGGGCAATCTAAGTGTCACATGATTTGTCACATGATCTCAGTATATACAGTTGAAGTCGGAAGTTTACATGCACCTTAGCCAAATACATTTAAACTCAGTTTTTCAAAATTCCTGACATTTAGTCCTAGTAAAAATGCTCTGTCTTTGGTCAATTAGGATCACCACTTTATTTTAAGAATGTGAAATGTCAGAATAATAGTAGAGAGAATTATTTATTTCAGCTTTTATTTCTTTCATCACATTTCCAGTCTGTCAGAAGTTTACATACACTCAATTAGTACTTGGTAGCATTGCCTTTAAATTGTTTAACTTAGTTCAAACGTTTCGGGTAGCCTTCCACAAGCTTCCCACAATAAATTGGGTGAATTTTGACCCATTCCTCCTGACAGAGCTGATGTCACTGAGTCAGGTTTTTTGGCCTCCTTGCTCGCACACGCTTTTTCAGTTCTACCCACAAATTTTCTATAAGATTGAGGTCAGGGGTTTGTGATGGTCACTCCAATACCTTGACTTTGTTGTCCTTGAGCTATTTTGCCACAACTTTGGAAGTATGCTTGGGGTCATTAACCATTTGGACGACCTATTTGCGACCAAGCTTTACCTAACCATGTGACTTCTGAGGGTTATTGGTTGCACCAGATCTTATTTAGTGGCTTCGTTGCAAAGTAGGTGAATACATATGCACACACCACTTTTCCGTTTTAATTTTTTTTTGAAAGAAGCCATTCTTTTCATTTCACTTTACCAATTTGGACTATTTTCTGTATGTCCATTACATGAAATTCAAATAAAAATCCATTTAAATTACAGGTTGTAATGCAACAAAATAGGAAAAACACCAAGGGGGATTAATACTTGTTCAAGTCACTGAATCATATGAAATGGGTGATGGACATCTACAAATAAATACATATCATACTAAATGGAGTGTCTAGAATTTACGCACAGAATAATACGAAATTATCTGAGACCAGGTTGCTTATAAAGAGAGCCATTAGCTATTGAGGTTCCCTATTCAATTGATTGGAACTTAAAGCGCCCTTGGGAATTGCAATAGAAAATTCTATCTTTTATGCAGACTCAAGCTAAAGTACGCTGGGAAGAATGAGCTCTCTCTCCAATGTAAAAATCTGTCACAATAAATCAAGGAAGGAATGAAGGAAGAGTGTGCTTAAGCATGTTGAGTTAGGTATAAAATATTTTTTATGATTTTGATTAAGAATAAAAAATCATTAGATCTACCAGAAACACTTTTCTCCAACTAGCTCTCACAGTCTCACGTCAGAATTCGTTTTCAACCATGTTTCTCAAAAGTCAAATTTCGTTGTTGTTGTAAATCTCACATCTGGAAGTGTTTAAGGTTAAGTTTATGCATTAACTCTGAATTTTTAAGGTTAGAGTTAAGTTTATGCATTAGCGCCGAATGGTAAGGATAAAGGTTTGGCATAGGCTTAAAAAAAATCTCAGAAACAACTTTCTATCGCTGGGTTTGAACTTGCAACTTCTGGAATCAGGGGTAGATGCTTAAGTGCAGGCATTAACTCTGAATTTATTAGGATAGGGTTAAGTTTAGGTGTTAGGTCTGAAATCTTAAGGTTAGGTATTAACTCTGAGTGGTAAAGTTTTTTTAACCTTTATTTAACTAGTCAGGTAAGAACAAATTCTTATTTACAATGATGGCCTACCCCGGCCAGGAGCTCCTCAAGTGGAAGCTGACGATGATAGGAACAGTACAAAAAAAACAATGCAGAACTCCCGCCTCAGCTGTTGAATACACAGAACAGGCCTATCAATTCTTCTAAGTTTGTGTTCCCGGCCGACACATCCCTAGTGTCCTACGTGCCAAAGAAAGGCAACAATGTGGTACCCTGCATAAGGATGGGAGAATCTGTGGCCAGGAACATCAAAAATCATAATGTATTACAATGACAGAAGGAGGGGTGGACAATTTAGACAAGCTGGTGACTGGCTACAGCTGCAAAAGAAGAACCCTACGCTGGCCACTTGTGATATTCATCTACATCTTGGAAATCTCTGCGTTCAACGCATTTGTCATCTGGATGGCGTTGAACAGATTGGAACAGAGGGAAGCTCTTTCTTGAGGAGCTGGGCAAGGCATTGGTAAGACCTTAAATCCAGAAGAGGCAACATATCCCAAGGACCCCAGCTTCTGCAACCATCATGAGGAGGATTCAGGAGGAGGATGCTGGTGCCCCATCCGCCAGACCCACAGAACCAACAACTCCAATACCGAAAGTAAGTGTGAGTAATGTTGTTGCATGTGTGTGTGTCTGACTCTCCTATCTTGGCCTGCTGTAACTATATATGTGAGTAAGTGAGTAAGTTAATGAGTGAGTGAGTGAGTGAGTGAGTGAGTGAGTGAGTGAGTGAGTGAGTGAGTGAGTGAGTGAGTGAGTGAGTGAGTGAGTGAGTGAGTGAGTGAGTGAGTGAGTAAATGAGTGAGATGTTAGTCAAATTTCTGAACTAAGTGTTTTCATCATTCTAGATTGCAGCCGGTAGCAACAAGAAGAAGCACTGTGATGTGTGTGGACCCAAGAAGGCCAGGAAGACACAGTACACATGCATCAAGTGCAAGAAATACATTAGCCACACACACACAGTAAAACTTGTGTTCAATGGGGCTCATTTATCATTTTCATAAAATACTATATGTAAAATGTGTTCTTACAATTTGTTCAGTTCAAAACAATAAATATCAATAGTGATGAAAACCTTATTAAGATTTATATTTATTTATTCCACCCACGTCTTGATTACAATTAATTAAATTGTATTTTTTTTAAACGAATAGCGCTTTTATTGATAAATGTGATCTAGTGGAGGTAAATGGCAAATATTAACAATTTATGCTGTCTATAATGCTTGTAATTGATATCAGTCAACATCTAAGTATTAAGTATTTTTACGTAAATTGTTATGGCTGTATTGGCTGTATTGTTTTAAAAACCCAATAATGTTGTGGGTCCATCAGACCCACGAACATTGGGTGAATAACAAAAACATGAACACCACACAAGGGTTAATGATGAAGTTGACATACATCCTACATTCAAACCTAATCAAAATCTCAAATCTGGAATGTGTAAAAGGAAATTCAAGATGATAATAAATATTTTATTGTGTGAAAATAATGGTCACTTTTTACATAAAAACACCAAACTTGGTACACTTGTACAGTTTGTGGCCCTGAACATTTTCAGAGATGGAGCCATTATAAAAATGCCTCCAGGTGGCCATTATCCCATTCCACCATAACCCAATAAATTATTTTCCATCATATCGCATGAACTAAATAATGTTCAGGGTCCCTAACTGTATAAGTGTAGCTAGGGCTGTGGCGGTCATGACATTTTGTCAGCCGGTAACGGTCATGCAAATGACTGACAGTCTCACTGTAATTTACATTTACATTTACATTTAAGTCATTTAGCAGACGCTCTTATCCAGAGCGACTTACAAATTGGTGCGTTCACCTTAAGACATCCAGTGGAACAGCCACTTTACAATAGTGCATCTAAATCTTTTAAGGGGGGGGTGAGAAGGATTACTTTATCCTATCCTAGGTATTCCTGAAAGAGGTGGGGTTTCAGTTAAATTTACAATTTACAGTTAATCAACAAACACGGTAAGCATATCCAGGCCTCCAAGCATACTGATTTGCACCTTTGGAACATCTACATTTTTACAAGTTGAATAAATCCATTTAAGGCTGTAACGTAAGAAATCTGGAAAAGGTAAAGGGGCCTGAATAATTTCCAAATGCACTGTATGTTTTCTGGCTATGCTACATGCCAATGGCAGCCTAGGCGGTAGGCTAGTTCATTTAGGCATTATTTTATAGTATATGATAGTATTTTATAGTATTTCAAGTAATCCTTCTAACTTAGATGACTACAGCACAATCTCCAAGTTATCTTGCCTAGCCAAGTTATTAGAACCCCAGACCTACTCCCAGCTAAGAACTTTTTAAGACTTCTCACTCTTTTCTAAATGTGCACCAGTCTGGTGGTAGATCTGGACATAGCACTGTTTCAGCCAATATTCTTGTTTTAGATAGTGTGTTAAATTGCCTAGATCATAAAAATCAGTGTGCTGCTTTATTTATAGATCTTTACAAGGCCCTCGACACCATTGACCATTCCCTACTCATTCAAAGACTGTCTGATATGAGCCTGGATCAGGAGTCTTGCAAATGGTTTAAAAACGATTTGACAAGACAGGACACAAAAGACAGGACCTGTTCTCTTGACTATTTATTAAATCCTGTAATATTAATCTATATGCAGACGATACTGTTATGTATGCCATTGCACCTGTTAACCTGTTGCACCTGGGGCGGCAGGGTATCCTAGTGGATAGAGCATTGGACTTGTAACCGGAATGTTGCAAGTTCAAACCCCCGAGCTTACAAGGTACAAATCTGTCGTTCTACCCCTGAACAGGCAGTTAAACCCACTGTTCCTAGGCTGTCATTGAAAATAAGAATTTGTTCTTAACTGACTTGCCTGGTTAAATAAAGGTAAAAAAAATAAAAAACCAAGCTGTGTTACAGCTGCAATCGGATTTTGTTATATTCCTTGTTGATTTAAAACTTGTACTTAATGTGGGCAAAACGAAATATATGTTGTTCTCTGATTCACACAAAAAATATTCAGATGGACTCCATATTTACTCATTGGCTGATTCTCTCATCGAGTGGGTTCCCTATAAATAGGTCTTGCCTCTCTACACAGCAGGAAGCAGATTGTACAATCAACTTTCCAGAAATGGTGACACCATTTATCAAAATGCAGCAGACACCACTCTAAAGCCTTTGGATGCAGTCTACCATAGTGCACTTCACTTTATCACAGGTGACAGGTTTAATAGGCAACACTGCATCCTGTATCAGAAGGTTGACTGGTCCTCACTAAAGTCCCGTAGATCACTTCATTATGCAATTTTTGTGCATGCATAAGTGTTGCTCTCCACTTTCTGGAGGATCAAGTTTTGAAATCAGTGGAATTAGAGTATGATAGGTAAAAAGATGGAGAAAACATCTGTCTCTGAATTACATCTTCAAACTAAGGGCAACCGTGGTATGACATTCCTGACAGGGAGACACGTCCATCATGCATGATGATGTATACAGGTAAGATAGTCTAGCGTGAGCTAGGAACACTTTCAGATATTACACGTTTCTAATTTTGACAGAATGTGGTTTCATTTCAAGATAACATTAGATGGCTGACGTTATTATTTGTTTCCCAGAGCTGTTTGCTATTTTAGTTAGAGCCTAATGTTTGCTAGCTAACATTGGACCTGGTTGGATAGCTCCCAGCACTGTGGCATTGTTGGCACTTTGTTCATTGTTGTTTAACTAGCTAACGTTAGCTGGCTGGCTCGTTAGCTAACGTTACGGGACGTGTGTTATCTTAAACATTGTTTACCTAGCTAGGTTCATTGTTTACCTAGCTAGCTAGCTATATGTCTGAAGCTAAAGTATACTGTTAGCTAGCTAACTAATGTTAGCTGGCTGGCTCCCTAGAGGACGTTATTATTCGTTTGTTTCCCAGAGCTGCTTGCTTTTATAGTTAGAGCCTAATGTAGGCATTGTTGGCACTTTGTTCATTGTTGGCACTTTGTTAATTGTTGTTTAACTAGGCTCGATAACTAACGTTACGTGACGTGTGTACAACACCCGTTGAATATGGCCGATGTCAGTAAACGTATGCAAAAAAAGCGTAATGAAATGGTTGCCAGCAGAGCTGGTTAGGCTGTTTTCATGTTATCCAGAGGTAAACAAATCATAGGCCAGGGCGTCAAGTGTGCGCTTAGAGAGCGAAACGAGATGGGTGGGGCTAAAGCTTAACAGGGTGTGAACAATGCTGAATGGGTGTAGACAAGGAAGAGCTCTTCACTAGATACCAAAACATTCAAAGGCGATTTTCTTAAAAGTGAGTTAACAAGTTGATCAACGTTCAAAGCAGAATTACTTTCCCATTGTTCCTCAAATGCAGGGTATGGTATACCATTTTGAGTCTCTACTTTTATCTAATGTAAAAAAAACACAATTGCACATTTTGCTACATAAGACCGAATCCAGGTTGTGAGTCACAAATGTTGTGGTACACTTACCCAGATCTGTGCCTCGACACACTCCTGTCTCGGAGCTCTATGGACAATTCCTTCGACCTCATGGCTTGGTTTTTGCATTGACATGCACTGTCAACTGTGGGACCTTATATAGACAGGTGTGCGCCTTTCAAAATCAATTGAATTTACCACTGGTGTACTCTAATCAAGTTGTAGAAACATCTCAAGGATGATCAATGGGTACAGGATGCACCTGAGCTCAGTTTCGAGTCTCATAGGAAAAGGTCTGAATACTTATGTAAACAAGATATTTCTGTTTTTGATTTTTAATAAATGTTCAAAAAATTCTAAAAACCTATTTTCACTTTGTCAGTATGGGGCTGTGTAGATTGATGAGGAGAAAAAAAAGAATGTAATCAATTTAGAGTAAAGCTGTAACGTAACAAAATGTGGAAAAGGGGAAGGGGTCTGAATACTTTACAAATGCACTTTGAAAAAGTTGCAAAAAAGTTGCACACGCTGTTCTCTCATGAAGTGACAATATTCTCACCAATCAGATTATTCTCAATTTAATCTTGTCTATATGAATATTTGAAAATAGTTTAGATTTACAATGGGCCATTATCAAATGGGCAGGAACAGAGGGAAAAAGACATGTCATCTATATGCTTTCGAACATCGAATGGACCTGGCTACTCCAGTTTTACAGTGGAGTAATGTGCTTAAAATAAGCAGCTGATAAATAAATATAGTTGCAGTAGAAAGCTGGGATCCTCCTCCTTTTAGAGACAACCATCGAAACTCTGCTTTCACAAAGGATTGCATATAGAAAAGTCTGGGCTTATGAGAACACATTTCAATGCATGGGTCAACTACTGTTTGACAAGCAGCCTCTCGCTGAGTGACAGGTGGTATTCCACCCAAACTCTGTATGCTATTGGCTCTCCAACCATGCTCCAGCAGCTACATAGTGCTTAATTTGTGAAACCAAGTGATATCTGTTCAGGAACATCGATAGTAACATGTTTTTTCAACTAAATATATTTCAGAGAGGAGGAGATGGAAATGCACGGTGGTGAGATTTCTTTTAGCTAAAGGTAATGTGTCAGACTATTAGTTAGGAAAATATATTTTTTTAAATGCCCTATCACTAGGCTATTCAAAATCAAATGCAAATGCACTATATTTTTAGGCTAACTGAACTCTGTAAGCAGCCCTGCACAATCAATGAACCAACAACATTGCCTAGGCCTATATGTACTCTCCCAGACTCATGGATAGAATGTTTGGAGCCTAGCATAAGATAACCTGTCCATCTAGTATGGATAATAATACAGTCCACACTCAAAGGCATTTACTAGAGTTTGTTTAATTTTGGAGCACAGGCTAGACCAATTATGTAAATCTATTTTTTGTATGTTTTTTTGGCTATTTAGGCTATGTATTGTATAATGGCACACTCATTATTTTAATTCACAATTTTTTTCGGGCTCATACAGTATATAGGCCAAAGCTTAAGCTCTCAAGATCCGCAACGATCATGTTTTCCACTCAGTTTCAAGCTGTTGTTGAACTTCTTTCTTCAATTGATCGATCACAGTGAGGTCAAACAATGTAGCCTAACGGTGAGTTATAAAAGCATGATACTGTTTTGATGATACGTGTTCGATTGCATTTCCATTGATGTCAGAGTGATTAGAGGGACAATAGAGCATTGAGTAGCAGGCCATTAGCGACCTGACAGTCGTTAGCGAGTTGGGTACTACCAACGCATCAGCGCCATTCAAGTACAGAGTGCATAGGAGGAGATTACCATGACTCAACGGTCACGTGGAATTTGACTGCAGTCATGATTCATGACTGCCGATGTGGGGGTATACATTCACCGCAACAGCCCTAAGTGTACCAAATGCTATGCTTTTATGAAAATGTGAACAATTCACCAAAAATGTGGCACATCTCTTCATTTATTGCATACCAAACATTTTAGTTTCTATCTAATCCTATCAGATAAGCCTGAACATCATTCACATCCATCCATATTACAGACCTCCAGACATTTAGAGCTCCACTCTCCTCCACTGGCTCTATCAAGCCTCTATGTCTGTCAGCTTAGACTGCCCCCTTGTTAGCAAATTATCCCTTCTCACACAGGAGGAGGGACAATTAATTGCAGAAAATTGAGGTAGTAACATTGGAGGCAGGTTCCCTCTGTGACTTTGTGTGTGTGTCTGTGTGGGTGTATATGTATATGTATATAAATGTGTGTGCGTGCATACTGTCCATTTGTCAATCCCGTGAGCCTGACTCTGAACTACAGTAAATTGTATATATATATATATATATATATATATATATATATATATATATATTTATATAGCAGACATTGGTCTGCTTTTATATTTGATTCAAGTTTTTCCTGGTGATAGAATCACGCTCACTATCATTTATTATTTCACCCTGGAAGTTTTTTCTTACTCAACTGGTGGCAGGTATAAATTGAAAAATGTGAAACGCACTTCTCCAGTGATTGCTCAACAGATTACAGTCTTACCTCTTTGCGTCCTGTTTTCTTTCAACTCCCTCCTCTTTATGTGAATGTAATAAGTGCGTAAGTGGCAGCAGAGATGTGGGTGACAGGTACTCTTTTCAGAGCAACAACTGGAAGTGGATGGACTGAAATAGGGGGGAATCAGAATGTGTCATATTTGTCAAGATGTTTACAGAGGGTGATGGTTTGAATGGTTCCGATGCTGGCAGCTCTTGTCATGTATCGTTTCTATCAAAGCATGAAGTGGATGCGGACTCCCTATAAATCTATGAGTGTCAGACAGTTGTACCGTAAAATACCTTTAGTCATGTCTGTCATGTACCACTTGAAGAGTTTAATTCCAAAATGCTATTTTCAGAAATGTTGGTCAATTAGCTTTAATTGTTTAAAGAAATTATGAAAGAGATTGGTGTGTTTAAACTTTCTAATCATGGCATTGGCTTGTTCAATGACAGATATGCATTTGTTTAAAATCACTTGATGGTTTCATTTCAGAGAGACAAATCATGTTTTTTTGCTAAATGTTGTATAAGTAGTACTACCTTTTTTTTTAATAAAGAACTGTACAATTGATACATATAAATATATATATAAATACATATATATATATATATATATATATATATATATATATATATATATATATATATATATATATATATATAAAAAATTATGAAATACTGTAATATGAGATCTGTATGGAAAACATTTACATTTGACATTTTAATCATTTAGCAGATGGTCTTATCCAGAGCGACTTACAGTAAGTGCATTCATCTTAAAATAGCTAGGTAAAACAACCACATATCAGTCAAATATATGAACATTCCAGCTAAACAATGGAACAACTTTTTCATACACATCTAAAAATCTCTGAATTAAAAATCTGAGAACAATACTATTTTACACACACCTGAAGGTACACATAAGCAATCATTTCTGATGAAAAAACATAAATGTGAAAAATTGGTGGATAAAGAGTTTTGGAAATAAACTCTTCACTTGTACGCTCATCAGTTGCATGATTTGATATTTTCACTGTTAATAATAATAATAATGATGTTTTTCACAGCCCAATCAAAATGTCTTGCACTTTCCTGTTGTATATTTTTTATTCATGATATATAGACATTGATTTTTCAGGATAAATACATTTCTTAAAGTTTGGACTGTTTTAGCATAATCATAAACATACATTTAAGGCTGCATTATTCCACTGTTTATGTTTTTGTCATGTGTTTTTGTAAACAATGTACAGTATAGTGCTTCAAATATGTTTATGATGTCGATCTCATGGACTCTGTGTTTACTATTGAACCCCACATAGCCTGGTTCCTCTCTAGGTTTCTTCCTAGGTTTTGGCCTTTCTAGGGAGTTTTTCCTAGCCACCGTGCTTATACACCTGCATTGCTTGCTGTTTGGGGTTTTAGGCTGGGTTTCTGTACAGCACTTTGAGATATCAGCTGATGTTCGAAGGGCTATATAAATAAATTTTATTTTGATTTGATTTGATCCCCTTCCCTCAGCTTACCAAACAATGTGGCAGGGTCAGGCTGTTGAAATGACATATTGTGTCTTTAATATAGTGACTTATTTTTTATGTTAAGGAGTGTCATTCTGTGCTGAGTATGATGAATACATAGCAGTGGTCATTTTGGGGCCCTAATTTATTGAGATTGGCTGTTGAAGGAGGGGGGGGTACATGAAATGATGACAGTGGTTCTCTCCATGGCAGGTCTACCTCTCCATTGTCATAAAAATCCTCCTAATAAAAGCAAATGTAATAAATGCATTTCCTACCTGTTCCATTATCCAACCCCTGCAGTGCCATCAGGGCTGAGGCAGGGAGGAAACTACTCCCAACAAGTCAAGCCACCAAGTGAGCAATTAAATTAAGTACAAAGTCTGACTCCATTTTACCATTCTACCTTTCCTGCTTTTATGCAGTTATTTTTAGACTAACTCAAGCTGTCATTCCAATGTGCAGTAGAGTAGTACAAAAACATTTGATTGGCCTTGACAAGCTTTAGTTGATGTTAGAAGTTTTAGTACCACTCTGAACGAAGTACAATAACTTTCAAAGGGAATTTGATTCAAAATTCAATTTAGGATGAATCTCCAAGACAGTGTTAGGATATGTATTTTATTAGGGCTACTTAGATGTTTGATAGTCATATCACCATAGGGCCCCCCATTCATTAAAAAAAATATTTATCCAAAACATCTTTCAGACACACCGATTCAACATCAGCCTATTGCAAAAGTGTCTGAAAAATGTACATTCTGAAAAAACATCTGCATAGATAAAGTGATGTGGCAGAAAATCTCCTATTTTTACATTTTGTAGGGTTAATATTTCTTGCAACCAACTCCAACCACCCCTAGATTAAGGTGATTCTCCTTACTGTGTAGATCACGAGTCAGGCAGCCTCCCGGCTCCAAGACTATTTTCATTCCCTCATAGCAATTCTTAAACTAGTATCAACTCAACAATCCACGAATGCTAGGCTACAAGCCAGACAATAAATGTGTACACAAATACTTGTATATGCCGCCAGCATTAGGCAAACGACAAACAGGCAATTCAAGACCAGTTAAATATCCTTTTCTCAGCCATCTTAATGTTTTTCTCTTTCAACTTCCTTTTGCTTTTCTTCACTATGAAACCCTCTCGCTTTTATTTCTGTGCTTTTCTTTTTAATAGGTGCTCCTTGTTCTCCTCCTTTTCTCCTCTCCAGTGTGTCTTTGCACTATAATTACAGTCGTTTCTACCTACTGCGCCAAAGAGCTTCCAACCCTCGCCCGTGCGCGCTGGTGTCCCGATGGCTAATGTGACACTGTCACTCAAAGCCTTTAGAAAGCAATGGTGCAGAAATCAAAAGACAAAAATTAAGAGAGAGAGAGAGAGAGAGAGAGAGAGAGAGAGAGAGGTGATATATAGAATAAATAGACTGTGTGGGAGTGTGTCACGTTGATTCACTCCATGTATTTATTTTCTCCTCTCCTCTGGTGTAAGACAGGCTTCTCTCTGTCAGACTGAGTACAGTTACATGCACATAATAATACAATGATTTTGTGAATAGTCAGATTAATAAAAATAATTTGATTTAAAAGTTGACATGCTTTGCAATAACGATTTCCCTAATAATCCTGTTTACATGGACACATCTGAAATCTGGTTACCTGATGGGGAAAAATAAACAAGGCCCATATTCACCAAGTCTCAGACTAGAGTGCTTGATTAGGATCCGTTTTGCCACTCAGATCATAATAAATAATAGATAGTGGGGACCTGATCCCAGACCAGCACTCCTATTCTGACATGCTTTTTGAATATGGGGGTCCAGACAAATGCAGCCAGAGAGAAAGTTCTCATATGTTAGTTTTATTTTTTAACTTGCATAAAATGGAGCTCATACTTAAAACAATCTCTCCCTCTTCCATTATCCGGTGATTAGGGCTGAGAGATGGATTGTTGGCCATATGGGGGAGGGGGGTTCACTGGGATATTAACCCCGGGGCAGAGTTTGTCAGAGTCCTCTAGATAGGCTCAAAACGTATAGGAGATATATAATGTCTTATTTTTTTCTTTTAAAAAACTAAACTGGCATCCAAAACAGCCATGTCCATGTGACGCGTTGTAATATTGAACAGCGACATTATGCTATAGGATAAGTGACGTTAAGCTCTTGGCGACATCCTCTGGATTGAACTGTTGATCTATGCAAATGGATGTCATGTTCCACAACCTCTGGATTTCATGGATTACTGTGTATTGAGATGTTGTGAATCTGAGCTAGCGGACCTCCTTTCCAAACACCATTATGTTGTTCTTTGTCCATTCAAAAACCAATGTCCCTCTGTCATATAGACTTATTCATTGTTCTCATATACCACTTCACGCAATCCCAAACAGTACTGAGGAGGGTCCGTAAGAGGCTTGTTAGAAAGGGATGCGGCATGTGGATACTGCAGGCTGAGATTTCCTGGTCACCGTGATAATCTACGTGACCTGTAACAGTTTCAAAGGGCACTGCTTTTATGTCAACATCTGTCACTGCATAGCGGTAACCTGAGGCCTGACATTGGAATGGTTGTAAACTGGGGAACCTCAGACCTAGCCCAATCCTCTCTCAGTCCCCCTGTCGTCCTCTCAACAGATGTGTGTGTGTACCAGGTAAGGTTCACCTTTCCCTCCCCCATTGAGCATAGGGCAGCTGGGTCTAGGCCTGGAGATATGGCTCTCAATGAGGGCTTTCACTCTCTCCATCTGTCCCTCTGTCCCGCTCTCCTGATCACTCGCACACTGCCTAAGGGTATATAGGCTCCATTCCTAACAGCCATGCTTGTAATTGCAGCTATCTTGGCTATGCAGTGACTAATCGGAATGGTTTTGCATTCGATTGATGACTCTTAGATTGTTGAAATACATTGTACAGCAACTATTGATTCCGGGGGGCGAATAGGAGCTTAGAACTTACATCCCTATTGGACTCCCATAACATGCTTGGCTTTTGACCTCTTGTTGGAATACGATCTCTTTCAAAGAGAGCATGGTGCAAATGTAGCTCTATGATACTACTTTGGCTCTGTGTCACAAACTTGTGTGGCACATCCAGCTCAGATTCCCCTATAGACACGTACACGCACACACTCATCCTCCAGCCATCCGCACACAAAGTCATAATGCAGTCCCCCAAAAAATCTGTGACAAAAATGATCCCCCTTCAAGTTGATGAGCGCCCCTGTGGTTCGGCCCCCTCTCCCCTCTCAGCGCGCCGTTAAAAGGCAGCTGTCATTACGGTCCCGCTGAGGAGCAGACAAGTCCACTCCACTCCCAGGCCCGGCACGAAAATCTCCAGCTTCCCCGTGGCTGCGAGGCGCTGAGCGCCGCTAAATGACAGGGTAGGGCCTGCTCGGCTGCCCAGTTCTGAGGGGCCTGCATTCCCCCAACCCTGCAATTAACACACTGCTGGCTGCGTGGAGGGGGCAGAGCGCACAGGAGAGAAAATAAATAAAATGAAAAATTAACTGTGAAAATGAAGCTGTCACTGAGGTGTCTTAAAAAGGGATGAATATGAAGGGGGTCTAGGTTACACTATATAGAAGATCTGCAGAATTGGCATTCTCAAATCTTATTTGTCACATGCTTCGTAAACAACAAGTGTAGACTAACAGTGAAATGCTTCCTTACGGGTCCTTTTCCAACAATGCAGAGTTAAAGATAAAGATACAAAATGTAATAAAAATACAAATAATGACATAAGGAATAAATATACAAGGAATAACTAGTACAATATGGTTTTGCAGGGGTACGAGTTAATTGAGGCAGCTACACTATATACAGTGCCTTGCGAAAGTATTCGGCCCCCTTTAACTTTGCGACCTTTTGACACATTTCAGGCTTCAAACATAAATATATAAAACTGTATTTGTTTGTGAAGAATCAACAACAAGTGGGACACAATCATGAAGTGGAACAACATTTATTGGATATTTCAAACTTTTTTAACAAATCAAAAACTGAAAAATTGGGCGTGCAAAATTATTCAGCCCCCTTAAGTTAAAACTTTGTAGCGCCACCTTTTGCTGCGATTACAGCTGTAAGTCGCTTGGGGTATGTCTCTATCAGTTTTGCACATCGAGAGACTGAAATTTTTTCCCATTCCTCCTTGCAAAACAGCTCGAGCTCAGTGAGGTTGGATGGAGAGCATTTGTGAACAGCAGTTTTCAGTTCTTTCCACAGATTCTCGATTGGATTCAGGTCTGGACTTTGACTTGGCCATTCTAACACCTGGATATGTTTATTTTTGAACCATTCCATTGTAGATTTTGCTTTATGTTTTGGATCATTGTCTTGTTGGTAGACAAATCTCCGTCCCAGTCTCAGGTCTTTTGCAGACTCCATCAGGTTTTCTTCCAGAATGGTCCTGTATTTGGCTCCATCCATCTTCCCATCAATTTTAACCATCTTCCCTGTCCCTGCTGAAGAAAAGCAGGCCCAAACCATGATGCTGCCACCACCATGTTTGACAGTTGGGGATGGTGTGTTCAGGGTGATGAGCTGTGTTGCTTTTACGCCAAACATAACGTTTTGCATTGTTGCCAAAAAGTTCAATTTTGGATTCATCTGACCAGAGCACCTTCTTCCACATGTTTGGTGTGTCTCCCAGGTGGCTTGTGGCAAACTTTAAATGACACTTTTTATGGATATCTTTAAGAAATGGCTTTCTTCTTGCCACTCTTCCATAAAGGCCAGATTTGTGCAATATACGACTGATTGTTGTCCTATGGACAGAGTCTCCCACCTCAGCTGTAGATCTCTGCAGTTCATCCAGAGTGATCATGGGCCTCTTGGCTGCATCTCTGATCAGTCTTCTCCTTGTATGAGCTGAAAGTTTAGAGGGACGGCCAGATCTTGGTAGATTTGCAGTGGTCTGATACTCCTTCCATTTCAATATTATCGCTTGCACAGTGCTTCTTGGGATGTTTAAAGCTTGGGAAATCTTTTTGTATCCAAATCCGGCTTTAAACTTCTTCACAACAGTATCTCGGACCTGCCTGGTGTGTTCCTTGTTCTTCATGATGCTCTCTGCACTTTTAACGGACCTCTGAGACTATCACAGTTCAGGTGCATTTATACGGAGACTTGATTACACACAGGTGGATTGTATTTATCATCATTAGTCATTTAGGTCAACAATGCCAAGCGTCGGCTGGAGTGGTGTAAAGCTCACCACCATTGGACTCTGGAGCAGTGGAAACGCATTCTCTGAAATTATGAATCATGTTACACCATCTGGCAGTCCAACGGACGAATCTGGATTTGGCTAATGCAAGGAGAACGCTACCTGCCCAAATGCACAGTGCCAACTGTAAAGTTTGGTGAAGGAGAAATAATGATCTAGTGCTGTTTTTCATGGTTCGGGCTAGGTCCCTTAGTGCCAGTAAAGGGAAATCTTAATGCTACAGCATACAATAACATTCTGGACGATTCTGTTCTTCCAACTTTGTGGCAACAGTTTAGGGAAGGCCCTTTCCTGTTTCAGCATGACAATGTCCCCATGCCACAAAGCGAGGTCCATACAGAAATGGTTTGTCAAGATCTGTGTGGAATAACTTAACTGGCCTGCATAGAGCCCTGACCTCAACCTCATCAAACACCTTTGATATGAATTGGAACAATGAATGCGAGCCAGGCCAAATTGCCCAAAATCAGTGCCCAGCCTCACAAATGTTCTTGTGGCTGAATGGAAGCAAGTCCTCGCAGCAATGTTCCAACATCTAGTAGAACATCTTCCCAGAAGAGTGGAGGGTGTCAGCAAAGGGGGGACCAACTCCATATTTATACCCATGATTTTGGAATGAGATGTTCGATGAGCAGGTGTCCACATACCATTGGTCATGTAGTGTATGTGTGTGTGGGCATATGTCATATGTGTGTGTGTATGTGTGTGTGTGTGTGTATGTGTGTGTGTTCAGTAGTCTATGTAAGCATGTGTGAATGTGTGGGTAGAGTCCAGTGAGTGTGCATGGAGTCAGTGCAAGATAGTTACTACAGAAAACGGTCAATGCAAGTAGTCCAGGTACCCATTTGTAGAAGCTGTTCAGGGTCCTGTTGTAGCCAGACTTGGTGCACTGGTACCGCTTGCAGTGCAGTAGCAGAGAAGACAGTCTATGGCTTGAGTAGCTGGAGTCTTTGACAGTTTCTTGGGCCTTCTGCTGACACCGCCTGGTAAAGATGTCCTGGATGGCAGGGAGTTCGGCCTCAGTGATGTACTGGGCTATACACACTACCCTCCGTAGCCCCTTGAGGTCAGATGCCTTGCAGTTGCCATACCAAGCGGTGATGCAGCCAATCAAGATGCTCTCAATGGTTCAGCTGAAGAACCTTTTGAGGATCTGAGGGCCCAAGACAAATCTTTTCAACACTATGGTGTTGAATTCTGAGCTGTAGTCAATGAACAGCATTCTTACATAGGTATTCCTTTTGTCCAGGTGGGTGGCAGTGTGGAGTGCAACACAGATTGCGTCATCTGTTGATCGTATGCGTATGCGAATTGGAGTGGGTCCAGGTGTCTAGGATGATGGTGTTAATGTGAGCCATGATCAGCCTTTCAGAGCATTTCATGACTATGGATGTGAGTGCTACAGGGCGATAGTGATTTAGACAGGGTACCATGGTGTTCTTCCACAAGGGGCCTATGGTGATCTGCTTGAAACAAGCTGCTATTATAGATGGGGTCAGGGATAGCTTGAAAATGTCAGTAAAGACACACGCCAGCTGGTCAGCGCATGCTCTTAGTTTGCCTTCTAGTATTCCATATGGCCCCGTGGCCTTGCGAATGTGAACCTGTTTAAAGGTCTAACTCACATCGGCTACGGAAAGCGAGATCACACAGTTGTCCAGAACAGCTAGTGCTCACATGCATGGATCAGTGTTGCTTGCCTTGAAGTGAGCATAGAAGGCATCTAGCTTGTCTTGTAGGCTCGGGTCGCTGGGCAGCTCGATGCACTTATTAATGAAGCCGGTGACTGATGTGGTAAACTCCTGTTATCGGATTAATCATATTGCAGTCTGTGCTAGCCAAACAGTCCTGTAGCTTATCATCTGCTTCATTGGACCACTTCCGTTTTGAGTGCGTCACTGGTACTTCCTGTTTGAGTTTTTGCTTGTAAGCAGGAAGCAGGTGGATAGCAGGTGGAAAGCACCAAATCTCTCTTAGGGTTCCTAAAAGGCTGGAGCCGGTCCTGGGCCTGTTGATATTGCTAGGGAGGATGAATATATGTTATCTTGCTAAACAAGTACCTGGATGTCAATGAGGCTGTATGAATCAGAGTGTTGAATGATAACAGCTCGGGGAGAAGAGGACAATCGCAATTCTTTGCTTACCCTGGGTTTGTGTTTTTCATGTGGTCTAACACAGTCTGCAAGGTTTCTTGTTTTCCAATTATTAACACCTTTTTGAAAGATACGTCTGCATTAGATGTTTGAAAAGTCACTTTTTTGCAACGAAGTGACTAACAAAGTAAAGGACAGAGAAATATACATACTACAGGTTTATATTTCAATCTTACATACATGTCGGTCTTCTTTATCAAAGCATAGTAGGTTGCTGCTGTGTTGCCGAGGTTCTGGAAAATGTAGTGTCATAATCAAATTTAAAGGAGGATAATTTACCTGTCACTACAAGATCATCACATACTCAAAGTTTCTGTTTATTAAATCTATTATTTCTTGTCATACAGTGTTAGTGAAATCCACAAGGAGACTTGTCAGCTAATTCTTTTGAAATATTCCATTCGAAAAAATACTGCGAGACAGGCAGCCAAAGTATGCAGAACGGTGGCATAACCTGAATATGTATTATCTTAGAGCCCTGTCAAAGGCCAGAACAATGGGGTCAAAAGGTATTCTGTCTTCATCAGCGAGTGAAAGTGATGTATTATATAGCAGCACTGCTCTATCAATGAGCAGCATGAGGGCAGCATGACCTGCCTACGCATTCCATCAACAACACAATGGAGCAGGTAGAATGGATTTGCAACCTTGGAGCATGTGTCAATAGGTCACCATATCCACGAGAGCACACATTGTTCATCACACCACACTCTTGCAGAAAAGAGAGCAGCAGGAAGATCTCAATTGGAGGAATGCAAGCAATTTTTTCAGCTATTAATATTTGAATTTTAATCTAACAATTTAGCAGCATTTTTCTTGGTAAACATCGTTGATTAATGTTTAGAGAACATTTGCCTATAGAAAAGTCACAGTCTAGAAATAAAATGACTGCTTGCAAATCGCTCCACAAGTGGAGAAAGTGAAAATGGGGAATTATGGTTAAGGGGAAGAACATACTGACATGAGCCATGGTTGTAGATATGTGCATTTAAAGCATTGCTTTGTTCTGCTCATTGTCAGTGAGAGGACCTAAAGTGAATATGAAGGCCACCAAGCCATCCATAGTGCTTTCATTTCAGCGAATCAACCTCCCATGTCCCCCCTTCCCCCCAACCCACAAGCCCTGCTTGCTTTTTAATTGTTAATTTGTAAAGACTTTAAGGCAGTCTGCATAACTGCTGTTATGTCTATACTCCTGCCTTGGGCCAGATGACTGGGGCTGGAATAACAAGGACAAACACTCTTTATATGTCATCATTAACGAATGAATAAATTAATACCACATTTGATTGAGCATTCCATCTCAGAATGCAGTGCACATATAAAGTATGTTGATGGGAATATGGAAAAAGGGTAAGGAAAATAAATAGTAAATATCAAATACAAACAAACAAATATTTCACTCGTGAAAACTTGTGAATTTGAGGCCTGTCTGGTCCAGTGGTTACAGCCGCTGCCCCCGGCACACATGTATGTTAGTTGGCATGGGTTCGAATCTCTCCCACTGTCCTTTGGCTCATCTTTCCAACACTATACCACACTGAGTGTATAAAGCATTATGAACACATGCTCTTTCCATTACATAGATTGACCAGGTGAAAGCTATGATCCCTTATTGATGTCAATTGTTAAATCCACTTTAATCAGTATAGATGAAGGGGAGGAGGTTAAAGAAGGATTTTTAAGCCTTGAGACAATTGAGACATTATGATTATGTACACTACAAGACAAAAGCATTTGGACACCTGCTCGTCGAACATCTCATTGCAAAATAATTTCCATTAATATAGAGTTGGTCCCCCTTTGCTGATTTAACATGCTCCACTCTTCTGGAAAGGCTTTCCACTAGATGTTGGATCATTGCTGTGGGACTTCGATGGGGTTGTAGTCAGGGCTGGTGCACGCCAGTCAAGATCTCCAACACCGATCTCAACAAAGCATTTCTGTATGGACCTCGCTTTGCTGCTGAAACAGGGAAGGGCCTTCCCCAAACTGTTGCCAAAAAGTTGGAAGCACAGATTTGTCTAGAATGTCACTGTACGCTGTAGCATTGAGATTTCCCTTCACTGGAAGGGGCCTAGCCCGAACCATGAAAAACAGCCCCAGACCATTATACCTCCTCCACCAAACTTTACAGTTGGCATTTATGCATTGGGGCAGGTAGCGTTCTCCTGGCATCCGTCAAACTCAGATTCGTCCGTTGGACTGTCAGGTGGTGAAGCGTGATTCATCACTGCTCCAGAGTCCAATGGCGGTGAGCTTTACATCACTCCAGCTGAAGCTTAGCATTGCACATGGTGACCTTAGGCTTGTGTGCGACTGCTCGGCCATGGAAACCCATTTCATGAAGCTCCCGATGAACAGTTTTTGTGCTGACGATGCTTTCAGAAGAAGTTTGGAACTCAGTAGTGAGTGTTGCAACCGAGGACAGATGACCGCGGCCCCGTTCAGTGAGCTTGTGTGGCCTATCACTTCGCGGCTGAGCCGTTGTTGCTCCTAGACGTTTCCACTTCACAATAACAGCACTTACAGTTGACCGGAGAAGCTGCAGCAGGGCAGAAATTTGATGAACTGACTTGTTGGAAAGGTGGCATCCTATGATGGTGCCACATTGAAAGTCACTGAGCTCTTCACTAAGGCCATTCTACTGCCAATGTTTGTCTATAGCCATTGCATGGCTCTGTGCTCGATTGTATACACCTGTCAGCAACGAGTGTGGCTGAAATTGCCGTATCCACTAATTTGAAGGGGTCTCCATATACTTTTGTATTTACTGTATAGTGTATGTGTGCCACTCAAAGGGTGAGTGGACAAGACAAACATGAAGTACCTTTGAACTGGGTATGGTAGTAGGTGCCAGGCGCACCGGTTTGAGTGTGTCAAGAATGCTCAACAGTTTCCTGTGTGTATCAAGAATGGTCCACCACCAAAAGGACATCCAGACAATTTAACACAACTGTGAGAAGCATTGGAGTCAACATGGGCCAGCATCCCTGTAGAAAGCTTTCGACACCTTGCAGAGTCCATGCTCCTACGAATTGAGACTGTTCTGAGGGCAACACAATATTAGGAAGGTGTTCCTAATGTTTGTACACTCAGTGTACTTCTTCAATAAAGCAAAGAAATTACGAAAGGAGTGGAACTCCCCCAATCCTGGAAAATAAAATAAAACTGGTAATATGGACTGCTGTTCAACAATCTCAAAATGATAAATAAATAATAAATGGAGTGAAGGGACTACAGATGTAAATTTGCTAAATCTGGTGCAACACATCATTTCTCAGTGCTCTGAGACTTATGGTTTTGTACATTGTCCCAGTTCAAATAAACTCCAATAAATACATGCATGCAATGCTTGAATACTAAATTGGAAAGTGAAAATGATAAATGCATTTGTCATGTTCACATTACAATTTACAAAGATTGGATCTCTAGACCATTAGCATTAATAACCATCCATAATGCTATGGCGTGCTGTGCTGTGCTGTGCTGTGATGCATGCACGAATGCACACAAAAAAAGACTGAATCTGTAGTTCATTATCCTGACCGTGCGCATATTAATTGTCTAATAACTGTAATATTTTATCAGCCCTTTATATGATTCATAACATGCTATGTAGGATTTGTCCAATAACCACCGTAACATCACAACTGATAACCTTGCTCGTTCAATTAAGTTTATTTTCCTAGTGCCGAGTAGTTCTATCTCACCTCTCATGTCATCATGCAGAAAATACAACCCAACTCCCTTTTTCTGGACAGTTGTGTATTGGAGTTGGTACAGCTAACATTACTTAAACATGTATAAAAATGGGGTGGAGGGGGATTGGGGGGGTCGTCAGTAGGGTCACTGCTGGTCGATAGGCAATTTCTCAGCAGTGGCGGAAGTGATGAGACTATTTCAGATGAAATGGCTCTTCTCTAGTGGAAGGAAAAGGCTAATGCGGTGCCAAAAGGCCAGTGCCAGCAGGTGTGCTCTGGTCAGACGACCTGTGCGGACAGCGCCAGGGATAGGCTCAGAGGGGACTGGCTCATACATAGAACCTTTACGGACTCTTCTCCTGTACTGGGAGACCAAACACCATCTTTGTTCTCTGTCCTAATCTTCATTACTGTGGGACTCACTTCCATATGCAGCACCCAAATAAAAGGTGAGCATGGTGGTGGTCATTTTGGGCTAGATAATCCACCACCACCATGCTCACCTTTTATTTGGGTGCTGCATATGGAAGTGACAGTTGAAGTCGGAAGTTTACATACACTTAGGTTGGAGTCATTAAAACTCGTTTTTCAACCACTCCACAAATTTCTTGTTAACGAACTATAGTTTTGGCAAGTCGGTTAAGACATCTACTATCTAATTTCTCCAACAATTGTTTACAGACAGATTATTTCACTTATAATTAATTGTATGACAATTCTAGTGGGTCAGAAGTTTACTGTGCCTTTAAACAGCTTTAGAAGCTTCTGACAGGCCTACCTTCAAACTCAGTTCCTCTTTGCTTGACATCATGGGAAAATCAAAACATTTACATACATTTACATTTAAGTCATTTAGCAGACGCTCTTATCCAGAGCGACTTACAAATTGGTGCTTTCACCTTATGACATCCAGTGGAACAGCCACTTTACAATAGTGCCTCTAGGTCTTTTAAGGGGGGGTGAGAAGGATTACTTTATCCTATCCTAGGTATTCCTTAAAGAGGTGGGGTTTCAGGTGTCTCCGGAAGGTGGTGATTGACTCCGCTGTCCTGGCGTCGTGAGGGAGTTTGTTCCACCATTGGGGGGCCAGAGCAGCGAACAGTTTTGACTGGGCTGAGCGGGAACTGTACTTCCTCAGTGGTAGGGAGGCGAGCAGGCCAGAGGTGGATGAACGCAGTGCCCTTGTTTGGGTGTAGGGCCTGATCAGAGCCTGGAGGTACTGAGGTGCCGTTCCCCTCACAGCTCCGTAGGCAAGCACCATGGTCTTGTAGAAATCAGCTGACCTCAGAAACAAAATTGTAGACCTCCACAAGTCTGGTTCATCCTTGGGAGCAATTTCAAAAACCCCTGAAGGTACCACATTCATCTGTACAAACAATAGTACGCAAGTATAAACACCATGGGACCACGCTGCCGTCATACCGCTCAGGAAGGAGACGCGTTCTGTCTCCTAGAGTTGAACATACTTTGGTGCGGAAAGTGCAATTCAATCTCAGAACAACAGCAAAGGACCCTGTGAAGATGCTGGAGGAAACAGGTAGTAAAAAGAGTCCTATATCGACATAACCTGAAAGGCCGCTCAGCAAGGAAGAAGCCACTGCTCCAAAACCGCCATAAAAAAGCCAGACCACGGTTTGCAACTGCACATGGGGACAAAGATCGTACTATTTTGGAGAAATGTCGAAACAGTGCCAAAATCACTTTTGATAGTCGCCGGATCCACATTGTAACAATTGTATTTTGCATGAAACATGCAAATAGAACTGTTAGGCCATAATGACCATCGTTATGTTTGGAGGAAAAAGGGGGATGCTTGTAAGCCGATGAACACCATCCCAACCGTGAAGCACGGGGTTGGGGTTCTTTGCTGCAGGAGGGACTGGTGCACTTCACAAAATAGATGGCATAATGAGGTAGGAACATTAGGTGGATATATTGAAGCAAAATCTCAAGACATCAGTCATTTTCAACATCAGGTTGAAAATGCGTCTTCCAAATGGACAATGACCCCAAGCATACTTCCAAAGTTGTGGCAAAATGGCTTAAGGACAACAAAGTCAAGGTATTGGAGGGGCCATCACAAACCCCTGACCTCAATCCTATAGAAAATGTGTGGGCAGAACTGAATAAGCGTGTGCAAGGAGGCCTACAAACCTGACTCAGTTACACCAGCTCTGTCACAAGGAATGGGACAAAATTCACCCAACTTATTGTGGGAAGCTCGTGGAAGGCTACCCGAAACGCTTGACCCAAGTTAAACAATAATAGAGTGTATGTAAACTTCTGACCCACTGGGAATGTGATGAAAGAAATAAAAGCTGAAATAAATCATTCTCTCCACTATTATTCTGACATTTCACATTCTTAAAATAAAGTGGTGATCCTAACTGACCTAAGACAGGGAATTTTTACTAGGATTAAATGTCAGGAATTGTGCAAAACTGAGTTTAAATGTATTTGGCTAAGGTGTATGTAAACTTCCGACTTCAACTGTACGTTTTCAAAGACGAGATCATCAGATTGTGGTACATGTTGTCATAATTTGGTTCTAAATCGATAGAGAGGGATGAGATTGGGGAGGATGGGTCATGGGGGAACCTCAGAATCCCTGCTGATCGCACTGACAGGGAGAACCGGTCTGCCGCTGCTCTAATATTTCACAGGCATCCTAACCTGTTCAATTATACTGCAATCATGATTCAACCTCTTTGGTAACCCCACAAGCCTCTCCATCTCCATGCTCCATCACGCCAGGCCCACATACATCATCAGATCAAACCTGGGTTCAAATAGTATTTAAATACTTTTCGAGCCTGCCTGTAGGACCAGATGGGCAGGGTTTGAACTTTTGGGCCTATTCCATTGGTTCCCTTGGCAAGACCAATAACATGCTGTAGCACAACAAAGCAACAAAGTGTTTAGCTACAACTCAGTGAGGCCAAGGAGAATGCCAGATTGCCATGGCAACAGTTCAAATGAGGTAGTTCCAGTCCAGATGAATCACAGTGCAGCCAAAAGTGCCATGGTCTGAATATTACCTTTGTGTACTACTGCTTGTTTGGAACAACAGAAGTGTAGCTCATGGCCATAGGAGGGGATGATGTCAGAGGAAAGGGCAGAGACAGAGTAGTTAAGGGGAATTGCTCGGCCCCAGTGAACACCTGGCTATTGTTATAATGCTGGACTCATGTTGCTCATTTCTCTATTGCCAGCAGTCAAAAAAGGAGGAGAGGCGGGGAGGTGGGATTCCTATCAGGGGTAAACCAGTTTTGTAAGCAGAGGTAATGATGCTTGACCTACATCAATTATAGCTGATTTAACAAAAACATGGGCCACAGGGTCCTCCAAACAGTATCTCATGAGAATCCTCTTAGCCCAAAGGTGATAAAACCACCCTGATATTGTTACTAAGAAAACATCCTAATTGATTCACTTTCTATTTCTTGGAGAACACTTCCCTCCTCACTCTCTCAAAAGGGCCTTCTTGTGTCACCCGGTCTTTACTCTCTCGTAGGTTCGGGTGTCCCTGCTTGGGCAACACATTTGAAAATGTATGCCTGCACTTCTATAAGTTGCTTTGGATAAAAGCATCTGCTAAATGGCATGTATTAGAGTTCTCAGGTAGATGCGCACTGATGGTTATACCTACTGTAGATTGGACATTATTTGTATTTTCAGAATCATAGTTATTGAGTAAGTGGTTTGTTCAGTTTGTAAAATGTCTGTGGGTGTAATGTGTTTAAATTCAATATACAATACGCAGTGTTTAGTAACATTCTGACATTATGTAGGAGCCATATAAAAATACAATTTGAGAAAAAATATATACATCCAATGGAAAGTTATAATATTCAACTTGTGAAACAAACATCATGTAATACTATAAAATCCTATAATAGGGTATGAAATGGATTGAAATACCAGTATCTGAAAGTGCAACACGTAAAAAATGTATAACTGTGCACCATGAAGATGGCCACTTATCACCAAATGTTTCTGAATGTGTTCTAAAGTTTGTATTTCAACAACAAATCCATTGTTTACAACTCCTTTGGGTATATAAATGTAAGTACGAACCCCGAGGGCAAGCTAGAGGGGAGCAGATGACATAGAATAAAATAAGTAGATTCCCCAACAGAAGGAGCAGTCTTCCAGTGGTCATTCAATCCTGCCTGACATTCATGTGTCAGGGTCCTGATTTGCTGACCTCACCGCTGTCTGCTGGATTCCACAAAGGCCATTCGACAATGACCGCAGACTGTCCGCCACCAATTAAGGATCCTCAGCGCTTGCAACCTGTAACCTTAAAGCCCAGGCTGGTGCTTGCATGTGGGTGCACAGGGAAAGCTGGTCCTATAACACCCAGCTGAATCTACGGCAGAGACCCGCAGAGGCGGTGCCCAATTAGACAACAACAAAGACAGCTCACATGGGGGAAAGCACGCTCACGCGAGAGAGGGAATGCCCACTTACACAGACCGAGACCTTGAAAAAACAGAGATTGATTTCCTTTTTAATGTTAAATAATTTGAGTCTTTCATCTTAATTTGATCCACCATCTTATGCTACGGCTATGAGCAGAGATGGAATGGCAATAGGGCAGTTCTTAGAAACATTCTTAGAAAAAACTGTTCCAAAAGGGTTCTTCAGCTGTCCCCATACGATAACCATTTTTGGTTCCAGGTATAACTCTTCTGGGTGCCATGTAGAACCCTCTGTGTAATGGATTCTACATGGAACTGAAAAGGGTTCTACCTGGAATCAAAAAGGCTTCTTCAAAGGGTTCTCTTATGGGGACAGCCGAAGAACTCTTTAAGGTTCTAGATTGCACCTTTTTTTCTAAGAGTGCAGTGGGCATGTCTAAATTGTGTTTCTTGCAAAGAGTTATCATTATTTAAATAATTATAGGTAACTGGAGGAAAAACATAGGAAGGTGTGAGGGAAATTTCTGGTTCCAGTCCGTACCTCTAATCAAATCAAATTGTATTTGTCAAATGCTTCATAAACAACAGGTGTAGACCAACAGTGAAATGCTTACTTACAGTGAAGAAGCGACTCCGGGATGCTGGCATTCTAGCCAGGGTTGCAAAGAAAAAGCTATATCTTGAGACTGGTGTTTTGCGGGTGCTATTTAATGAAGCTGCCAGTTGAGGACTTGTGAGGCGTCTGTTTCTCAAACTAGACACGAATGTACTTGTCCTCTTGCTCAGTTGTGCACCGGCGCCTCCCGCTCCTCTTTCTATTCTGGTTAGAGCCAGTTTGCATTGTTCTGTGAAGGGAGTAGTACACAGCATTGTACGATATCTTCAGTTTCTTGGCAATTTCTCGCATGGAATAGCCTTAATTTCTCAGAACAAGAGTAGACTGACGAGTTTCAAAAGAAAGGTCTTTGTTTCTGGCAATTTTGAGCCTGTAATCGAACCCACAAATGCTGATGCTCCAGATAATCAACTAGTGTAAAGAAGGCCAGTTTTATTGTTTCTTTAATCAGAACAGTTTTCAGATGTGCTAACAATTGCAAAAGGGTTTTCTAATGATCAATTAGCCTTTTAAAATGATAAACTTGGATTAGCTAACACAACGTGCCATTGGAACACAGGAGTAATGGTTGCTGATAATGGGCCTCTGTATGTCTATGCAGATATTCCATTTTTTTTGTGGTGTACTCCTCAAAGCCATTGTAAGAACCTCAAAACATATTTCAGTCTGTGATAGCAAAACAGTCCTGTAGCTTAGCATCGGTTTCATCTTCATCTTCATCGAGTCACTGGTGCTTCCTGCTTTAGTTTTTCCAGGAGGATAGAATTATGGTCAGATTTGCCAAATGGAGGGCGAGGGGAGAGCTTTGTACGCGTCTCTGTGTGGAGTAAAGGTGGTCTAGAGTTTTTTTCCTCCTCTGGTTGCAAATTTAACATGCTGGTAGAAATTAGTTAAAAAGGATGAGTTTCCGGGCATTAAAGTTCACACCACTAGGAGCGCCGACTCTGGGTGAGAGTTTTCCTGTTTGCTTAAGGCCGTATACAGCTCATTGAGTGCAGTCTAAGTGCCAGCATCGGCTTGTGGTGGTATGTACAGTCGTGGCCAAAGGTTTTGAGAATGACACAAATATAAATTTTCACTAAGTTTGATGCTTCAGTGTCTTCCAATATTTTTGTCAGATGTTACTATGGAATACTGAAGTATAATTACAAGCATTTCATAAGTGTCAAAGGCTTTTATTGACAATTACATGAATTAGATTCAATTTTTTATTTTTTATTTTTATTTTTATTTAACCAGGTAGGCTAGTTGAGAACAAGTTCTCATTTACAACTGCGACCTGGCTAAGATAAAATATAGCAGTGTGAACAGACAACAACACAGAGTTACACATGGAGTAAACAATAAACAAGTCAATAACACAGTAGAAAAAAAAGAAGAAAAAAAAGAGTCTATATACATTGTGTGCAAAAGGCATGAGGAGGTAGGTGAATAATTACAATTTAGCAGATTAACACTGGAGTGATAAATAATCAGATGGTCATGTGCAGGTAGAGATACTAGTGTGCAAAAGAGCAGAAAAGTAAATAAATAAAAACAGTATGGGTATGAGGTAGGTAAATTGGGTGGGATATTTACCGATGGACTGTGTACAGCTGCAGCGATCGGTTAGCTGCTCAGATGTTTAAAGTTGGTGAGGGAGATAAAAGTCTCCAACTTCAATGATTTTTTCAATTCGTTCCAGTCACAGGCAGCAGAGAACTGGAAGGAAAGGCGGCCAAATGAGGTGTTGGCTTTAGGGATGATCAGTGAGATACACCTGCTGGAGCTCGTGCTACGGGTGGGTGTTGCCATCGTGACCAGTGAACTGAGATAAGGCAGAGCTTTACCTAGCATGGACTTGTAGATGGCCTGGAGCCAGTGGGTCTGGCGACAAATATGTAGTGAGGGCCAACCGACTAGAGCATAAAGGTCGCAGTGGTGGGTGGTATAAGGTGCTTTAGTAACAAAACGGATGGCACTGTGTTAAACTGCATCCAGTTTGCTGAGTAGAGTATTGGAAGCCATTTTGTAGATGACATCGCCGAAGTCGAGCATCGGTAGGATAGTCAGTTTTACTAGGGTAAGTTTGGCGGCGTGAGTGAAGGAGGCTTTGTTGCGAAATAGAAAGCCGATTCTAGATTTGATTTTAGATTGGAGATGTTTGATATGAGTCTGGAAGGAGAGTTTACAGTCTAGCTAGACACCTAGGTACTTATAGATGTCCACATATTCTAGGTCGGAACCATCCAGGGTGGTGATGCTAGTCGAGCGTGCGGGTGCAGGCAGCGAACGGTTGAAAAGCATGGATTTGGTTTTACTAGCGTTTAAGAGCAGTTGGAGGCCACGGAAGGAGTGTTGTATGCCATTGAAGCTCGTTTGGAGGTTAGATAGCACAGTGTCCAAGGAAGGGCCAGAAGTATACATAATGGTGTCGTCTGCATAGAGGTGGATCAGGGAATTGCCCGCAGCAAGAGCAACATCATTGATATATATAGAGAAAAGAGTCGGTCCGAGAATTGAACCCTGTGGCACCCCCATAGAGACTGCCAGAGGACCGGACAACATGCCCTTCGATTTGACACACTGAACTCTATCTGCAAAGTAGTTGGTGAACCAGGCAAGGCAGTCATTAGAAAAACCGAGGCTACTGAGTCTGCCGATAAGAATATGGTGATTGACAGAGTCGAAAGCCTTGGCCAGGTCGATGAAGACGGCTGCACAGTACTGTCTTTTATCAATGGTCGGTTATGATATCGTTTAGTACCTTGAAGCGTGGCTGAGGTGCACCCGTGACCGGCTCGGAAAACAGATTGCACAGCGGAGAAGGTATGGTGGATTTCGAGGTGGTCAATGATCTGTTTGTTGACTTGGCTTTCGAAGACCTTAGATAGACAGGGCAGGATGGATATAGGTCTGTAACAGTTTGGGTCCAGGGTGACCGCGGCAGCTTTCCAGTCCTTGGGGATCTCAGACGATATGAAAGACAGGTTGAACAGGCTGGTAATAGGGGTTGCGACAATGGCGGCGGATAGTTTCAGAAATAGAGGGTCCAGATTGTCAAGGCCTGCTGATTTGTACGGGTCCAGGTTTTGCAGCTCTTTCAGAACATCTGCTATCTGGATTTGGGTAAAGGAGAAGCTGGGGAGGCTTGGGCGAGTAGCTGCGGGTGGGGAAGAACTGTTGGCCGAGTTTGGAGTAGCCAGGAAGAAGGCATGGCCAGCCGTTGAGAAATGCTTGTTGAAGTTTTCGATTATCATGGATTTATCGGTGGTGACCGTGTTACCTAGCCTCAGTGCAGTGGGCAGCTGGGAGGAGGTGCTCTTGTTCTCCATGGACTTTACAGTGTCCCAGAACTTTTTGCAGTTAGAGCTACAGGATGCAAATTTCTGCTTGAAAAAGCTGGCCTTTGCTTTCCTGACTGACTGCGTGTATTGGTTCCTGACTTCCCTGAACAGTTGCATATCGCGGGGACTATTCAATGCTATTGCAGTCCGCCACAGGATGTTTTTGTGCTGGTCGAGGGCAGTCAGGTCTGGAGTGAACCAGGGGCTATATCTGTTCTTAGTTCTGCATTTTTTGAACGGAGCATGGAGTGTTGACCCTTCTTTTTCAAGACCTCTGCAATCTGCCCTGGCATGCTGTCAATTAACTTCTGGGCTAATTCCTGACTGATGGCAGCCCATTCCTGCATAATCAATGCTTGGAGATTGTCAGAATTTGTGGGGTTTTGTTTGTCCACCTGCCTCGAGGATTGACTACAAGTTCTCAATGCAATTAAGGCCTGGGGAGTTTCCTGGCCATGGGCCCAAAATATCGATGTTTTGTTCCCCGAGCCGCTTAGTTATCACTTTTGCCTTATGGCAAGGTGCTCCATCATGCTGGAAAAGGCATTGTTCGTCACCAAACTGTTCCTGGATGGTTGGGAGAAGTTGCTCTCGAAGGATGTGTTGGTACCATTCTTTATTCATGGCTGTGTTCTTAGGCAAAATTGTGAGTGAGCCCACTCCCTTGGCTGAGAAGCAACCCCACACATGAATGGTCTTAGGATGCTTTACTGTTGGCATGACACAGGACTGATGGTAGCACTCACCTTGTCTTCTCCGGACAAGCTTTTTTCCGGATGTCCCAAACGATCAGAAAGGGGATTCATCAGAGAAAATGACTTTACTCCAGTCCTCAGCAGTCCAATCCCTGTACCTTTTGCAGAATATCAGTCTGTCCCTGATGTTTTTCCTGGAGAGAAGTGGCGTCTTTGATTCCCTTCTTGACACCAGGCCATCCTCCAAAAGTCTTCACCTCACTGTGCATGCAGATGCACTCACACCTGCCTGCTGCCAGTCCTGAGCAAACTCTGTACTGGTGGTGCCTCAATCCCGCAGCTGAATGAACTTTAGGAGACGGTCCTGGCGCTTGCTGGACTTTCTTGGGCGCCCTGAAGCCTTCTTCACAACAATTGAACCGCTCTCCTTGAAGTTCTTGATGATCCGATAAATGGTTGATTTAGGTGCAATCTTACTGTCAGCATTATCCTTGCCTGTGAAGCCCTTTTTGTGCAAAGCAATGATGACGGCACGTGTTTCCTTTCAGGTAACCATGATTGACAGAGGAAAAACAATGATTCCAAGCACCCCCCTCTTTTGAAGCATTCCAGTCTGTTATTCAAACTCAATCAGCATGACAGAGTGATCTCCTGCCTTGCCCTCGTCAACACTCACACCTGTGATAGCGAGAGAATCACTGCCATGATGTCATCTGGTCCTTTTGTGGCAGGGCTGAAATGCAGTGGAAATGTTTTGTTGGGGATTCAGTTCATTTGCATGGCAAAGAGGGACTTTGCAATTAATTGCAATTCATCTGATCACTCTTCATAACATTCTGGAGTATATGCAAATTGCCATCATACTGAGGCAGCAGAATTTGTGAAAATTAATATTTGTGTCATTCTCAAAAACGTTGGCCACGACTGATGACAGCTACGAAAAATACAGATGACAACTCTCTTGGTAATTAGTGGGGTCTACAGCTTGTCTTGAGATACTCTACCTCAGGCGAGAAAAACCTTGAGACTTCCTTAGATTTCGTGCACCAGCTGTTCTTTACAAATATACATAGACTGCCACCCCTTGTTTTACCAGGGGCCGCTGTCCTATCCTGCCAAAAAAGCTTAAAACCCGCCAGCTATATGTTATTCATGTCGTCATTCAGCCATGACGACTCGGTGAAACATAAGAAATTACAGTTTTTCAATGTCCCTTTGGTAGGATATACGTGATCATAGTTTGTCTATTTTATTATCGATTGATTGTACGCACAATGGCTAATAAGACCAATGGTAAAGGTAGATTATCCTCTCGGCGACGGATCCTAACAAGGCATCTTCGTCCACGATACCTCCGTCTCTTTCTCCTATGAATTACGAGGATGAGGGTCTTGTCGGGCGTCTGAAGTAAATCCTTCCCATCCAACTCGTTGAAGAAAAAGTATTCATCCAGCATGGGCTGAGTAGTCGCTGTCCTGATATTTAGAAGCTCTTTTTGATCATAAGACACAGTGGCAGAAACATTATTTACAAAATAAGCAAAGAAAGCATACACAAAAGCACAATTGGTTACGGGATCGCAAAATGGCATCTCCTTTGGCGCCATTGTTATTATTCACTACATAGAACCGTTAGTCCCAAAAACATATGAAAAGCAAACTTTCCTATATTCGAGAGATTTTTTATTTTATGTATTTAACCCCATATTTTTGTCATTAAACAGTCTCCATTCATTATATACTGTACTTCCATTATATACTGTACTACTTGTGAGGCCTTTTGGCATCCTAGATCAAAACAACCAACATGTACATGTTTGTGAGAGTCTCACCTTTGCACAGATGGGTTATATTAATTTGTAGCCCTAATGGTTCGGACGCTACATACAGAAGTTGGCAGATCGGCTCTACCGACCTCAGACGAGTCCACTGACACTTGGAGGTTGTAGAGCAAAATGGAAAACACCATCGTTTTCTTGAGAGTCTCATAGTTTGTAGGCCAAACCGTTCGGACGCTACAGGCGATTTTGTGAGAAGACCAATTTTCGGGATGTCTCATGGTCTGACAAACACTGCTCTAGCTCTGTCATCTTTCACCGCAGATGTGGAAGTGCGACATAGACAGATGCGGTGGACTAAGATGCATCCAATGCAAAAAAACATCTCTCGCTTAAATTGGCAGATTTTAATGCAGATTTTCTTATGCTAATTCGATTTTGGTGCGGGCACAGACACGACCTTTGGGGGTTTTAATTTCCACTTGTTAAAACAACAAGATTTTTAGTGCATATGCTGTTTGTAAGTTGCTCGTAAATAAAATAAAAATGTAAAAAGTAACATGATTACTATTGTGACACATGTATGTTTAGGTAGTACATTTTATGTTTTCAATATGTCACAAACTGTTTATTGATTTGGACACGTCTAAACTGTGCTTTGATATTGTTATTGTCAACATGAAGCAGTGACAGCATCATTTTCAACTTATGTTTTAGGAATATAAATGGACTTCTCAGTCCAAAAACATTTGATTTATTTATTTTGATGATCTACCAGAAATCATGAAAACGGGTTTGACGTGCCTATAATAAGGCACATCTAATCAAAATCAAATCACATTTTATTGGTCACATACATGGCAGGGTAGCCTAGTGGTTAGAGCGTTGGACTAGTAACCGAAAGGTTGCAAGTTCGAATCCCCGAGCTAACAAGGTACAAATCTGTCGTTCTGCATCTGAACAGGCAGTTAACCCACTGTTCCTAGGCTGTCATTGAAAATAAGAATTTGTTCTTAACTGACTTACCTAGTAAAATAAAGGTAAAAAATATATATACATACATATATATATATATAGCAGATGTTATTGCTGGTGTGGCGAAATGCCTGTGTTCCGAATTCCAACAGTGCAGTAATATCCAACAGCGCAGTAGTTAGTATCTAAAAACAATTCATCATAATACACACAAATCTTAAACTAAAATAATACAATTAAGAAATATATTAAAATTGAGCAATTTTGTGGTGGCATTGACTAAAAATACAGTAGAATAGAATACAGTATAAACATATGAGATGAGTAAAGCAGTATGTAATCATTTTTAAAGTGACTAGTGTTCCATTATTAAAGTAGCCAGTGATTCCAATTCTATGTATATAGGGCAGCAACCTCTAAGGTGCGGGTGTGAGCCGGCTAGTGATGGATATTTAACAGTCTGATGGCCTTCAGATAGAAGCTGTTTTTCAGTCTCTCGATCCCAGCTTTGATGCACCTGTACTGTCCTCGCCTTCTGGATGATAGCGGGGTGAACAGGCCGTGGCAGGCCGTGGCTCACGTGGTTGATGTCCTTGATTATCGTTTTGGCCTTCCTGTGACATCAGGTTCTGTATGTGTCCTGGAGGGCAGGTAGTTTGCCCCTGGTGATGCATTGGGCAGACCGCACCACCCTCTAGAGAGCCCTGCGGTTGTGGGTGGTGCAGTTGCCATACCAGGCGGTGATACAGCCGCCAGACAGGATGCTCTCATTGTGCAAATGTAAAAGTTTGTGAGGGTTTTAGGGGCCAAGCCAAATCTCTTCAGCCTCCTGAGGTTTAAGAGGCGCTGTTGCACCTTTTTCACCACACAGTCTGTGTGGGTCAACCATTTCAGAACGTTAGTGGTGTGTACGCCAAGGAACTTGAAGCTTTCCACCTTCTCCACTGCTGTCCCGTCAATGTGGATAGGGGCGTGCTCCCACTGCTGTTTCTTCAAGACCACGATCAGTTCCTTTGTTTTGACGTTGAGTGAGAGGTTATTTTCCTGGCACCACTCTCCCAGTATATTTAACAATAACAAACAAGATAAACATTTCTCATCTGCTATAGTAATACAGTGACTAAAAAACGAGATAGAAATGGCTATAACGTAGCTAGCTAGCTAGCTAGTCAGCTGACAGGCAAAATGTGGCTAACAGTAACTTAATTTCTTAGCTAGCATCAAAACAAATACATAAAATGTTGCACAATGACAAAAAGATGACTAAAACAATGACAACTTCGTCAGGAAACACAAGGAAACAAATAATGTACTCACAGTTGTTGTATTCTGGCACAGTGAGGGATGAAACAGTTTGAATAATAATGTTAGAAGACCAGAGATTCTATGCTGGACTTGGTAGTTAATTAACATTGCACGCCTGCGCTAGCTGTGACATCAGTCACTCTTAAAGGGTCAGGTTTTTCTTAAAGGTGAATAAAACAGAAATGAATAGACCTGTTGTTTCTGATGAATGAAAATGTTGTAATTAATGTTGTATTGTATTGGAACTTATGACAACAAACTATAATTTATTCATTTCAATTAAGACAAAAGTTCTAATAGGATTCTGATCCAATCCTACAAAACCTATAGGATCCAATCGGATTACATTTGATTTCCAAAAGGGGAAAAAAGTAGTCAAACAGGATTCCAATAGGATTCTGATAGAGGTTATACAACATCCTATAGGATTGCGAGAATCCTCTGGGTCCAATAGGATTCTGAAAAAGGTGACAATTTCCTATAGGACAACTTTTTATTTCCAATAGGAAAAACGTAGTCCAATATGATTCTGTTAGAGGTGTCACAAAATCTAGGATATAAATATAGGATTGTGATAATCCCATAGAATTCTATTGGAAAAATAATTGATTCTATATGATATTTTGAGGAGGGCAATAGCTAAAGAATCACATTCAAATCAAATCGTATTTGTGGCATGCGCCAAATACAACAAGTGTAGACCTACCGTAAAATGCTTACTTACAAGCCCCTAACGAACAATGAAGTTTTAAGAAATTCGAGATAAGAAAATATTTATTAAATAAACTAAAGTAAAAAATGATCAATAAAAAAAGTAATAACAAAATAACAATAATGGGGCTGTATACAGGGGTTACCGGTACATAGTCAATGTGCGGGGGGACAGGTTAGTCGAGGTAATATGTACATGTAGGTAGGGGTAAAGTGACTATAAATAGATAATAAACAGCAAATAGCAGCAGTGTAAAAATAAAAGGGGGCGGGAGTCAATGTAAATAGTCCTAGTGGCCATTTGAATGTTCAGCAGTCTTGTGGGTATAAGCTGTTAAGGATCCTTTTGGCGCTCCGGTACCACTTGCCGTGCGGTAGCAGAGAGGACAGTCTATGACACGGGTGACTGGAGTCTTTGACAATTTTTTGGGCCTTCCCCTAACCGCCTAGTTCTGGATGGCAGGAAGCTTGGCCCCAGTGATGTACCGGGCTGTACGCACTACACTCTGTGGCACCTTACAGTCAGATGCGGAGCAGTTGCCATACAAGGCAGTGATGCAATCGGTAAGGATGCTCTTGATGGTGCAGCTGTAGAACGTCTTGAGGATCTGGTGACCCATAACAAATCTTCTCAGTCTCCTGAGGGGGAAAAGGCATTGACATGCCCTCTACACAACTTCCTTGGTTTGGTTGCACCATGTTAGTTTGTTGGTGATGTGGACACCAAGAAACTTGAAATTCTCAAACTGCTCCACTACAGCCCTGTCGATGTGAATGGGGGTGTGTTCGGCCCTCCTTTTCCTGTAGTCCACGATCATCTCTTTTTTGTCTTGCTCACGTTGAGGGAGAGGTTGTTGTTCTGCCACCACACTGCCAGGTCTATGACCTCTCCCTATAGGCTGTCTCATTGTTGTCGGTGATCAGGCCTAACACTGTTGTGTTGTCAGCAAACTTAATGATTGTGTTGTAGTCGTGCTTGGCCACGCAGTCCTGGGTGAACAGGGAGTACAGGAAGGGACAAAGCACGCACCCCTGAGGGGCGGATCAGCGTGGCAGATGTGTTGTTGCCTACCCTTACCACCTGGGGGCGGTCTGTCAGGAAGTCCATGGTCCAGTTGCAGAGGGAGGTGTTTAGTCCCAGGGTCCTTAGCTAGGGAAAGAGCTTTGAGGGCACTATGGTGTTGAACGCTTAGCTGTAGTCAATGAACAGCATTCTCACATAGGTGTTCCTATTGTCCAGGTGGGAAAGGGCAGCGTGGAGTGCGGTTGAGATTGAATCATCTGTGGATCTGTAGGGGCGGTATGCGAATTGGAGTGGGTCTAGGGTTTCTGTGATACTGGTGTTGATGTGAGCCTTAGATCAGTTAGGATCACCACTTTATTTTAAGAATGTGAAATGTCAGAATAATAATGGAGAATTATTTATTTCAGATTTTATTTATTTCATCACAATCCCAGTGGGTCAGAAGTTAACATACATTCAATTAGTATTTGGTAGCATTGCCTTTAAAATGGTTTAACTTGGGTCAAACGTGTCTTTCACAAGCTTCCCACAATATGTTGGGTGAATTTTGGCCCATGCCTCTTGACAGAGCCGGTGCAATGGAGTCAGGTTGTCGGCCTCTTTGCTTGTGCACGCTTTTTCAGTTCTGCCCACAAATTTTCTATAGGATAGAGGTCAGGGCTTTGTGATGGCCCCTCCAATACCTTGACTTTGTTGTCCTCAAGCCATTTTGCCACAACTTTGGAAGTATGCTTGGGGTCATTGTCCATTTAGAAGACCCATTTGTGACCAAGCTTTAACTTCCTGACTGATGTCTTGAGATGTTGCTTCAATATATCCACCTAAATTTCCTACCTCATGATGCCATCTATTTTGTGAAGTGCACCAGTCCCTCCTGCAGCAAAGCACCCTCACAACATGATGCTGCCACACCGTGCTTCACGGTTGGGATGGTGTTCTTCGGCTTGCAAGCTTCACACTTTTCCTCCAAACATAACGATGGTCATTATGGCCAAACAGTTCTATTTTTGTTTCATCAGACCAGAGGACATTTCTCCAAAAAGTACGATCTTTGTCCCCATGTGCAGTTGCAAACTGTAGTCTGGCTTTTTTATGGCGGTTTTGGAGCAGTGGCGTCTTCCATGCTGAGCGGCCTTTCAGGTTATGTCGATATAGGACTTGTTTTACTGTGGATATAGATACTTTTGTACCCGTTTCCTCCAGCATCTTCAAAAGGTCGTTTGCTGTTGTCCTGGGATTGAATTGCACTTTTCGCACCAAAGTACGTTCATCTCTAGGAGACAGAACATGTCTCCTTCCTGAGCGGTATGACAGCTGCGTGGTCCCATGGTGTTTATACTTGCATACTATTGTTTGTACAGATGAACATGATACCTTTTGGAGCATTTGGAAATTGCTCCCACTTGTGGAGGTCTACAATTGTTTTCTGATACAATTGTTTTCTGAAATCTTGGCTGATTTCTTTTGATTTTCCCATGATGTCAAGCAAAGAGGCACTGAGTTTGAAGGTAGGCCTTGAAATACATCCACAGGTACACCTCCAATTGACTCAAATGATGTCAATTAGAATATCAGAAGCTTCTAAAGCTATGACATAATTTCGGGAATTTTCCAAGCTGGTTAAAGGCACAGTCAACTTAGTGTATGTAAACTTCTGACCCACTGGAATTGTGATACATTGAATTATAAGTGAAATAATCTGTCTGTAAACAATTGCTGGAAAAATTAATTGTGTAATGCACAAAGTACATGTCCTAACCGGCTTGCCAAAACTATAGTTTGTTAACAAGAAATTTGTGGAGTCGTTGAAAAACAAGTTTTAATGACTCCAACCTAAGTGTATGTAAACTTCCGATTTCAACTGTAGGTATTACAGACTCGGTCAGGGAGAGGTTGAAAATGTAAGTGAAGACACGTGCCAGTTGGTCCACAATGTTGTAAGTACAAGTCCTGTTAATCCGTCTGGCCCTGCGGCCTTGTGAATGTTGACCTGTTTAAAAGGGCTTGCTCACATCGGCTACGGAGAGTGTGATCACAGTCACCCAGAACCGTTGGTGCTCACATGCATGCTTCAGTGTTGCTTTCCCCAAAGCGAGCATAAAAGGCATTTAGCCCATCTGGTAGGCTCACGTCACTAGGCAGGTCACGGCTGGGTTTCCCTTTATAGTCCATAATATTGAATCTTAATCCTGTATTGACACTTTGCCTGTTTGATAGTTGGTCTGAGGGCATAGCAGGATTTATATAAGCGTCCGGATTAGTGTCCCGGCAGCTCTACTCTTTAGCTCGTTGCGAATGATGCCTGTAATCCATGGCTTCTGGTTGGGATATTTACGTACAGTAAAGGTGGTCTAGAGTTTTTTTTCCTCTGGCTGCATTTGATATGCTGGTAGAAATGAGGTAGCTTCTGGATGAGCATTTTCTTGTTTGCTTATGGCCTTATACAGCTATTTGAGTGTGGTCTTAGTGCCAGCATCGGTTTGTGGTCAATGGATGGCTAAGAAATATATAAAAACTCTTGGTAGATAGTGTGGTCTACAGCATATCATGAGGTACTCTACCTCAGCCGAGCAATACCTCGAGACAACCTTAATATTAGACATTGCGCACCAGCTGTTATTGACAAATAGACATACCCCCACCCCTCGTCAAACGTAGCTGTTCTGTCCTGCCGATGCACAGAAAACCCAGCCAACTGCATATCATCCGTGTTGTCATTCAGCCACGACTGGGTGAAAATATAAGATAATATACTTTTCAATGTCCCGTTGGTAGAATAGTCTCGAACAGAGCTCATCCAGTTTATTCTCCAGTGATTGCACGTAAGCCAATAGAACGGATGGTAGAGGCAGGTCACCCACTCGCCGATGAATTCGACAAGGCACCCTGATCTCTGCCCCCTGTATTTCCTTATTTTCTTTATGCGAATGGCAGGGATTTGGGCCTCGTCTGGGAGCAACATTATATCCTTTGCGTCAGGCTCATTAAATAAATAATCTTTGTCTATTTTCGGTCATAAGAGACAGTAGCATCAACATTATGTACAAAATAAGTTACAAACAATGCAAAACCCCCCTCAAATAGCACAATTGGTTAGGAGGCCGTAAAATGGAAGCCATCCCCTCCGGTGTCATTCTTTCAATGAGAAAATGATTACTGTTGATTACTGTTCACTGTCAATGGTCCATATTCAGTGCTAACAAAAACAGTGTTTTCCTGATCTACTATTGTTCTCCTTTTCAGAGGTTGCAAAAATAGATCTGCTGCATTTGTTTCACATGGTGTGAAACCTGGTACCATCTACAAGATGGTTATATCCAAATTGCATGGCAGAAGGAGTGAGGTAAGCTATGAAGTTACTTTATTTTATTGTTTAAGAGCTCATAATTTCTGTCTACATTCATTCTGTGTATCTATGTTGTATTCTACAGAAGCACACTCTGCAAAGGAATGGTTGGACTTTTGCCAGATTTCTCTGTGCTGAAGATAGAAGAGACCTACATGGATTTCCACTTGTAATCACCATTGGCATGACTGTCGACATGCCTCTAGTGTGACTCTGCTTCCGGGTTGGTGTAGAAGGAGAGGGTCCTATATTACCAGCAGCTGAAGCTTACTATTAAGCACATCAAACTCCACAAAGATGCTCCACCAAATCCATCCCTACCTCTAGACCCGGAGGTCACAGGGGTGACCAGAGAGAAGGCAGACTCCTATTACTCCAAAGTGTGCATGCAGAAGTACTTGTCTGTGAAGCCACAGCACTAAACCTGTTTCAGCCCTAGTCAAAAGATCCTTTAGGATTCCAATAAAATAAAAAATCATGTTAGAATCCAATACAAAATCTGAATCTGTCCTATGATACACTGGGTCAAATCAAATCAAATCAAATTTATTTATATAGCCCTTCGTACATCAGCTGATATCTCAAAGTGCTGTACAGAAACCCAGCCTAAAACCCCAAACAGCAAGCAATGCAGGTGTAGAAGCACGGTGGCTAGGAAAAACTCCCTAGAAAGGCCAAAACCTAGGAAGAAACCTAGAGAGGAACCAGGCTATGTGGGGTGGCCAGTCCTCTTCTGGCTGTGCCGGGTGGAGATTATAACAGAACATGGCCAAGATGTTCAAATGTTCATAAATGACCAGCATGGTCAATAATAATAAGGCAGAACAGTTGAAACTGGAGCAGCAGCACGGCCAGGTGGACTGGGGACAGCAAGGAGTCATCATGTCAGGTAGTCCTGGGGCATGGTCCTAGGGCTCAGGTCCTACGAGAGAGAGAGAAAGAAAGAGAGAAGGAGAGAATTAGAGAACGCACACTTAGATTCACACAGGACACCGAATAGGACAGGAGAAGTACTCCAGAAATAACAAACTGACCCTAGCCCCCGACACATAAACTACTGCAGCATAAATACTGGAGGCTGAGACAGGAGGGGTCAGGAGACACTGTGGCCCCATCCGAGGACACCCCCGGACAGGGCCAAACAGGAAGGATATAACCCCACCCACTTTGCCAAAGCACAGCCCCCACACCACTAGAGGGATATCTTCAACCACTAACTTACCATCCTGAGACAAGGCTGAGTATAGCCCACAAAGATCTCCGCCATGGCAGAACCCAAGGGGGGGCGCCAACCCAGACAGGATGACCACATCAGTGAATCAACCCACTCAGGTGACGCACCCCTTCCAGGGACGGCATGAGAGAGCCCCAGTAAGCCAGTGACTCAGCCCCTGTAATAGGGTTAGAGGCAGAGAATCCCAGTGGAAAGAGGGGAACCGGCCAGGCAGAGACAGTAAGGGCGGTTCATTGCTCCAGAGCCTTTCCGTTCACCTTCCCACTCCTGGGCCAGACTACACTCAATCATTTGACCCACTGAAGAGATGAGTCTTCAGTAAAGACTTAAAGGTTGAGACCGAGTTTGCGTCTCTGACATGGGTAGGCAGACCGTTCCATAAAAATGGAGCTCTATAGGAGAAAGCCCTGCCTCCAGCTGTTTGCTTAGAAATTCTAGGGACAATTAGGAGGCCTGCGTCTTGTGACCGTAGCGTACGTGTAGGTATGTACAGCAGGACCAAATCAGAGAGATAGGTAGGAGCAAGCCCATGTAATGCTTTTTAGGTTAGCAGTAAAACCTTGAAATCAGCCCTTGCTTTGACAGGAAGCCAGTGTAGGGAGGCTAGCACTGGAGTAATATGATCAAATTTTTTGGTTCTAGTCAGGATTCTAGCAGCCGTATTTAGCACTAACTGAAGTTTATTTAGTGCTTTATCCGGGTAGCCGGAAAGTAGAGCATTGCAGTAGTCTAACCTAGAAGTGACAAGAAGTAACCCGGAAGGTTGGAAGTTCAAATCCCCGAGCTGACAAGGTACAAATCTGTCGTTCTGCCTCTGAACAGGCAGTTAACCCACTGTTCCTAGGCCGTCATTGAAAATAAGAATTTGTTCTTAACTGACTTGCCTAGTTAAATAAAGGTAAAATAAAATTAAAATAAATAAAATTGGATTCTTGTATTGAAATCCTATAGGATCCTATAAGATAAAATCCTATCCACCTCATTTTCTAACATTGCTTTGGGCACAGCCAAACAACGGAAGTGATGGATTTGACTTCCGCTTTACTGACCTACTATAGTGCGTCAGTGGCAAACTTGCTCAAGTAAATTATTTGAAGGAGTTAATTTATAGAGTATAAAAGTCAAGTAACAAGTGCAAGTATAATTTTCTATGTATTTCAATTTTTAGTTGTGTCATGTAAGCGTTAAGGGCCATCCACCAAACCAATAACTATAATGATAAGCTATAGGCTACATAACTAGAAAACGTTGGTGAGCATCCACACTAGAGGATAGTTTATCGTTCTACAGTCCTGAACCTGTCAATCAACTGAAAAATGCGGCCTACTGCAAGCTGACAATTAATAAGATGGTAACAAGACCATTCATGAGGTCTCTAACGAGCATATAATGATTCACACCATTGTTTTCAGGGTGTGTTCATTATCATAGTATCAACTGTAAATAATACATATATGTCCATGTATGCCTAATGAAAAATAATATATTAACTTAAATGTAGCAATTCACGTGCCTACAACAGCCACGACCCACAGGCGGTGATCCATACAGTGAAGCCCCACTCAGTGAACTTTACTATGGGCCCTCTTTACCTGGAAGAGAGCTGCGTTCCCACTCTCCTTGACACCGGTGCCAAAGTGTCTTTGCTAAATGCAACAACATACAATTAGTTCTTCCAGTACGTACCGCTGCAGGGTGCAAACATTATGGGCCTGGACCTTTTTGTCAGTCTTGGATTCTCTCTACAGGACAACAGTGGGGTTCAAGATACTACATGTGTCTTCTCCATGGCATCAACAGTATCCTGAGCTGTTTGTGCAGTGGTTTGGGGGGCCTGACTGCATTCACACACAAACTGCTGTTTGACTCCAAGATTCCTCCTGTAATTCAACCGCTGTGTCATATTCCCCTGGCCCTCCGCAATGACGTCGTGGAGGATCTCCTCTTGGCTGAGGATCTAGTCGACCCATCAACGCCTCTCCCTGGGTGTCGAACTTGGTGATCTTTCAGAAGAAATCAAGAGGCATCAGAACCTGCATTGACATGCAAGCAGCCAACATGTCAACTGACAAATATCCACAAGGGAGGAGCTCACAACACACTTCCATGGCTCCCGCGTCTTCTCAAATCTTGACCTTCGACAGGGCTACATGTATGTTCCTCTTCATCTGGAGAGCAGGAACTTAACGACCTTCATCACTCACACTGGACTGTATTGCTACAAGCGCATGGCTTTTAGCCTGAGCTCAGCACCAAGTTGCTTTCAGAAAATCATGACCACCATGCTTGCTGGCTGCCCTGGTGCTGTGGTCTACCTAGATGACATGGCGTGGTGTGACATGACTTGGAAAATCCCATCACTTTCGCCACTCACGCTCTCAGTCCAACAGAGCAAATAAAGGTAGAGATGCCACCCTCATCAGTAGGGTAGTGCAAGGCTCTCGCTTCTGGGCTTGGAAGCAGTGGCATCTGTACCTTTATGGTCGCACCGTCGCCTTCAGAACAGACCATAAAGCCCTGAGAGCCCTGATGTCCACAACTGACAGGGGACACAGGCCCCTACGTCTCCATAGGTGATCAGATCGCCTACAACAGTACAATTTCCAAGTACAGTTCACTCCAGGAAAAGACAATGTTGTAGCAAACTTCCTATCCTGCCCCATCACCACACAGATGGTGGCAGATGGAGAAGAGCAGTTGGTGCATCTTGTCTACTCTCCTCTACATAACATGGTGTCCCTGCAGAAAGTTGAGGACGTATCGAACCTAGAACCATCATTTAGCACACTCATGGAGTACTTCAGGAACGAATGGCCTTCCCGTGTCCCATCATAACTGGAGTCATTCTCACGTGTGAAAAACAAACTGTCATACTGGGGTGATGCCTGCATCGCATGGGGCCAGTGTGCAGTCATCCCTTCGGCCCTCAGGGGTCATGTAATGGAGATGGCGCTTGAAGGTCATCTCGGGATTGTCAAACTGAAACAGAGGGGTTGTGATATGGTGTGGTGGCCTGGCATAGATCGTGACCTTGAAGAGCTCTTCTCGTCCTCCTGTTGTATTTTGTCAGGATGTTTGTCTAACAGAAACATGCTAATGCAGGGATTTCTAGTGGTGCACTTTTGAATTATGATAATTCACAAGCGCGGTGGAAGTTGAACTACAATTTATTAGGTTAGGTTTATTGGGATTCTGATTGTTACTTGAAGGATTTTGTCACTCCAAAGTATAGGATCAATTCAGATGACATTTGATTTCCAATAGGATTATGATAGAAGTGACACAAAATCCTATAGGATTCTATTGGGGAAAAAATCACTAATCCTATAGAATATTTTGACTAGTGTAGCCGAGCCGCAGCCCCACAATGTGTGAAGACCTTAAATTTAATTTAACTAATTTCTTGTTGATGATTGATTTGTTTACAAGGTGATTCTAGTCTAGATGTAAGGGCCACATTTATATTTGTATGAATTATATTTAGAATTATAAAATGACATTGTACAACAGTAATCGGGTACAGTCAGAGGCCTAATGGGAATGATTGGCTAGAGTCGTGCTGTCGGTACATCCGCTATTGTTAGATTTCTATAAACTCAAGAATACCTAAATTATAGTTCAATGTGCTGTTGAACGGTAGTGTATAAAATATAATATTTTAATAAAAATAAAATATATTTATTGTAACAGTATCTATGTGTGTGTTTGGAATAGAAATGTCACTTCAATGTACAATTACTAAAATACTCTTGCCTTAAACTACGTGTAACTGGTCTAAAATACTCTTAATCAGGATAGGTTTGCTCTAGTAGGATTAATGAGACTGGAAGCAAACTTAAAATAAGAAAACCTAAGCCGGCATATTTAATCGGTATTTAATTTTTTTTTACATTTAAATGGGAATCAACTGATAATCAAGGTTCAAAATAGCACGTCAATATCACTAATAATTAAAGTATAAAAACGGCATGTCGATATCAAATATCACATAAATTCATCAGCATCAATATAAACGATGAGTAGTCAGATTTTGCACCTTTTCTCTCAAAGCTGATGCAAACAACTGATTGCACAACAGTGTCATCACACCAACCGCACGAGTTTGCATCTCATACCTCCTTGTTCTTACAACTTCTTCTTTCACCCTCCGAATCACCCAAGGTCATCGATGAGGATGGAGCCTGCGTACAGTGTGGACACAAACGTGATCGGTCCATGAGGAGCTATTCCCAATAATGCCCTCATTGTGCAGTGGGATTTGTAGTTGGAGAACATCTCACTCTGCAGCAGAAGAAAGGACGATGTCAAATCAAATCAAATGTTATTTGTCACATACACGTATGTACAGTGGGGCAAAAAAGTATTTAGTCAGCCACCAATTGTGCATGTTCTCCCACTTAAAAAGATGAGAGAGGCCTGTCATTTTCATCATAGGTACACTTCAACTATGACAGACAAAATGAGAAAAAAAATCCAGAAAATCATATTGTAGGATTTTTTATGATTTTATTTGCAAATTATGGTGGAAAATAAGTATTGACCTCATGCTGCTTGAGTGACCTGCACAAGCTTGGCAGTTGCTGGTTCAATCAGTCTCCAAAAAGCCACAAGATGGTCATAAATGGGAAATCTGTTGGAAGAATGAAACAAAAGCGGACTGACTCAGCAAAAGCACAACTTTCATCATTACCTACCTATTGATAACATACAATACAAGTTGTGTTGGTTGAGAGTCATCAATCTACCTAGTGTAGAATCATATGTCCTTATCTGATCCCACAAACTGCTGCAGACCAATACAACATCTGACAGTCACCTCTTCCAGGTCTCTCCTAAGCCTAGCTATCAACTGCTGTTGGATCAGGTACTGCACGGTAGTCGTGGTCCTGGGCACAGTTCATCTCATCATCAATTTAATCTCCACCATCCTCTGCATGGTCGGTGCTCGGTCTCTCTCTCCTCTCCCAAACAATAGGCCTTGAGGGAAGAACATTTCCATTGGAAAAGAAGTGGCACTGCCCCCATCCTCAGACAACACAGCCCTCCTGGAGTTGGTTCAACTACATCTTCAGCCATAGACTTTACAGCTATTCCCGATGTTGAAGTTGTTTCACCAGATGTTATCACCCGCTTCTTTCGTAACTCTTCATTGGCAGCTCTTCATTGAATTTTGCAGATGAGCTGCACAGCAAAGTTCAGAACAGCTAACCTCTCTTCTTCATGGTACACGTCTTGATCCTTTTTATGGTGATATCGATAGGTTCTGACAGCTAGATGCAGCAACTTGAATTAGAAAATACTACATTTGAAGAAACACACCATACTGTCACTAGCTATAGTATTCCACTTACACGACTATTACATATAAAAAAACACTTAAGTTGTGTCTGTCATAAAAAAAACACTTACGTTGTGTCTGTGTGTATACATACACATATACACAGACATACATATATATATAAAACTTATATACAGTGCATTTGGAAAGTATTCAGACCCCTTGACCCCTTGACTTTTTCCACATTTTGTTACATTACAGCCTTATTCTAAAATTGATTAAATAGTTTTTTCCCTCATCAATCTACAATAAATACCCCATAATGAAAAAACAAAAACAGGTTTAAGGAAACGTTTGCTAATTTATTCAACAACAAAAAACTGAAATATCACATTTATATAAGGAATCAGACCCTTTACTCAGTTATTTGTTGAAACACCTTGGCAGCGATTACAGCCTTGAGTCTTCTTGGGTATGGTGCTACAAACTTGGCACACCTGTACTTGGGGAGTTCCTCCAATTCTCTGTAGATCCTCTCAAGCGCTGTCAGGTTAGATGGGGAGCGTTGCTGCACAGCTATTTTCAGGTATCTCCAGAGATGTTCGATCGGATGCAAGTCCGGGTTCAAGGCTGGGCCACTCAAGGACATTTAGAGACTTGTCCCGAAGCCACTCCTGTATTTTCTTGGCTGTGTGCTTGGGGTCGTTCTCCTGTTGAAATGTGAACCTTTGCCCCAGTCTGAGATCCTGAGCGCTCTGAAGTAGGTTTTCATCAAGCATCTCTCTGTACTTTGCTATGTTCATCTTTGCCTCAACTAGTCTCCCAGTTCCTGCTGCTGAAAAACATCCCCACAGCATGATGCTGCCACCACCATGCTTCACTGTAGGGATGGTGCCAGGTTTCCTCCAGACTTGACGCTTTGCATTGAGGCCAAAGAGTTCAATCTTGGTTTCATCAGACCAGAGAATCTTGTTTCTCATGGTGGCTGCAGAGATGGTTGTCCATCTGGTTCTCCCATCTCCACAAGGTTCTCCCATCTCCACAAGGAACTCTAGAGCTCTGTCAAAGTGACCATAGGGTCTTGGTCACCTCCCTGACTAAGGCCCTTCTCCCCCGATTGCTCAGTTTGGCCAGGTAGCCAGATCTAAGAATAGTCTTGGTGGTTCTGAACTTCTTACATTTAAGAATACCCTCCCCAGATCTGTGCCTCGACACAGATGTGTCTTGGAGGTCTACAGACAATTCCTTCGACCTCATGGTTTTTGGTTTTTGCTCTGACATGTACTGTTAACTGTGGGACCTTATATAGACAGGTGTATGCCTATCCAAATCATGTCCAATCAATTGAATTTACCACAGGTGGACTCCAATCAAGTTGTAGAAACATCTCAAGGATGATCAATGGAAACAGGATGCACCGGAGCTGAATTTCGAGTCTCATTGCAAAGGCTCTGATTACTTATGTAAATCTGTATTACAGTGCCTACTTTCCGAAGGCACCGTATATAAACACACAATACAAATAGAAGGAACTGAGAGAAATTGAGAGCTAATACTAATATGAGCGACCAATGGCAAAAAACAGGAAATAGTTCGCCGAAAGCAGATCGCCATGACATTTATTGGGACTCCGAGTAGCGCAGCAATCTAAGGCACTGCATCCCAGTGCTTGATGCGTCCCTACAGACACCCTGGTTCGAATCCAGGCTGTATCACAACCGGCTGTGATTGGGAGTCCCATAGGGCGGCGCACAATTGGCCCAGCGTCGCCCGGGTTTGGCTGGTGTAGGCCGTCATTGTAAATAAGAATTTGTTCTTAACTGACTTGCCTAGTTAAATAAAGGTTAAATTAAAAACACACCCTTTCCCCGCCTCCACGTCAAAAGGGTACCAAGACTCGGTGGAAAGAAAAGATGACTTGAAGGAGCGAAAAAATAAAAAATGTCCTCAAGGACAAGAACCGAGATTAAAAACCAAAGAAAGTTCCAGATTGGATGCAAACATAAACTTAATTTGAATTCTACGTTTTTTCATACAATTCTATATATATATTTAAATTTTCAGTTCTATGTGCATTACTTCACATTTGCATACAATAAAAAAATATACAGGGCTTGCAAACTATCACAGATTACAAAGATAAACCTAGCCGCAAGCTGCCCAGTGAAGCAAGCATTCCATGCTTGCTTCGAGGCAAGCAACACTGAACCAGCTGTTCCAGAATCTGCTGTGTGATCTCTCTCTCTTTGTGGCCAACATGTTTCAAGCAGACCACCATAGTCCCTGTGCCCAAGAAAGCATATCACCCCTTGGCACTCACGTATGTAGCCATGAAATGCTTTGAAAAGCTGGTCCTGGCTCACATCAACACCATCATCCCAAACACCCTGGACCCACTCCAATTCGCATACCGCCCCAACAGATCATGCAATCTCTATTGCATTTCACACTTCCCTCTCCCACCTGGACAAGAGGAACACTTAGATGAGAATGCTGTTCATTGACTATAGCTGTGTTCAACACCATACTGCCCTCCAAGCTCATCACTAAGCTCAGGTCACTGGGACTGAGCACCTTCATCTGCAGGTGGATCCTGGACTTCCTGACGGGCTGCCCTAGGTGGTGAGAGTAGGCAATGCTTCTTCCTCCTCAGGAGGTTGAAAATATTTGGCATGGGCATCTCAAATCTTCAAAACGTTCTACAGCTGCACTATTGAGAGCATCTTGACTGGCTGCATCACCGCTTGGTGTGGCAACTGCTTGGGATCTGACCGCAAGGCGCTACAGAATGTACATCACTAGCCCAGTACATCACTGGGGCCAAGTTATGGGGCCTCTATACCAGGCGGTGTCAGAGGAAGGTCCTAAAAATTGCCACAGAAGACATAGAATGTTCTCTCTGCTACCGCATGGCAAGTGGTACCGATGTAGAAAGTCTGGAACAAACAGGACCCTGAACAGCTTCTACCCTCAAGCCATAAGATGGCTATATAGTTAGTTAAATAGTTAACCAGTAGCTACCCGGACCATCTGCATTGACCGTGTTGACAAGCTGAAGGTACCGAGCTGTCTGTTTAAAATACCAGCACACAGCTCGGACACCCATGCATACCCCACAAGACTTGCCACCAGAGGTCCCTTCACAGTACCCAAGTCCAGAACAGACTATGGGAGGCGCACAGTACTACATAGAGCCACGACTACATGGAAGCAGTGATGCAAGCAGTAGAATCAGATTTAAAAAGCAGGTAAAAATACACCTTATGGAACAGCAGGGACTATGAAGTAACACAAACATAGGCACAGACACATGCCTACACACACAATAACATACGCACTATACACACACGTACACATGGATTTTGTGTTGTAGATATGTGGTAGTGGAGTATGGACCTGTAATGAATGTATTGTAATGTTTTTAAAATTGTATAACTGCCTTAATTCTGCCAGACCCCAGGAAGAGTAGCTGCTCCCTTGACAGCAGCTAATGAGGATCAATAATAACAATACAAATACACTATATGGACAAAAGTGTGTGGACATCCCTTCAAATGAGTGGATTCGGTTACTTCAGCCACACCCGTTGCTGACAGGTGTATAAAATCGAGCACACAGCCATACAATCTCCGTGTGACTTTCAACGTGGCACTGCCTGTGACTTTCAACGGCGCTGCAAAGTGGTAGGCCACACAAGCTCACAGAACGGGAGCGACGAATGCTGAAGTGGGTAGCTCGTAAAAATAGTCTGTCCTTGGTTGCAACAATCACTACTGAGTTCCAAACTGCCTCTGGAAGCAACGTCAGCACAAGAACTGTTTATCGGGAGCTTCATGAAACGGGTTTCCATGGACAAGCAGCCACACACAAGCCTAAGATCATCATGTGCAATGCCAAGCTTTGGCTGGAGTGGTGTGAAGCTCGCCGCCATTGGAGTCTGGAGCAGTGGAAACGCGTTCTCTGGAGTGATGAATCGAACTTCACCATCTGACAGTCCGACAGATAAATCTGGGTTTGGCAGATGCCAGTAGAATGCTACCTGCCCGAATGCATTGTGCCAACGGTAAAGATTGGTGGAGGAGGAATAATGGTCTAGGGCTGTTTTCATGGTTCATGGTTTTTCATGGTTCAGGCCCCTTAGTCCCAGTCACAGGAGGCTGCTGAGGAGAGGATGGCTCATAACAATGGCTGGAATGGAATGGTATCAAACACATGATTTCCATGTGTCCAATACCATTCCATTTATTCCATTCAAGCAATTATTATGAGCCCGTCCTCCCCAATTAAGGTGCCAACAGCCTCCGGTTGTTCCAGTAAAGGGAAATCTTAACGCTACAGCATACAATGACATTCTGGACGATTCTGTGCTTCCAACTTTGTGGCAACAGTTTGGGGAAGCCCTTTCCTGTTTCAGCATGACAATGGCCCCGTGCACAATGTGAGGTCCATACAGAAATGGTTTGTCGAGGTCAGTGTGAAAGAACTTGACTGGCCCACACAGAGCCCTGACCTCAACCACATCGAACACCTTTGGGAGGAATTGTAATGCCGACTGCGAGCCAGGCCTAATCGCCCAATATCAGTGCCCGACCGCACTAATGCTCTTGTGGCTGAATGGAAGCAATTCCCCACATCAATGTTCCAACATCTATTGGAAAGCCTTCCCAGAAAAGTGGAGCTTGTTGTAGAAACAAAGGGGGGACCAACTCCATATTAATGCTCATGATTTTGGAATGAGATGTTCGATGAGTACTTTTGGCCATGTAGTGCATCTACCTTAATTACCTCACACCCTTGCACATTGACTCAGTACTGGTACCTCGTGTATAGCCAAGTTACCATTACTCATTGTGTATTTATTCCTTGTGTTAATATATTTCTGTTATTTATCTTTATTTCTCTCTGCATTGTTGGGAAGGGCCTTAAGTAAGCATTTCACTGTAAATCTACACCTGCTGTTTACGAAGCATGTGACAAGTAAAATGTGATGTGATTTGATTTGAGATAAGAACCACTCATGGTGATGAATATGTTGGATTGTTAGTTTTTACATTTCTAGTGAAATGATTGAAATAGAGTATCTTACTAGCTCATTGCAGCATATGTGGTGGGTATCTGTGCCTGACTGTTGTGTATTCAGCAGTACTTTTCCATACTGTATGGCTTCTGTATCCAAAACGAATTCTCAAGAGATTCTGTTCCATTTTCACAGAGCGAGTCAGAGCTACATCTGTTCTGCCATTTTAAACTCCTTGTAGCATCCTCTTCACATTCTTCTCTTTCACTCAACCGACTCCAATATGGAGTGGACAAGAAGGTCGTCTGGAGTCAATTATTGACCAGTTCCAAAATAGAGATGACAACACCACAGAGGAGAACAGGGGGTGGGAGAGGTCCCTAAACCTTTGCCACAAGCTGGCTTATGTTTAGTCCCTCTTTCCATTTCAACACAGAACCACACACCTTCAGCCTCCTACATCAACCTCAGGGTAACAATAATTCAGTGCTGGCTCATGCCAATCAATACAATCCTTTCACTCTCAATGATGTCTCCTTTAATCTCTGGAGTCCTGTAGTTTGTTTGCAAGCCTTCTTATTATGGCTTTCGATTTGTTTCTGTAATGCATTGTGGATGGCTAGATCAGCTTTCACATTCAGGGTATGTCTATGGCAACAACAACCCATCTGCTTGAGCACAAGGAGAACATGTTTTGATTTTGACAACGTCACAAGGTAAGTCAACTTCATAATGCTCCTTTAGAACCTCTTGAACAATAGGGAAACATGTAGATTTCTGCCTAAAAAGACATACCCAAACAACATTATTTTTCATGAGATGGCCATAAATAATAACTGGTAATGCTGTATAGTTGTAGAAAGGTATGGAACTCACATTGATGATAAAAATAGTTATACATTGCTGAGATTTACTCACATTTGACGACACAAGCTCAAGTACATACTAGAAATACAGTATTATGAAAATATTCAACATAAGTGGGGCAATAGTGATTGAAATGACGGAAAGGCTTTCTAAATATAATAACAATAAAATTATAAACTACTAACTATAAGATGTCACATTTCTTATAACCGTAAAATAAATATGATCATACTTATCATCATACAATATTGGCATCATTTCATATAACTGATGTTCTCTGCCAAGCATCCACTCAGATGCACAGAGACACCAAAGCATAGAGTGATTTTGTACGTCTGTGACTAAGAGAAAGTGGTCTCGTTTCAATCCAACTAAATTATTTTGTATTTTTCCTTATTGAGAGCTATAAAATTAATCTGAGAACATCACAGTGAGATGAAACTGCTATTTTTGTATTTGCTACTCTCCCATTTTATATGCGCTATTGCAAGCACAGCTACAAGGTTCACAGGCACAGGAAATCGTTATTTTGTCTGCTTAGGCCAGAAAATGTGAAGTGTTGCTCCCTATGCAAATAGCAGATGTCTTGTGTCTGTGAACCTTCATATGCGCTTGCATTAGCGCATATGAATCGGGGCTATGGAGCCAGATACCTGCCAAAAGGTTGAACGTACATATTGTTAGGATCGTAAGAAAATCCATACGTAAATGGCTAGGATTGTAAGAAAAGCCATGCGTGAAACATGAAAGTGAAATTTAATCTGTGAACATACACACACCATGTTACGATTATGGACTAGCACTACTAGGCTTGAACAAATTCTGACGTACACAGTAGCGGTTCGTGGGTAAAATCACTGGGGAAGTTAAGCACCCCCCACCCCAAAAAAAGCCATACAACAATCGATGTGTGATAATTGCGTTGTTTGCTCTATAACATGTTAATTCATGATACATTGGCCGAGACAGTAAAAGACATAGTGGCAGAATAAATTCAACCACACCTTTTTTTAAATCACAAAACTGGATACCAACCTTGGCCAGTGAAGTCCACAAAGCATATCGCGTGTACAGCAACAGACAGTTACATGACCTACAGCATGGTCAAGCGAGTCAATGTTTCCGTCATTTTCGGACTACTAAACAACTATTGATTTAGAACCACAGAGAGTTACAGCAAGTCAAAGAAAACAGAAGCTGTCACCACAAATCCAGCACCATTTCACTTCAATATTTCAACATAATCAAATCACCTTTGCTTAGTCTAATACAGTGAAAACTAAAAATATACCAAAAACTATTTAGTCCAATCAACGTAATCTAAATATGATGTGGCTGTCCATGGTTCTGATTTCTGTGTGTGCGTATGTGTGTGTGCATTCGTGCAAGTAGAAAACATGACTCACCCTACTTGTAGAGAAACGCCAGTGCCATCCTTCTTTCTTTAATGTTGATGAAACGGTTTATCACTCTGGCATACAGTTCACGCTTTTCTTTTTTGTTGTCCTAGGCTACCTGCTAGAATGCTTGCTCGCTACCCTAACTTCCATTAGCATTCTACTTCAAGCTACACATTGAACTTCCATCCTCAGGCCAGGGGCACTAAATGTATGAATGAATGGTTAGTTCAGAATCGCCATTATAATCATTGGCCGATAAGGAGAATTAAGTAAAACCACAAGTCCAAATCACTATCTCCATCCATGGCTAATTTAGGAAAGGGCCAATTTTAGCTAGCTGACTAGCTAGCTACTGGAGGACAACAGCGCAACAAGATGCAACAATTTGATTTTTCAGTCAGTGCTGGCGTATGCCAATGACGTATGCTCTCAATGGGATTGGCTAGGAGTGACGCCAAATCCAAGCTGGCTTCCTTTGACAATTTTTTTGTGCACAAGGACCATTCACAGTTGAGCTCACTCAGTTTAGGTCTATGCTGATTGGCACATTTAAAAAAATATAAATAATAATTGGTCAAGGGAGGCCAGACGCTCGCTGACTTCCCTTACCTTCAATGATACGGGCGGCAACAATGTCATACTCGTTCTTCTGTGAGATACATTATTTTCCTTCACTCTGCGGTCGGACTCATCCCAAACCATCTCAATTTGGTTTACGTTGGGGGATTGTGGAGGCCAGGTCATCTACAGAACTCCATCACTCTCCTTCTTGGTCAAATAGCCCTTACACAGCCTGGAGGTGTGTTGGGTCATTGTCCTGTGGAAAAACAAATGATAGTTCCACTAAACACAAACCAGATGGGATGACGAATCGCTGCAGAATGCTGTGGTAGCCATGATGGTTAAGTGTGCCTTGAATTCTAAATAAATCAGACAGTGTCACCAGCAAAGCACCCCCACACCATAACACCTCCTCCTGCATGCTTTACAGTAGGAAAAACACATGCGGAGATCATCCGTTCACCGACACCGCATCTCCTAAAGACACAGCGATTGGAACCAAAAATGTCAAATTTGGACTCCAGACCATTTTTTACAGAGTGGAATTCACTAATACAACAGTCAGAATGCCTAACAAAAGGCCTACAGTACGTGCTCCAAAATACTGGAAAAAGTGTGAATCACCACAATAGTGGTACGCGGCTATAAAAATAAATTATGCAATTATATGACCATTAAATAACACACAAAAGCATGGCTTATTTAGATAGCGGAATAGGTCTAGCCTATATTTACATTGTCTTTTGCAGCTCAGGCGGTTATTCTACACATGTTCTCACACATTTTCTGAAGGCCCAAGCCTATACTACGCCATCTACTGGTATAACGTCATCGTTGAACGCAGTTCTAAAACAAACTGTAGACTTGTATTTTGGAAACTAAATGAGTTGAGTTTTTACCAAATAGTTCTATTTTGGATTCATCTGACCATAGGACATTCTCCCAATCTTCTTCTGGATCATCCAAATGCTCTCTAGCAAACTTCAGACGGGCCTGGACATGTACTGGCTTAAGCAGGGGGACACGTCTGGCACTGCAGGATTTGAGTCCCTGGCGGCGTAGTGTGTTACTGATGGTAGGCTTTGTTACTTTGGTCCCAGCTCTCTGCAGGTCATTCACTAGGTCCCCCCGTGTGGTTCTGGGATTTTTGCTCGTCGTTCTTCTGATCATTTTGACCCCACGGGGTGAGATCTTGCGTGGAGCCCCAGATCGAGGGAGATTATCAGTGGTCTTGTATGTCTTCCATTTCCTAATAATTGCTCCCACAGTTGATTTCTTCAAACCAAGCTGCTTACCTATTGCAGATTCAGTCTTTCCAGCCTGGTGCAGGTCTACAATTTTGTTTCTGGTGTCCTTTGACAGCTCTTTGGTCTTGGCCATAGTGGAGTTTGGAGTGTGACTGTTTGAGGTTGTGGACAGGTGTCTTTTATACTGATAACAAGTTCAAACAGGTGCCATTAATATAGGTAACGAGTGGAGGACAAGAGGAGCCTCTTAAAGAAGAAGTTACAGGTCTGTGAGGGCCAGAAATCTTGCTTGTTTGTAGGTGACCAAATACTTATTTTCCACCATAATTTGCAAATAAATTCATTAAAATTCCTACAATGTGATTTTCTGGATTTTTTTTCTCATTTTGTCTGTCATAGTTGAAGTGTACCTATGATGAAAATTACACTCCTCTTTCATCTTTTTAAGTGGGAGAACTTGCACAATTGGTGGCTGACTAAATACTTTTTTGCCACACTGTATACAGTTGAAGTCGGAAGTTTACATACACTTAGGTTGGAGTCATTAAAACTCGTTTTTCAACCACTCCAACAAATATCTTGTTAACAAACTATAGTTTTGGCAAGTCGGTTAGGACATCTACTGTGTGCATGACAAGTAATTTTTCCAACAATTGTTTACAGACAGATTATTTCACTGTATCACAATTCCAGTGGGTCAGAAGTTTACATACACTAAGTTGACTGTGCCTTTAAACAGCTTGGAAAAGTCCAGAAAATGATGTCATGCTTTAGAAGCTTCTGATTGACTCAAATGATGTCAATTAGCCTATGTATTTCAAGGCCTACCTTCAAACTCAGTGCCTCTTTGCTTGACGTCATGGGAAAGTAAAAAGAAATCAGCCAAGACCTCAGAAAAATATTGTAGACCTCCACAAGTCTGATTTATCCTTGGGAGCAGAATCTACCATGTTCATCTGTACAAACAATAGTACGCAAGTATAAACACCATGGGACCACGCAGTCGTCAACCGCTCAGGAAGGAGACGCGTTCTGTCTCCTAGAGATGAACGTACTTTGGTGCGAAAAGTGAAAATCAATCCCAGAACAACAGCAAAGGACATTGTGAAGACGCTGGAGGAAACAGGTACAAAAGTATCTATATCCACAGTTAAACAAGTCCTATAATCGACATAACCTGAAAGACCACTCAGCAAGGAAGAAGGGGGGGGGGGGGGGCAGCATCATGTTGTGGGGGTTCTTTGCTGCAGGAGGGACTGGTGCACTTCACAAAATAGATGGCATCATGATGTAGGAAAATTAGGTGGATATATTGAAGCAACATCTCAAGACATCAGTCAGGAAGTTAAAGATTGTCCATCTGGAAGACCCATTTGCGACCAATGACCCCAAGCATACTTCCAAAGTTGTGGCAAAATGGCTTAAGGACAACAAAGTCAAGGTATTGGAATGGCCATCACAAAGCCCTGACCTCTATCCTACAGAAGATTTGTGGGCAGAACTTAAAAAGGGTGTGCGAGCAAGGAGCCTACAAACCTGACTCAGTTACACCAGCTCTGCCAGGAGGATTGGGCCAAAATTCACCCAACTTATTGTGGGAAGCTTGTGAAAGGCTACTCGAAACGTTTGCCCCAAGTTAAACAATTTAAAGATACACTCATTAGTATTTGGTAGTGTTATGTAAACTTCTGACCCACTGGGAATATGATGAAAGGAATACAAGCTGAAATAAATCATTCTCTCTACTATTATTCTGACATTTCACATTCTTAAAATAAAGTGGTGATCCTAACTGAACTAAGACAGGGAATTTTTACTAGGATTAAATGTCAGGAATTGTAAAAAAGTTCAAATGTATTTGGCTAAGATGTATGTAAACTTCCGACTTCAACTGTATCATTATTTGTTTATGCTTTATTATGAACGTTTGTGTGCGTGTCAACATTGTGAGTGTGTGTGTGCATGTGGGTGTGTGTCTGCATGTGCATGTGTGCGTCCATGCACGTATGGTTGCGTCCATGCATGCATGTGTGCATCCACACGCACGTATGTTTGCATGCACACGTACAACAGAGTAAATAAGACTGTTCCATCAACACAGCTCTTCACCACATGGCAGGGCTGTGCTGGTCTGTTTAGAGGTCTGTCAAGTGGAAAATAATGGTTTCTGAAGAGCTCTTTGAACAACAACAGGAAGCATACAGCCAAAAGCCAAGAGTGCATTAGGATGGTGAGAGGCACATCTGACCTCCCCACCATTAATTTCTCCTCCACTTAACCTTCTTCTTGTTTTCTCATACTAGAATATTAGAATAATGCGATATAGAATAGGCTAGCGTACCCAAGCATTAAGATACTCAGATATATTTCTGCAGATGGGACTCCTTGGACCAATCCATCCAATGCATTGGCTGTAGTACTATATATGTTTTCTAATATCTGCAAACAGGCACCAGAGGCATTACAGCAACTTAGAGAATGAAAGAATGAGTGAGTGAGTGAGTGAGTGAGTGAGTGAGTGAGTGAGTGAGTGAGTGAGTGAGTGAGTGAGTGAGTGAGTGAGTGAGTGAGTGAGTGAGTGAGTGAGTGAGTGAGTGAGTGAGTGAGTGAGTGAGGAGACAGAGGGAGAGAGATGGGGGGGGCAGACAATTGAGCCAATTATAGCAATACTAACAACCTAAGCATTGATGCAATAAAAAAGGAGCGATCATTTCACTAAAAGGTCTCTCCATTGAATGGGTTTTACTTCTTCAGATCAGCCCTGATTAAAGGACAATACATATTTCTCGTTAAGAAAACAGGTGGAAAATCTAAAGAAGTTAACGGTCAGAGAATAACTTAATGTTAGAGATCCATGAGCAAAGTGCACTCACTAAAATTGAAATGGATTCATATAACAACTACAAGAAGCATTGTAAATGTTTATCCAGTTACAGTTAAGTGAGTTTACAATTGGGAGGCAACCTTCAGACTGATGCCTAAATGTGTGGGCTGTGGTGATGGCAACATTTTTAGACTTATTGGCAACTCCATTTGAATGCCTTGATACTCACTTGTGAACTGAACATTGGAACACCTGATGTATTTAAATACATATCAGGATCACGTATATATGCTGAGGAATCTTTAGTATGAGTTCACGTCATTTCAGCTGTTTAAAATAATGTACCTGATTTGATACTAAATGTTTCTGTCCCACTGTGGGTATATTTATCAAAACTGCACCAAAGTCTAATCAAAGTGTATTTGTCATATGCACAGGGTACAGCAAAGTGTACACAGTACATTGAAATGCTTTGCCTACTTGCAAACTATCCTCTCAATTATGTTATCTAATAAAAGTATAAAAATATAGAATTCAAATTGAGATCAAATACCATATTTACACTGGAAATTAGTCATTGGAGACAGCTGTTTTGCATATACTTTTTCAGAGATGATTGCAGAGGAATTACAACCCAACGGCAGAGCATGTTAGCCGTGATGGTAAAAGTATCTCTCTAACAACTTAATTCACCTTTCATTCTCCCTCTGCATTCAGACAGACCTCAATGTGTGAATGTCTGGGAGAGATGGGCGAAATGGGGAATAGCATAGTGAGAAGAGTGATGATAGGATAGGCAAGGTAGAGAAATAGAAAAAGGCCGGGGGGGGGGGGGGGTCCTCTATCCTCTTGTCCCAGCAGAGAAAGGTATGGGGAAACATCTGTAATTTTCACCACAGGATGCAGTGTAATTGAGTCGCTAAAAACACAGATACAGAGATTAATAAAAGCAAAGGGGTGTAATAATGCAGGGGACTACCCTAAAGAAATTAGATTGACTGCTCGCCTCCCTACCACTGAGGAAGTACAGTTCCCGCGCAGCCCAGTCAAAACTGTTCGCTGCTCTGGCCCCCCAATGGTGGAACAAACTCCCTCACGACGCCAGGACAGCGGAGTCAATCACCACCCTCCGGAGACACCTGAAACCCCACCTCTTTCAGGAATACCTAGGATAGGATAAAGTAATCCTTCTCACCCCCCCCCCCCCTTGAAAGATTTAGATGCACTATTGTAAAGTGGCTGTTCCACTGGATGTCTTAAGGTGAACGCACCAATTTGTAAGTCGCTCTGGATAAGAGCGTCTGCTAAATGACTTAAATGTAATGTAAATGTATTGTGCATCTCCTACTACCAAGTGTTTTCCTTCTTTTCATTCTACAGAGCTTTTGGTGTGTTCATCTCAGGAATAAATCTACCGTCACTTGGTTTTCATTTATTGCCTTTTTTCTTCAACTTTTTCAGAGAAAAATAATTTGTCAAAATAAATCATTTGTTCAAGCAAATAATATATGAAATATAATGTGTGTGTGTGCGTGTGTGTGTGCGCATGCGAGTGTGTGTGTGTGACCTAGATGCAACTCATCAATTCAAAGTATCCAGGGTTGGAGAGTAACAGATTACACGGTAGTCCGTTAGGGTAAATATGCCTATTAAGGCCACGTACCCACTAAACCCACTTTTTTGGATGAAATGTTTCAACCAATTAATCTGGTTATTATATCCATAGCAGTTTTTATTCTAAGCCAATCAGATGTTTTATTATTAAAGTTATTGACAGTTGTCATCACACCCTGATCTGTTTCACCTGTCTATGTGCTTGTTTCCACCCCCCTCCAGGTGTCTCCCATCTTTCCCATAATTCCCCAGTATATTTATACCTGTGTTCTCTGTTTGACTGTTGCCAGTTCATTTTGTCCATCAAGCCTACAAGCACACACACCTTTTTAAAATATATATTTCTTCATTTTCCACTAACCCTTCCACCCCTCCCCTAATTGGAGTAAACTAATGAACAACATTCTGAACCTATATACATTTTAAGGACACAGTATATTTTACATTAGTTATCTTGTTATTAGTCCCACCCTTCAGCTCCACTCAACCTCTCCCATCTATGTCTTAACACCATCCATATTGGATTTATATTTGCCATATTTTTTTCCCACTGTGCTGTTATGTTTGACAAAAGTTCTGAACCTTTCTATTCTCATAGTTCCTACAGATTGTGAATTAAAGATAATACCTTTAGCAAAACATTGTATTATACTATTGATCGATTGACTATGACTTTCAAATCACCCAGTTGCGCTATCTGCAGATTTAGCTCCAGGTAAATGTTGCAATTCTTCAGCCATTCCTGGATTTGCGACCAAAGATAAGCTACATATGGACAGTACCAAAACAAATTACCGAATGATTCTGTCTCTTCGCAGCAAAATCTGCAGAGCTAGGATGTTGTATTCCCCATATACAGTGCGGAGAACAAGTATTTGATACACTGCCAATTTTGCAGGTTTCCCTACTTACAAAGCATGTAGAAGTTTGTAAGTTTTTATCATAGGTACACTTCTCAACTGTGAGAGACGGAATCTAAAAGAAAAATCCAGAAGATCACATTGTATGATTTTTAAGTAATTAATTTCCATTTTATTGCATGACATAAGTATTTGATACATCAGAAAAGCAGAACTTAATATTTGGTACAGAAATTTTGTTTGTTTGCAATTACAGAGATGATACATTTCCTGTAGTTCTTGACCAGGTTTGCACACACTGCAGCAGGGATTTTGGCCCACTCCTCCATACAGACCTTCTCCAGATCCTTCAGGTTTCAGGGCTGTCGCTGGGCAATACGGACTTTCAGCTCCCTCCAAAGATTTTCTATTGGGTTCAGGTCTGGAGACTGGCTAGGCCACTCCAGGACCTTGAGATGTTTCTTACGGAGCCACTCATTAGTTGCCCTGGCTGTGTGTTTTGGGTCTTTGTCATGCTGGAAGACCCAGCCACGACCCATCTTCAATGCTCTTTCTGAGGGAAGGAGGTTGGTGGCCAAGATCTCGTGATAGATGGCCCCATCCATCCTCCTCTCAATACGGTGCAGTCGTCCTGTCCCCTTTGCAGAAAAGCATCCCCAAAGAATGATGTTTCCACCTCCATGCTTCACGGTTGGGATGGTGTTCTTGGGGTTGTACTCATTCTTTTCTTCCTCCAAACACGAGTGGAGTTTAGACCAAAAAGTTCTATTTTTTGTCCCATCAGACCACATGACCTTCTCCCATTCCTCCTCTGGATCATCCAGATGGTCATTGGCAAACTTCAGACGGGCCTGGACATGCGCTGGCTTGAGCAGGGGGACCTTGCGTTCGCTGCAGGATTTTAATCCATGACGGCGTAGTGTGTTACTAATGGGTTTCTTTGAGACTGTAGTCCCAGCTCTCTTCGGGTCATTGTCCAGGTCCTGCCGTGTAGTTCTGGGCTGATCCCTCACCTTCTTCATGATCATTGATGCCCCACGAGGTGAGATCTTGCATGGAGCCCCAGAACGAGGGTGATTGACCGTCCTCTTGAACCTCTTGCATTTTCTAATAATTGCGCCAACAGTTGTTGCCTTCTCACCAAGCTGCTTGTCTATTGTCCTGTAGCCCATCCCAGCCTTGTGCAGGTCTACAATTTTATCCCTGATGTCCTTACACAGCTCTCTGGCCATTTTGGAGAGGTTGGAGTCTGTTTGATTGAGTGTACACATATACACACATATACATATATATATATATATATGTATATATATAAAAACATTATATTGGTTGCAACAATTTTGTATAATAAATAATAATAAATAAAGTTTTGAATCCGGCGTCCTTTTGCATATCAGTTCATAAACCATGTGTCATGGAATCGGTAAATCAAAAATTTTGCAATCTATATGGCACAGTTGTCAATATTGTTGTTCCTTAAAAAAAAATCTAATTAAACTGGTATACTTTTTTATTTATAACAATTTTCCTTAAGCAATTTTGGTCTTTAATTTGCAGGACCTACAGACAAGTACCTTTACCCCCCCCCTTCCACAATCAGGTCGCTAGGTGTAGGCAAGACCATAAGCAAATAGGCAAACTGGGATATGACTAAATAGTTCATCAGGGTGATTTTCCACAAATAGACAGGTTTTTTCCTTTCCATGGTAGCAAGATATTATCTTTTTTTGATAACTTTCTATTAAAATGTATTGAGAATTTATTTATTTTGGGATATATATACAGAGTATGTCAACATGTTTTTGATGCAATCTCTATTGCATTCCACACTGCCCTTTCCCACCTGGACTAAAGGAATAGCTATCTGAGAATGCTATTCATTGAATACAGCTCAGCATTCAACACCATAGTCCCCATAGGACCCTGGGACTAAACATCTTCCTCTGCAAATGGATCATGGACTTTCTGACAGACCGCCCCGAGGTGGTAAGGGTAGGTAACAACACATCTGTCACGCTGATCCTCAACACGAGGGCCCCTCAGGGGTAAGTGCTCAGTCCCGTCCTCTACTCCCTGTTCACTCATGACAGCATGGCCAGGCACGACTCCAACACCATCATGAAGTTTGCCGATGACACAATAGTGGTAGGCCTGATCACCGACGACGATGAAACAGCCTATTGGGAGGAGGTCAGAGACCTGGCCGTGTGGTGCCAGGATATCAACTTCTCCCTCAACAGGTTCAAGACAAAGGAGATGATTGTGGACTACAGGAAAAGGAGGACCGAGCATGCCCCCACTCTCATCGACGGGGCTGTAGTGGAGCAGGTTGAGAGTTTCAAGTTCCTTGGTGTCCACCTCACCAATAAACTATCATGGTCCAAACACACCAAGACAGTCGTGAAGAGGGCAGGACAAAGCGTAGTCCTCCTCAGGAGACTGAAAAGATTTGGCATGTGTCCTCAGATCCTCAAAAGGTTCTACAGCTGCACCATCAGGGGCGTCCTGACTGGTTGCATCACTGGCTAGTATGGCAACTGCTCGGCCTCCGGCCGCAAGGCACTACAGAGGGTAGTGTGTACATTTACATTTACATTTAAGTCATTTAGCAGACGCTCTTATCCAGAGCGACTTACTCCCCAGTACATCACAGGGGCCAAGCTCCCTGCCAGACAGGATCTCTACCAGGCAGTGACAGAGGAAGGCCCTAAAAATGGTCAGACTCCAGCCACCCTAGTCATAGATTTTTCTCTCTGCTACAGCACGGCAAGCGGTACCGGAGCACCAAGTCTAGGTCCAAAAGGCTTCTAAACAGCATCTACCCCTAAGCCATAAGACTTCTGAACAGCTAATCAAAGGGCTACCCAGACCCCTCTTTTAAGCTGCTGGTACTCTCTGTTTATTATCTATGCATGGTCACTTTAACTCTACCTACATGTACATATTACCTCAATTACCTCGACTAACCGGGACCCCCGCACATTGACTCTGTACCGGTACCCTCTGTATATAGCCTCGCTATTGTTATTTTACTGCTACTGTTTAATTGTTACTTTTATTTAAAAAAAAATTGTGACAAATAAAATGTTTTGGTTTGAATGGCTTGCTCAAAGTCTTTTGTTACCCTAGCACTTGCGCAGTAACGTTGTCACAGAAGAAATGGTGGTTAAAATATTGAATTCAAATTGTTATATCTGACAACTTGAAAAGATACCTATGTGGGTGAAAAAAAACATATATTTATGAATATTTTGTTGTGGATATTTCCATGAAAACACCTCAATTTAATCAATATAGATTTTTATTAGAAAGGAGCATCAAGCTCATCATGTGCACTTTCACCATCCTGTGATGTTCATCATTTATTTCATCTGTAGCCTAAAAAAAACTGCATTTTTTCCTGAGTTGTAATGGGAGAACCACACAACACATTTGTTTCTATTATGGATCTCCATTAGCTACTCTTTCTGGGGTCCAGCAAAAATGAAGGCAGTAATATACATTATACAGTTGAAGTCGGAAGTTTACATACACCTTCGCCAAATACATTTAAACTCAGTTTCACAATTCCTGACATTTAATCCCTGTAAAAATTCCCTGTCTTATGTCAGTTAGGATCACCACTTTATTTTAAGAATGTGAAATGTCAGAATAATAGTAGAGAGAATGATTTATTTCAGCTTTTATTTATTTCATCATATTCCCAGTGGCTCAGAAGTTTACATACATTCAATTAGTATTTGGTAGCATTGCCTTTAAATGTTTAACTTGTGTCAAACGTGTCGGGTAGCCTTCCACAAGCTTCCCACAATCAGTTGGGTGAATTTTGGCCCATTCCTCCTGACAGAGCTGGTGTAACTGAGTCAGGTACAGTGGGGGAAAAATGTATTTAGTCAGCCACCAATTGTACAAGTTCTCCCACTTAAAAAGATGAGGCCTGTAATTTTCATCATAGGTACACTTCAACTATGACGGACAAAATGAGAAAAAGAAATCCAGAAAATCACATTGTAGTATTTTTAATTAATATATTTGCAAATTATGGTGGAAAATTAGTATTTGGTCAATAACAAAAGTTTATCTCAATACTTTGTTTATATACCCTTTGTTGGCAATGCCAGAGGTCAAACGTTTTCTGTAAGTCTTCACAAGGTTTTCACACACTGTTGCTGGTATTTTGGCCCATTCCTCCATGCATATCTCCTCTAGAGCAGTGATGTTTTGGGGCTGTTGCTGGGCCACACGGACTTTCAACTCCATCCAAAGATTTTCTATGGGGTTGAGATCTGGAGACTGGCTAGGCCACTCCAGGACCTTGAAATGCTTCTTACGAAGCCACTCCTTCGTTGCCCGGGTGGTGTGTTTGGGATCATTGTCATGCTGAAAGACCCAGGCACGTTTCATCTTCAATGCCCTTGCTGATGGAACGAGGTTTTCACTCAAAATCTCACGATACATGGCCCTATTCATTCTTTCCTTTACACGGATCAGTCGTCCTGGTCCCTTTGCAGAAAAACAGCCCCAAAGCATGCTGTTTCCACCCCCATGCTTCAAAGTAGGTATGATGTTCTTTGGATGCAACTCAGCATTCTTTGTCCTCCAAACACGACGAGTTGAGTTTTTACCAAACAGTTCTATTTTGGTTTCATCTGACCATAGGACATTCTCCCAATCTTCTTCTGGATCATCCAAATGCTCTCTAGCAAACTTCAGACGGGCCCGGACATGTACTGGCTTAAGCAGGGGGACACGTCTGGCACTGCAGGATTTGAGTCCCTGGCGGCGTAGTGTGTTACTGATGGTAGGCTTTGTTACTTTGGTCCCAGCTCTCTGCAGGTCATTCACTAGGTCCCCCCGTGTGGTTCTGGGATTTTTGCTCACCATTCTTGTGATCATTTTGACCCCACGGGGTGAGATCTTGTGTGGAGCCCCAGATTGAGGGAGATTAGCAGTGGTCTTGTATGTCTTCCATTTCCTAATAATTGCTCCCACAGTTGATTTCTTCAAAGCAAACTGCTTACCTATTGCAGATTCAGTCTTCCCAGCATGGTGCAGGTCTACAATTTTGTTTCTGGTGTCCTTGGACAGCTCTTTGCTCTTGGCCATAGTGGAGTTTGGAGTGTGACTGTTTGAGGTTGTGGACAGGTGTCTTTTATACTGATAACAAGTTCGAACAGGTGCCATTATTACAGGTAACGAGTGGAGGACAGAAGACGCTCTTAAACAAGAAGTTACAGGTCTGTGAGGGCCAGAAATCTTGCTTGTTTGTAGGTGACCAAATACTTATTTTCCACCATAATTTGCAATTAAATTCAATAAAAATCCTACAATGTGATTTTCTGGATTTTTTTTTCTAATTTTGTCTGTCATAGTTTAAGCGTACCTATGATGAAAATTACAGGCCTTTCTCATCTTTTTAAGTGGGAGAACTTGCACAATTGGTGGCTGACTAAATACTTTTTTGCCCCACTGTATGTAGGCCATGCTTTTTCGGTTCTGCCCACAAATTCTCTTTAGGATTGAGGGCAGGGCTTTGTGATGGCCACTATAATACCTTGACTTTTCTGTCCTTAAGCCATTTTGCCACAACTTTGGAAGTATGCTTGGGGTCATTGTCCATTTGGAAGACCCATTTGCGACCAAGCTTTAACTTCCTGACTGATGTCTTGAGATGTTGCTTCAATATATCCACCTAATTTTCCTACCTCATGATGCCATCTATTTTGTGAAGTGCACCAGTCCCTCCTGCAGCAAAGCATCCCCACAACATGACGCTGCCACCCCCGTGCTTCACGGTTGGGATGGTGTTCTTCAGCTTACCAGCCTCCCCATTTTCCCTCCAAACATAACAATGGTCATTATGGCCAAATAGTTATATTTTTGTTTCATCAGACCAGAGGACATTTCTCCAAAAAGTACGATCTTTGTCCCCATGTACAGTTGCAAACCGTAGTCTGGCTTTTTTTATGGCGGTTGTGGAGCAATGGCTTCTTCCGTGCTGAGCGGCCTTTCAGGTTATCTCGATATAGGACTTGTTTTACTGTGGATATAGATACTTTTGTACCCGTTTCCTCCAGCATCTTCACAAGGTCCTTTGCTGTTGCTCTGGGATTGATTTGCACTTTTCACACCAAAGTACGTTCATCTCTAGGACAGAACGCGTCTCCTTCCTGAGCGGTATGACGGCTGCGTGGACCCATGGTGTTTATACTTGCGTACTATTGTTTGTACAGATAAACTTGGTACCTTCAGGCTCTTGGAAAATGCTCCCAATGATGATGCAGAGCGTGGAGGTCTCCAATATTTTTTATGAGGGCTTGGCTGATTTCTTTTGATTTTCCCATGATGTCAAGCAAAGAGGCACAGAGTTTGAAATACATCCAATTGATTCAAATGACATCAATTAGCCTATCAGAAGCTTCAAAAGCCATGACATAGTTTTCTGGAATTTTCAACTTAGTGTATGTAAACTTCTGACCCACTGGAATTGTGATACAGTGAATTATAAGTGAAATAATCTGTCTGTAAACAATTGTTGGCAAAATTACTTGCGTCATGCACAAAGTAGATGTCTTAACCAACTTGCCAAAACTATAGTTTGTTAACAAGAAATTTGTGGAGTGGTTGAAAAACAAGTTTTATTGACTCCGACCTAAGTGTAACTTCCGACTTCAACTGTATCATAATAAAAATATGTAACAATTAATAGATTTTAAAACAGATTTCAAAATACATTAAGTATGTCCCTTCAGGCCACTACAACACACAATCCAAGTGCACATAGTGTGTATGTTATGTGTGTTTGTATCTCAGTGTGTGACTCTTCACAGTCCTCGCTGTTCCATAAGGTGTATTTTATTTAAAAAAATATTCTATGTATCTGATTTGACTGCTTGCGTGAGTTACTTCATGCGGAATAGAGTTCCATGTAGCCATGGCCCTATGTAGTACTGTGTGCCTCCCATAGTCTGTCCTGGCCTTGGGTACTGTGAAGAGAACTTTGGTGGCATGTCTTGTGGGGTATCAAATCAAATGCTATCACATGCGCCGAATAGAACAGTGAAATGCTTACGTACAAGCCCTTAACCAACAATGCAGTTAAGAAAAATACAAACAAAAAAAATCAGAAATAAAAGTAACAAATAATTAAAGAGCAGCCAAGGTGAGTAATCGATGTTTTGATGTTCAGAAGCTACTTTCGGTCATAAGAGACGGTAGCAGCAACATTATGTACAAAATAAGTTACAAACAATGCGAAAAAACAAACAAAATAGCACAGTTGGTTTAGAGGCCATAAAACAGCAGCCATTCCCTCCGGCGCCATTATCACAATATGCATGGGTGTTCGAGCTGTGTGCTAGTAGTTTAAACAGACAGCTCGGTGCATTCAACAAATCAATACTTCTTACAAAACAAGTAGTAATGAAGTCCATCTCTCTTCTACTTTGAGCCATGAGAGATTAACATGCATATTATTAATGTTCGCTCTACATGTACATATAAGGGACAACCTTGCTGCACTGTTCTGGGCTAGTTGTAATTTTCCCAAGTCCCTCTTTGTGGCACCTGATCACACGACTAGGCAGTATTGTTTCTGGTATTGTTGTTAAGAAGGCAGAGTAGCTATTTATTATGGACAGACATCTCACCATCTTAGCTACTGTTGCATCAATATGTTCTGACCATAAATGTACAATCTAGGGTTAAGTTTAATCTTCTCATCTCGCTCAATTTCCTCATTATTAATTACAATATTTAGTTGAGGTTTAGGGCTTAGTGAATGATTTGTCCCAAATACAATGTTTTTGAAATATTTAGGAATAACTTATTCTTGCCATCCATTCTGAAACTGACTGCTGCTCTTTGTTAAGTGCTGCAGTGATTAGAGTGACTGCAAGATATTTTCGTATAAAGGCCTTTCTATACCGCCATTTCTCGCATAAATAATGTTACAGACACAAAAAGATCCTACCATGTCGAACAAATTGTCTGTCAGCATTTATAAAATTGTACCAGCATATTGTCACGTCACCCCGCTCCTCCGCTCTCTCCACTGGCTTCCAGTTGAAGCTCGCATCCGCTACAAGACCATGGTGCTTGCCTACGGAGCTGTGAGGGGAACGGCACCTCAGTACCTCCAGGCTCTGATCAGGCCCTACACCCAAACAAGGGCACTGCGTTCATCCACCTCTGGCCTGCTCGCCTCCCTACCACTGAGGAAGTACAGTTCCCGCGCAGCCCAGTCAAAACTGTTCGCTGCTCTGGCCCCCCAATGGTGGAACAAACTCCCTCACGACGCCAGGACAGCGGAGTCAATCACCACCTTCCGGAGACACCTGAAACCCCACCTCTTTCAGGAATACCTAGGATAGGATAAAGTAATCCTTCTCACCCTCCCCCCCCTTAAAAGATTTAGATGCACTATTGTAAAGTGGCTGTTCCACTGGATGTCTTAAGGTGAATGCACCAATTTGTAAGTCGCTCTGGATAAGAGCGTCTGCTAAATGACTTAAATGTAAATGTAAATGTAAATTGTGTTTCCATCAGCCTGGTCATTACTTTTTTCGTGAGCCAGGTAATTAATCTGCATGAAATGGCTGTATGGAAACCAGGTTAATTATGTTTTTTCCAAGCAAGGCTTGTATTGCCATTGTGAATAAAAGTCTATCTTTATAATGTAGCCTACAAATAAACATGTCTCCAACTCATATAACACACACACTCGCAAACTGAAAAAGTGCACATTGTACAATAAATTATCACATTCATTTGCACATATCCAACTGTAGGCCTATTTTACGAACTGCGGCTAAATTGGTTCCTGTTTCAGTCACGTCTTTGGTCATGTCCGCGTGCGTCAAACAAAATCACCCACATGATTGGTTGACAATACAGCCTCCCACAAGGCAAGCGATGGCTGCAGGGTGAATATTACGAGTAACTGCAAAAAACTTGTGCCATGTTCAAAACAACTGGGAACACTTCCGAGATTTCAACACAACTGGGAACTCTTCCAAGATTTCAACACAACCGGGAACTCAGAAAAAACGAGCTCCGACTGAGAAAATTCGTTTTAAACGGTCATCCAACTCGGAATTCGGGCCTCTTTCTAGAGCTCCGACATGAATTTCACTAACGTCATGATCTGACCTCGTATTTTTCACAGTTTCCAGTTGTCTTGAACGCACCATTACAGTCGGCTGCTGTCAAAACGGCATAACCTCTTATCACATGATTTATGTGAAGTTCATGCAGTAGGTGGGAATTTGACAATTTCCAGACCAGCCTTGGCCGGAAATTCGTCACTCGTTCATCCCGTGATTGTGTTTTCAGCCACTGGTAGCTGGGTGCTTTATGAGCTACTACAGTCAATTATGAGTGCATGTATACTTATATTAAATATATAATTATTAATATAAGCCTACACATTAATTAGCTAACTAAACGAGGGCTTAGGTTGCAAATTTCCCTTGCTTGGCTAATCATTTGGACCACCGTCCAAGATGGCGACGGGGATTCCCCCAAGGGCATAAGGCTAGGGTAAGTGGACGAGGGTGTGTCTTAAGTGTTTGTACTGCAGCCCTGACAAAAGTGATTTACTCGAACGCGTCCAACAATTGAGCAGTCTGGCCGTCACTGGTTATCACAGCTACAAAGTACACAATTATAGCTAATCCCCACCTGTTTCCACAATGTGATTATAAACCTAACATTAATCAAACTGATAACCCTGTGCCTAACCTTAAATTAAGACAAAAGTGCTTTAAAAAAAACAATAGCCAATTTTGACTTTGTGGCTGTGGTAACTATTTACAACCGAGAAGTCTGGGTGGAGATGATGATGGCGGAGTTGGTGCAGGGACAGGCCTCCGTTGCTCAGTCCGGAATGAAAGCTGACGGCTTCGCCCACGCTTTACATCGGGCCCGACAGGTAATAGGAGTAGAGGAATTCGCGAAGGAATCAACTGAGGTTGAGCTAGGCCTTTTAAACGATTATAAATTACTTTTATTTTAACTCGCCCATATCTGCAGCTTGTGCTATGTGTTCATGAAAAACACTAGCCAGCGACCTAGCCAGCTAGCTAACATTCTAAGCTAGTTGACAACCACAATAGTTTCGAGTTTGCAATGAGTACTCGCGTGTGTTCATTTTGGCTGCAACAGGTCACGACTGGAAACGATGTTTTTATGTAGTTTACCGTGTTGTTACCACGAAGTCTTGCAAGTTAATTTATGTTAAGATCGCTACAGTAGCTAGCTACGTTTTACACACGTGTCCAAATGCAACTTGTTGTTCAGTCACTGAAGTTCTGGGGTTGAACTGTGTGACCGTGCTCTCAAACCCATAACAATCCGTGACAAGTAGGCAAAGATTCCAAACACACCACACGTTTTTAAACAGATCGTTATCCATATTGTTTCCCAGTTGTAAACATCATTGATTCAATTGCCCCCCCTGTCAGCAATTACTTATGTTGATATTCTTGAGGAATGTTAATGAACTCACTGGTTTGAGACCAAAATCAACCAAAAATAGCTATATATTGAAAATACTGTGATTGAAGAAAAATTGTTAAGAGATAAAATGAATTATAATTTCTACACTTCAATATGGTTTAAATAGTTCAGACTGGAGTAGAGATTAAAAACATTTGTTTTTTTACTCAAGACACCAAAAAAACACTGTTTTAGAGGATAAAATTAAACTGTGGTTTTGTGTTATCCTTTGTATTCCATGTTATATACTTTGTATTCCATGTTATAGAGAAGCTTCCCAGGAACACAACATTTTATATCATGAGGATAGGATTGACCAATTCTGAGATATCTTATTTAAAATAGATCGTAAAAGGACAGGCCAATGTTGATCCCTTGTCAATAAAGCACCAAATAACCTGTCTGGATTCTTAAATTCAACACCTTTGTCCAAAAACACAAGATCGGGTAGTCATAAGATCGGGTGGTCAGAATTGCTGTAGAACACAGAGATGACCCCCCCCCCAAAAAAAGATTAAAATGCTATATTATGCTAAAGATGTACTTCAGATGGGGTGGCTACTAATTAGGCATTACGGAATACGGAATTTCAGTCATTTAAGACCAATAATTTGAAGTAGGGTGGTCATATTAACAAATCTTCATGGTTGATGAAAAACAGAGTGGGTAACAATTTATGAAATTAGAATACAACTTTGTATACTGCTTTATGCAAATTAGATACATATTATGCTAATTTGTTTGTATGGAATGAAATTAAGTATTGCTGTTTTATGCGGAACTGGGAGTTTATACTGAGTAAGGTGCAGCCCGCGCACGCACCTGGGATGGTAATGGAGGACATATAATTGAGATTACATAATCATGAACAAAAAGCAGGGATACTATTTACCAATTAGTAACTGTTAGGCTGTATATGTCACAGTAATGTTCTATTCAGTAGGCCAACTGATTAGGCCTAGTGCAAAATAATACGCCCAACCCTGTGCCTGTGCCACCTACACACACACAGTCTAACACAGACACACACTTCTCAGCATCCCCACACACACTAGTGATGAACTGATATGACATTTTTGACCGATATGATAGTTTCCTTGCCAAAAGAACTGATACCGATAACCAATATTTTAGTGGCCTTTTAAGCATTCTAGTACAGTTAAATAGTTAACACACACATGGATGAAGCGGTCTAAGGCACTGCATCTCAGTGCAACAGGTGTCACTACAGTCCCTTGTTCGAATCCAGGCTGTATCATGTCCGGCCGTGATTGGGAGTCCCATAGGCTGGGGTAGGCCGTCATTGTAAATAAGAATTTGTTCTTAACTGACTTGCCTAGTTAAATAAAGGTTACACAAACACCACACAGACCAAAAAGGTTTTTTGTTGGCATTTACTTATGTCCCCATTACCAGTAAATCATAATCAAAACATTTCTTTCACTTACTTGCTGTGTTGACTTGACTTTGACTTGTCAAATAAGTTTGTTGACCAATCAGGACCTGAATGTGACTGCACGTCACATAATAATTTAATGCCTTCATACATATTTTTTAAAGTAGTTATTACACATTGATTACACTCACTTGTATTTCATATGTCACAACGATTAATCGATACGTGTGCTATGATGGTGGTAAAGTTGTCTCGCACACCTACAGTGCTGGCTATAAAAAAAGCTAGCTAGCTCATGGATGCAAACAATGTTCTTCCCTAAAAACATAGAAAAAATACATAATCTGTTTTAGTAGCTATAGTTAGTTGTAGCTATTTATTTTCATGAACTGAAGTTCAATTTCAATAGGTGAACAACAAGTTACAACCTAGCTAATACTTACTCACAAGGATTCCTAAATCATTGCTAAGAGTAATGAAAATGACTGCAGTTTCTTCTGGTCATTGTTTTCAGGCTGGTTGTATTGGTGCTAGCTAGGTACCAAGCTAAAGCTAGCTACCCCAGAAGTTGTGGTCGAACAAATTATGCTTTATTACCAACTCTGTATTGCAAACACATCGTTCGTGGCTGGTGTTTGCTGACTTTTTTTGTACAGCTTTGACAGTGCTACTGTATCTTTTTTGACATGCAAAGACTCAAACGGTGTTCCATAGTATGTATATCGTGAAACTACTAGCAGTGACGCTATTACTGTGTAACTCCGGTAGGGCAACATCTGAAAAATAGCGCACTTGGTAGTGTGTACCGGTGCTCGACCAGTCGGCGAAAGTCAACATCACCCATGACAGAGAACGGTTCATTGTCAAGGGCAATGAATTCCATTACCTTGGCTTTAATGGATTTTGCCTTTGAGATGTCTCTGAAATGGTCTTACTCTTTCAAATGACTGTTTGACTTGTTGACTGCTTGATCCACACAGCAGACATTGTGGACTAGTTTAGGGATGCTATGTTGCACGTATAGAGCAAAATTGTACGTGGCGTCGTTACGTCATGTACCTTCGTTATACAGGTATGCACGTCAGATTTTATAATCGGTTTTGCAAATCGGGCATTGAACTAGACATCAGCCGATACCGATGTTGGCATTTTGAGCTTTTATCGGCCGATTCCGATATGTTCACTGATATATCGTGCATCTCTAACACACATCACACATAGGCTGGGTATGTCTGTGTTAGGCTAGCACAGACACACACTTCTCACTAAGTCTAAACTGTAACACAGTTTAAGGTAGGTCTACACCTGAGTTGGGTTACATTGTAATGTATTTTTTGGTGTTGATGCGTTACATTGGTGATGGGAGGATAAACTCCACCATTTCCAGTAAGAGACAGTTGGTGAGCTCTCTGCGAGCCAGCTGCACAGAAAGATAGTTAGGACACATTTTCAATTCACTGATATTTAGCTATGTTTTTATTGATTGTAGGGCTGTAGCCACTGTTATTGTAGTTTTTACTTGAAAGAATAAAACCATCAGTCACAAAAATTGCTTTTGGTACAATACAGCTGCAATGGCACGTTACAACTGTATCAGGCTCTCCCACACAGCTAGCAAGCTAGCACAGGTCATGGAAATGGGGGTGGCGAATGGTGAATTTGGACCACTCCCTGACAACCCATCATCAAAACGTAGCTACGAAGCTCTACTTTGTAACCTGCTATGTTTTTTCAGTGTCTCTGAGAACATTTAACCTTATATTTCAGTCCAAAGTATGTTTGATGACCGTAGAACACACTCAGGACTTTCCAACACTTGTTGGCAATACAATGTCACATCAATCTTACTCTGGTATAGTGAAGAATACCATTCGCAAAGAGCAAATATGAACACACCGATTTCACAGGATTCAGAAAAAGGGCTGTCCCACAGATTTGAACGTTTTAAGCATGACGCTTGATTTAATTTTGGGCTCATATTGCGTAAATATCATGACGTACAGTACTGGGATTTTTAGACAACTCCCACATTCATGTTTTCAAATGATTTATTTATTTTGACGACAACATTATTGACATTTAGTGAAAATTGATTTGATTACTGCAGTTATCTTTGTAGAATTCTCACATAGCGTCCATTGTTTTTCGCGTCACCTAACACCTTAGTACTATATTATGTTTTTTCACTAGATACCATAGATAATATGCCTATTTGTGCTACATAAAGGTTTGGGTAAACATAGATATTACAATGCTCCCTCTCATGCAAAATATATGTGATTTGTTTGATTGAACCCTCTATCACATTGTTTGACAGAATGCTCACTAACTAGCTCTTTGGCCCCAAAACTCATGGATAGAGGTGATAACAATTCGGCCTCTGAAAGATTCAAAATCGTCTCAAGTGTCGACAATACGTTTTTTGGAAGGGGAATGGTTGAACTGCATGGCTCCATTGGCTACTCAAAGCTCAGATGATACATTATTAAATCCTTTACACTTTACACAACGTCCCCATGTCTTTTAAAGCACGTGACGGTGATTAAGAGCAACAGAAAATGATTCTATACAGTGTTGCACATTTTTTATTTTTTTTCTCCCTTGGTTGTCATTTGATTTCTCAAGGTTAGGCTATTTGGTTTAGGCATTTCAGTTGCCGATGAGTCAACCTTGTTTTGTTGTTCAGCAGATAATAGCTCTAGCACTCATGGTTACAAGTGCTTTTGACGCAATTGCCTGACGTGGTCATATAGCCCAATAATGAACTAAATGGCTTAACATTAGTCCTTATAGTCCAAGGACCTTACATGTTCTGTTTAGAGGCGAATTGGCTCTGGCAGTCAAAACAGACAAATACTCCACCTAAACGTAGTTGCAGCCAACAGTATTTTTCAGCGACAAGACGTTTGTGGCGCCAGTCTTCCCTTTACACACAGGTCTTCTTGAGTCGCCGATGGCTAATTAGCGCATGCACGCTTCTGTTTTCCATAAACAAGCACTGTAACATGGACAGTGTAGCCTTTGGGCTGGGCTGTTACATGACACACTGCATTTCAGACAAGCCCACTCTGATTCTCCAGTTGTTTTCGGCCTGTTGTATTATTATCTCTGGTCTGTAAATTATGAAGGAATAGCTAGACTTGGTGCCGTCCCACCCTTCGTCCCCTGGCCCATTGGGTTCTGGCTAGGGTAGGCCTGTCTAATATGCTATTAACTCAGCCTGCTCCTTACTGGCTGGGAGTGGGTTAGTTTAGCCAGCACACTCAGCTTTATACCTGCTGTAGGCTCATCCCTTAGTGTACCACACACATAAACGGACATATGCTGTGTGTCTGATATAGAAACTATTGACAGATCAATCTCATTCCATTTTCACCCCATCTGCCAGTCGCTTAAAACCTGCTATCAAATCAAATGTTATTTGTCACATGCTTTGTAAACAAAATATGTAGACTAACAGTGAAATGCATACCTACGGGCCCTTCCCAACGATGCAGAGAGAGAGAGAATTGAGAAATAATAACTCATAATAATAAATACAAAATGAGTGACAAAAACTTGGCCAAATACACAAGGTACCAGTACCAAGTCGATGTGCAGGGGTCTTCTGTCTGCTTTCCATAAACAAGCACTGTAACATGGACATATGGCTGTGTGGGAACCCTAACCCTATAAAGGTGTGTAGTAATTTGTTTAAAAAAAATAATTTCCTGCTGATATGAACAATATGTTCCTTATGTTTCCAAAACCGTACTGCAAGCAATGCATTTTAATGTTCAGAACAAGCGTCGGAGCTCTTAACAAAACTTCCCCGGCCAGAAGATACTATCGTCACTAAAGGTAGCGTATGAATGGGCTTTAGTGGTCATAGGACTGGCAATTTTGATAAATGTAATAAGCAATTTTTTGGTGAAATGTTTCTCAGATTGTAACAACAATGAATACAATGGATGGATGAACTGTTGTATAGAAAATCTGTGAAGTAATTATTATTTTCCTCACATTTCAGATGGCAGGAAAAATGAGGAATGAGCAGATTTCTCACTTAAACAGTTCCCCACCTATTGTAGACCCCTCCACGTATGGCTGCGTGGACCAGAAGCGATCGGTGGAAGGTAAGCTGGTCGCTATTAGCCATTTCATTCTTCTCTTGCCGGTGATTTTAAAGGGATAGTTTCCTGAGGTTTTCACAATGTCTTAACTTTTTTACCTTGAAACGAGTCCATGAATGATGAGTCACCAATCAGACATGCTTTATCTACTCATTTGCTGGATGCAGAGTTCATCAGAGTTCAAGTGAAGGTCAAGAAAATCATAGAGAAAGCAGACTGTATTGCAATCATCTCTGATGAGTAGTTGAATGTTCGTGGGCAAGGAATAACTAACTACATCATCTCCACCCCTCAACCAGTATTCTGCACAGACACAAGGGACAACAGACACACTGGTCTCTACATTGCAGATGAGCTGAATGCAGTCATCAATGACCTTGGACCACAGAAGGTATCTGCACTGGTGACAGACAATGCTGCGAACATGAAGGCTGCTTGGTCTAAAGTGAAGGAGTCCTACCCTCACATCACACCCATTGGCTGTGCTGCTCATGCATTGAATCTGCTCCTCAAGGAAATCATGGCACTGAAAACGATGGATACACTCTACAAGAGAGCCAAGGAAATGGTTAAGTATTTGAAGGGTCTTCAAGTTATAGCAGCAATCTACCTCACCAAGCAAAGTGAGAAGAATAAGAGCACCACATTGAAGCTTCCCAGCAACACCCTTTGGGGTGGTGTTGTCATCATGTTTGACAGTCTCCTGGAGGGGAAGGAGTCTCTATGAAATGGCCTTATCACAGTCTGCCGATATGGACCGCCCCATCAAGAGGATCCTCCTGGATTATGTATTTTGGGAGGGAGTGGTAAGCAGCCTGAAACTCCTGAAACCTATAGCAGTAGCCATTGCACAGATGGAGGGAGACAATCCCATCCTGTCTGATGTTCAGACTCTGCTTGTAGATGAAAGAGAAGAAATCCGTACTGCCCTGCCCACTTCACTGTTGCTCCAAGCAGAGGAAACTGCACTTCTGAAATATATCAAAAAGCGTGAAGACTTCTGCCTGAAGCCTATACACGCCACGGCGTACATGTTGGGCCCCAAGTATGCTGGCAAGAGCATCCTGTCTGGTGCAGAGATCAACAAGGCCTATAGTGCCATCACTACCATGTCTCACCACCTTAGCATGGATGAGGTCAAGGTTCTTGGCAGTCTGGCGAAGTACACTTCCAAGCCTGGGCTTTGGGATGGAGATGCAATATAGCAGTTGTGCCAACATATCCATCAGCCAGCTGGTGGAAGGGACTTTGTGGATCTGAGGTTCTTTCCCCTTTTGCCTCCATCTTCCTCCAAATCCCACCAACATCAGCCGCATCAGAGCGGTCCTTGTTTGGGAACACTCACCAAAGCATGCAACAGGCTGACCAATACAAGGGTTGAAAAATTGGTGGCAATCTGGGCAAATTTGAGGCTTTTTCGAGCCTGACAGTGTACCATCCTCAACAAGATTGGACAGTGAAGATGAGGCCTCAGAGTCTGATGTTCAAGAGGTGGACATTGAGGTCCAGAAGAAGACAACCAAAGCTTTAGTTTCAAGACTATCATTTTACAGATGTATGTTGAAAACTTTTTTGGGAGATGCGATGGATCATTGGGGATCATCCCATGTGGAGAGTTAACTAATTTAATTAAAGTTCAATTCCACCTCGGAATATTCCCCAAAATGTGCAACCCTTTTATGTACATAAAACATAGATTTGAATATTATTCCAATGTAGCAAGGTAGCAATTTTCTACCTTTTGGACCCTGGTAATCTGTCAGGATCCAAAGGTATTTATTCAATATTACAGTTTTTATTCTCTTCATCACAAATCCATTCATCCACAACCCAATCTAAGCTAGGTACGAAGATGATAAAGGGCAACAGTTTAGAGACATCTTCATCAATTTAATCTTAATACAAATGACATTGAGTCTGAAAACATATGGGAGTTGTTGAATGGACCATAGGAAAGGGGTAGAGATTTGTATTTGAGATCCCAAACAATCAGCATTTTGACACTACTGAGCTGAGCCAAGTTGTACTGCGCTGGCCTCGTTACGCATGCACCGTCGTTGCTGTAACCAGGACAATGTGAAAAGAAAATATCAGAGCCAGCATGACAGTGTGAAAAGGGTATAAGAGTTGGCCAGTTCTCCTGCACTGGACGCCCTATCCTGCGGCGATGGAAAAGCGTACAGTCTTTAAAAGCCAAGCTAAGGAAAATTAGATTTGAGTGACAAATGCCATTGTTTGCTATGATGGCACTATCCCGCTGCTCCTCTAAGTCACTTATTTTTATTTGTCCATTTTGGGGGCCTGCCAGGCTGATCGTGGGAAGATCCATACTGAGTTGGAAGATTAAATACTGTTTAAATGTGGTCCCACTGGAGCTGACTGTAGCCAATGACACCCGACTGGATTACTGTCTGTATTGTCTGTCGGACAGAGGAGAAAAAAAAAATGTAAAATTTGAAATCCATGACTGCTGGTTTGCTACAATGGAAATCCTCCATAAATCTCTTAGGCCTAAGCCACCTTTCTTGTGAGGCACCTACTGTAAAAGTTCCCATCAGCTAGGGATAGTCTTCTAATAGTGTCACACTATGCAAAAACAAATTTTCTGACCATTTAGAATATATTTAGCCAATTAATAGATATCGTCAATGCACTGTGTGTGTGTGTGTGGGGGGGGGGGGGGGGTGTTGTAATCTCAGATCATTTATATATTAAGTTTGGAATTTTAAGACCCCTTTAGATATATATATATATATATATATCTCGGGCAGTTGTTGTTGCCATCTTGTATCTGTACCGCAGGTGTGGTGTTCGGGTGTACCGATCCTGTGCAGGTGTTACACGTGGTCTGCCACTGCGAGGACGATCGGCTGTCCGTCTTGTCTCCCTGTAGCGCTGTCTTAGGCATCTCACAGTACGGACATTGCAATTTATTGCCCTTGCCACATCTGCAGTCCTCATGCCTCCTTGCAGCATGCCTAAGGCACATTCACGCAGATGAGCAGGGACCCTGGGCATCTTTCTTTTGGTGTTTTTCAGAGTCAGTAGAAAGGCCTCTTTAGTGTCCTAGGTTTTCATAACTTTGACCTTAATTGCCTACCGTCTGTAAGCTGTTTGTCTTAATTGGATCTACCCATCCCGGATCCGGGAACGTTGTCATCAACCACAGTAATTAGCAAACGGACAAAAAATATTTTCTAGAAAATATTCATATTCATGAAATATAGTGAAACACAGCTTAGCCTTTTGTTAATCACCCTGTCATCTCAAATTTTGACATTATGCTTTACAGTCAAAGCAAGACAAGCATTTGTGTAAGTTTATCGATAGCAACCTGGTCACGAAAAGCAATCAAATTAAATTGTTTACCTCTGATGAGCTTCGGATGTTTTCACTCACGAAACTCCCAGTTAGATAGCAAATGTTCCTTTTTTCCAAAAATATTATTTTTATAGCTGAAATAACTATGTTAGTTCTTCACGTTTGGCTGAGAATTCGACCGGAAATTGCGGTCACGACAACGCCGAAAAATATTCCAAATTAGCTCCATAATATCGACAGAAACATGGCAAACGTTGTTTATAATCAATCCTCAAGGTGTTTTTCAAATATCTATTCGATAATATATCAACCGGGACAGACCTACGCAAGAATTACTCTGAGAGCCCTCAGCCGGACACTTACGCAATGTAGTCACTTACACTCATTCTTCAACATCAAGGCGTGAAACTACGTCAAAATGCTGTAGACACCTTGGGGAATACGTAGAAAAAGGAATCTGGTTGATAGCCCATTCACTGCTCAATAGGGACTCATCGGAACGCAGAGCTTTCAAAACATGAGTCACTTCCTGATTGGATTTTTCTCAGGCTTTCGCCTGCAATATCAGTTCTGTTATATTCACAGACAATATTTTTACAGTTTTGGAAACTTTAGAGTGTTTTCTATCCTAAGCTGTCAATTAAATGCATATTCTAGCATCTTGTCCTGACAAAATAGCCTGTTTACTTTGGGAATGTTATTTTTCCAAAAATGAAAATAGTGCCCCCTATTTTCAACAGGTTAATGACCATTCCACAGGTGCATGTTCATTAATTGTTTATGGTTCATTGAACAAGCATGGGAAACAGTGTTTAAACCCTTTACAATGAAGATCTGTGAAGTTATTTGGATTTTTACAAATGATCTTTGAAAGACAGCGTCCCGAAAAAGGTTATATAAAAAAAGACCAGGACATTTGTGGTAACATATTTACCCCCCTTTTTTAGGCACTAAACTACTTCCATATATACACCAAAAGTATGTGGACACCTGCTTGTCGAACATGTCATTACAAAATCATGGGCATTAATATGGAGTTGACATGTACCTGTTCGTGAGAGACTCACCTCTTTCGATAGAGAGGCCATAATAGGTTGTAGGCCAAACTGTTCGGACGCTACAGACGTTTTCGTGATAAGAACGATTTTCCGGACATCATGGTCTGACACACACCGCTGTAGCTCAGCCACCTTACATCGCAGATGCGAAAGGATATCTCTAGCTTAAACAGACAGAAATAGACTTGAGGGTTAATGAAGCCGGTGATTTATGTGGTAAACTCCTCAAAGCCATTGGATGAATCCCAGAACATATTCCAGTCTCTGCTAGCGAAACAGACCTTGAAGCTTAGCTTAAAATAGAGTTATGGTCAGATTTGCTAAATGGAGGGTGAGGGAGAGCTTGTATGTGTTTCTGAGTGTGGAGTAAAGGTGATCTAGAGTTTTTTTGTCTTCTCTAGTTGCACAGGTGACATGCTGGTAGAAATGAGGTAAAATTGATTTTTAGTTTCCCTCCATTAAAATCATTAGCCACTGGATGAGCATTTTCTTGTTTACTAATTGCCCGATACAGCTTGTTGAGTGTGGTCTGGTTGCCAACATCAGTTTGTGGTGGTAGGAAAAATATAGATACATTCTCTTGGTAAATAGTAGCTTATCATGGGGTATTCTAACTTTGACTTTGAGACTTCCTTAATATTAGAGATTGCGCACCAGCTGTTCTTAAAAAATTGCTTAGGGATAGGAGTCCCGCTAGCGAGACAACTTCCGGTGAAACTGGAGGGCGTGCAATTCAGATAAATGATCATAAATATTATGTATTTTAAACATTTATGTACATATAAGTGTCTTATATCAGCTGAAAGCTTAAATTCATGTTAATCTAACTGAACTGTCTGATAGCTATTACAGCAAAAACATGCCAAGCGATTGTTTGAGGACGGCACCCCACATCAAAATATTTTTCCACCGGCACAGGTTTCATACATTCACAAATAACGATTTAAATAAATATTGACTGACTTTTTGAAAATCCTCCTCTGATTTGTCATCCAAAGGGTCCCAGCTAAAACATGTGTCATTTTGTCATATATAAAATTCTTCTTTATTTCCCAAAAAGGCAGTTTAGTTGGCGTCATCGATTTGAGATATCCACTCGTTCAACAGGCAGAGAAATTAATCAGAAAATCTACCCCTTAACTTTGTTTCAACGAGTCAAAATAAGTTTCTATTTACTCCTCAGATACCCTAAAATGTAATCGAACTATAATATTCATTTCGGAAAGAAGTATGTTCAATAGGAAACCGATTTTAGCAGGTGCGTAATGTCTTCATGGCGCGCGCAAACATGATATTTCTTATTTGTTTTTAAAGTTACAGGCCTGAAACCTTGATCATTGTCTGCTGACACCCTGTGTAAGCCATCGGAATTGCATCCAGGGAGCTAATTTTCAATACCTTTCTCTTGCAATTCTAAGAGGATGGTCTCTCAAAAAAATTCTGGTTGGTTTTTCTTTATTTTCTCCTACCATTTTTATTGTGTTATATTATCCTACATTATTTTAACATTTCTACCAACTTCAAAGTGTTTTCTTTCCAATGGTTCCAATTATATGCATATCCTGGCTTCAGGGCCTGAGCTACAGGCAGTTTACTTTGGGCACGTCATTCAGACAGGAAGTGGAGAAAAAAGGGGCCTAGCCCTAAGAAGTTTTAACAAAGACACACCCCCCCTAACCTTACCCGATGCTGCAATACGGTCTTGACGATGCATAGAAAAACCAGCTAGATGTCTCCGCGAAACATAGGATATTACAGTTCTTCAGTTTGCCAATAGAACAGAGGGTAGAGGCAGATTATTTATTTGCCAATGTAGTTTTGGTGAGCAGTATGTCTTGCACCGCCGACTCGTTGAAGTAGAAACCATCTAAATCGAGGTTAGTGATTGATCGTTGTTCTGATGTCCAGAAGCTTTTTTCGGTCATAGGAATCATTATGTACAAAAAAAAAGCTACAATATTCAACTTTTTGAATGGCCCGTCCAAATTCGCATAGAAATGTGAGTGAAAGATAATCTGTATGTTGACACCTGCTCGTCAAACATCTCATTCCAAAATCATGGACATTGATATGGAGTTGGTCCCCCCTTTGCTGCTATAACAGACTCCACTCATATGGGTTGGAATGTTGCTGAGGGGACTTGCTTTCATTCAGCCATGAGCATTAGTGAGGTCGGTGGCTAATGTTGAGCGATTAGGCCTGGCTCGCAGTCGGCTTTCCAATGCATCCCAAAGTTGTTCAATGGGGTTGAGGTCTGGGCTCTGTGCAGGCCGGTCAGGTTCTTCCACATTGATCACGACAAACCATTTCTGTATGGACCTCGCTTTGTGCACTGGGGCATTGTCATTCTGAAACGGAAAAGGGCCTTCCCCAAACTGTTGCCACAAAGTTGGAATCACAGAATCGTCTAGAATGTCATTGTATGCTGTAACATTAAGATTTCCCTTCACTGGAACTAAGGGGCCTAGCCCGAACCATGAAAAACAGCCCCAGATCATTATTCCTCAACCACCAAACTGTACACTTGGCACTATACATTGGGGCAGGTAGCATTCTCCTGGCATCCGCCAAACTCAGGTTTGTCCGTTGAACTGCCAGATGGTGACGCATGATTCATCACTTCAGAAAACGTGTTTCCACTGGTCCAGAGTCCAATGACGGTGAGCTGTGCATTGCGCTTGGTGACTTTAGGCTAATGTGTGGCTGCTCGGCAATGGAAACCCATTTAATGACACTCCTTATTTTATTTTATTTATTTATTTTACCTTTATTTAACTAGGCAAGTCAGTTAAGAACAAATTCTTATTTTCAATGACTGCCTAGGAACAGTGGGTTAACTGCCTGTTCAGAGGCAGAACGACAGATTTGTACCTTGTCAGCTCGGGGGTTTGATGCTCTAACCACTAGGCTACCCTGCCGCCCCAATGAACAGTTATTGTGCTGATGTTGCTTCCAGAGTCAGTTTGGAACTCGGTAGTGAGTGTTGCAACCGAGGATAGACTATTTTTACATTCTCCATGCTCCAGCACTCATTGCGCCCGTTCTGTGAGCTTGTGTGGTCTACCACTTTGCGGCTGAGACGTTGTTGCTCCTAGACCTTTCCACTGTACAATAACAGCTCTTACAGTTTACAGGGCCAGCTCGAGCAGGGCAGACATTTGATGAAATGACTTGTTGGAAAGGTGGCATCCTATGAAGGTGCCACGTTGAACGTCACTGAGCTCTTCAGTAAGGCCATTTTACTGCCAATGTTTGTCTATAGAGATTGCATGGCTGTGTGTTGGATTGTATACACCTGTCAGCAACTGGTGTGGCTGAAATAGCGGAATCCACTAATTCGAAGGGGTGTCCACATAGTTTTGTATGTAGAGTTAATGTCTTCGTTGAAAGTAAATCAAAGAAGCAGTTGATCTGTTCTATGTGTGCTATTTCTATGCTTTCCATTCTTAAGTTTAGTTTTTGTCTTTTACTTTTGGTTTTGTACACCAGGTTTGAACAGCTGAAAATAGTGTTTTTGGTTATGGAAAATATATTTCACAGCAGTATAGACGGTACATTGATTCCCTAAGGAATGACTGCTTGTTTTGTCACAAACAGAAATTAGGCAAACTATTAGAATTTTTGCAACCAGTAAATGGCGGAGCAATTTCTGGATATTGCACCTTTTTTATTATCAGCTCCAAAAAAACATACAAAATAGTAGAATTGGAACCTGTAAAAGGGCATCCATTGCAGCGCATTTCAGGCTCTTTGGCATATGGGTGCAGCCAATAATTTTTTCTTAATATATTTCGTATTAAAATATTTTTGAAGAAAAAAAAAGTTACCTTCACTAATATATTTTTCTCTCTCCTCTGCATCTCCCTCTGGCCCTGGTCTCCTTTCCGGCTGGCTCTTGCCGCCTCTCCTCATAGTAGGTAACCAGCTGGGAGCCATGGTACATCAAAGGTAAGCCTGTAGCCAGCACCAATTTACCCACTGTATTGACAGACAGTAAATACATATTGATTGAGCAATCTGTGGGATTACTCCCTCTCCTCCACTTCATTTTAGCTCACTATCCAACCCAAATACACAACACTGGATTCCCAGCGGGATAGCGCTGAAGTACTTAGACCAGATAATGATTTGTGGACAGCTTCACCGTCTTCTGCTTTGCAAATATAGCGAAGTCTAAAGTATTATGTGTGTAGGTAACTGCCAAAATAAAGGAAACACCAACATAAAGTGTCTTAATAGGGCGTTGAGCCACCTTGAGCCAGAACAGTTTCAATGCCCTTTGACATAAATTCTACAAGTGTCTGGAAATCTATTGGAGGGATGCGACACCATTCCTCCACAAGAAATTCCATGATTTTGTGTTTTGTTGATGGTGGTGGAAAACGCTGTCCCAGGCGACGCTACAGAATCTCCCATAAGTGGTCAATTGGGTTGAGATCTGGTGACTGAGATGGCCATGGCGTATATCGTTTTCATGCTCATCAAACCATTCAGTGACCATTCATGCTCCATTCGTGCCCTGTGGATGGGGTCATTGTCAGCTTATGGGAGCATAGCATCTTATGGGATGTTAATTGTTTAATTCACTCAGGAACCTCACCTCTGTTGAAGCACCTGCTTTCTAAAATATACTTGGCATCCCTCATTTACTCAAGCGTTTACATTATCTGTAGTTCATATGTTCTATCACAGTGATGGAACAGCAGATAAGTGTTAGCCATAGCCCTGTAGTGTAGGTGTGCAACATAATCATTTATTGACTCATCTGCTGGCCTTTCTACACTGTATCCGTCTACTGCTACTGTCCACAAAAATATTAAATTGTCATTTTTTTTTACACGTACAAAACATTAAGAACAGCTTACTAATATTGAGCTACACACCCCCTGCCCTCAGAACAGCCTCAATTCATCTGGGCATGGACTCTACAATTGCTTCCCACAATTGTGTCAATTTGGCTGGATGTCCTTTGGCTGGTGAACCATTCTTGATACACCTGGGAAACTGCTGTGTGAAAAACCCAGCAGCATTGCAGCACTTGTCAAAACTGGTGCACCTACTACCATACCCCATTCAAAGGCACTTAAATATTTTGTTGCCCATTCACCCTGTAAATGGCAGACATTCACAATCCACGTCTCAATTATCTCAAGGCTTAAAAATCTTAATTGAACCCGTCTCCTCCCTTTCATCTGCACTGATTTGAAGTGGATTTAACAAGTGACATCAATAAGGGATCATAGCTTTTACCTGGTCAGTCTATGTCATGAAAGAGCAGGTAATGTTTTGTACACTCAGTATATATCTTGTCTCTTTTCACCCCACCCTCTTGTAATTTAGGGCTGTTTTGACAGAAGACTTCAAAGTGCCTGATAGAATGGTTGGATTCAGTAAGTACATGTTATGGGAGGGAGGTACGTTATGTGGTTTGGGATGTTTTCGTCCTTGGATGCTTGATTTTGAGTTACGTTAAAGGATGTATTTATTTTATCAAACTGACACATTACCTGAACTATTTTCTCCACTCCCATCCCACTTTTTTTCTCCCCTCCTTCTCCCGCTTATTTTAGTCATAGGCAGAGGAGGTGAACAAATTACGAGAATCCAGCTGGAGTCCGGGTGCAAGATTCAAATTGCCTCTGGTAAACAGTTCTAAATATACAAATCAAATTTTATTGGTCACATACACATATGTAGCAGATGTTAATGCTTGTGTTCCTAGCTCCAACAGTACAGTAGTATCTAACAATTCACAACAATACACACGAATCTAAAGTAAAATAATGGAATTAAGAAATATATAAGTGTTAGGATGAGCAATGTCGGAGTGGCATTGACTAAAATACAGTAGAATAGAATGCAGTATATACATATGAAATGAGTAAGCAGTATGTAAACATTATTAAAGTGGCCAGTGATTCCGTGTCTATGTACAGTGTAGGGATTCATGATATATTGGTGAACATATCGGAATCGGCTGATGTTAGCTAAAAATGCGAACATCGGTGTTGGCCAGATGTTTAGTTTAACGGCAATGTTAAAAAACGATGTCAAAGCTACCATGCATACCTATATAACGTAGGTACAGGACATAATGACACCACGTAAAATGTTGGGCTTCACGTGCAACAAAGCATTGTTAACCTAGCCCACAATGTCTGCTGTGTGGATCAAGCAGTCAACAAGTCGAGCAGTCATTTGAAAGAGTAAGAACATTTCAGTGAGACAACTCAAAGGCGAAATCCATTAAAGCCAAGATAATGGAATTCATTGCCCTTAACCAATCAACCGTTCTCTGTCATGGGTGATGTTGGCTTTCGCCGACTGGTCGAACACCGGTACACACTACCAAGTGGGCTATTTTTCTGATGTTGCCTTACCGGAGTTACACAGTAATGGCGTCACTGCTATTAGCTTCACGACATAGATACTATGGAACACCGTTTGGGTCTTTGCGTGTCAAAAGATATACAGTAGCACTGTTAAAGAGCAATAGTGGAATTTGCGGTTCACCTTCAGAATAAAAGTATGTAATTGACAGTGATGCAAATTATTACAAATAGTAGCATTATGCCAAACTTTTATTTTGAAGGCTAACCGCAAAGTCTACTTTTATTTTGAAGGCTAACTGCTATTGTGACTAATCCTTATTGTGGCTAGCTTCACATAGATGGTCCGACCACCATTAATCAAATAAAAACTGTCTTATAAATTAGGGTTAATTTAGATGACATCTAGCTATATAGTTAGCTAGCTAGCTATAGCTACTGAAACAGATTGTCGTTTTGCTATGTTTTTGGGGAAGAACTACATTGTTTGCATCAATGAACTAGCTAGCTTTTTTTTAATGATCAACTTTACCAGCGTCATAGGATACATATCGATGAATCGTTGTGACATATGGAATACGAGTGATGGTGTAATCCATGTGTAATAACTACGTAAATAATTATTATGTGACGTTCAGTCATATTCAGGTCCTGATTGATCAACAAACTTATTTGACATGTCAAATTGTGTTATTTGATGTGTTAAATAGTATATTTTTTGACACTCAAAGACCCAAACAGCGTTTCATAGGAATCCTGGTTGAGAATGAAACGACTGAACAAATGAACAACGAAACAGCACAGCAAGTAAGTGACAGAAATAGGTTTTGATTATGTTTTACTGGTAATGGGGACATAAGTAAATGCCAACAAATAACTTTTTGGTCTGTGTGTGTGTGTAACCTTTATTTAACTAGGCAAGTCAGTTAACTTTGGGATAGGGGGCAGTATTTTCACGTCCGGATGAAAAGCGTGTCCAAAGTAAACGGCCTGCTACTCTGGCTCAGAAGCCAGGATATGCATATTATTAGTATATTTGGATAGAAAACACTCTGAAGTTTCTAAAACTGTTTGAATGATGTCTGTGAGTATAACAGAACTTATTTGTCAGGCAAAACCCAGAGGACAAACCATCCAGGATTTTTTTTGGGGGGGGGGCACTCTCTTTTCAATTCTAAGACAGGGGCTTGCAGTTCCCATCGCTTCCACTGGATGTCAACAGTCTTTAGAAATTGGTTGAGTTTTTCCCTTTGTGTAATGAAGAAGTACGGCCATCTAGAATGAGGGTAACTTGAAGTGTACTGTTAGATAGAGGCGCGTGACCAGAAATCCTGTATTGAACGCTGTTTATCCCGTCTTCAATTTTATCGATTATTTACGTAAAAAAATAGCTAAAGTTGTATTACAAAAGTCGATTGAATTGTTTGGACAATGCTTACAGGTAACTTTTGAGATATTTTGTAGTCATGTTGCGTAAGTTGGAACCAGTGTTTTTCTGGATCAAACGCGCCAAATAAATGGACATTTTGGATATATATCGATGGAATTAATCGAACAAAAGGACCATTTGTGATGTTCATGGGACATATTGGAATTCCAACAGAAGAAGCTCATCAAAGGTAAGGCATGAATTATATCTTTATTTCTGCGTTTTGTGTCGCACCTGCAGGGTTGAAATATGCTTTTCTCTCTTTGTTTTTTTACTATGGTGCTATCCTCAGATAATAACATTGTTTGCTTTCGCCGTAAAGCATTTATGAAATCTGACACATTGGCTGGATTCACAGCAAGTGTAGCTTTAATTTGGTATATTGAATGTGTGATTTCATCAAAGTAAAATTTTTATAGTAATTTATTTGAATTTGGCGCTCTGCATATTCACTGTTAAGAACAAATTCTTATTTACAATGACGGCCGGACGACGCTGGGTCAATTGTGCGCCGCACAATGGGGCTCCCAATCATGGTCGGATGTGATACAGCCTGGATTCGAACCAGTGACTGTAGTGACGCCTCTTGCACTGAGATGCAGTGCCTTAGACCGCTGCGTGTTTGTGTGTGTGTTAACTATTTAACTGTACTGGAATGCTTAAAAGGCAGCTAACAATTTTAAATATCGGTTATTGGTATTGGCCAAAAATGTAATATCGGTGCATCACGAGTACAGTGCCTTCGGAAACTATTCAGACCCCTTGACTTTTTCCACTTTTTTTCCCCTCTTCACACAATACACCATAATGACAAAGCAAAAATAGGTTTTTAGAAATGTTTACTAATTTAGAATAATAAAAAAAACAGATATGATGTTTACATAAGTATTCTGACCCTTTACTCAGTACTTTGTTGAAGCACCTTTGGCAGCGAATACAGCCTTGAGTCTTCTTGGGTATGACACTAAAAGCTTGGCACCTGTATTTGGGGAGTTTCTCCCATTCTCTGCAGATCCTCTCAAGCTATCTCAGGTTGGATGGGGACAGCTATTTTCAGGTCTCTACAGAGATGTTAGATCGGGTTCAAGTCCGGGCTCTGGCTGTGCCACTCGAGGACATTCAGAGACTTGTCCTGAAGCCACTCCTGCGTTGTCTTGGCTGTGTGATTCGTTTTGTTGACGTTGAGGGAGAGGTTAATTTCCTGGCACCACTCCGCCAGGGTCTTCACTTCCTCCCTGTAAACTGAGGTCAGCGAAGTGGCAGTGTTGTTTTCTACCTTCACCACCTGGGGGCATCCAATCAGGATGCACAGGGCGGGGTTCAGTCCCAGGGCTCCAAGCTTAATGATGAGCTCTGAGAGTACTATGGTGTTGAAGGCTGAGCTATAGTCAATATGTGGATATGTGGTTTCCAGCTTGCACACAGTCCAGTGTAGCTCCTTGAGGGCCGCCGTTGTATCCGCTTGATGCGGAACATACACGGCTGTGACTATAACCGAAGATAATTTTCTTGGGAGGTAATTCGTCGGCATTTGATTGTGAGATATACTAGGTTGGGTGAACAAAAGGACTTGAGTTTCTGTGTGTTATCATGAAACATACACTACCGCCTTTCTTCTTCCAGGAGAGTTCTTTATTATTGTCTGCGGGAGGTACTGAGAACCCAGCTGGCTTTATGGATGGAGACAGTATTTCGGGAGAGAGCCATGATTCTGTGATACAGTGTATGTTACAGTCCCTGATGTCTCTCTGGAGGGAGATCCTCACCCTGAGCTTGTCTACTTTATTGTCCATAGACTGAACATTAGCTAGTAATATACTCAGAAGCGGTGGATGGTGTGCACGCCTCCTGAGTCGGACTAGAAGGAAAATAACCTCACACTCAACGTCAACAAAACTAAGGAGATGATTGTGGACTTCAGGAAACAGCAGAGGGAACACCCCCCTATCCACATCGATGGAACAGTAGTGGAGAGGGTAGCCAGTTTTAAGTTCCTCGGCATACACATCACAGACAAACTGAATTGGTCCACCCACACAGACAGCATCGTGAAGAAGGCGCAGCAGCGCCTCTTCAACCTCAGGAGGCTGAAGAAATTCGGCTTGTCACCAAAAGCACTCACAAACTTCTACAGATGCACAATCGAGAGCATCCTGGCGGGCTGTATCACCGCCTGGTACGGCAACTGCTCCGCCCACAACCGTAAGGCTCTCCAGAGGGTAGTGAGGTCTGCACAACGCATCACCGGAGGCAAACTACCTGCCCTAAAGGACACCTACACCACCCGATGTTACAGGAAGGCCATAAAGATCATCAAGGACATCAACCACCCGAGCCACTGCCTGTTCACCCCGCTATCATCCAGAAGGCGAGGTCAGTACAGGTGCATCAAAGCTGGGACCGAGAGACTGAAAAACAGCTTCTATCTCAAGGCCATCAGACTGTTAAACAGCCACCACTAACATTGAGTGGCTGCTGCCAACACACTGACTCAACTCCAGCCACTTTAATAATGGGAATTGATGGGAAATTATGTAAAATATATCACTAGCCACTTTAAACAATGCTACCTAATATAATGTTTACATACCCTACATTATTCATCTCATATGTATACGTATATATTGTACTCTATATCATCTACTGCATCTTTATGTAATACATGTATCACTAGCCACTTTAACTATGCCACTTTGTTTACATATTCATCTCATATGTATATACTGTACTCGATACCATCTACTGTATCTTGCCTATGCCGCTCTGTACCATCACTCATTCATATATCTTTATGGACATATTCTTTATCCCCTTAGACAGTAGTTTTGGAATTGTTAGTTAGATTACTTGTTGGTTATTACTGCATTGTCGGAACTAGAAGCACAAGCATTTCGCTACACTCGCATTAACATCTGCTAACCATGTGTATGTGACAAATAAAATTTGATTTGATTTGAATACGTCTTCTCCTCCGGTGACATCTTGGAGCAGCCTCTGGGGTAAGTTCAATTGCCCTGGGGGGTAAGAACAAAGAATCCAATTCGGCAAAGACGTATTCCTGGTCGCAATGCTGGTTAGTTACCGCCGCTCTGATATCCCAAAGTTATTTCTGGCTGTATATAATAAAGCAAAAAAACATTCTGGGCTACTAATGTAAGAATTAACACACCAAAAAAACAAAATACTGCAAAGTTGCTTAGGAGCAAGAAGCAGAGCTGCGATGTTTGTCAGCCCCATCGTACAGTATGTCCCTTAATGTCTGTGACTACACACACTTCCCAACACTTCCTGTCCTTATGTTAGATAATAACCAATATCAGATTGCTTTTAATTTTATATCTCATTATTAACATACAGTAGGACACAAGCTAATCAAGGCTGTCAGCAATGAGGTGATGATGCAAAATGCATTATCATGACCGTTTATGTTCTGTACTGAAAGGGTTCTATTTCAAAAACTTGACTCCTTTAACTGTATGCCAGCGGTTCTTTCTCATTGTAGAGAGTGGCGGTATGATGGACAGAGCCTGCTCCCTCAATGGAACCCCAGAGAGCATTGAGTGAGTTTCTATATTGAGACGTTGAACGTGACAGAAATTCTATAAACTCAGTAGCAGTATCGTCAACAATCCTTTGTCATTTTGAAAAGAACAATATGTCGCATTATTGATGGTCTATAGATGCTCACACACTGTATTAACTGCAAAACTACAGATTTATTTAACTGTTACGCCATAATATTACAGTAATTGACCATACATAATACAGTTTTAAAAACCACATTGTGGACTAATCATAAAATGTTGACACTGTAGGCAGTCATATTAGGCAATCATGGTACAGTATGTAATTGGTATTACCTAAAATACATCACATCTATATATCATTGATATGCAACTGTTTGCTCTCCACCAGGCAGGCCAAAAGAATGCTTGGGCAGATAGTGGACCGCTGTCGAAACAGCCCTGGGTTCCACAGCGAGGCTGAGGACAACAGCTCAGTCCACGAGATGCTCATCCCAGCCAGCAAAGTGGGCCTAGTCATCGGGAGGGGAGGGGACACCATCAAGCAACTGCAGGTATGCCTTCTAAGATATTTGTTTTATTTAAATCAGTTCTCTTGGGATATAGTACTTCCTCTAGCCTACTATACTAATCATCTATGATCTACTAGCCTTATTACTACCATTATAACTGCAGTCACTACTGGTACTAGGCCTACAAAGCTTTTTTTTAACCCCACTACAACTTATTTCGCAATCATAAAGACTTGCACACATTTTCATTTGGAAATGTTCATTTTCTAGTCTCTGCAGTCTTTTCTCAACTGTATCCACCTGCCATTTGTGATTTGAACATCAAGTAATTACTGCCAGTAACTGCCAAAACAAAGGAAACACTTGAGTAAATGAGGGTTCTGGCAGCTCTGTTATGGTGTGGGTCAGGGGTTAAAGTTCTCCCTTCCTCTCAGACACACTTACCCATCCATCCATCGACTTACCATTCCCACACAACATATAGCCTATGCATCCACACACCCGTTCTCTCCCACCCTCCTAGACATATTCATATTCACTATCCCTTACTCTTCCCTCATACTCCCGTTCGTATACACAAACACACCCACGCACATCCATAGAACAGCTATAAGATAAGACTTTATTTTAACTACATTTAAAAAAAATATATAACCTTTTTTTAACTAGGTAAGTCAGTTAAGAACATTCTTATTTACAATGACGGCCTACACCGGCCGAACCCGGACGACGCTGGGCCAATTGTGCGCCGCCCAATGGGACTCATTCACAGCCGGCTGTGATACAGCCTTTATTAGTCCATACAGGGTTGAAATATGCCTTTTGCTTTTTATCCAATCTAACAGATATACACACACATCCACACAAACACACACTAGGTTGGATAGGCACTAAAATGAATAAACATTCTGGGTAGATTAGGAGAGGCTGTCTAGTCATTATTATTCCTTGTTTGCCATTTATAGCTAATATTCAATGGTTGTTATTGGTGAGAGTGGAGATGGGATTAGGATGGTGTGGCTGGGAGGGAATCAGACACTCCTGAATTAGGTGTGATGCCTTCGGTCTCTTTGTGGACCCACTCTCTCCAAGTAGAGCCCCACCAGCCACTATATTTTAATTTGTTAGGAGAGGAGTTGGAGTTTAAAATCCCTAAAAAGGCACAGTGCCTCAAAGTACAAAGAAGTACTTCATATTTTTTGTGTTCTCTCTGTTAAATGTCTGTTCTTTCTACATGGTCACACGTTATATAATATGCGTAATGTACAGTCGTGGCCAAAAGTTTTGAGAATGACAAATATTAATTTCCACAAAGTTTTCTTCTTCATTGTCTTTAGATATTTTTATCAGATGTTACTATGAAATACTGAAGTATAATTACAAGCATTTCATAAGTGTCAAAGGCTTTTATTGACAATTACATAAAGTTGATGCAAAGAGTCAATATTTGCACTGTCGACCCTTCTTTTTCAAGATCTCTGCAATCCGCCCTGGCATGCTGTCAATTAACTTCTGGGCTAATTCCTGACTGACGGCAACCCATTCTTGCAAAATCAATGCTTGAAGTTTGTCAGAAATTGTGGGGTTTTGTTTGTCCACCCGCCTCTTGAGGGATTGACTACAAGTTCTCAATGCAATTAAGGTTTGGGGAGTTTCCTGGCTTGGCTATGGACCCAAAATATCAATGTTTTGTTCCCCGAGCCACTTAGTTATCACTTTTGCCTTATGGCAAGGTGCTCCATCATGCTGGAAAAGGCATTGTTCGTCACCAAACTGTTCCTGGATGGTTGGGAGAAGTTGCTCTCGAAGGATGTGTTGGTACCATTCTTTATTCATGGCTGTGTTCTTAGGCAAAATTGCGAGTGAGCCACTCCCTTGGCTGAGAAGCAACCCCCCACATGAATGGTCTCAGGATGCTTTACTGTTGGCATGACACGGGACTGATGGTAGCGCTGCGCTCACCTTGTCTTCTCCGGACAAGCTTTTTTCCAGATGCCCCAAACAATCGGAAAGGGGATTCATCAGAGAAAATGACTTTACCCCAGTCCTCAGCAGTCCAATCGCTGTACCTTTTGCAGAATATCAGTCTGTCCCTGATGTTTTTCCTGGAGAGAAGTGGCTTCTTTGCTGCCCTTCTTGACACCAGGCCATCCTCCAAAAGTCTTCGCCTCACTGTGCGTGCAGATGCTCTCACACCTGCCTGCTGCCATTCCTGAGCAAGCTCTGTACTGGTGGTGCCCCGATCCCGCAGCTGAATCAACTTTAGGAGACGGTCTTGGCACTTGCTGAACGGCTCTCCTTGAAGTTCTTGATGATCCAATAAATGGTTGATTTAGCTGCAATCTTACTGGCAGCAATATCCTTGCCTGTGAAGCCCTTTTTGTTCAAAGCAATGATGATGGCACGTGTTTCCTTGCAGGTAACCATGATTGACAGAGGAAGAACAATGATTCCAAGCACCCCCCTCCTTTTGAAACTTCTAGTCTTTTATTTGATCAGCATGACAGAGTGATCTCCAACCTTGTCCTCATCAACACTCACACCTGTGTTAACGAGAGAATCACTGACATGTCAGCTGGTCCTTTTGTGGCAGGGCTGAAATGCAGTGGAAATATTTTTGGGGGATCCAATTCATTTGCATGGCAACTTTTGGCCGACTATATAATAATTATGTATTCATACTACGACTCTCATCTTATTATTACATGGAATTGTCAGCAGATGTGGTTTTCCTGCAAGAGTTAAAAATATAAAATATATATTATAATATATTATTATATATAATATATTAAAAAAAACATTTACAGAGGAGCTGCATTGGAGAAGCCTATGCTGCTACCTACTATAGTAACAGCAGAGGTGTAGGCATCCTGATAAATAATACACATTTTCTTCCCTTATATCCCAGCCCCCAGACCGAGAGGGTTGCTTTTTAATCTTGTAATGTACCTTACATGGGGTGAAATACACATTATTTCATTGCATATCCCCCTAGGGGCAAATCTGTTTTCTTTAGATATACACTACCTTTCAAAAGTTTGGGGTCACTAAGACATTTCCTTGTTTTTGAACGAAAAGCACAACATGAACTATTTTTCACATATTTGACAAGTTAGACAGACATAGCAATTCAAAAGGCACATTTTAAGGAGCCTCCAAAGAGGTGGAAAAATGTCATATCTACATACAAATAATTTACAGGACACCTGGATATTACTTTTCCCAACTACAAATGACAGTTAGTGACAGAATATGGAGAATGAACAGGCACATTTTCAAGACCCTGAAATCAATGAAATACGTAAGTGATTTAAAATAAACCTTTACCGTTGCAAATGTAGACAGAGAAGAAGACAAACTTTTTTTTTAGAAAGAACCCATAAGAAATATTTATAAGGAAAAGAAGAAAATACAATTCCTGAACTTAAGCAGGAATAATATCTTTTACTTTTGAAGAGAGCCAACAACTATAGGTTAAACTCCAGTAAAGCATACGATTTAATAGAAAATAAACCTGGTAAACATCTCACACCTCTCACAAAACGAACACTCGCCAAACCAGTTAAACTCAGCAAAAAAAGAAACGTCCTATCACTGTCAACTGTGTTTATTTTCAGTAAACTTAACGTGTAAATATTTCTATGAATATAAGATTCAAGACCTGAGACATAAACTGAACAAGTTCCACAGACATGTGACTAACAGAAATGGAATAATGTGTCCCTGAACAAAGGGGGGTCCGATAAGCTCAGTCCGATGATGCTGTGACACACCGCCCCAGACCATGACGGAACCTCCACTTCCAAATCGATCCCGCTCCGGAGTACAGGCCTCGGTGTAACGTTCATTACTTCAACGATCAACGCAAATCCGACCATCACCCCTGGTGAGACAAAACTGCCAGTCCTGTCTGGTCCAGCGACGGTGGTTTGCGCCCATAGGTGACGTTGTTTCCGGTGATGTCTGGTGAGGACCTGCCTTACAACAGGCCTACAAGCCCTCAGTCCAGCCACTCTCAGCCTTTTGCGGACCGTGTGAGCACTGATGGAGGGATTGTGCGTTCCTGGTGTAACTCTGGCAGTTGTTGCCAGCCTGTACCTGTCCCGCAGGTGACGTTCAGATGTATCGATCCTGTGCAGGTGTTGTTACAGGTGGTCTGCCACTGCGAGGACGATCAGCTGTCCGTCCTGTCTCCCTGTAGCACTGTCTTAGGCGTACGGACATTGCAATTTATTGCCCTTGCCACATCTGCAGTCCTCATGCCTCCTCGCGGCATGCCTAAGGCACGTTCACGCAGATGGCAGGGACCCTGAGCATCTTTCTTCTAGTGTTTTTCAGAGTCAGTAGAATGGTCTCTTAGTGTCCTAAGTTTTCATAACTGTGACCTTAATTGCCTACCGTCTGTAACCTGTCAGTGTCTTAACGACCGTTCCACAGGTGCATGTTCAATAAATGTTTATGGTTCATTGAACAAGCATGGGAAAGAGTGTTTAAACACTTTACAATGAAGATCTGTGAAGTTTTTGTATTTTAATAATAATAGGCCATCACTCTGTTATCTCTCGCAATTGCATAGTCTATAGAAATGTTGCACAAAATGAGCTCATGGGCTCTCATGAAGTGTTTGATTAGTTTTTCGAATACATTTGCATTGATGTAAGAGTGATTAGAGAGACAATAGGGTGCTGAGGACCAGGCAGTTAGCAAGTTGATGACCATCAGTAGCATCAGATCTTGGAGAACCCCAATTACCATGATCATGCTGTTTTAATCAACTTCTTGATATGCCTCACCTGTCAGGTGGATGGGTTATCTTGGCAAAGGAGAAATGCTAACTAACAGGGGTGTAAACAAATTTGTGCACAAATTTGAGAGAAATAAGCTTTTTGTGCGTATGACAAATTTCTGGGATCTTTTATTTCAGCTCAGGAAACATGGGACCAACACTTAATAACACATTGTGTTTATTTTTGTTCAGTGTAATATATGACCCCATTGTGGAATGGGGAGACTCTCATCTCTAAGTCTCCCATTAGTGTCACGGGACTCGTCTTGTGCTAACAAAAATAAGGGGTAAAATATGTTTTCAAAAAACAAAAATATTCTCCTAGATACTGTATAGAACATACACTTCAAAACCTTATTGCTTATGATTTATTTTTTGACTGTATTTTTCTCTTCCATTTATGAATGTGTTATTCAATGTGTTTCTATGGGCTATAACTAGAGCACTCTTGATATCTCCTCCAGGAGTGATAAGTATCATTTTTATCTTCTTTGGCCTAGTACTGTATTTTTGCTAGCTTGGGCCATCTACTTTAAGTGATGCCTGTTTTCCCATTGGCCTACTTGGTGTGGGAACTGCTGACTGCTCACAATTTGCAGATAGTTTTTTACACATCAACCAGGTATTCAGTGGCTGTATTGGAGGGGGAGCGGTTTCACGTCTCCCAGACAATCCGCAGTTAGTACAGGGCGGTGTGCTCTCTACCTCTGCTAGGGAATTAGCAATTAGTTAGTTCTTCAGTCTCTCCTGGGTTCTCAGCGGGAGCTGTAAGTGGCGGTCATGGCGTTGTGGTCATTGTCTCTGAAACAAAGACTGTTCTGCCGAGGTGTTCGTGGAAGGGAACAGAGGAATGCTCCACACCAGTCCCTCACTTGAGTATCTTACATAGTTAATTACGGATTATTTCATTTTGCTCTTTTGTAGCTTAGTCAACCATGTGTGTGTTTTCTATACATGTTTACACCTCTCCCTGTAGGCTTTACAGACGCTCTTCACCCCTTGGTTGCAAACCTTCTAATTTAGTGTATCCTGCGTGCGCAACCCATTTGGAATTCCGGGTCTCTGGCAGCGTTTGGAACTGCCGATCTGCGGTCAAGAACGCGGAGTTCATCTCAGCCTATACTGCCCTTTAGGCCCTTGACTTTTTGCCCTGACGGAGACATGGATCACCCCAGAGAACACTGCTACTCCAGCTGCTCTTTCTTCATCTGACCATGTTTTCTCTCGTAGTCCGAGAGCATCTGGTCGTCGGGGCACAGGTCTACTCATTTCTCCGAAGCGAAGATTTTCTCTTTTCTCCCTCTCACCTGTCCATCTCCTCATATGAATTCCATACTGTTACTTGTCCATTCAAGCTTAACATTATTGCGATTTATCGCCCACCAAGTGCCCTTGGAGAGTTCCTCAATGAGCTTTACACCTTGATAACCTAATTTCCTGACGATGGCTCACCGCTCCTCGTACCTGGCGATATCAACCTCTGCCTTTGATTCATTTCTTTCCAACTCTCTTTCCCGTCCTTGCCTCTCTTAACCTCATCTTTGCTAGAGACTGCTTTCCTACTAATCTTGTGGCAACCCCCCCCAGCTCTCTGATCACTACTTTGTTACCTTTTCTGTCTCTCTTTTCTCCAACACAAACCACTCACCCCCTACCCAGATGGTCATGCGCTGTTGCAATCTTCACTCTCTCTCTCCCACCAGTCTCTTCTCTTCTATCCTATCATCTCTCCTTTCTGCCAAATCCTTCTCCCTCCTGTTTCCTGATTCTGCCTCTTCGACCCTACTCTCCTCCTCCGCATCCTATGACTCGCACTGTCCCCTTTCTTCCCGGCCTGGCTTGGCCCTTCCGTCCTGCTCCGTGGCTGAGTGACTTATTGCGAGCGTACAGAACAGGGCTGCTGGCCACTGAGCGAAAGTGAATGAAAACTAAACTTCGGGAGGACCTATCATCCTTTCACTCCCCCTCTTTACATTCTCTTCCTCTGTATCCGCTACGAAAGCCCCTTTCCACCACTCTAAATGTCAAGCTTCTGCCTCAAACCCTCAAAGGGTAGCATTCCAGAGGGACATCAGAGACTAATGTTCTTTGCTTCACGGAAACATGGCTCACTGGAGAGACGCTATCCGAGGCGGTGCAGCCAACGGGTTTGTCCACGCATCGCGCCGACAGAAACAAACATCTTTCTGGTAAGAAGAGGGGCGGGGGCGTATGCCTTATGGCTAACGAGACATGGTGTGATGAAAGAAACATACAGGAACTCAAATCCTTCTGTTCACCTGATTTTAGAATTCCTCACAATCAAATGTAGACCGCATTATCTACCAAGAGAATTCTCTTGGATTATAATCACAGCCGTATATATCCCCCCCACCAAGCAGACACATCGATGGCTCTGAACAAACTTTATTTAACTCTTTGCAAACTGGGAACCATTTATCCGGAGGCTGCATTCATTGTAGCTGGGGATTTTAACAAGGCTAATCTGAAAACAAGACTCCCTAAATTTTATCAGCATATCGATTGCGCAACCAGGGGTGGAAAAACCTTGGATCATTGTTACTCTAACTTCCGCGACGCATATAAGGCCCTGCCCCGCCCCCCTTTCGGAAAAGCTGACCACGACTCCATTTTGTTGATCCCTGCCTTACAGGCAGGAACTTAAACAAGAGGCTCCCACGCTGAGGTCTGTCCAACGCTGGTCAGACCAAGCTGACTCCACACTCCAAGACTGCTTCCATCACGTGGACTGGGACATGTTTCGTATTGCGTCAGATAAAAATATTGACGAATACACTGATTCGGTGTGCGAGTTCATTAGAACGTGCGTTGAAGATGTCGTTCCCATAGCAACGATAAAAACATTCCCTAACCAGAAACCGTGGATTGATGGCAGCATTCGCGTGAAACTGAAAGCGCGAACCACTGCTTTTAATCAGGGCAAGGTGTCTGGCAACATGACCGAATACAAACAGTGCAGCTATTCCCTCCGCAAGGCTATTAAACAAGCTAAGCTTCAGTACAGAGACAAAGTAGAATCTCAATTCAACGGCTCAGACACAAGAGGCTTGTGGCAGGGTCTACAGTCAATCACGGACTACAAGAAGAAACCCAGCCCAGTCACGGACCAGGATGTCTTGCTCCCAGGCAGACTAAATAACTTTTTTGCCCGCTTTGAGGACAATACAGTGCCACTGACACGGCCTGCATGAAAACATGCGGTCTCTCCTTCACTGCAGCCGAGGTGAGTAAGACATTTAAACGTGTTAACCCTCGCAAGGCTGCAGGCCCAGACGGCATCCCCAGCCGCGCCCTCAGAGCATGCGCAGACCAGCTGACCGGTGTGTTTACGGACATATTCAATCAATCCCTATACCAGTCTGCTGTTCCCACATGCTTCAAGAGGGCCACCATTGTTCCTGTTCCCAAGAAAGCTAAGGTAACTGAGCTAAACGACTACCGCCCCGTAGCACTCACTTCCGTCATCATGAAGTGCTTTGAGAGACTAGTCAAAGACCATATCACCTCCACCCTACCTGACACCCTAGACCCACTCCAATTTGCTTACCGCCCAAATAGGTCCACAGACGATGCAATCTCAACCACACTGCACACTGCCTAACCCACCTGGACAAGAGGAATACCTATGTGAGAATGCTGTTCATCGACTACAGCTCGGCATTCAACACCATAGTACCCTCCAAGCTCGTCATCAAGCTCGAGACCCTGGGTCTCGACCCCGCCCTGTGCAACTGGGTACTGGACTTCCTGACGGGCCGCCCCAGGTGGTGAGGGTAGGCAACAACATCTCCTCCCCGCTGATCCTCAACACTGGGGCCCCACAAGGGTGCGTTCTGAGCCCTCTCCTGTACTCCCTGTTCACCCACGACTGCGTGGCCACGCACGCCTCCAACTCAATCATCAAGTTTGCGGACGACACAACAGTGGTAGGCTTGATTACCAACAACGACGAGACGGCCTACAGGGAGGAGGTGAGGGCCCTCGGAGTGTGGTGTCAGGAAAATAACCTCACACTCAACGTCAACAAAACTAAGGAGATGATTGTGGACTTCAGGAAACAGCAGAGGGAACACCCCCCTATCCACATCGATGGAACAGTAGTGGAGAGGGTAGCAAGTTTTAAGTTCCTCGGCATACACATCAGACATACTGAATTGGTCCACTCACACTGACAGCGTCGTGAAGAAGGCGCAGCAGCGCCTCTTCAACCTCAGGAGGCTGAAGAAATTCGGCTTGTCACCAAAAGCACTCACAAACTTCTACAGATGCACAATCGAGAGCATCCTGGCGGGCTGTATCACCGCCTAGTACGGCAACTGCTCCGCCCTCAACCGTAAGGCTCTCCAGAGGGTAGTGAGGTCTGCACAACGCATCACCGGGGGCAAACTACCTGCCCTCCAGGACACCTACACCACCCGATGTTACAGGAAGGCCATAAAGATCATCAAGGACATCAACCACCCGAACCACTGCCTGTTCACCCCGCTATCATCCAGAAGGCGAGGTCAGTACAGGTGCATCAAAGCTGGGACCGAGAGACTGAAAAACAGCTTCTATCTCAAGGCCATCAGACTGTTAAACAGCCACCACTAACATTGAGTGGCTGCTGCCAACACACTGTCATTGACACTGACCCAACTCCAGCCACTTTAATAATGGGAATTGATGGGAAATGATGTAAATATATCACTAGCCACTTTAAACAATGCTACCTTATATAATGTTACTTACCCTACATTATTCATCTCATATGCATACGTATATACTGTACTCTACATCATCGACTGCATCCTTATGTAATACATGTATCACTAGCCACTTTAACTATGCCACTTTGTTTACTTTGTCTACATACTCATCTCATATGTATATACTGTACTCGATACCATCTACAGTATGCTGCTCTGTACCATCACTCATTCATATATCCTTATGTACATATTCTTTATCCCCTTACACTGTGTATAAGACAATAGTTTTAGAATTGTTAGTTAGATTACTTGTTGGTTATCACTGCATTGTCGGAACTAGAAGCACAAGCATTTCGCTACACTCGCCATTAACATCTGCTAACCATGTGTATGTGACAAATACAATTTGATTTGATTTGCACTTGACCCCCCCCACACACACACACTTATAGCTCTGACTGTACTGATAGCTACGTCATTGGGGAAAAATGTACTTTCTCTTCCTGTGATATGTGGTTGTCCCACCTAGCTATCTTAAGATAAGTGTACTAACTGTAAGTTGCTCTGGACAAGAGCATCTGCTAAATGACAAAAAAGGAACTGGAAAGGCCAAATTCAATATTTTATCCCAAAGGGGGTAGATCAGCTTTAACATTACACATACAGTTCCTACACCTTGGACACACCTACTCATTTAAGGGTTTTTCTTTCTTTATACTATTTTCTACATTGTAGAATAATTGTGAAAACATCAAACCTATGAAATAACCCACATGGAATCATGTCCTAACCAAAAAAGTGTTAAACAAATCAATGTATTTTAGATTTTAAATCATTCAAAGTAGCCACACTTTGCTTTGATGGCAGCTTTGCACACTCTTGGCATTCTCTCAACCAGCTTCACCTGGAATGCTTTTCCAATAGTCTTGAAAGAGTTCCCACATATGGTGAGCACTTGTTGGCTGCTTTTCCTTCACTCTGCAGTCCAATTCATCCCAAACCATCTGGGTTTGAGGTTGGGTGATTGTGGAGGCCAGGTCATCTGATGCAGCACTCCATCACTCTCCTCCTTGGTCAAATAGCCCTTACACAACTTGGAGATGTGTTGGGTCATTGTCCTGTTGAAAAACAAATGATAGTCTCACTAAGCGCCAACCAGATGGGATGGTGTATCGCTGCAGAATGCTGTGGTAGGCATGCTCGTTAAGTGTGCCTTAAATTTTTAATATATCACTGACACCAGCAAAGCACCCCGACATCAATTTTCACGGTGGGAACCACACATGCGGAGATCATCCTTTCACCTATATTGTGTCTCACAAAGACACGGTGGTTGGAACCAAAAATGTCAAATTTGGACTCATCAGACCAAAGAACAGATTTCCACTGGTCTAATGTCCATTGCTTGTGTTTCATGGCCCAAGCACGTCTCATCTTATGACTGGTGTCCTTCAGTAGTGGTTTCTTTGCAGCAGTTCGACCCATGAAGGCCTGATTCACGCAGTCTCCTCTGAACAGGTGCTGTTGAGATGTGTCTGTTTCTTGAACTCTGTGAAATTTCTGAGGTTGGTAACTCTAATGAACTTATCCTCTGCAGCAGAGTTAACTCTTCCTCTTCTTTTCCTGTGGCGGTCCTCATGAGAGCCAGTTTCATCATAGCGCTTGATGCTTTTGCGCCTGCATTTCCAGAAACTTTAAATGTTCTCGAAATTTTCAGAAAGTAATGTTGAACTGTCGTTTCAAGTTGCTTATTTGCGCTGTACTTTAAAATAAAATGTTATTGGTAACATTCACGTGTTTAGCAGATGTTTTTACAGGTGTAGCAAAATGCTTGTGTTTATAGCTTCGACAGTGCAGTAATATCTAACAATTTCACAACATTTACCCAATGCACACAAATCTAAGGAATGGTGTCAGAGCGGCATAGACAAAGATACAATATATACAGTTGAATTCGGAAGTTTACATACACCTTAGCCAAATACATTTAAACTCAGTTTTGTACAATTTCTCACATTTAATCCATGAAAAATTCCCGGTCTGAGGTCAGTTAGGTTCACCACATTATTTTAAGAATGTGAAATGTCAGAATAATAGTAGAGTGGTTTATGTCAGCTTTTATTTCTTTCATCATATTCCCAGTGGGTCAGAAGTTTACATACATACACTCAATTAGTATTTGGTAGCATTGCCTTTAAATTGTTTAACTTGGGTCAAACATGTCGGGTAGCCTTCCTCAAGTTTCCCACAATAAGTTGGGTGAATTCTGGCCCATTCCTCGTGACTCCTCCCTCGCACACATATTTTCTATTGGATTGAGGTTAGGGCTTTGAGATGGCCACTCCAATACCTTTGTTGTTCTTAAGCCATTTTGCCACAACTTTGGAAGTATGCTTGGGGTCATTGTCCATTTGGAAGACCCATTTGCGACTTAAGCTTTAACTTCCTGACTGATATCTTGAGATGTTACTTCAATATATTCACATAATTTCCCTACCTCATGATGCCATCTATTTTGTGAAGTGCACCAGTCCCTCCTGCAGCAAAGTTCCCCCACAACATGATGCTGCCACCCCTGTGCTTCACGGTTGGGATGGTGTTCTTCAGCTTGCAAGCCTCCCCCTTTTTCCTCCAAACCTAACAATGGTCATTATGGCCAAACAGTTCTATTTTTGTTTCATCAGACCAGAGGACATTTCTCCAAAAAGTATGATCTTTGTCCCCGTGTGCAGTTGCAAACCGTAGTATGGCTTTCTTATGGCGGTTTTGGAGCAGTGGCTTCTTCCTTGCAGAGCGGCCTTTCAGGTTATGTCGATATTGGACTCGTTTTACTGTGGATATAGATACTTTTGTACCTGTTTTCTCCAGCATCTTCACAAGGTCCTTTGCTGTTGTTCTGGGATTGATTTGCACATTTCGCACCAAAGTACTTTCATCTCTATTAGACCGAACACATCTCCTTCCTGAGCGGTATGACGGCTCCATGGTCCCATGGTGTTTATACTTGTGTTCTATTTTTTTTGTACAGATGGAAGTGGTATCTTCAGGCGTTTGGAAATTGCTCCCAAGGATGAACCAGACTTGTGGTCTACTATTTTTTTTCCACTCTGTGGAATGTTGTCCCACTCCTGTTCAATGGCTGTGCGAAGTTGCTGGATATTGGCGGGAACTGGAACACGCTGTCATACTTGTTATATTTCAGAGCATCCCAAACATGCTCAATGGGTGACATGTCTCGTGAGTATGCAGACCATGTAAGAACTGGGACATTTTCAGCTTTGAGGATTTGTGTACAGATCCTTGCGACATGGGGCTGTGCATTATCATGCTGAAACCTGAGATGATGGCGGCGGATGAATGGCACGAAAATGGGCCTCAGTATCTCGTCATTGTCTCTCTGTGCATTCAAATGGACATCAATAAAATGCAAATTTGTTTGTTGTCTGTAGCTTATGCCTGTCCATAACGTAATCCCACTGCCACCACGGGGCACTCTGTTCACATTGTTGACATCAGCAATCCGGTCGCTCACACGACGCAAGCTGTTGTGAGGCCAGTTGGACATACTGCCACATTTTCTAAGACGACGTTAGAGGCAGCTTATGGTAGAGAAATTGACATTCAATTGTCTGGCAACTGCTCTGGCCGGCATTCCTGGAGAAATACTCACTAGTAGGGATGTAAACAAATTTGTGCACAACATTTGAGAGAAATAAGCTTTTTGTGCTTATGGAACATTTCTGGCATGTTTTTTCAGCTCATATAACATGGGACAAACATTTACATGTTGAGTTTGTATTTTTGTTCAGCGTAGATATGAAGACTTAAGATATTAATGTTTCAAGAAAGGAGTGTATATTTGGCCTGGCAAAGCGTCTTTTTTCTCTGACTGAATGGAAATTGATAATTTAGTTTTTTACTGATCTCGGCTGGTCTCGAGAAGAAAATAGAGTCATGACCGAGTACAAATGTATCTGACACTGAGACGAGACCAAGACACTCTGTCGTCTCAAGAACAGACTCGTAACACTGCTTTCAACCATCTTGAAAGGCCTTTTTTCTATTCAAATCTATTGGAAACCTTCAACTTTCCAGCTGAAACAATACGTTTCATAAAAATATTATATAAATATCCAGAAGCAAAAATATAAACCAAAAGTACATTATCTGATGATTTTGGTTTAGAAAGGGGCACAAGACAGGGATGTCTTCTCTCCCCCCTCATGTTTGCTTTGGCAATTGAACTGAGACAGGACCCAAACATAACGGGTATTAACAGTATTTATTGGTAAACATGAATATAAACTACATTTATTTGCCGACGATCTCCTGATATACCCGACTAATTTTGAAAACTTTCAGAACTCTAAAATCTCAGGATATAAAATTTACATGGGGAAAAAATGAAATAATGGCATTAGGAAAAATAATATCTCATGGAACACAAAAAATATCTAACACTTATGATGTTTAACAAGTGACAACAAACAATAAATATTTAAAGGTAACTTGATCCCATTAGTCAACAGGATGAAAGCAGATCTAGTTAAATGAAACAATCTTCCCATGAATCTTACTGTTAGAATAAACCTCTTCAGAATGGCATTCATTCAAACGTTTTTATATTTATTCTCTGTAATATCAATTACCTCTACCAAAGACATTCTTTAAAAAAGTAAACTCTGCTATAACACTTTATGTGGGCAAGATAAACTCATAGAATAAAATACGTTTTACATCTTCCTAACTTTCCGGACATGGAATTGTGTCAACTCACCACCCAAGCTTTTACTTGCAATATATTGTTAAATGAACTAAAGAGGAACAATGAAGAGGAACATATTGAAGATGTGCATGCTAATCCTGTGAACCTTTAAGTCTATTTTCAAATCAAATTGTATTGGTCACATACACTTTAAAAAAAAAATATATATTATTGCGGGTATGGTGAAATGCTTGTGTTCCTAGCTCCCACAGTGCAGGAGTATCTACCAATACACACAAGTCTAAAAGTAAAAGAATTGAGTTCAGAAATATATACATATTAAGATGAGCAATGTCGGAGTGATATTGACAAAATACAGTAGAATAGAATACAGTATATACACATGAGATGAGTAAAGCAGTATGTAAACATCATTAAGGTAACTAATGTTCCATTATTAAAGTGGCCAGTGATTCTATGTTCATAAAGCAGCAGCCTCTTAACCTCTAGCGTCGAGCAATCCCGTATCCGGGAGCGTAATCATAGCCTCAAGCTCATTACCATAACGCAACGTTAACTATTCATGAAAATCGCAAATGAAATGAAATAAATATATTGGCTCACAAGCTTAGCCTTTTGTTAACAACACTGTCATCTCAGATTTTCAAAATATGCTTTTCAACCATAGCTACACAAGCATTTGTGTAAGAGTATTGATAGCTAGCATAGCATTAAGCCTAGCATTCAGACATTTACATTTACATTTAAGTCATTTAGCAGACGCTCTTATCCAGAGCGACTTACAAATTGGTGCATTCACCTTATGACATCCAGTGGAACAGTAGTGCATCTAAATCTTTTAAGGGGGGGGTGAGAGGGATTACTTTATCCTATCCTAGGTATTCCTTAAAGAGGTGGGGTTTCAGGTGTCTCCAGAAGGTGGTGATTGACTCCGCTGTCCTGGCGTCGTGAGGGAGTTTGTTCCACCATTGGGGGGCCAGAGCAGCGAACAGTTTTGACTGGGCTGAGCGGGAACTGTACTTCCTCAGTGGTAGGGAGGCGAGCAGGCCAGAGGTGGATGAACGCAGTGCCCTTGTTTGGGTGTAGGGCCTGATCAGAGCCTGGAGGTACTGAGGTGCCGTTCCCCTCACAGCTCCGTAGGCAAGCACCATGGTCTTGTAGCGGATGCGAGCTTCAACTGGAAGCCAGTGGAGAGAGCGGAGGAGCGGGGTGACGTGAGAGAACTTGGGAAGGTTGAACACCAGACGGGCTGCGGCGTTCTGGATGAGTTGTAGGGGTTTAATGGCACAGGCAGGGAGCCCAGCCAACAGCGAGTTGCAGTAATCCAGACGGGAGATGACAAGTGCCTGGATTAGGACCTGCGCCGCTTCCTGTGTGAGGCAGGGTCGTACTCTGCGGATGTTGTAGAGCATGAACCTACAGGAACGGGCCACCGCCTTGATGTTAGTTGAGAACGACAGGGTGTTGTCCAGGATCACGCCAAGGTTCTTAGCGCTCTGGGAGGAGGACACAATGGAGTTGTCAACCGTGATGGCGAGATCATGGAACGGGCAGTCCTTCCCCGGGAGGAAGAGCAGCTCCGTCTTGCCGAGGTTCAGCTTGAGGTGGTGATCCGTCATCCACACTGATATGTCTGCCAGACATGCAGAGATGCGATTCGCCACCTGGTCATCAGAAGGGGGAAAGGAGAAGATTAATTGTGTGTCGTCTGCATAGCAATGATAGGAGAGACCATGTGAGGTTATGACAGAGCCAAGTCACTTGGTGTATAGCGAGAATAGGAGAGGGCCTAGAACAGAGCCCTGGGGGACACCAGTGGTGAGAGCACGTGGTGTGGAGACGGATTCTCGCCACGCCACCTGGTAGGAGCGACCTATCAGGTAGGGCCGCGCCGGAGATGCCCAACTCGGAGAGGGTGGAGAGGAGGATCTGATGGTTCACAGTATCGAAGGCAGCCGATAGGTCTAGAAGGATGAGAGCAGAGGAGAGAGAGTTAGCTTTAGCAGTGCGGAGCGCCTCCGTGATACAGAGAAGAGCAGTCTCAGTTGAATGACTAGTCTTGAAACCTGACTGATTTGGATCAAGAAGGTCATTCTGAGAGAGATAGCGGGAGAGCTGGCCAAGGACGGCACGTTCAAGAGTTTTGGAGAGAAAAGAAAGAAGGGATACTGGTCTGTAGTTGTTGACATCGGAGGGATCGAGTGTAGGTTTTTTCAGAAGGGGTGCAACTCTCGCTCTCTTGAAGACGGAAGGGACGTAGCCAGCGGTCAGGGATGAGTTGATGAGCGAGGTGAGGTAAGGGAGAAGGTCTCCGGAAATGGTCTGGAGAAGAGAGGAGGGGATAGGGTCAAGCGGGCAGGTTGTTGGGCGGCCGGCCGTCACAAGACGCGAGATTTCATCTGGAGAGAGAGGGGAGAAAGAGGTCAGAGCACAGGGTAGGGCAGTGTGAGCAGAACCAGCGGTGTCGTTTGACTTAGCAAACGAGGATCGGATGTCGTCGACCTTCTTTTCAAAATGGTTGACGAAGTCATCTGCAGAGAGGGGAGGGGGAGGGGAGGAGGATTCAGGAGGGAGGAGAAGGTTGCAAAGAGCTTCCTAGGGTTAGAGGCAGATGCTTGGAATTTAGAGTGGTAGAAAGTGGCTTTAGCAGCAGAGAGAGAAGAGGAAAATGTAGAGAGGAGGGAGTGAAAGGATGTCAGGTCCGCAGGGAGGCTAGTTTTCCTCCATTTCCGCTCGGCTGCCCGGAGCCCTGTTCTGTGAGCTCGCAATGAGTCGTCGAGCCACGGAGCGGGAGGGGAGGACCGAGCCGGCCTGGAGGATAGGGGACATAGAGAGTCAAAGGATGCAGAAAGGGAGGAGAGGAGGGTTGAGGAGGCAGAATCAGGAGATAGGTTGGAGAAGGTTTGAGCAGAGGGAAGAGATGATAGGATGGAAGAGGAGAGAGTAGCGGGGGAGAGAGAGCGAAGGTTGGGACGGCGCGATACCATCCGAGTAGGGGCAGTGTGGGAAGTGTTGGATGAGAGCGAGAGGGAAAAGGATACAAGGTAGTGGTCGGAGACTTGGAGGGGAGTTGCAATGAGGTTAGTGGAAGAACAGCATCTAGTAAAGATGAGGTCGAGCGTATTTCCTGCCTTGTGAGTAGGGGGGAAGGTGAGAGGGTGAGGTCAAAAGAGGAGAGGAGTGGAAAGAAGGAGGCAGAGAGGAATGAGTCAAAGGTAGACGTGGGGAGGTTAAAGTCGCCCAGAACTGTGAGAGGTGAGCCGTCCTCAGGGAAAGGAGCTTATCAAGGCATCAAGCTCATTGATGAACTCTCCGAGGGAACCTGGAGGGCGATAAATGATAAGGATGTTAAGCTTGAAAGGGCTGGTAACTGTGACAGCATGGAATTCAAAGGAGGCGATAGACAGATGGGTAAGGGGAGAAAGAGAGAATGACCACTTGGGAGAGATGAGGATCCCGGTGCCACCACCCCGCTGACCAGAAGCTCTCGGGGTGTGCGAGAACACGTGGGCAGACGAAGAGAGAGCAGTAGGAGTAGCAGTGTTGTCTGTGGTGATCCATGTTTCCGTCAGTGCCAGGAAGTCGAGGGACTGGAGGGAGGCATAGGCTGAGATGAACTCTGCCTTGTTGGCCGCAGATCGGCAGTTCCAGAGGCTACCGGAGACCTGGAACTCCACGTGGGTCGTGCGCGCTGGGACCACCAGATTAGGGTGGCCGCGGCCACGCAGTGTGGAGCGTTTCAGCAGGCAACATTGTCACAAAAACAAGAAAAGCATTCAAATAAAATCATTTACCTTTGAAGAACTTCGGATGTTTTCAATGAGGAGACTCTCAGATAGCAAATGTTCAGTTTTTCCAAAAATATTATTTGTGTAGGAGAAATCGCTCCGTTTTGTTCACGTTTGGCTATGAAAAAAAAAAGAAAATTCAGTCATTACAACGCCGAACTTTTTTCCAAATTAACTCCATAATATCGACAGAAACATGGCAAACGTTGTTTAGAATCAATCCTCAAGGTGTTTTTCACATATCTATTCGATGATAAATCATTCGTGGCAGTTGGGTTTCTCCTCTGAAGCAAATGGAAAAATGCACGCAGCTGGAGATTACGCAATAATTTCGACGGAGGACACCAAGCGGGCACCTGGTAAATGTAGTCTCTTATGGTCAATCTTTCAATGATATGCCTACAAATACGTCACAATGCTGCAGACACCTTGGGGAAACAACAGAAAGTGTAGGCTCATTCCTGGCGCATTCACAGCCATATAAGGAGACATTGGAACACAGCGCCTTCAAAATCTGGGCCATTTCCTGTTTGAAATTTCATCTTGGTTTCGCCTGTAGCATCAGTTCTGTGGCACTCACAGAAAACTGCAAAGATATTTTGGAAACGTCAGAGTGTTTTCTTTCCAAAGCTGTCAATTATATGCATAGTTGAGCATCTTTTCATGACAAAATATCTTGTTTGAAAGGGGAACGTTTTTTTATCCATAAATTAAAAGAGCGCCCCCTATATCCAAGAAGTTAAGGTGCAGGGTTGAGTAACCGGGTGGTAGCGTGCTAGTGATGGCTTTTTAACATTCTGATGGCCTTGAGACAGAAGCTGTTTTTCAGTCCCTCTGTCCCAGCTTTGATGCACCTGTAATGACATCGCCTGCTGGATGATAGTGGGGTGAACAGGCAGTGGCTCAGGTGGTTGTTATCCATGATGATCTTTGTGGCCTTCCTGTGACATCCATCGGGTGTTGTAGGTGTCCTGGAGGTCAAGCAGTGTGCCCACAGTGATGCATTGGGCAGACCGCACCACCCTCTGGAGAGCTCTGCGGTTGCGGGCGATGCAGTTGCCATGCGGTGATACAGCCCGATCAATTGTGCATCTGTAAAAGTTTGTGATGGTCTTAGGGGCCAAGCCGAATTTCTTCAGCCTCCCGTCTGTGTGGGTGGACCGTTTCAGATTGTCAGTGATGTGTACACCAAGGAACTTGAAGCTTTCCACCTTTTCCACTGCAGTCCGATGTGGATAGGGGCGTGCTCCGCTCCCTCTGCTGTTTCCTGAAGTCCACGATCATCTCCTTTGTTTTGTTGACGTTGAAGGAGCCATGCGTGGCCACGGTGTCATTGGTGAACAGGAAGTACAGGAGGGGGATGAGCACGCACCCTTGTGGGCCCCCTGTGTTGAGGATCAGCGAACTGGAGCTGTTGTTTCCTACCTTCACCACCTGGGAGTGGCACATCAGGAAGTCACAAGTGAGTGCTACGGGGTGATAGTCATTTTATTTTTATTTTAACTTTATTTAACTACGCAAGTAAGTTAAGAACAAATTCTCATTTATAATGACATCCTACCAAAAGGCCTCTGGCGGGGATGGGGGCTGGGGTAAAAATAATAATATAGGACAAAACAGACATCATGATGAGAAACAACACTACATAAAGAGAGACCTAAGACAACATAGCAAGCCAGCAACACATGACAACACAACGTGGTAGCAACACATGACAACAACATGGTACACACATTAGTCAACACAGATAACAGCACAAAGGGCAAGAAGGTAGAAAACAACAATACATGACGCAACATAGCCAGAACTGTCAGTGTGTCCATGATTGAGTCTTTGAATTAAGAGATTGAGATAAAGCTGTCCAGTTTGAGTGTTTTGTTGCAGCTCGTTCCAGTCGCTAGCTGCAGCGAACTGAAAAGACGTGCGACCCAGGGATGTGTGTGCTTTGGGGACCTTTAACAGAACGTGATTGGCAGAACGGGTGTTGGATGAGGGCTGTTGTAGATATCTCAGAAAGGGGGGAGTGAGGCCTAAGAGGGTTTTATAAATAAGCATCAACCAGTGGGTCTTGCGACGGGTGTACAGAGATGACCAGTTTACAGAGGAGTATAGAGTGCAGTGATGTGTTCTATAAGGAGCATTGGTGGCAAATCTGATGTCCGAATGGTATAGAACATCTAGCCGCTTAGAGCAACCTTACCTGCCGATCTATAAATTACATCTCCGTAATCTAGCATGAGTAGGATGGTCATCTGAATCAGGGTTAGTTTGGCAGCTGGGGTGAAAGAGGAGCGATTACAATAGAGGAAACCAAGTCTAGATTTAGCTTTAGCCTGCAGCTTTGATATGTGCTGAGAGAAGGACAGTGTACCATCTAGCCATACTCCCAAGTACTTGTATGAGGTGACTACCTCAAGCTCTAAACCACATGACCTTTATTTTTGAGGGGTTCAGAACAAGGTTAAGGGCAGAGAAAAGCTTGTTGGACACTAAGAACGGGGAGGGGCCAGCTGAGTGTACGACTGTGTCATCTGCATATAAATGGATGAGAGAGCTTCCTACTGCCTGAGCTATGTTGTTGATGTAAATTGAGAATAGCGTGGGGCCTAGGATCGAAACTTTGGTGACAGCAGATGTTCTGACTTTATACACTGCATTCTTTGACAGGGGTAGTTAGCAAACCAGGCCAAAGACCCCTTAGAGACACCAATACTCCTTAGCCGGCCCACAAGAATGGAATACTCTACCGTATCAAAAGCGGTAGAAAAGTACTTTAGTTCAGTTGCCTTTGTTTTCTTGGGTACAGGAACAATGTTGGACATCATGAAGCAAGTGAGGACAACAGACTGGGACAGATTGAATATGTCCATAAACACTCCAGCCAGCTGGTCTGCTCATGCTCTGAGGATGCGGCTAGGGATGCAGTCTGTGCCGGCAGACTTGCGAGGGTTAACGCGCGTAAATGTCTTACTCACACGTCGGCCACGTCGGTTGTACTGTGTTATCCTCAAAGTGGGCGAAGGTGTTTAACTTGTCCAGTAGTAAGACGTCAGGGTCCGTGACTGGTTTTCCCTTAGTAATCCGTGATTGTCTGTAGACCATGACACATACGTCTCGTGTCTGAGCCGTTGAATTGCAACTCCACTTTCTTTGCTGACATTTTTCCTGTTTGAATGCCTTACGGAGGGAACAACTACACTATTTTGTACTCCACCATATTCCCAGTCACCTTGCCATGGTTAAATGTGGTGGTTCACCCTTTCAGTTTTGTGTGAATTGCTGTCATATTTCCACGGTTTCTGGTTTGGGTAGGTTTTAATAGTCACAGTGGGAACGCCAATGTTATTCTCATAGGCTACCCGGAACATATCCCAGTCCGCATGATCAAAACAATCTTAAAGCATGGATTGAACCAGCGTTGAAAAGACTTTAGCACGGGTACTTCCTGTTTGAGTTTTTGCCTATAGGAGGGAAGGAGCAAAATGGAGTCGCAATCTGATTTGCCAAAGGGAGGGCTGAGAAGAGCCTTGTAGGCATCTCGAAAGGGGGATTAGCAGTGGTCAGGTGTTTTTTACTACTGTCAATGTGTTGACAGAACGTCAGTAGTGTTTTAATCAAATTTGCTTTGTTAAATCCCCAGCTACAATAAATGCAGCCTCAGGATATGTTGTTTCCAGTTTGCAAAAAGTCCAGTGTAGGTCCTTGAGGGCTGTTGTGGTATCGGTTTGGGCGAGAATATACGTGGCTGTGACTAACCGAAGATAATTTTCTTGGGAGGTAATACGGTCGGCATTTGATTGAGGTATTCTAGATTGGGTGAACAGAAGAACTTGAGTTTCTGTATGTTATCATGAAACATACACCACGCCTTTCTTCTTCCCGGAGATTTCTTTTTTCCTGTCTGCACGATGTACTGAGAACCCACCTGGCTGTATGGAGGCGACAGTATATCCCAAGTGAGCAATGATTCTATGAAACACAGTATGTTACAGTCCCTGATGTCTCTCTGGACGGAGATCCTCGCCCTGAGCTCGTCTATTTTATTGTCCAGAGACGGAACATTAGCAAGTAATATACTCTGAAGCGGTGGATGGTGTGCACACCTCCTGAGTCGGACTAGAAGTCCACTCCGAATACCTCTTCTCCGCCAGCAGCATCTTGGAGCAGCCTCTGGGATAAGTTTGATTGCCCTGGGGGGTAAGAACAAAGGATCCAATTTGGGAAAGTGGTAATGCTGGTGAGTTACCAGCACACACAGAACATTAACAACTTCATAGTTAATAACGCTATAACGATATGGAAGAAAATTAAACGTATTCTACAAGAACCAATATTATTCCCTAAAAACACAACCCTATGAAACAATCCTTAGATAGCTTTTCAGAATTGGCCCACATGGAAAAATAAAGGCATAAAAACCCTAAATAACTTAGTAATAGGACATTTAATTATTTCCGTCACAGATTTCAAAAGCAATTTTTGACTGACCAATACATGCAACTTAAAAGTTATATATATATATAAACATTTCCACCTGAAATCTTTTGGACATCAGAGCAATGTTGATGGAACCCTATTTGATACGTATATATGATAGGCAATATATACAAACCTTGCAGAAATCCTATCCAACTGACAATCTCTAGAAAAAAAGTTTTAACTATTGGAATCAAGACTTAAAATATACTGATATATGCACAAGATGGAGTGTTGGAATATAACTAACAAAATTAGAGTTAACGAAAATGTATGCTGAACCCAGTATAAACTAATGTATAGAATGTATTATACAAGAAACAAAATTCACAAATTCTACAGCACAATGGCAGTGTCATATCTTAAGTGTAAAACTAGCACGGTCTCAATAATTCATGCCTTCTGGGAGTGCTATAAAGTCCAAAAGTCATGGGCAGACATAGAAAGTTGGCTGTCAGAAGTTTTACAAAGACCGATTACAATTAAACTTACAATCAGCATATTTCAAGACATGGCATATGGGGGTGTGGTGAGATACCCAATGGGGTAGACCATACTTTTCTGTACTTAAAAGCTGGAAATCAAATTATCCTCCATCACTATGCCAGTGGATGAATCAGATTTATCTCCGTAGCACACATATACATTTAACAGTTCGGTTTAAGGCCATATGGCATAGTGCTACAAACAATGGAATGTTCCAGGGGATGAAGGATGAGTGTGGTTGTGAGACATACCTGAACTAACCTGTACCCCTGCACATTGACTGAGTACCGGTACCTCCTGTATATAGCCTCTTTGTTATTTTATTGTTTAGTTAATATTTTCTTAACTTCATTGTTGGTTATGGGCTTGTAAGTAACAACACCTGTTGTATTCGGCGCATGTGACAAATACGATTTTATTTGTATGGTTGCGGTGGGAACGTGGGTCTGAGCAGGTGTGATGTTGTTAGAAATATGTGTTTTGTCTATTTATTGTGTCAATGTATGGTTATTGTTTGAAAAATTATATAAATAAGACACCAGGACTGAGCTTCTCAGTCCTTCAACATAAAAATGATCCCTGGGAGGACCCCCAAGCAAGGGGCCTGGAATTGGTCAAACTCGCAGGTTTAATACATGTACAAAATTATCCTCTTTCCCTAAAAGCATGGTAGTCATGATTTTCTTACATGAAAAGGAGGTTAACTTGGCCCCAGACAATCGATCTGAGATGGATTTAAATTTCAGTCATGGGATTTTTGTTGTTGCTTTAACCCCTGCGTGGGGTGTGTCGTGTCATTAACTGAAGACTTATAGTTTTTATCAAAGATGCTTTGTAATTCGTGTTGAACTAATCAGGCAAATGTAATTAACTAGGAAGTCGGGGCACCAAGGAAAATATTCAGATTACAAAGATATAATTTTCCTAATAACTTGTCAGATATTTTAATATCTGATCAATTAGTCTTCTGATTAATTACTTATTCTTTATTTTACCTCACGTTAGTCTCATTTGAATGAATGCTTATGAGTGTGCTGCTGCCTACCACCGCTCAGTCAGACTGCTCTATCAAATATCAAATCATAGACTTAATTATAATATAGTAACACACAGAAATACGAGCCTTTGGTCATTAATATGGTCGAATCCGGAAACTATCATTTCGAAAATAAAACGTTTATTCTTTCAGTGAAATACGGAACCGTTCGGTATTTTATCTAACGGGTGGCATCCCTAAGTCTAAATATTGCTGTTACATTGTACAACCTTCAATGTTATGTAAAATTCTGGCAAATTAGTTTGCAACGAGCCAGGCTGCCCAAACTGTTGCATATACCTTGACTCTGCGTGCAATGAACGCTAGAGAAGAGACACAATTTCACCTGGTTAATATTGCCTGCTAACCTGGATTTCTTTTAGCTAAATATGCAGGTTTAGAAATATATACTTCTGTGTATTGATTTTAAGAAAGGCATTGGTGTTTATGGTTAGGTACAGTCGTGAAACGATTGTGCTTTTTTCGCAAATGCGCTTTTGTTAAAACATCCCCCTGCGTTGCATCGATTATATGCGACGCAGGACACGCTAAATAAACTAGTAATATCATCAACCATGTGTAGTTAACTAGTGATTATGATTGATTGATTGTTTTTTATAAGATAAGTTTAATGCTAGCTAGCAACTTACCTTGGCATCTTACTGCATTTGGGTAACAGGCATGCTCCTCGTGGAGTGCAATGAGAGGCAGGTGGTTAGAGCGTTGGACTAGTTAACTGTAAGGTTGCAAGATTGAATCCCGGAGCTGACAAGGTAAAAATCTGTCGTTCTGCCCCTGAACAAAGCAGGTAACCCACTGTTCCTAGGCCATTATTGACAAAATGTGTTCTTAACTGACTTGCCTAGTTAAATAAAGGTGTCCAAAATTGGTGTACAAAAATACCGATTTCCGAGTGTTATGCCATTCCGATTAATCGGTCGACCTCTAATATTTACGCTCAGTGTGTCGTCGGGATCTCTGTTGAAAAGTTTGTTTCTGTTGAAGAGTTTGTCCGCCCTCTCTCTGTCGCGGTTAGAATGGATAGTTCAGAGTGACATTTATTCATGTCGTTATAGATAGATGTTTCGGCGGTTGTCGGTCTTTGCGTTCAATGATACCGAATTCCTAGCTGCAGACTAGTAATTAATATCAAAGACTTATTCTTATTCTGTCGGTATCCATAGTCTAAGAGTTTAACCTGTTAAGACTCTAGGGGCAGTATTTCATTTTTGGATAAAAAGACGTGCCCGTTTTAAGCGCAATATTTTGTCACGAAAAGATGCTCGAATATGCTTGGAATTGATAGTTTTGGAAAGAAGACAGTCTTACGTTTCCAGAAATGCAAAGATTTTCACTGTGAGTCCCTTAGAACAAATGCTTCGGGCAAAACCAAGATGTATGACCGACCAGGAAATGCACAGGATTTCTGAGGCTACGTTTTCCATGATCGCCTTATATGGCTGTGAATGCGACAGGAATGAACGGACTCTTTCTCTTGTTTCCCCAAGGTCTTTGCAGCATTGTGACGTATTTGTAGGCATATCATTGAAAGATTGACCATAAGGGACTACATTTACCAGGTGTCCCGCTTGGTGCCTGCGTGGCAATCGGTGCGCAAAAGTCAGGTCCCGGTATTTTTCCATTCAAATCTCAGAACAAACCAGGCTACAAGGACGGTGCTTTCAATGGAGAGAAATATGACAAACCACCTTCAGGATTGATTCAAACAACGTTTTCCATGTTTCAGTCGATATTATGGAGTTAATTCGGAAAAAAGTTCGACATGTAGGTGACTTTTCGGTTAGTTTCGGTAGCCATATGCATAGTAACAAAAGGGAACGATGTGTCCTACACAAGAATCTTTCAGGAAAAACTGGACATCTGCTATGTAACTGAGAGTCTCCTCATTGAAACATCTGAAGTTCTTCAAAGGTAAATTATTTTATTTGATTCCTTGGCTGGTTTTTGTGAATATGTTGCGTGCTAAATGCTAATGCTAAGCTAGCTATCACCACTCTTACACAAATTAGTGATTTTCTCTGGTTCTAAAGCATATTTTGAAAATCTGAGACGACAGGATTGTTAAGAAAAGGATAAGCTTGAGAACAGGCATATTTATTTCATTTCATTTGCGATTTTTAGAAATCGCTAACGTTGCGTTATGCTAATGAGCTTGAGGCTGTAGTTACGCTACCGCATACGGGTTTGGTCGGACTATGAGGTTAATCACGTGGGATGGTTAAAAGATTCAGCAGTCTGGTCTGCAACCTTTTGTCCTCTCGTAATTTAGAGAAACATGGTCTGTTGAGAAATTCTCACGGTGGGGGTTTTATTCGGGAGAGCAGAAAAAGGCTGTCTCATGACGCCAGGTCATAACTGTGTTCATGGGGGCGTGCCAGTGACTTAAGTTAAACTTTTCACAGAAATACGATTCTCTCACATTACATCATTACATAGCATCCCATAATTTCACAAATAGTTTAATCATTCCTCATTCATCCTGTACAGCAATTAGATGCAAGCCTCATAACTGAGGCTATTATATAAACAGTGTTGGCCGTATTGTCTCCCATGAGTTTCACAAAATTGTACCAAACGGACCAGTTCGTAGCTGGATTCTTCACCGATCTGTTATACCTTCTCCAGACCATAAATGTTGTTCGGACCTCAAGTTTTGTGAGGTGGAAGAAATTCCTTTTTTCTCTCTGTGAAAACTCTCTATACTGTGGCCATGAGGAGATGATCTGCTCCAGGAATTTATGACCTGAGGTCGCAGCAGCCTGAGTGTAGGAGACAGAGAGAGGGGGATGGGGCTTGCTGTACCCAAAGAGGGCAACGTCATGACAGGTGCATTTTCCTGGCATGGTTTAGGTCCACTCAACTCCTTAGAGGGAAAGGTAATCGCCCATAAATACATAGCCATTCTGATTGATCACCTGCAACCTATGGTGAATCATTTATATTCTGATGGGAGTGGTCTCTTCCAACATAATGCCCCCATCCACAGAGTGGTCACTGAATGGTTTGATGAGCATGAAAACGATGTCAACCATATGCCACGGCCGTCTCTGTCACCAGATCTCAACCCAGTTGAACGCTTATGGGAGATTCTGGAGTGGCACCTGAGAGTGTTTTCCTTTACCAACAAAACTATGGAATTTCTCATGGAAAAATGGTGTCGCATCCCTCCAATAGAGTTCCAGACACTTATAGAATCTATGCCAAGGCGCATTGAAGCTGTTCTGGCGGTTTGTGGTGGCCCAACACCCTATTAAGACACTTGTTGCTGTTTCCTTTATTTTGGCAGTTCCTTGTACCATGTTCACCATTTTCGTTATCTCCCTCGTATGGATTACCACAAAGCTCACGAGGCTTGTTAGCACAGGATTTGTTTCTCCATACTCTCCCTACTTAGTGTCTCTCTGCATCAGTGGTAGTCACTAATATTTCTAAGGCAACCACTTTTGTGAAACTACCTCACTGGGTGCGAGTCGCCATACCCATCGGAGAAGGTGAGTTGGGGAGGTTACAAAAGCAAGTTGATTCATACATGATATCACATTCTCTTTTAAAAACTAACAGTGTTAGTTATACACTTAATTGTGGACAGTAGGCCTAATTCATTGAAAGTGGATATTTCATGGAAACATGTTTTTTGAGATGACGATTGGGCTATCAAAGCAATATTTCTCAGGTTCATATTGGCTTCCCTAAGAAGAAGAGGTTTGATTCATTCAGTCAGGCAGATCTAAAAGCAGGAACCTAGTCCGGGATCCAGGCTAACCTTTTTCAACTTGCAAAGCTTATTGTTATAATTGAAAATGTTGTACCTGCAAGAGATGCCATTTGAACTATATTTTAAAAAGTGTTTTCTGTAAGATATTTACTGCCCTGTAAAACATGTAGATTTGTTTTAAGATAGTATTAACATGGACCATCAAGCTCTTCAATTATCTATGTTAGGATACTTTGGGGTATCATTTTTTTTTTTAAGCTGGCCTTTTCGGCATTATCTCAATAAAAGTGATAAAATAACACAAAGCTATATCAAATCAGGTAATGCCAAATTTCTGTCTGAAGGAAGTATGCTTTGAAATTATAAAAATGCGTCAGAAGGTTATTGGAAAGTTTTAGGAAAACATCAGGGATCAGGCAATCTTTGTGTATGATGTCATGTTCTTTAGAAAATCAATTGATTTTCCCCAGTCATTCTGTGTAGATTTGTGACACTCCCTTCTAACAAGCCCTGCACTGCTTGCAAGTGTCATAGATGGAAACGGAAGACATGGACATGAAAGTCTTAAGCTTTCAGCATTGGGGTCATAATAGATAATAGCTCCAAATGTTCAAAGCTAGATACAATTGCAAGATTCTACACTGAAACTGCTCTGTTTGTCCCAGGATGGTTACGCGTATAACCACAGTTCTATGAACTAAGCGATGTGTTCAGCTGACTGAGAGGGAAACAACTTGCACAACACATTCATTAACTGTGTGTGATCTTTCTTAGGAGAGAATAGGAGTGAAGATGATGATGATCCAGGATGGCCCCATGCCCACCGGGGTGGACAAACCCCTGAGAATCACTGGGGATCCCTACAAGGTCCATGTGAGTGAAGAGTGGGTGGGGTGCGGCTTCAGTCGACAGCCACGGTGCACGCATAATTATTTGCAGAAATCCTCACTTTTCAATCCAATACAGACCCTCCTCTACATTCCAGTGAGGCTTTCTGTTGACAATTATTTAGACTTTTTCTGATTTGTGATACAGATAATTTTGCACTTTGAAAAATGCATTAGGTGGTCACTCTTTACTCTTTGAAGATCCCGTTATTCTATCTCAGTCACCTCTGGGATGTACCGTCACGTGAATCCCATTTTCTTCTCCCCTTTACAGCAAGCGCGGGAATTGGTGATAGAGATCATCCGCGACAAATACCAGGGAGACTTGCACAGTGGCCGAAACGACTTTGCGTCAAGATTGGGTGGAAGTACTTTGGATGTAAGAATGCAATGTACAGGACGTCCAGTGAATGTCACAACCAATGACTATGGTGCCGTTTTGAACACACCCTTGATGTTTGAGCTCACATGCTTCAGGCCAATCCCTCCCTTCAGGTGGCTGTACCCAGGTTTGCAGTGGGGATTGTCATCGGCAGGAGTGGTGAGATGATCAAGAAGATCCAGGGAGATTCCGGAGTGAGGATCCAATTCAAACCAGGTGTGTGCGTGTATTTCTTTTAACATATGTCAGATGTGTCATATGAACGAAGGTAGAGTTGGAATTATATTGGGGTATGCCATGTCTCTTATCGTACCATTGACCAATTATATATGTGGAAAGGCGACTTTCTGTGTGGCTGTATCTGCTGTCAGTCACCACTGTTAGCTTAGTGTTGACCCTACTCCCTCCCACCAACAGATGATGGCATCAGCCCAGAGCGCATCGCCCAAGTGATGGGACAACCAGACAGGTGTCAGCACGCTGTCCAACTCATCAACGAGCTCACCCAAACAGCACAGGTACACACACAAAGACAGAACGAATGAATAGCTTGCAAGTAAACACTCAGAGCAAGGAACACATTGCACAGAACACACACATTATGGACAAGTAGAGTGCACACACAAACTCATAACATCAAGCAAACACACATACACACTCGGCACAGAACACAAAACTCATGTGCCAAGCAAGCACACATACCACTTGTGATTCTTATTTCCCAGTCAATTTATTTCCAACCGAGCTGCCTCTTGACCCATGGCTGCGTCCCAATGGCATCCTATTTCCTGCATACTGCTCTGGTCAAAAATAGTGCACTACGTATGGAATAGGATGTCATTTGGGACTTGGCCTATGTTGCTGGAGTCTCCTGGCGTGTATTGCTCAGGTGGCCATTACAAGAGAATTACCATTTAGATATGCAGATACGATCTGCAACTCCTAGTCAAATACAGTTTACAGATATGTCATACCTTTGGTTGACTTTGCAGGCACAGACGATATTAGGGTTGATAAGATATTGCATGGCATGTATTTTAATATATTGTTTGAAATGTCTTATCAGAAGGACATTGTCAATAAATGTTACTCCATGCTTGGGTTAAGCACCCAGGGTATATCTGTACTAGCTGGTAAGTGTCTCGTTGCTGTATGTAAAAAGTTTTAATTTAATGTTGGATCGTTATGCATCGCTGCACTCTATTCTCATTTTATTTATTGTCTGTAATTGTCTTGATTTGTCTATGCTTGATGATTTGTTTTAATGTATGCCACAAACAAAATTTCCCCATGGGGATAATAACGTCATTATCTTACATGTGATTGGAGCAGGAACGTGATGGCTTTGGAAGCTCTGGAGGACCAAGAGGAAGGGGACGAGGCCGCGGGGACTGGGTCATGGGCTCACCAGGGGGACTGCAGGAGGTCACCTACACGATACTTGCAGACAAGTGTGGTCTGGTGATCGGCAAAGGTAAGGCAACTCAGTCCCTCAGTGTGCAAAGCAGTGTAGAACCTCAGAGCCACAAACACAAGTGTACAGTGCATTCGTAAAGTATTCAGACCCCTTGACTTTTTCCACATTTTGTTAAATTACAGCCTTACTCTAAAATTGATTAAATTGTTTTTTTTCTTCATCAATCTACACACAATATCCCATAATGACAATGCAAAAACAGATTTTTTCAAACTAAAATATTACATTTACATAATTATTCAGACCCTTTACTCAGTACTTTGTTGAAGCACCTTTAGCAGAGATTACAGCCTCGAGTCTTCTTGGGTATGACGTTACAAGTTGACACGTGTATTTGGGGAGTTTCTCCCATTCTCTGCCGATCCAAGCTCTGTCAGATTGGATAAGGAGCGTCGCTGCACAGCTATTTTCAGGTCTCCAGAGATTTTAGATCGGGTTCAAGTCTGGGCTTTGGCTGGGCCACTCAGACATTGAGACCTGTCCCGAAGCCACTCCTGCGTTGTCTTAGCTGTGTGCTTAGGGTCGTTGTTCTGTTGGAAGGGGAACCTTAGCCCCAGTCTGAGGTCCTGAGCGCTCTGGAGCAGGTTTTCATCAAGGATCTCTCTGTACTTTTCTCCGTTCACCTTTCCCTCTATCCCGACTAGTCTCCCAGTCCCTGCCGCTGAAAAACATCCCCACAGCATACTGTAATTCTCTCACCACCATGTTTCACCCTAGGGATGGTGCCAAGTTTCTTCCTTTGGCAAATTGAGATGACTAAACTGCTCCGTGTAACCCTAGATTGTAAACAGCCATGGTCAAAACATATTGATGCAGTAGTAGCTAAGATGGGGAGAAGTCTGTCTATAATAAAGCTATGCTCTGCCTTCTTATCAACACTATCCATGGGCCACCAGGCAAGGTCCTACAGGCCACCAGGCAGGGGCCACCAAGGCCCTGCTGCACTTTCTTCTGTGTTGTGCTCGTCTCTCCCAGTGTCCCTAGGCAAAAGGTGTGTCAACCCAATTGTAAAGCAGTCTCTTAAAATTTGGAATCAGTTCCGTTTAGCCTTTAGCCTCCAAGGCTTTTCTCTATCAGGCCCAATCAATCAGAACATTTTATTTCCTCCATGTTTGAATGATGGGGCTTTTGGCATCTGGCACTCACTAGGCCTCTCCTGACTAGCCCAATTATTCTTTGATGATACATTTGCCTCTTTTGCTAAGCTAAAGGAAAAGTTCAACTTGCCCCAATCCCACTTTTTCCGCTATCTCCAGACTAGGAACTTTGTCAGAGCTAACACACCTGAATTTCCCCATAGGCCTGCGAATACAGCTATAGAGAGCATCTTGGAGCTGAACAAGCTTCCTAGGGGCGCAATTTCAGATGTATATGCAATCATTCATGACTTACAGAATCCTTCTTTGGTGCCTTCAAAGACTCGATGGGAAAAGGATTTAGGGGAGGAACTTGGGGAAGACACCTGGGAATCTGTGCTGCACAGGGTGCATTCGTCCTCTTTTAGCACTAGACACAGCCTCATTCAATTCAGGGTGGTTCACCGTATCCACTGGTCTGGGGCCAAACTTGGAAGAATATTCCCTGATTTTGATCCTACCTGTGTCAGATGTAAAATGGAACCAGCCACACTGTTGCATATGTTTTGGGGCTGTCATAAACTGTCAGGTTTCTGGGAATTAATATTTAAATGCGTCTCTGATATATATATGACACTGTTATAGCGTCGTCTCCCCTTTACAGCCCTTTTTGGAGTACTACCCATAGGTACCCCCCTGTCAAGAATCCAGTCGGACACTGTTGCTTATACAACTCTTTTAGCTAGCCGGCTAATTCTACAGAACTGGAAGATGGCAGCTCCCCCATCTTATAAATATTGGGTGAGAGATGTGTTGTGCTCTCTGAAACAAGAAAAAATTTAATTCATGTGGGAACCCCAAACTGTTTAATGAGGCTTGGGCTCCATTCCGGTCTTACTTTAAACAGTCCATCCTCTGATGGCATTCCTATTAAAACCAAAATAAGTCTGTATTTGAGGAGGGGGGGGGGGGGGTCATTAAGGTTGATGTGCTTATTGATTGTGACCTGCGGATGGATGCCTTTTTCACCTTGCCCAGGCAGGGACTAAGATGTGAGCTTGTTTTTCCCAGTTATTTTTTATTTTTACATTTTGTTCACACCTATATAAACTGATTCTTCTTCTTTTTTTCTCTTTTTTTTAAGCAATGTAAACTTTTTATTTTTGGTCCAATGGATGGTCGGTCTGTGGCCATGACTGTCTGTGAGTGGTTGCATTTCTCCACCCCTATCCCTTGACTGTTTACAGGAACAATGGTGAGGTGTTTGCTCTGTCCCTGTACTATAGATTGCCCTTTAACCTTTGTAGCCTTCTGCCTGGTGTGTTTAACTTGTCTGAAGTATGGTATCTTTAACCTGTAGTGACACCCCATCCCGTGAACGGGACCGTTGTCATCATCTGACACTAATTAGCATAACGCAACGGACATAAATCTTCCTAGAAAATCTTCCTATTCATGAAAATCACAAGTGAAATATATTGGAACACAGCTTAGCCTTTTGTTAATCACCCTGTCATCTCAGATTTTGAAATTATGCTTTACAGCCAAAGCAAGACAAGCGTTTGTGTAAGTTTATCGATAGCCTAGCATAGCATTATGTCCAGCTAGCAGCAGGAAGCTTGGTCACGAAAATCAGAAAAGCAATCAAATTAACCATTTACCTTTGATGATCTTCGGATGTTTTCACTGACGAGACTCCCAGTTAGACAGCAAATGTTCCTTTTGTTCCATAAAGATGATTTTTATACCCAAAATACCTCCTTTTGTTGGTCACCTTTGTGTTGAGAAATCCACCGGAAATAACGGTCACGACAACGCCGGGAAAAAATAATAATAATAATAATAATTATATCCATAATATCGACAGAAACATGGCAAACGTTTTTTATAATCAATCCTCAATGTGTTTTTCAAATATCTATTCGATAATATATCAACCGGGACAATTGGCTTTTCAGTAGCAGCGAGAGGAAAAATGACTACCTCTGTCTTTTACGCAATAATCACTCTGAGAGCCCTCAGCTGGCCACTTACGCAATGTAGTCGTTTACGCTCATTCTTCAACATAAAGGCGTGAAACTACGTCAAAATGCTGTAGACACCTTAGGGAATACATAGAAAAAGGAATCTGGTTGATATCCCTTTCAATGGCCAATCAGGAAGCATAGGAACACAACGGTTTCAAAATAAGAGTCACTTCCTGATTGGATTTTTCTCAGGCTTTCGCCTGCAATATCAGTTCTGTTTTACTCGCAGACAATATTTTTACAGTTTTGGAAACTTTAGAGTGTTTTCTATCCTAAGCTGTCAATTATATGCATATTCTAGCATCTGGTCCTGAGAAATAGCCCGTTTGCTTTGGAAAAATAACGTTTAACCGTTTTCACTATTGTCCAAAACGTCTTTCAAGCTGTCAGACATTCCCTTGGCAGCAAGAGCCTCTCGGTGAATGCTGCAGTGTACCCAAGTGGCGTCGGGAGCAACTCCCTCTATGTCCTCATGCTCAGAAATATACTCAGGAATAGAGAATAGGTCAGGGAAATCATTCATATTCCAAATCATAAGTAACAACCCGACTATTTATCCAACCAATATTTAGAATAGCATTCCTCAGTGATTCAAATTTGTCTTATCACTCAAAGTAAAAACCTCAATTTAACACACATCAATATTAGCAGATTTACTTACATTCAGTATAATTATCCCATAATTCTACTATTAACTTTGTTAATCATGGTTATAATACAGATCAGTATCTCAATGCATTCTTAATCTAAATTACTACAATTTACATGGTGTAGACCTCTTCAATCAACCTGATACCACAAAAGTATAAACAATTTAATGGCACAGTTGACCAACCTCCCCCTCTCAGGCACTGCATCTTCTGGCGTCTCTTTCGTTTTTCTTCAGATAGCTTTACAGTTCAGAGTGGATGGCCCATGATAATGTCCCAATTTCAATGTCTCATCTTTACCACTCATGTCTTGTCCATTCGCCAACCAATATACCAGCATCATAAGAAAATGTTAGAACAGATCTTTCTCCATGATCACTCCAAGTGGACTCATGAAAGAAAAGCAGTTGATAGCTTAGATCTGATACTGTACACCAATTTCTGGCTTGGTTCTTTTCTCTCGGTAGAAGTGATTCGGAAAGCCTTCTTCAATGCCTTTGTCACTCTTCTTTAGCCAGTTAGAGGGGGTTTTGAGGTACACACACCAATTATCTCTTCCATGCATTAAGATACCGTCTGATGTCACGTTTCATGATAACCCCAAAAGAACAGATCAGAACAACAGTTTAGTTCAGTTCATTAACTACATGATAAATTATTACTTTTACCAATTATTCTTAATACACATATCTAAACATATTTCACAGAGAATATCAAAACATTCTATTGAAACTATTCTTTCAAATTGGTTTATACTCCCCATCTCACTGTCAACTCCATCGTAGAGCCAAGGATCAAGAAGTTAGACCTATACCTCTCGGGAATAGAACAAAACAAACACAACAATACACTCAATACAATACACTCCTTCACATATCACTTAAGGTGTATAACTTCAATTCAAACCCTCAAAAAACCGAATCCTCCCCCATGTTTTACACATATCTCTCCGTATAAGAGTAATGTAAAACAAAAACTGAAAAAATATAAAACAAAATTTCAACTAACCTAATCAAATTAAAATCACTAAACTGAAAAAAACTCCACAAAGAAAAATGATTTAACCCCTATGGTCATAGGAAAATAGACTTAAAGCAGCATACCCTTAGTTAAAAGCAATGCCCTCTCCCTCTTCACAGTGGTCCAAATTACACATATGTCTAAAAAAACATATTTACCAATTACACAAATTATCTTGAAAGCAGTAGTACAAATGACCATAAATTCATTACCCAAATGGCTTTCCAATGCGGGTGATCAAGCCACAACGGAAAGTCATATCAGAAGATCATACAAAACCCTTCAAAGCAGTGTTTCACTATATTAAACAAATTGCAAACAATAGTCAAATAATTCCTACATGTTGTATTTCCATGTTCCCAGAACATTCCTTCATCAAAAGAATTAGCGTGTGTAATGAAAACTCAGAAAATAAAATCCCATGTGGTGAGTGCCCCTTTAAAATACCTTTGCACTAAAACAAAAACTTCCAGGCCCTTTTCAATGTGGTAGTTTATGGCCTCAATCAAACTCACTCTACCCAAGAGTATAGTCCCTGGAAACATTCCAAAGAGAGACCGTGAAATACCCATTTTCCTGGAGAAAACACAAAACACTTAGTTAGTATTCATTACACTACATCAATTCAGAAACTCAAACCTGAACTATAAACCAAACCTAATGATAATTCCACTGTACCTCAAATCATTAATCATAAGTTTTAATCAACATCAATGTATATGTATGATACAATGTTTAATTAAGTTAAATCAACTCCTAAAACAAACCATAAGCAAATTAAAAAGGAACTCAAATAACCAAATTCAACCTAGCTAATTTCCCAAAACATATGAAATTGTTTTGACTATTGCGGTAACACTATAATTAAAATCTATGATACTCCCCCACTTAATATACTAGTTTACTAGTTTGGCCCAAGCTTGCTTTTCAACATTCATACCCATTCAGTCTTCTGCCAACAGTCTCTATAACTACTCAACCAGCAATCACCTTTAATGACCTGACATTGTTCCACATAATGGAAAACATACTATAATGTTAGACTACATGAACTTTCCTGCTCAAATTAACTGGTGTTACTTAAACAATCAAACCAAGAATCAATAACCATCAGAATCCATTCTCACAATGTTTTACAATTTAAACTTTCAGATCTCCCTTTCTTACAGCCAAATAAAGCCCAATCAAAATTTTACTGCCAGAAATACAGAAAAAGGTGTACCTGAACAACGGTCAAAACAATTAGAGTAAGGTTATTGTATATTCAAACTAATAACGCGAATGTACGTTATTCTACAACAATCTACCTGCCTCCAGCAACTTACCCTGACAATTAGTAGCCAACATAGCAACTAACTCTCTTCCATACTTTCAGCTCAACTTAACCTATTCCTTTTTTCCCATTGGGCAAAAATATATAACCCCTCTCATTTCAACGTTTTTCCTTACCTCTATGTAAGATTTAAAATCCAATTTTATAACTTCATCTTCGCTCCTCACACTTATGAAATGTATCCTATTTCTTTAAAAATAACACACGCAGCGCCAAAATTATAACATGCGTCAGTTAATCTATAAGAATGAAAATCATTTCGGTAATCACTTTCTATCGCCATCTCTCCGCTATTATTCAGAATTTCTTTAACTTAGGTAACTGTCTTCTATTGATACAGTAATTTAAATACGACTCAATTCTCAATAGATTATTCCAGCAGATAATTTAGTGAACAGGCATCGTCTTGCATCAAAATTCGCTTTGTTATTATTTTAAATTGAATTAGTCTATCAATTTAACCTAAACAATCTATTTATTTCAATTGATCCCTTCTATCAATTTGAACCAAACAAGCTATTAAAACGTTCAGTTTATATCTTATACAAACACTAGCGACCATAACTTTCCAGGCAAAACATACAAATAGATTATTTACAATCAAAAACTCAGAATTCAGTTAGCGCGCATTGACTGGGAAAGGAACCCCTGCCTCCCGCGTGGCAGGCGAGAATTCTACCATTGAACCACCATTGCTATGCAAAAAACGGAGATTCTCCACAAATAAACCCACTTTACAAGTCAGATCAAGACACGTTGACAGCATTGTCTATAAATTATCGTTCAGCTTTGTCTCCTAAACTATGTTCTCATCTCGCTCTCAGGACCATAAAACAAATCCTCATGAACAGGCAAATATCAAATACACCCCTCCTGGACAAGATCAGAGACACAGTGACTGGCACACAGACATTGTGGAGCCAAGAGATAATTGATTTAAAAGATATGTTTACATATGAAGACAAGCTTGACCCCTCCCCTCTCTGCGGCCCAAGTAACTTACCCCATGACAGAGAACAGATAACTGCAACCGGCCAACAGTATTATACAAAAATAGACATTCTGATGAGAAGTAACTCACAAGCATATAATGAAAATAAAACATCTTATCTATGTTACCCAAGTAATTCTGATTATTCCCCAACAAGCGTAACGGTTCATGTGATTGGATGCTAATTATTTGACTAGGCTACATGTATTTGACATAGTTGTTATTTCTCTGAACACTATATTGTTGAAGTTTATTTTGGGCAGTGAAACAAGGCTGCTCAGGCGAGGGGGAAAAAAATTACTCACCCAAATGTATAGCCCTATTGGAAAATATAAATGTACTGTTTGAAAATGTGAATCACATTTCTATTTGTCGTACCCCCAACAGCATTGCGTGTACCCCAGTTTGGGAATACCTGCCATAGAGGTAGGAAACCGCTCAGGGATTTCACCATGAGTCCAATAGTGACTTTAAAACAGCTACAGAGTTTAATGGCTGTGATAGGAGAAATCTGAGGATGGATCAACAACATTGTAGTTATTCCACAATATTAACCTAAGTTACAGATTTGAAAAGGAGGCCTGTACAGAATAAAAAATATTCCAAAACATGCATCATGTTTGCGATAAGGCACTAAAGTAAAAATGTAGCAAAGAAATTAACTTTGTCCTGAATACAAATGCTATATTTGGGGCAAATTCAACACATCACTGAGTACCACTCTTCATATTTCGCAGCATGGTGGTGGCTGCATCTTGTTATGGGTAATCTTGTCATTGGCAAGGACTGGGAGTTGTTTTGGGATAAAAAATAAATGGAATAGAGTTAAGCAAAGGCAATATTCTAGAGGAAACCTGGTTGTCTGCTTTCCACCAGACACTGGGAGATGAATTCACCTTTCAGCAGGACAATAACCTAAAACACATGGCCAAATATACACTGGCGTTACAAGGTGACATTGAATGTTCCTGAGTGGCCTAGTTAAACTTTTGACTTAAATCTGCTCGAATCTGTGCAAGACATGAAATTGTCTGTCTAGCATTGATCAACAACCAATTGACAGCATGAAGAATAAAAATAAATGTGCAAATATTGCACAAACAGGTGCTCTTAGAGACCCAGAAAGACTGGAATCGTTTCCACAGGTGATTTTGACATGTTTTGACTAGGGTGAGAATACTTATGTAAATGAGATATTTCTGTATTTTATTTTCAATGATTTTGCTACATTTTCAAAATACTTGTTTTTACTTTGTCATTATGGGGTATTGTGTATAGATGGGAGAGGAAAAAAATGTATTTAATCAATTTTGAATTCAGGCTGTAACACAGGAAAATGTGGACTAAGTCAAGAATACTCTTTGAAGGCACTGTATGACTCACTAGGGTGTGATTGATCTCAAAATGATAAAACCATTATCATTCAACGTATTGAATGCCCTATTCTCCACCTCCTTATTTAGAACGCTTTTGTTCATAATATCAAATGGCATCGGGATCTGTTAGCTTACTTCCTTCCGGCGCCGACAGAGATGGCCGCCTCGCTTCGCGTTCCTAGGAAACTATGCAGTTTTTTGTTTTTTTTTACGTGTTATTTCTTACATTAGTACCCCAGGTCATCTTAGGTTTCATTACATACAGTCGAGAAGAACTACTGAATATAAGATCAGCGTCAACTCACCATCAGTACGACCAAGAATATGTTTTTTCGCGACGCGGATCCTGTGTTCTGCCTTTCAAGCAGGACAACGGAATGGATCCCATGCAGCGACCCAAAAAAACGACTCCGAAAAAGAGGGAAACGAGGCGGTCTTCTGGTCAGACTCCGGAGACAGGCACACCGTGCACCACTCACTAGCATTCTTCTTGCCAATGTCCAGTCTCTTGACAACAAGGTTGATGAAATCCGAGCAAGGGTAGCATTCCAGAGGGACATCAGAGACTAACGTTCTTTGCTTCACGGAAACATGGCTCACTGGAGAGACGCTATCCGAGGCGGTGCAGCCAACGGGTTTGTCCACGCATCGCGCTGACAGAAACAAACATCTTTCTGGTAAGAAGAGGGGCGGGGGCGTATGCCTTATGGCTAACGAGACATGGTGTGATGAAAGAAACATACAGGAACTCAAATCCTTCTGTTCACCTGATTTTAGAATTCCTCACAATCAAATGTAGACCGCATTATCTACCAATTTGTAAGTCGCTCTGGATAAGAGCGTCTGCTAAATGACTTAAATGTTAAATGTAAATGTAAGAGAATTCTCTTCGATTATAATCACAGCCGTATATATCCCCCCCCAAGCAGACACATCGATGGCTCTGAACAAACTTTATTTAACTCTTTGCAAACTGGAAACCATTTATCCGGAGGCTGCATTCATTGTAGCTGGGGATTTTAACAAGGCTAATCTGAAAACAAGACTCCCTAAATTTTATCAGCATATCGATTGCGCAACCAGGGGTGGAAAAACCTTGGATCATTGTTACTCTAACTTCCGCGACGCATATAAGGCCCTGCCCGCCCCCCTTTCGGAAAAGCTGACCACGACTCCATTTTGTTGATCCCTGCCTACAGACAGAAACTAAAACAAGAGGCTCCCACGCTGAGGTCTGTCCAACGCTGGTCCGACCAAGCTGACTCCACACTCCAAGACTGCTTCCATCACGTGGACTGGGATATGTTTCGTATTGCGTCAGATAACAATATTGACGAATACGCTGATTCGGTGTGCGAGTTCATTAGAACGTGCGTTGAAGATGTCGTTCCCATAGCAACGATTAAAACATTCCCTAACCAGAAACCGTGGATTGATGGCAGCATTCGCGTGAAACTGAAAGCGCGAACCACTGCTTTTAATCAGGGCAAGGTGTCTGGTAACATGACCGAATACAAACAGTGCAGCTATTCCCTCCGCAAGGCTATCAAACAAGCTAAGCGTCAGTACAGAGACAAAGTAGAATCTCAATTCAACGGCTCAGACACAAGAGGCATGTGGCAGGGTCTACAGTCAATCACGGACTACAAGAAGAAATCCAGCCCAGTCACGGACCAGGATGTCTTGCTCCCAGGCAGACTAAATAACTTTTTTGCCCGCTTTGAGGACAATACAGTGCCACTGACACGGCCTGCAACGAAAACATGCGGTCTCTCCTTCACTGCAGCCGAGGTGAGTAAGACATTTAAACGTGTTAACCCTCGCAAGGCTGCAGGCCCAGACGGCATCCCCAGCCGCGCCCTCAGAGCATGCGCAGACCAGCTGGCCGGTGTGTTTACGGACATATTCAATCAATCCCTATACCAGTCTGCTGTTCCCACATGCTTCAAGAGGGCCACCATTGTTCCTGTTCCCAAGAAAGCTAAGGTAACTGAGCTAAACGACTACCGCCCGTAGCACTCACTTCCGTCATCATGAAGTGCTTTGAGAGACTAGTCAAAGACCATATCACCTCCACCCTACCTGACACCCTAGACCCACTCCAATTTGCTTACCGCCCAAATAGGTCCACAGACGATGCAATCTCAACCACACTGCACACTGCCCTAACCCATCTGGACAAGAGGAATACCTATGTGAGAATGCTGTTCATCGACTACAGCTCGGCATTCAACACCATAGTACCCTCCAAGCTCGTCATCAAGCTCGAGACCCTGGGTCTCGACCCCGCCCTGTGCAACTGGGTACTGGACTTCCTGACGGGCCGCCCCCAGCTGGTGAGGGTAGGCAACAACATCTCCTCCCCGCTGATCCTCAACACTGGGGCCCCACAAGGGTGCGTTCTGAGCCCTCTCCTGTACTCCCTGTTCACCCACGACTGCGTGGCCACGCACGCCTCCAACTCAATCATCAAGTTTGCGGACGACACAACAGTGGTAGGCTTGATTACCAACAACGACGAGACGGCCTACAGGGAGGAGGTGAGGGCCCTCGGAGTGTGGTGTCAGGAAAATAACCTCACACTCAACGTCAACAAAACTAAGGAGATGATTGTGGACTTCAGGAAACAGCAGAGGGAACACCCCCCTATCCACATCGATGGAACAGTAGTGGAGAGGGTAGCTTTTAAGTTTTAAGTTCCTCGGCATACACATCACAAACAAACTGAATTGGTCCACTCACACAGACAGCATCGTGAAGAAGGCGCAGCAGCGCCTCTTCAACCTCAGGAGGCTGAAGAAATTTGGCTTGTCACCAAAAGCACTCACAAACTTCTACAGATGCACAATCGAGAGCATCCTGGCGGGCTGTATCACCGCCTGGTACGGCAACTGCTCCGCCCTCAACCGTAAGGCTCTCCAGAGGGTAGTGAGGTCTGCACAACGCATCACCGGGGGCAAACTACCTGCCCTCCAGGACACCTACACCAGCCGATGTTACAGGAAGGCCATAAAGATCATCAAGGACATCAACCACCCGAGCCACTGCCTGTTCACCCCGCTATCATCCAGAAGGCGAGGTCAGTACAGGTGCATCAAAGCTGGGACCGAGAGACTGAAAAACAGCTTCTATCTCAAGGCCATCAGACTGTTAAACAGCCACCACTAACATTGAGTGGCTGCTGCCAACACACTGACACTGACTCAACTCCAGCCACTTTAATAATGGGAATTGATGGGAAATTATGTAAATATATCACTAGCCACTTTAAACAATGCTACCTTATATAATGTTACTTACCCTACATTATTCATCTCATATGCATACGTATATACTGTACTCTATATCATCGACTGCATCCTTATGTAATACATGTATCACTAGCCACTTTAACTATGCCACTTTGTTTACATACTCATCTCATATGTATATACCGTACTCGATACCATCTACTGTATCTTGCCTATGCTGCTCTGTACCATCACTCATTCATATATCCTTATGTACATATTCTTTATCCCCTTACACTGTGTATAAGACAGTAGTTTTGGAATTGTTAGTTAGATTACTTGTTGGTTATTACTGCATTGTCGGAACTAGAAGCACAAGCATTTCGCGTGGAGCCCCAGATCGAAGGAGATTATCAGTGGTCTTGTATGTCTTCCATTTCCTATTAATTGCTCCTACAGTTGATTTCTTCAAACCAAGCTGCTTACCTATTGCAGATTCAGTCTTCCCAGCCTGGTGCAGGTCTACAATTTTGTTTCTGGTGTCCTTTGACAGCTCTTTGGTCTTGGCCATAGTGGAGTTTGGAGTGTGACTGTTTGAGGTTGTGGACAGGTGTCTTTTATACTGATAACAAGTTCAAACAGGTGCCATTAATACAGGTAACGAGTGGAGGACAGAGGCGCCTCTTAAAGAAGAAGTTACAGGTCTGTGAGAGCCTGAAATCTTGCTTGTTTGTAGGTGACCAAATACTTATTTTCCACCATAATTTGCAAATTAATTCATTAAAAATCCTACAATGTGATTTCCCGGATTTTTTTTCTCATTTTGTCTGTCATAGTTGAAGTGTACCTATGATGAAAATTACAGGCCTCTCATCTTTTTCAGTGGGAGAACTTGCACAATTGGTGGCTGAATAAATACTTTTTTGCCCCACTGTATATATATATATATATATATATATATTTTTTTTTTTTTTAAATAAAAATAAATCATGTTTAAGTGATCAACTCCAAACCAACGTTGAGATGTTCAGACGATCCCAACTTTGATTGCTTTTCAAGATATGTTTTTATAGTATGTATACTTTGTTGACTATAACGATTTTAGATTTGCATGAATTCACTTGGGTTTAAATGAGAACCTTAGGAATACAGGGGTAGCTATTAAAAATAGACTTGTTATTTGGCCAATTAAGCTACAAGACTGACTTTAAAACATTCAGGCTATCCCAACTTAACATTCTTTAAAATCTTTAACTGCACATTTGCATGAAATAACTCAACAACAGTAACCATTGAGACAACAAATCAACTTGCACATGTTTGGGCTATCCTAACTTCTGATTCTTAAAAACTTCTATCAGCAATAACTATATATATTTGCATAAATAAGCGTGAATTAACTCACTAACAGTAACTCTTGAACCGTTCAAGCTAGCGACACCAAATCATATATTCAGGCTATCCTAACTTTGATCAACTTTCACTATATTAAAAACAAAAAACTACCATTTAAATGAGAATAGGCATTAGTGTGAAGCCTAAAAGAGAAAGGAAATTCACATGAGCACCACAGTGCCAATTCCACCCATGCTCTACCAAGTTTTTCCCAGCACACAGCTTTGAGCTACTACAGTAACTATGCTCGTATTCTACTTCAAACTATGTGTAGGCAGGTTGCGTAGGATTTAAACCTTCTCTTAAAAGCTTAATTCATACTCTTAGAGGAGGTGCTTCCACAATAATGTGATTTGTACCACATGCAAGGTAAATGATTGGATTCTTCACACACCACAGTAACACATTATCCCATTACTCTACCTTGTCATGCTTCTTTTTTTATATATATACTGAAATAAAAGATTCCAGAAATGTTCCATACTCACAAAAAGCTTATTTCTCTAAAATGTTGTGCACAAATTAGTTTACATTCATGTTAGTGATTTTTTTTGTGTCGGGGACAGCCCTAATTCAGAGACATCAGTATCAAGCCCGTCTGTCAATTTGGACTTCATCACATCATCTTGCAAGTCTTTGTGTGCTGGCTCCATACATGTTTTTGTGAACACATACACAATTACGGTTCTATTACCAATAGCAGTTAGGGATAGGTGATATCTGACACAAACATATACTATGTTGAAGTTTGAACAGGTCAGACTAAACATACCAAATGATTTTCTCCCCATCAGCGACCATTGGAGAGCAGGCAAGAGGTGAGGCTGGAGGTGAGGTCTTTTCCAGAGCCCCATTGATGGGCATTGCAGCGTAGATCAGCTCCTGGCCCCTCATCAAAAATACTGGTCGGTCACACACTGATGAGGGCCCCCTTGCTGGTCTTCTCTATGCTGCATGTTCGGCTACAAGCTGGACGTCTCTCAAACAGCTGCAGCAGGCAACCTTATGAGGTGGTGTTGACTGGGAGGGCCTGTGACAGGGTGATATAATAGATAGCAAAGTGGTATTTTGTTCTAAAGAAGGACAAAGCTTTTTGCTAATGTACTTCACAACCAAAATGGCTCTACTAGTTGTATCTGCTTGCCTGTGAAATTAGCCTACTTGTTTATAAAGCTGTGTGGGTTTTTAATACAACTTTTCAGATATACTGTACATAACCACATACATGACCAGCAGTCTATGGTCTAGTTACCTGTATACTCACCACCATTGCGAACTCCAACCACGTATTCTGCATGATAGGGTCCTTCGGCAGGGCATGCAAACCATAGTTGGTCAGTACGTATAGGGTTTTTGTCTCAAACGGCCATGATAGTTTGAATACGTTGGGGGCGATGAAACAACAGGGGAAGCTGAGCGGAGCTAAGACGCTAATATTTATGTAAACTCTACACAGTTGTGTTCTGTGAGTGTCACGAAGTAGGCTGATACCCCATTTCTTGGGTGCACAAATCCATAAGTTAGGCTGTACTTTAAGTATTTTACATCCACAGTGCGATTTCAACTGATTTTTGTCTTTTGTTGAATTTATATAACATACCAACCTGGTTCAGCATTATCTAGTCCAAATATGGCATGATTCCACTATTTGTATCAGTTTGAGTCATTTTCACTGAGGGACATTTATTTTAAAGGCAAACCACAAATTACACTATGAAATTTCACATATGAAATTGTGTCATTCCGAACTTTATCCGCAACGTTATAATCCATCTTGTGTGACTCGGACATTTCTCCTACCTGCTGTGCTGCGCGGGCTGTGTCCGTGTACTACACACTCGGGCCAACACAGCTCTGTGGGGGAAACGGCGCAACTCAACCAAAACGGATTATAACGTTGTAGAGTCCCCTCTCTCCCTTTCTGTCTCTCACTTTCTCCCCCTGCACTCATGTGTGTGTTATATATATATATATATATGGCTTTTAAAAGTGCTATTCTCACCTACGTAAAGTGCTTAATGAGGGGAATAATACATATGAAGAAATGTGATATTAATTGTTTGAGTTTCATTATAACAGCCCTCAATCATCTGGAAGATTGCCCCAGTCCTTCTAATGAGATCCGTTTTCCGGGCAATGGGCTCAAATGAGTGAATGACTGTTTCGAATTAGCTTATTTGCTATTCATGCTCACTCTATTGCCTGCTATGTAAAAGTCATTGACCATTTAGCGATTGGCTCGCCGCGAGTGTGCGAGCCGCGGCGGGGGTATTTGTGTTTAGGGTGGGTCGGTTGAAGGGGAGGGCTTCACCTATAATAAAGAACTGAGCAATAGAAATGTCAAGTGCCTTCTGTGCAGAGGTGAATGGGACAAATAAACCTGGTTGCAGAGGGCCCCATCTTGGCATTACCATAAGAAATGGCCAATATGGATGGAAGGCAGCCGTTCTGTGCCCTGTCACGACGCCCTTTTCGGCACAGTGATTGATGTCTTTACGATGCCACATGCAGCCAGTGCCTCTGCTCACCCCTCTGTCAGACCTACATCCCCCACAAACCCCTGAATTCCACCACAACCCTAGTGTTTGGAGGGAAAAGGGGGAGGCTTGCAAGCCAAAGACACCTTCCCAACCGTGAAGCACTGGGGTGGCAGCATCATGTTGTGGGGGTGCTTTGCTGGGGGACTGGTGCACTTCACAAAATAGATGGCATCATGAAGGAGGAAAATTGTGGATATATTGAAGCAACATCTCAAGACATCACTCAGGAAGTTAAAACTTGGTTGCAAATGGGTCTTCCAAATGGACAATGACCCCAAGCATACTTCCAAAGGACAACAGAGTCAAGGTATTGGAGTGGCCATCACAAAGCCCTGACCTCAATCCCATAGAGAATTTGTGGTTAGAACTGAAAAACATTTTGCAAGCAAGGAGGCCTACAAACCTGACTCAGTTAAACCAGCTCTGTCAGGAGGAATGGGCCAAAATTCACCCAATTTATTGTGGGAAGCTTGTGGAAGGCTACCTGACATCTTTGACCCAAGTTAAACAATTTAAAGGCAATGCTACCAAATACTAATTGAGTGCACGTAAACTTCTGATCCACTTTGAATGTGATGAAAGACATAAAAGCTGAAATAAATAATTCTCTCTACTATTATTCTGACATTTCACAATATTAAAATAAAGTGGTGATCCTAACACATTTTTTTACCAGGATTAAATGTCAGGAATTGTGAAAAACTGAGTTTAAATGTATTTGGCTAAGGTGTATATAAACGTCCGACTTCAACTGTGTATATATATATTCAATTGCCACCTTGTAATTACTTCCTAAGTCAATAATAAGAAAAGATTATTGACTTGGGAAGTACTTACAATGTGGCAATTGAATTCACTTGTTAAGTCATAAGAGTTCTGCCTTCCGCTACTTGTGCTACTGAATGCTAGCAGCGGGTATCTGAAATGGTAGGAAATGGATTCAAGTGTTTTGTACAACAATATTGATAGGAGACAAACATGATCAGGACGTACCTACACTGTTTACTAAATTCTTCAGAAATGCTAGTTTATCCAACAACTTGATTGACTTTCAAAATGCATTTGTACAACACTGGCTCTAAACCATTCAGAAATTCATTTCCAACCTATATGGATATGTGAAATTCCTCTGCACAGATTAAAGCTAAATTTTAATACACCCGCGTCGGAACAACAGGTGCGGTTAACACCCGTGGCACACGCAATCATACAGGTCAGACGAAAAGATTGTGGGTTTGACTGCTACAAACTCTTATTCACGTATAAGAGAGAGTACTTAGTGGTCCTGCGTCTCCCTCATTTAAATTAATCTTAAATCCAAATCCCCCTCTCTTTCTCTGGCAACCTGAACCAGCAGCTTCATTGATAGGGCCTTATTATCTCCACTAACCATGGCCCACTCCTTGGCACTGAATAGTCAGTGCCTTTATTCCTCTCTCCTTCTGACTGGAGACCTCATAATGGCTTCATTAATGCAGAAGTTTCATTTGGTTGACAATGGGTTAATGGCCCGGGGTAGTCTATTGGCAGCGGGAGGAGGACTCTTTTCTCTGGCTTTTTCAGCCCGGGTTCAAGCGGGGTTGACAACGTGTCACCAAAATGTGAACAAACATGTAATTGATGTTCGGACATCAGCGGCCCCTACTTGAGAAGCCAGCCTGCTCTTTTGAGTCGAGGCGGAAGAACGGGTGGCCGTCCGGGGGTCTTTGAGAGGACTTGGCACAGGGGGGAACCAATTTCTGAATGCCTGCCCTGCTCGCTTCAAAAGAGCCACAGACTGCAAAATTCAACAACAAAAAAAGGGATACGGTTTAATAAAATAAAAAAATCCTTCCCCAGCCGTAATGATTCTGTTTGGCCTGACGTGTAATTGCTCCCCACATACAGAAGTCGAGTTGCAGACAGTACATAGACTGGTGGCACTCATCAGGTGGCACTCACCCTTAATGTCGGGTCGGTGGGAAGTGCAATCTATTTTTGTTGTAAATTTTCACGGATGTAAAGGAAAATTGAGATGTGAAGAGGTGTATACTTTTTTGCTTCCTTTTTTTAGTTAATTAGCGTACAACATTCCCTTACACTTCAAATACGACTCCAGACCTCTCGGCCATTGAGTCATAATATTAGAAATGCACCTTTTTATATGCAGTGTGTATGAATGCAGGTGAAGTACTAGTTGATCATATTATCATCAAAAGATTTAAAGGGATATCCGATATCGTTTTGCGCCACTAATGACTAAATAATTCCAGATTGCTATTTGTGTACTTATTTGTGATGATAATATAGTTGCTCATTGAAAATACTGTTATGGTGAAAAACATAATTCGTCGTTTAAAAATAATTTTGTGAAACTGCATGGTTTTGATTTCAAATGGAGAATATTCTTGCGCATCACGATATCTTAACCATATATCATCGAGGTCAAATATTGCCAATTCCCAACATTATCATATAGCGGCCCAACACTATTGCATCCAAAACATCAAGGGCGTTGACAAAGTATGTGTTATTCCCATCCGTCAGTGGCCTCATGTGGTGTGATGTGTGTTGTTTGTCTAGGCGGAGATACCATCAAGAGCATCAACCAGCAGTCTGGAGCCCACGTGGAGCTGCAGAGGAACCCCCCTCCCAACACCGACCCCAATGTTCGCGTCTTCTCCATCAGAGGCACCCCGCAACAGATGGAGGTAGCATGCCAGCTCATTGACGACAAGATCGGAGTAAGTTCCCCCAAGTCAAGTGCCTTTAAGTCCAAAGACTAAGTCTCGATAAGTCAACATGACTACCTATTTTTTGTCTGACGACAAACTGTATAGCCTGACGACTTAAACTGAATTCTTCCGCTGCTCTGTGTTCGCTACATACTTCAGTCTGAGATGGCCGTCTTTTAAGTCGTTTGTGGAGACATCTAAATGAGGGGTGTTGTACAAAACAAAGTCACCAGCGATTGGATAGTCTCTAACAATTCCGATTATCAAAGCCAATGGTGAATTTTCACAATGCCGCTTTACCCACGTATGTTCTTACTCTGGCCCAACCCATCGGTTTCTTGGAGCAATCATTGTGGAAGTACTTAGATCCAGACTCATTGCGGAGAAGAAACTAACGTTCGTGGGCGTGGCGTAGCGTTTGGATGGAGCAACGAGTTTAGGTAGCTGAAATTGGATTTTTATTTTCGTAATGAGGCTTGCTTCCCACTTATGGCTAGAAAGAAGCTTGTTCAGGCCACTTTTCTCTCTGTAATTGATTATGGTGACTTGTTGTATATGCATGCAACCACCTCCTTTCTACAGAGACTGGACTCTGTTTATCATGCATGCTTGCGCTTTATTACAAATGCCAAGACACTCACCCACCATTGCACATTGTACCAAATGGTAGGTTGGACGTCCCTTTATATGCGCAGAAAGATACATTTGTATGTGTTCATCTACAAAGCCCTTTTGGGTAAATTCCCTCTTTACCTCTGTAGTCTGGTCTCCTTCACCACCAGCAGTTACCATACCCGGTCTGCTAGGTGGTTGCTACTTAAAGTCCCCAGGACCTTCACAGTATTAAGCATGACTGCCTTCTCTTCTTGTGCACAAGATGCATGGAATAGTCTACAATCCATGCTTCATCTAGATTTGTTAGTGCCACTGAATTAATTTAAAATATTGATGGAGACTCTGTTACAGAGGAGTGCAAATGCTGTTTTTAGGCTGGATCATGTTGTTTGTTTTAATTATGTAATGTATTGATTGTTGCTGCCTTCTTGGCCAGGTCTCCCATGAAAAAGAGTCTCAATGGTATTTTCCTGGTTAAATAAAAAATAAAAGCTAGGCAAGGCTACCTAGGCAAATTGCTTGCAATTTCTATGTTTCATTATTAGCTGTTAGTCGACTAAATAAATACCACCATGATTTAAATTAATTAAACTGTTGTTATTTACTCTAGTTAACCATGTTGAATGTCTCATGTTTTTTCCAGGGCTCAGGAATAGTGAGCAATGGTAGTTTTGGGTTGAGCCCTTACACTCAAAGCCCTGCAACTCATCAAAAGTAAGTCACAGTTTCTGTTTCATCCCTGTCATTTTTTTGTCTACTATATGCATTTTCTTTGTGTTGCTGTCGTTCTGCCTGCTTTCTGTCTTGATCAGTTGTGGCAGTGGAGCCCAGACTTTAATGACAGGGGGATGGGGGACGGCTTATCAAACATGGCAGCCTCAAGGCCAGCAAGACCACAGTAAGTCACCGTAGCGCTACAACTTGTCTTAAGCACATCTCGTAAACATTTGGCAACGTTGTCTTGTATTTTACAATTAATATCAACTCCGCTAACATGGTGGAACCAGGCTGATCTCTATGTTCACCACTGAAACAAAATGGTCAGCGCAACGATCAAGCTGGTTGCACTTAGCTAAAACGCTGCAGACCCCTTCCCTTTTTCCACATTTTGTTACAGTACAGCCTCATTCTAAAATAGGTTAACCTGTCTAGGACTGGGGTTCCGCTGAACCCCTCGCCAACAGCCAATGAAATTGCAGGGCGCCAAATACAAATCATCAGAAATATCATAAATCAAATTTCTCAAACATACAAGTATTAGGCACCATTTTAAAGATAACATTCTCGTTAATCCAGCCACAGTGTCTGATTTCAAAAATGCTTTACAGCGAAAGCTCCACAAACGTTTGTTAGGTCACCACCAAGTCACAGAAAAACCCAGCAATTTTTCCAGCCAAAGAGAGGAGTCACAAAAAGCACAAATAGAGATAAGATAAATTACTAACCTTTGATGATCTTCATCAGATGACACTCATAGGACTTCATGTTACACAATACATGTATGTTTTGTTTGATAAAGTGCATATTTATATCCAGAAATCTAATTTTACATTGCCGTGTTATGTTCAGTAGTTCCAAAACATGCGGTGATTTTGCAGAGATCCACATCAATTCACAGAAATACTCTGAAATAATATGTTGATGATAATTCAAGTGTTATGCATGGGAATTTAGATAAACTTCTCCTTAATGCAACCGCTGTGTCAGATTTAATAAAAACTATACGGAAAAAGCATGCCATGCAATAATCTGAGTACGGAGCTCAGAGCCCAAACCAGCCAAAAGAAATATCCGCCATGTTGCGCAGTCAACATTAGACAAATCTCAGATTTCCCACGACAAACCTCAGATTTTCTTTGTCAGGTTTTAGCCTGCCATATGAGTTCTGTTATACTCACAGACATCATTCAAACTGTTTTAGAAACTTCAGTGTTTTCTATTCAATACTAATATGCATATAATAATATGCATATATTAGCATCTGGGACTGAGTAGGAGGCAGTTTACTCTGGGCACGCTTTTCATCCAAAAGTGAAAATGCTGCCCCCTATCCCATTGAAGTTAAATAAAAAACGGTCCTCATCAATCTACACACAATACCCCATAATGACAAAGCGAAACATCAAAATACCTTATTTGCATACAGTTGAAGTCGGAAGTTTACATACACTTATGTTGGAGTCATTAAAACTCGTTTTTCAACCAATCCAGACAGGTTATTTCACTTATTATTCACTATCACAATTCCAGTGGGTCAGAAGTTTACATGCACTAAATTGACTGTGCCTTTAAACAGCTTGGAAAATTCCAGAAAATTGTCATGGCTTTAGAAGCTTCTGATTGGCTAATTGACATTATTTTGAGTCAATTGGAGGTGTACCTGTGGATGTATTTCAAGGCCTACCTTCAAGCTCAGTGCCTCTTTGTTTGACATCATTGGAAAATCAAAAGATATCGGCCAAGACATCAGAAAAGAAATTGTAGACCTCCACAAGTCTGGTTCGTCCTTGGGAGAAATTTTCAACCACCTGAAGGTACCACGATCATCTGTATAAACAATAGTACGCAAGTATAAACACCATGGGACCACACAGCCTTCATACTGCTCAGGAAGGAGACATGTTCTGTCTCCTAGAGATGAATGTACTTTGGTGCGAAAAGTGAAAATCAATCCCAGAACAGCAGCAAAGGACCTTGTGAAGAAGCTGGAGGAAACGGGTATAAAAGTATCTATCCACAGTAGAACGAGTCCTATATCGACATAACATGAAAGGCCGCTCAGCAAGGAAGATGCCACTGCTCCAAAACGGCCATAAAAAAAGCCAGACAACGGTTTGCAACTGCACATGGGGACAAAGATTGTACGTTTTGGAGAAATGTCCTCTGGTCTGATGAAACAAAAATGCAACTGTTTGGCCATAATGACCATCGTTATGTTTGGCGGAAAAAGGGGGACGCTTGCAAGCCGAAGAACACCATCCCAACCATGAAGCACGGGAGTGGCAGCATAATGTTGTGGGGTGCTTTGCTGCAGGAGGGGCTGGTGCACTTCACAAAATAGATGGTATTATGAGGCAGGAAAATAATGTGGATATATTGAAGCAACATCTCAAGACATCAGTCAAGAAGTTAAAGCTTGGTTGTAAATGGGTCTTCCAAATGGACAATGACCCCCAGCATACTTCAAAAGGTGTGGCAAAATGGCTTATAAGGACAACAAAGTCAAGTTATTGGAGTGGCCATCACAAAGCCCTAACCAAAATCCTATAGAATTTTGTGGGCAGAACTGAAAAAGCGTGTGCGAGCAAGGAGGCCTCCAAACCTGACTCGGTTACACCAGCTCTGTCAGGAGGAACGGGCCAAAATTCACCCAACTTATTGTCCTAAGTAACAACGAGTAAACTATAAAAACAGACTTTGCACGCGGCTGAGTGGTATTTGATCATTTCGCCGCCTCTTGCGATATGTATATTGCATGTGTCAATATCGCAATTTCGATGTAAATTGGATTAATTGTGCAGCCCTACAATGAACCAGGTGTAGAAGGTACACATTCACTTTCATCCACTCATCTATTTTACTTCTAAGCCAATTGGAAGGGGAGTCTACCATGGCTTTTTTATTATTATTTTTTACCTACTGACTAGGCAAGTCAGTTAAGAACAAATTCTTATTTTCAATGACGGCCTAGGAACAGTGGGTTAACTGCCTGTTCAGGGGCAGAATGACAGATTTGTACCTTGTCAGCTCGGGGGTTTGAACTTGCAACCTTCCGGTTACTAGTCCAACTCTCTAACCACTAGGCTACCCTGCCGCTTGAACCAATGACGTCGGGGAAACATAAATGTGCAACAAATAACACATAAACATTGTCAAGAAATTGCCAGACAGGCTTTTAGTTAGTCAACCGTTTCATTTAAATGTTCCTATTATTCCCAAATCAAATGACTTCTGACAGGTTTGGGCAAAAGGCTGTATAGCAAAGAGAAAAAAAAGTGAAGTCTATTTGAAATAAACTGGTATTTGTTCTATATTTAATGCAATGTTATTTTATTTGGGTACAGGTCACAATGGATCCCAGGCAGGCCAGATGGACTACTCTACAGCTTGGGAGCAGTATTATAAAAAGCTAGGCAAGTGCTCTGACAGTGAAAACGCTGTCATACCCACATGACTTTTCGAACAATTGCATTATTTTTGCCATACATTTAGTGCAACTGCAGCAAAGCTTGCGGTTCGGCATTTGGCGCAGTATATCTCCAGTGGTATATATTGCAGATAACGTAATGATTATGATTCTCCATGTCCACCATTGTGTAATGGCCCATTCTGTGTTTGCAGGCCAAAAGACCCAAGCTCAGATTATTGTCCATGACTACAGCAAAGCATGGGAGGATTATTATAAGAATTCATTAATTTTGTCAGTTGTCTTTAGACATAGTCAAGATTGCAATTTCAATTATGATGATTCAATTATGCTGTTTTCTCGGAATGTCTATACGCTTGTGTCCCAAAAGGTCAGACATCTCAGCAGCAGAGCTCACTCCCAGAATACAGTGCAGCTATGGCAGAATATTACAGGCAGCAGGGAGCGTACCTCTGGCCGGGTGCACAGGCAACCAACCCAGGGCCCAGGTCTTCAGGTAATGTACAACACTGCCAAACTTATACTAACACTGGTTCTAAACAGCTCTCTAAACAATGGTTTCTTCCACTAATTAGGCCTCTCTCTTTATGACTCTAAACAGCTCTCTGTCTTTAAACGAGCTCTGTCTCTAAACAGCTCTGTCTCTGCCTCTAAACAACTCTGCCTCTAAACTTATGTCTCTAATCAGCTCTCTCTGCTTTTAAACAGCTCTCTGAACAGCTCTGTCTCTGCCTTCAAACAGCTCTCTCTGCCTCTTAAAAGTGCCTACTCTGCCTATGAACAGCTCTGCCGCTAAACAGCACTCTCTGTTTATATACACTGAGTGTACAAAACATTAAGAACATCTTCCTAACATTGAGCTGCATGCCCTTAGAACAGCCTCAATTCGTCAGGACATGTACTCTACAAGGTGTCGAAAGCGTTCCACAGGGATGCTGGCCCATGTTGACTACAATGCTTCCCACAGTTGTGTCAAGTTGGCTTGATGTCCTTTGGGTGGTGGACCATTATTGATACACACGGGAAACTGTTAAGCGTGAAAATCCCAGCAACATTGTAGTTCTTGACACATACTACCATACCCCATTCAAAGGCACTTAAATTTTTGTCTTGCACATTCACCCTCTAAATGGCACACATACACAATTAATGTCTCATTGTATCAAGGCTTTCAAATCCTTATTTAATCTTTCGCTTCCCCTTCTACACTGATTGATGTGGATTTAACAAGTGACGTCGATAAGGGATCACAGCTGTTCTTAATGTTTTGTACACTCAGTGTATGTCAACTATTACTGGCAAGTCTTGAAAAGTTTACATGCATGTGTGTATTGGGATGTGCTGTTGTGTACATGGTTAAACTACATAACATTTTCCTTTTTAAAATATCTTCCAGGAGCATTAGAGTGGACACCCATCTAATTAAGACTTTGGAATCATTGAGACGAAAAGAGAGCTATTAACAGTACTATTGAGGTTTCTAAAGTATATTTTCAACACTTTGCGGCGTACCTTTCCTGTTTGTAATGCATTCGCTGTAGAATAACTAAACCTAAAAACTGATATTTTACTTGACAATTTTGGGATACACTCGTCTTAAGTATACTTTTTTTTAATGTATCGGCTTGTCTTTGACCAAGATGTAGTATAATCTATTTTGTCTAGTTTTTGCAATAAAATGGTATTGGCTTAGCAGCCTTGAGGATTGGGTATAATGACAGGTGTGTTTTTGTGAACAATAATGTTTTAAGCATGCGTTTGCTTTTTGTTTTTACGTAGAACATTTTTAATTTTGAGAGATTGAAATGTAATGTGTTATTGTTGGAAAAAAGTTTTAATTTCTAACTATATTCCTGGTATGGTATCACATTTCTTATTCAATCATGTTATTCTTCTGTGTCATTGTTTTGTTTTCTGTTCAGGAAGGTGCGGCTATCTAATTTAGGTTTTGAGACACATGCTGATAAATGAGTTATTATTCCTACATTAGACATCCTAGTTTTAAGCCTAAGTGTAATAAATGCTTATCAAAATTATATTTTAGAGAGCTGGGATATTATGAGTTTGATTTAATCTTATGTATGTATCCTCATGTACATGGGTATTTAAGTATATTTGTTGAATAAGGATTGTTAGTGTAATATTCACAAGGATGCTCTCCCAATTTTATGTATTCACTGCTAATATGGTAAATGTTGTTTTGAAATTTGATGTTGCATCTCTCACCAAGTGCATATATAAACCCAGCATGTCTTCTGTGCTCAGGACTGCTAAGCCGCTTTCATTCTACCTGTTCAAAATATTTGTTTTTGTATGGCAAATGTAAGTGTGATTTATTTATATATTTGAACCGCCTAGCTTCCACAGTATCCCAACCAGTACACTTTATTTCTCACTAACATAATAATAATTGTTTTTGTTTAAGCAAGAATGTATGCTATGATTCATTAAATGATTACTCCCTACAATTTTTTCTGATGACAAGACATACATTAACCTATGAATTTTGTGTACATTTTTCTCATATGCACAGATAACCTTGTATTTAAAAGTCAAGTAATTTGTTTGTTTCTAGGGAAGTTGATATCATTTGGGCTATTGTAATGCACATTCCTGTTTTTAGATGTTTGCTGCCTTTTCAATGGCAAATTAGTTTAACGGCGGAGTTACCCAAAGAGCCATATCACTGGACTAACAAGTTCATCTTTCTGTAGCATACAGTTTGATTTAGATACCTTAAGTATAAAGTGTTATATGCCATAAACATGAATAGAGTCTATATATTCTCACTTGTTTATTTCTATGCTTTCTTAGTTGTTTGACTCAGTAATTTGCCACAATTGCTTTTGTGGTGAAAATATAGAATCTTTATTTTTGTACTGTTAAAAAGTTTATCTGTATAATGATTTGTCAATCTCCCTAACAGTTTTCTTTGTTGCTGTATACCGTGCTTCAATTAAATCTACTCTCTCAAGATTAAGTATGAATTTAATATGATCATATTTGATTTTTTCTAAATATAGAAGGACAAATGATGATTGCATGTGGACAGCAAATGTAATAACTAGTTTTCTGCCAGAAAAAAATACCGTAAGTGTAATGTCTTTTCTGGTCTGTCATTCTTAATTTAGTCCATTAGTGAAATACATGCCCCCATCCCCTCACTTATGCAGTAAAACACATTAGCAAACAAAGTTGTAGAAGTCTGTCGACTTGCGGTTTAATCCTTTATGACTGTTGCCATCAAGCCCTAGCCCCAGATGGTCATGTGTTTTGAAAAGAGAAAGCATGTGTCCCAAATGGCATCTTATTCCTTACATAGTGCACAACTTTTTCATCAAAAGTAGTGCACTATATAGGAAATAGGGTGCCATTTGGGATGTAGGTGATGATGTCAACCCCTCAAAGTCTTCCAGTAATTACACATCAGATGACCTCTGCTTTAAATTGATGATCAGAATGGGAGTGCTAAATGGGCATTTTAAAAGTTGGAGACGGGAAGCCAAGCGGATCCAGTACATGGGATGTCGGCATGGGAATTACTCGCACGGCTCTACTGCACTTGCACTGCACTAATAGACGGTGGTTCCCATGCCAAAAGCACATTTGTCATCAATAACAAATGAGTAATTATTCCATAATGACCTCAAGGTGTCCCCTAATTGAGTAGTGTGTGTAGGCAAGGGTTGCCAGAAGTAATAAAAGCTGCTGTATTGGCAAAGGAAACATATTCTTAAGTGGAATTGTAAATAAAGATGAGCCTGCATTTATTTTGTGTGCCCCTGAGGTAGCTGACCCTAGATTAAAGATTTAACTGTTGCTGGAGGAGAGCCATTTAGTCTTTAGTGTTTTTGTCATAGTGTTCAGAGTGGGACTCGGCCTGAAGAAGATAAAATACACTTGATGTCAGAAGTTTACAATACACTTTTGCCAAATGCATTTCAACTCAGTTTTTCACAATTCCTGACATTTAATTCAAGTGAAGATTTTCTGTTTTAGGTCAGTTATGATCACCACTTTATTTTAAGAATGTGAAATGTCAGAATAATAGTAGAGAGAATGATTGATTTATTTCAGCTTTTATGTCTTTCATCACATTACTAGTGGGTCAGAAGTTTACATACACTCAATTAGTATTTGGTAGCATTGCCTTCAAATAGTTTAACTTGGGTCAAACGTTTCGGGTAGCCTTCCACATGCGTCACACAATAAGTTGAGTGAATTTTGGCCCATTCCTCCTGACAGCTGGTGTAACAGAGTCAGGTTTGTCAGCCTCCTTGCTCCCACACTCTTTTTCAGTTCTGCCCACACATTTTCTACAGGATTGAGGTCAGGGCTTTGTGCTTGCCACTCCCAATACCTTGACTTTGTTGTCCTTATGCCATTTTGCCACAGCTTTGGAAGTATGCTTGGGGTCATTGTCCATTTTTGGAAGACCCATTTGCGACCAAGCTGTCTTGAGATGTTGCTTCAATATATCCACCTAATTTACCTACCTCATGATGCCATCTATTTTGTGAAGTGCACCAGTCCCTCCTGCAGCAAAGTTCCCCCACAACATGATGCTGCCACCCATGTGCTTCATGGTTGGAATGGTGTTCTTTTGCTTGCAAGCATCCCCTTTATTCCTCCAAACAGAACAATATTCATTATGGCCAAGCGGTTCTATTTTTGTTTCATCAGACCAGAGAACATTTCTCCAAAACGTACGATCTTTGTCCCCATGTGCAGTTGCAAAACGTAGTCTGGCTTTTTTTATGGCGGTTTTTGAGCAGTGGCTCCTTCCTTGCTGCGTGGCCTTTCAGGTTATGTCGATATAGAACTCGTTTTACTGTGGATAGATACTTTTGTACCTGCTTCCTCCAGCATCTTCAGAAGGTCCTTTGCTATTCTGGGATTGATTTGCACTTTTTGCACCAATGTACGTTAATCTCTAGGAGACAGAACATATCTCCTTCCTGAGCGGTATGAAGGCTCCATAGTCCCATGGTGTTTATACTTCCGTACTATTGTTGGTACAGATGAACGTGGTACCTTCAGGCTTTTGGAAATTGCTCCCAAGGATGAACCAGACTTTTTTTTCTGATGTCTTGGCTGATTTCTTTAGATTTTCCCATGATGTCAAGCAAAGAGGCACCGAGTTTGAAGGTAGGCCTTGAAATACATCCACAGGTACACCTCCAGTGACTACAGAACTTGAGTCCCTCAGTGCAGATGAAAGTTGCACTCTTTGATGTAAGACAAATTATGTGTTCTGTTATTGTCATAGAATCCGTTGATGCTGAAATCCATTTGGAACAGTACAAGAGCTAACGTTTCCAGTATGGAGGTGATATTTGTGCCATCATAGTCTCGCCCACCAGTCTCTGTCGAGACGTCTGGTTTCAGAACGGGACTTGGCAGGAGCGGCGAAAACAGCCAAAAGTTTTAATTTGCTGATCTCGCAGTCCACCATCTAGTGCAACCCTTAGAACCCCTCCCTCACTTTCATTGTGGACTTCAAAGCGCGAGCAGCGCAACTGATTTTTACAAAGAAGTGAGTTTTGAAAATCGCATAGTACGCGTCTTAGAAAGAGTTGTCTCATATAAACTATATGCCCGAACTCAGAATCAATTGGGCTTCCCAAAAATAATATATACATTTTAACGACACCCCTTTCATGTCTCTGTAGCACATTGTTACCAGGCTCTAGGTGCCAGTTATTCATACCTCGGGACGAGGTCAGTACCATCAGAAGTAGAATCTGATGAAAACCAACACCTGACTTGACAGCAATGTGTATTTTTTTCACAGCCTTCTCATGACTGCCAGTCATCCTTTCCCAGTTGTCTCTACATTCCTTCAATGCAACCTGCTTTACAGGTGAGTGGGCCCAGTATAGATCTGTGTCTGAGGAGTATGATGGCAGCACTAGTTTGAACGTCTTGTGTAGCATTTCTGTATTGACCACAGTGCAATTGTTCCTCTTGGAATCAGTTGATATGTTCAAACTGTTTGGCTGCTGAGGCTGGCTGCAGACCAGACATTTAGACCAAAGGTGTTCAACTCTAGTCTTTAAGGATTGTGTTTTCTTCTACTGATTTTCTTCTCTCTTTAAAACCAGGGAACCTAGCTTAGTTTAGGTCACTTTCTGGCCCTTAATTAGGAGCCTGGAGTTGAATGCATAAACTAGACTTATGAACTATGAATCGATAGGTACCAATACTAATACTGCCAGGTTTTGACTTTAGCCATCACCTCTCTTGTTTCTTAGAATAATACATGCCAATCAGTATTTAAAGGATTATAGTTTTTTTTACTTGTATTCTATTTTTTTGCCTTTTAAATTTTAATCTGTTGGAGAACCCCCACCACACCTGTTTAGGTGTAATATTTTATTCATTACACTTTGGCTATCCTCAGTTCTTCGCTCCATGACTACATGGCCATGTTAGTTTTATCCTGGTCTGTGGCCAGTCTGAGATTGCAGAGAAGCTGGAATGTCACCATGACTTTAAAAGCACCAGGGAGCCTTACTATTGAATGACGTTTAAAGGGTAAGTAGTGTAAACGTGTAACATATGGATTTGCATTAGTATACGCATCAAGAGTCCCAATGCAAAGTTATGCCTCACTTATCTACTTTTCAAATGATTAATTAAAACTGATCAGATTGCAGAAGTCATGTCGGAAAATGTTTTTCCGGCGTGTGATGTAATATGGAGGACCCAGCAAGCCAGCCTATTCCCTATAATGTAAAATCCAATATAAATAACTTCAAATGTATAACTTCAAATTAAACCAAATCATTTGCACTCATGACTACTGGTTTCAATGACATTTTCAGCCAACTTACAAGCAAATACTGAATTTATTGTTACAAATCCACTTTGCTAGCCAATAAGGTTGCTAGCCAACTAGCCTGTTACATGCTGACCAGACCGGACACGTCACGTGCGCAAGCGTCGCAAAATACATTTAGAAATCCATGTTATTCAATTATTGCACCCACACTTCTCGCACGTGCCAACAAGCGTCTGTGATGCCAAGGGCTAAAATAGAAGTCATTCCTATTTCTGATGCAGATCGCACTGCAAGTCCTGCCTCTCCCATCTCCTCATGGGTTTATAGAAGCAGGTACCCACGTGCCATCTCCTCATTGGCTATACCCGCGTGGGTGATTGAAAGACTAAATGTTTTGCCAGTCGTTGTGGTAATACTATGAAAGTGTAGATGCCTATCACCATATAAGTTTCAAAGATGAAAAAGCCTGGAAGGAGGAGAGAGGACTAGAAACGATTCAGTTGGCCGTTTTATATGTGGATTAATTGTCGAAGTAGAGGACCTTGTGCATTATAGGTAAAATAACAACTCAATGTTTGTATCCCAGGACAAATGAGCTAGCAACAACAGGCTAGCTAAATAGGACAAATTAGCTAGAAAGTGAAAGCTAACTAGCTAAATTGCCATACATGTTTAATGCTTTTCGACCTGTCCCCAAATTAATGTCATTGGTTCAGAGTTTGTTTTGATATTTTAACCTGCGTGTTGTGATCGTGTTTAGTGTACGGGACAAAATAAATGTATGCACGATAGCGCACGCGTGCAGCCGGTTTGGGTTCCGTGTTAGTGTTAGCCCTACTAACCTGCTAACGTTAGCCCTACCAGCCTGCTAAAGTTACATTAGCACTGAATGAGTCACCCAGTTGCTATCAACACCTAGCCAATATGAAAGTTAACCAAAGCTTTGGAAGTACATAACACCAGCTAACCAGTTATCAAATGTTAGATAAAATGCATTCGGGAAGTATTTGAGTTTTTCCATATTTTGTTTTATTTTTTTAATACATTTGAAAAACTTTCTAAAACCCCGTTTTCGCTTTGTTATTGTGCGTAGATTGATGAGGGGGGATAATTATTTAATACATTTTAGAATAAGGCTGTAAAGTAACAAAATGTGGAAAAGGGAATAGGTCTGAATACTTTCTGAATGCACTATCCATAAGTATTCAGACCTTTTAATCGGTACTTTGTTGAAGCACCTTTGGCAGCGATTACAGCTTTGAGTCATCTTGGGTATGACGCTACAAGCTTGGCACACCTGTATTTGGGGCGTTTCTCCCATTCTTCTCTGCAGATCTGTCAGGTTGGATGGGGAGCGTCACTATTTTCAGGTCTCTCCAGGGATGTTCAATCGGGTTCAAGTCGGGCTCTGGCTGGACCACTCAAGGACTTCAGAGACTTGCCCCAAAGCCACTCCTGCATTGTCCTGTTGGAAGGTGAACCTTTGCCCCAGTCTGAGGTCCTGAGCGCTCTGGAGCAGGTTTTCTTCAAGGATCTCTTTGTACTTCACTCTGTTCATCTTTGCCTCGATCCTGACTAGTCTCTCCTTTGCCTGTCGCTGAAAAACAACCCCACAGCATGATGCTGCCACCACCATGCTTCACCATAGAGATGTGGTGCCTGGTTTCCTCCAGACGTGACGTTTGGCTTTCAGGCCAAAGAGTTCGATTTTGGTTTCGTCAGACCAGAGAATTTAGTTTAGTTAGTTTAGTTAGGTGCCTTTTGGCAAACTCCAAGCGGGCTGTCAGGTGCCTTTTACTGAGGAGTGGCTTCCGTCTTGCCACTCTACCATAAAGGCCTGATTGGTGGAGTGCTGCAGAGATGGTTGTCCTTCTGGAAGGTTTTCCCATCTCCACAGAGGAACTCTGGAGCTCTGTCAGAGTGACCATCTGGTTTTTGGTCACCTCCCTGACCAAGGCCTTTCTCCCCCGATTGCTCAGTTTGGCCAGGCAGCCAGGTAGCCAGGTCTAGGAAAAGTCTTGGTGGTTCCAAACTTCTTCCATTTAAGAATGATGGAGGCCACTGTTCTTGGGCACCTTCAGTGCTGCAGAAAGTTTTCGGTACCCTTCCCCAGATCTGTGCCTTGACACAGTCCTGTCTCGGAGCTCTACGGACAATTACTTCTACCTCATGGCTTGATTTTTGCTCTGACCTGCACTGTCAACTGTGGGACCTTATATAGACAGGTGTGTGCCTTTCCAAATCATGTCCATTCAATTTAATTTATCACAGGTGGACTCCAATCAAGTTGTCGAAACATCTCAAGGATGATCAATGGAAACAGAATGCACCTAAGCTCAATTTCGAGTCTCCTTGCAAACATTTTTAAAAACCTGTCTTCGCTTTGTCATTATGGGTGTATTTTGTGTAGATTGATGAGAGGGAAAAAACTATTTAATCCATTTACGAATAAGGCTGTAACGGAAAGGGGAAGGGGTCTGAATACTTTCCGAATGCATTGTATATGCAGTGATCTTAGCCGGCCAGCTAGCGTTAGCTCTTTAGCCAACTAGATATTAGTCTCCCGCCACAACTAAATCATAACTGCATTTCAAAAGCAAATAGAGAGCAGAGACTTACAGATTGTTGGCTGGGGCCCATTTGATGGTAAAACTTGTAAGAGTGCAGGCTCAATTAGCTACCAAAGCAAGTGGGGGAGAAGAGAAATCCAATAGCTATATAGCGAGAAAATTCAAAAATAGATTGTTTCCAGCTAGCGTGCTAACACTAAGCCAAGGTGGAAAAAGTTACAACACTCCCGTAGCCTACTTCACAGAGAACATACCGAAGAGTTGGCAAAACAAAAAGGAGAACAGACGAGGTACTACACAAATAGAGCAAGCAAGTATGATTTTCTTTCATTTTGAGACCATGGCAACAAGCACCAGCAGCTACTAGATAACAGCCACAAAGGCTGAAGAGCATGAGTATGCCGCATCTGTTCATTGTTTACATCACACTTCCTCGTGATTGGTGGATTGTAGATCACCACCGCCATGTGTTATTAGAAGGGGTGAGCTATCTAATGGGCGAGGTGCAATGCTGGCCTGGTCCCTGTAGTGCTCCTCTCTGGCCCCCATTGACAATATCTACAGCTGTTTTCAAATCCACCACTCGTTTTTTTGATCACCCCCTTCTTTTTACGTGTGCCCTACCTGTTGAGCTGCTGGAGATATAGGTTTAAGTTCACTTTGAGGGAACAGACACATTTGACTCTAATCTCTCAAGGACCTCAGCCACCCAAACCACAGCCTGTGAGATAGAATCTGTTTTTCAGTCTCTCGGTCCCAGCTTTGATGCATCTGTACTGACCTATCTTTCTGGATGGTAGAAGAGTGAACAGGCTGTGGCTCGGGTAGCTGAGGTCCTTGAGAGCACTTGCCATTTGACTCTAAAAGAGTCCAAATGTGACATTAGCTAGCTTACCCCTTTTAATACCCCTTGTAATACTGACACTTGTGGCTGCTTCCCGTGATGTATTGTCTCTGCCTTCTTGCCCTTTGTGCTGTTGTTGTTTACCATGTTTTGTTCTCCTACCATGTTGTGCTTCTACCATGTGGTTGTCATATTGTGTTGCTACCATGCTGTGTTGTCATGTGTTGCTGCCATGCTGTGTTGTTGTCTTCGGTCTCTCTTTGGGCAGTGTTGTGGTGTCTCTTGTCGTCATGTGTGTTTTTTCCTACATTTTTATTTTTATTCCCAGCTCCGTCCCCGCAGGAGGCCTTTTGCCTTTTGTTACTAGTAGATTTGGATAGAAAACACTATAAGGTTTCGAAAACTGTTAAAATAATGTCTGTGAGCATAACAGAACTGATATGGTAGGCGAAACCCAGAGGAAAGTCCAACCAGGAAGTACTATTATTTTGAAAAGCTGTTTTTCCATTGAAAGCCTAGCCACCATACAAAGACTTAGGACCCAGTTCACGAGCTCTGTGGCTTCCTCCACATTTGGCCAGTCTTTAGGCATTGTTTCAGGATTTTACTCTGAAAAATGAGGGAGATGCACCGCTTTCAATGAGAGGACAGTGGAAATTTCCATCCATGAACCAAGCACGTGATAGGAGCGCGCATTTCTTGTTTACCTTTTCCATTGATGAAGATTTTGTCCAGTTGAAATATTATTGATTATTTATGACAACAACCTGGGGATTGATTTTAAACATCGTTTGACATGTTTCTACTATCTTTCATTGTACTTTTCTTACTTTTCGCCTTGGTTTTGAGAGCGCGTTGTGCCTTTGGATTTCTGAACAAAACGCACCAACAAAACTGAGGTATTTGGACATAAAGATGAACTGTATCGAACAAAACAAACATTTGTTGTCTAACATGGAGACCTGGGAGTGCCACCAGATGAAGATCAAAGGTAAGTGATTCATTTTAATGCTAAAATTTGTGACACACCTTGGTTGGAAAATGGCTGTATGGGTTTCTGTGGCTAGGAGCTGACCTAACATAATCGCAAAGTGTGCTTTCGCTGTAAAGCCTTTTTGAAATCTGACACAGCGGTTGCATTAAGGAGAAGTTTATCTGTATTCGTATGTTTAACACTTGTATCTTTTATCAATGTTTATGATGAGTATTTCTGTTATTTGATGTGGCTCTCTGCACTTTCACCGGATGTTTGTTTGAGACAATGCATTTCTGAACATAAAACCCTCATTTCAAATGAGGTTTTTGGACATAAAGATTAACTTTATCGAACAAAACACATTAATTGTTTAACATGAAATCTTGTGAGTGCCATCTGATGAAGATCATCAAAGGTTAGAGATGTATTTAATCGCTATTTCTGACATTGTGTGCCCACTCCTTGGCTGGAAAATGGCTGTATGGTTTTCTGTGACTAGGTGCTGACCTAACATAATCGTTTGGTGTGCTTTCGCCGTAAAGCCTATTTGAAATCAGACACTGTGGCTGGATTTACAAGAAGTTTTTCTTTAAAATGGTGTAAAATACTTGTATGTTTGAGGAATTTTATTTATGGGATTTCTGTTGTTTTGAATTTGGCGGCCTGCAATTTCACTGGCTGTTGTCGAGGTTATTATAAAATAATAGCACAACAATAGACTTAGTCAAAGACTTAGTCACCTAGTTGTCACAATCTGATAGTACATAGTAGTCATGGAACACTGGTCACTTTAAAAATCTCTTCTGGATAGGACTCTTCATCTAAAATGACATACCCAAATCTAACTGCCTGTAGTTCAGGACCTGAGGCAAGGATATGCATATTCTTGATACTATTTGAAAGGAAACACTTTGAAGTTGGTGAAGATGTGAAATTAAAGTAGGAGAATATAACACAATAGATATGTTAAGATAAAACAAAATGTAAAAAATATATGAATTTTCAAATTTGATTTTTTTGTTGCATTATCAAAGGCTGTTCATTGAGATAGGCAGCTGGGGATCATTTAGATGTTGTCCACAACAGGTCAACATTGTGTGTGCAAAAGTTTTCAAGAATGAGAGAGTTATATAATATTTAGTATGAAGTCTCCCAGGTGTCCCTCACGAGTTTGCCCAAATATACCCAAGTGGCCAAATTGATACATTTTCAAGTACATAACTATAGAGAACATGCAAAAATGATAGGGTAATAAAACATTTAAATTTACACACTCCCAGGAATGTCATACATGATGGATCATTACCTTCTTACATAAAAGGTACTAACAGGAGACATGACGAGAACGCTGATCCAATGCCTCCCAACACAGAAGTTAGCAGCCAAGTTAGCAGCCAACACTGATCTAATGTCATACGTGCGCACACCACATACAAAGTGAAAAAACAACTATTTACACACGATTTACAATAAGAGTAAAATATGTTTTACGTTAATTCCAGTTAGTGGTAGTTTGACCACCAGAGGGCAACTTTGAGAAGCATTTGATAGTCTCCCATATTGGCATTACTAGAGAATTTAAAAACTTTTTTGTAATAAGATAGTATATGAGATTGATTTCAAGAAATTTGGCTTAATTAATTTGATATTATAGTGTTTCTATTCTGAGAAAAACAAAACCCTCAGGGTTTCCGTTAGGATGGAATGGAAAATATTGTGCTGTACAACGTGATGGTCGGGAGTAGGCTACAGCATAAGATGATTGGAGGATTCTAAATTAATATCTACGGGGCATAACATTTCCTCACCCTAATTGTAGTGGAACCAATACTAATTTTGCCTATGGTAGGCCTACAGTATATGTGCGTATGTGTGTAGGCTAGAAATTGTCTAGAAATCCAAGATGGCATAGCAGTAAGACGTCGTGTCGCGTCCCTTTGCATATATCGTTTTTTTTTCTGTTTTTTTTTTTGTTTTCTTCGCATATCTTTTAAAACATTTTGCTAAACCTCAACTTCTAAATACTCTCCTGCAACCCGCCTCACCCAATGTAGCTATTTTTCCTAAAGTATTTATATTTACTTCGAATCCGGAACCCCTCGACTGAAGCTAGCCAGCTAACTACCAGCAAAACATTGCTAGCGGTCTTCAGCTAACCGGTCATCAGCTAACCTTTAGCTCGGAAAGCTCTCGCCAGTTCGAACAACGCGACTCTAACCAGAGCATAACGGACCTATTTATTTTTTTATCCCCGGATTCCCACCGCAAACGGAACATCTTCAGCTGGATCTTCACAACAATCTATCTAGCTATCCGCAACCCCGGATGATTACTCCTGGCTAGCGTTTCCACCCACTTAGCTTGAAGCTAGCCCGGCCAGAGCCCTTGTGCTACCACCGTAGCATACTCCTGGGCTACAATGTCCGGACCCACGACCGGTCTATCGATGTCACCGCATGAAGAGGAATAAACAGACTCACCCCATCGCGAAGTCCCCCAAAGGCTAACTCTCTAGCCCTTTCTATCTCCTTGCTTGCTAATTCGGCCTGCTAACTGCTAGCTTGTTTAGCCCCGGTCCGCTAACTGCTACCTTGTTTAGCCCCGGCCTACTAACTGTTAGCTTGTTAGCACAGGCCTGCTAACCGTCTGAATCACCGCGTCCCAAACACTCACTGGACCCATATTTACTTTCTATCTCTTTCGATTTTTAATTTGTTTATACCTTCCGGTAACCTTTTTAGAACACACTCAAAAACCTCCAGAAGCTAACCAGCTAACTAGCTACAAGCTATTTAGTCATTGTTCGTTTTTTTTAACCTGGATAACACTCGCCAGTCCAGCTTCCCTGCCCCATCCACCGCTGCCCCCTGGACACTGATCACTTGGCTACATAGCTGATGCATGCTGGACTGTCCATTAATCACGGTACTCCATTCTGCTTGTTTATGTTTTATCTGTCGGCCCCAGCCGCACTCAGGCTCTGTGTGTAGTTAATCCGACCCTCCCTCTGCCTAGTTAACGCCATTTTACCTGCTGTTGTTGTGCTAGCTGATTAGCTGTTGTTGTCTCACCTACTGTTTTAGCTAGCTCTCCCAATTCAACACCTGTGATTACTGTATGACTCGCTGTATGTCTCAAGTGTCAATATGCCTTGTATACTGTTGTTCAGGTTAGTTATCATTGTTTTAGTTCACAATGGAGCCCCTAGTTCCACTCGTCATACCCCTGATACCTCCTTTGTCCCACCTCCCACACATGCAGTGACCTCACCCATTACAACCAGCATGTCCAGAGATACAACTTCTCTCATCATCACCCAGTGCCTGGGCTTACCTCCGCTGTACCAACACCCCACCATACCCCTGTCTGCGCATTATGCCCTGAATATATTCTACCATGCCCAGAAACCTGCTCCTCTTATTCTCTGTCCCCAACGCTCTAGGCGACCAGATTTGATAGCCTTTAGCCGCACCCTCATACTACTCCTTCTCTGTTCCGCGGGTGATGTGGAGGTAAACCCAGGGCCCTGCATGTCCCCAGGCACCCTCATTTATTGACTAATGTGATCGAAAAAGCCTTGGTTTCATGCATGTCAACATCAGAAGCCTCCTCCCTAAGTTTGTTTTACTCACTGCTTTAGCACACTCTGCTAACCCTGATGTCCTTGCCGTGTCTGAATCCTGGCTCAGGAAGGCCACCAAAAATTCTGAGATTTCCATACCCAACTATAACATCTTCCGTCAAGATTGCAACTCCTCCCTCTTTGACAGTTCTGTCTACTGAAGAGATAGCCTGCAAAGTAATGTCATACTTTCCAGGTCCATACCCAAACAGTTCGAACTACTAATTTGAAAATTACTCTCTCCAGAAATAAGTCTCTCACTGTTGCCGCCAGCTACCGACCCCCCTCAGCTCCCAGCTGTGCCCTGGACACCATTTGTGAATTGATCGCCCCCCATCTAGCTTCAGAGTTTGTTCTGTTAGGTGACCTAAACTGGGATATGCTTAACACCCCGGCAGTCCTACAATCTAAGCTAGATGCCCTCAATCTCACACAAATCATCAAGGAACCCACCAGGTACAACCCTAACTCTGTAAACAAGGGCACCCTCATAGACGTCATCCTGACCAACTGGCCCTCCAAATACACCTCCGCTGTCTTCAACCAGGATCTCAGCGATCACTGCCTCATTGCCTGTATCCGCTACGGAGCCGCAGTCAAACGACCACCCCTCATCACTGTCAAACGCTCCCTAAAACACTTCTGTGAGCAGGCCTTTCTAATCGACCTGGCCCGGGTACCCTGGAAGGACATTGACCTCATCCCGTCAGTTGAGGATGCCTGATCATTCTTTAAAAGAAACTTCCTCACCATTTTAGATAAGCATGCTCCGTTCAAAAAATGCAGAACTAAGAACAGATACAGCCCTTGGTTCACTTCAGACCTGACTGCCCTCGACCAGCACAAAAACGTCCTGTGGCGGACTGCAATAGCATCGAATAGTCCCCGCGATATGCAACTGTTCAGGGAAGTCAGGAACCAATACACGCAGTCAGTCAGGAAAGCAAAGGCCAGCTTCTTCAGGCAGAAGTTTGCATCCTGTAGCTCCAACTCCAAAAAGTTCTGGGACACTGTGAAGTCCATGGAGAACAAGAGCACCTCCTCCCAGCTGCCCACTGCACTGAGGCTAGGTAACACGGTCACCACCGATAAATCCATGATTATCGAAAACTTCAACAAGCATTTCTCAACGGCTGGCCATGCCTTCCGCCTGGCTACTCCAACCTCGGCCAACAGCTCCACCCCCCCGCAGCTACTCGCCCAAGCCTCTCCAGGTTCTCCTTTACCCAAATCCAGATAGCAGATGTTCTGAAAGAGCTGCAAAACCTGGACCCGTACAAATCAGCTGGGCTTGACAATCTGGACCCTCTATTTCTGAAACTATCCGCCGCCATTGTCGCAACCCCTATTACCAGCCTGTTCAACCTCTCTTTCATATCGTCTGAGATCCCCAAGGATTGGAAAGCTGCCGCAGTCATCCCCCTCTTCAAAGGGGGAGACACCCTGGACCCAAACTGTTACAGACCTATATCCATCCTGCCCTGCCTATCTAAGGTCTTCGAAAGCCAAGTCAACAAACAGGTCACTGACCATCTCGAATCCCACCGTACCTTCTCCGCTGTGCAATCTGGTTTCCGAGCCGGTCCTCGCTACATATTCGTCGCCTGACCCACTGGCTCCAGGTCATCTACAAGTCCATGCTAGGTAAAGCTCCGCCTTATCTCAGTTCACTGGTCACGATGGCAACACCCATCCGTAGCACGCGCTCCAGCAGGTGTATCTCACTGATCATCCCTAAAGCCAACACCTCATTTGGCCGCCTTTCGTTCCAGTACTCTGCTGCCTGTGACTGGAACGAATTGCAAAAATCGCTGAAGTTGGAGACTTTTATCTCCCTCACCAACTTCAAACATCTGCTATCTGAGCAGCTAACCGATCGCTGCAGCTGTACATAGTCTATTGGTAAATTGCCCACCCATTTTCACCTACCTCATCCCCAATCCCCATACTGTTTTTATTTATTTACTTTCCTGCTCTTTTGCACACCAATATCTCTACCTGTACATGTCCATCTGATCATTTATCACTCCAGTGTTAATCTGCAAAATTGTAATTATTCGCCTACCTCCTCATGCCTTTTGCACACAATGTATATAGACTCCCTTTTTTTCTACTGTGTTATTGACTTGTTAATTGTTTACTCCATGTGTAACTCTGTGTTGTCTGTTCACACTGCTATGCTTTATCTTGGCCAGGTCACAGTTGCAAATGAGAACTTGTTCTCAACTAGCCTACCTGGTGAAATAAAAAAAATAAAAATATCTAAAAATATGTTTTTCAATGACGTGACTCTCCGCCAATAATTACATTTAAAAGGATTGGAGGATTTTAAATAAATATCTGAGGGGCATTTTCCATTAGGATCTGTGATAACATCTAAGGGGCTTTTATATAATTCTAAATTAATAATAACAATTTCTTTGTTTAAAAAGTAATGATATTTTGTAGATTTCGTTTTCATTTTAACCAAGAGTTAGCAAGAAAAAGGCCATTCTTAAACATGGGGTGAGACATTCTCACTAATTTGTAAATAAAGCCAGTTTGTTATTTAGGTTTCTCCAGAAATGATTTATTTTAACTTGATTATATAGCAGACATCACTTGCTTATATTCAGTCAACACATATATCTTAACCTCTCTGGGCTCGTTCGGGACGCTAGCATCCCACCTCGCCAACAGCCAGTGAAAGTGGCGCCTAATTCAAAACAACAGAAATCTCATAGTTAAAATTCCTCAACCATACAAGTATTTTACACCATTTTAAAGATACACTTCTCGTTAATCCAACCACAGTTTCCGATTTTCAAAAGGGCTTTTTGGCGAAAGCAGAACATATCATTATGTTAGGTCAGCAACTAGTCACAAAAAGCATTCAGCCATTTTCCAACCAAAGAGAGGTGTCACAAAAAGCAGATATATAGATAAAATGAATCACTAACCTTTGACGATATTCATCAGATGACACTCCCAGGACTCAATGTTACACAATACATGTATGTTTTGTTCGATCAAGTTCATATTTATATCCAAAACCCTCCGTTTACATTGGCGCCATGTTCAGAAATGCCTCCAAAACATCCAGAGAAATTGCAGAGAGCCACATCAAATAACAGAAATACTTATCATAAACTTTGATGAAAGATACATGTTTTACATAGAATTAAAGATAAACTTGTTCTTAAAACCTCTTAAGAGTCTAGGGGCAGTATTTCATTTTTGGATAAAAAGACGTGCCCGTTTTAAGCGCAATATTTTGTCACGAAAAGATGCTCGACTATGCATGGAATTGATAGCTTTGGAAAGAAAACACTCTGACGTTTCCAGAACTGCAAAGATTTTCACTGTGAGTGCCCTAGAACAAAACCTTCAGGCAAAACCAAGATGTTTCAGCAACCAGGAAATGAACAGGATTTCCGAAGCTACGTTTTCCATGATCTCCTTATATGGCTGTGAATGCGCCAGGAATGAGCCTGCACTTTCTGTCGTTTCCCCAAGGTGTCTGCAGCATTGTGACGTATTTGCAGGCATATCATTGGAAGATTGACCATAAGAGACTACATTTACCAGGTGTCCCGCACGGTGTCCTGCGTGGAAATTGGTGCGTAAAACTCAGCTACTAGTATTTTTCCATGCGATTCTGAGAACAAGGCAAGCTTCCAGGAACGGCATTTCAATGAAGAGATATATGACAAAACACCTTGAGGATTGATTCAAACAACGTTTGCCATGTTTCAGTCGATATTATGGAGTTAATTCGGAAAAAGTTTGACGTGTAGGTGACTGAATTTTCGGTTAGTTTCGGTAGCCAAATGCATAGTAACAAAACGGAACGATGTGTCCTACACAAAGAATCTTTCAGGAAAAACTGGACATCTGCTATGTAACTGAGAGTCTCCTCATTGAAACATCTGAAGTTCTTCAAAGGTAAATTATTTTATTTGATTCCTTTGCTGGTTTTTGTGAATATGTTGCGTGCTAAATGCTAACGCTAAATGCTAAGCTAGCTATCAACACTCTTACACAAATGATTGATTTTCTCTGGTTCAAAAGCATATTTTGAAAATCTGAGATGACAGGATTGTTAAGAAAAGGATAAGCTTGAGAGCAGGCATATTTATTTCATTTCATTTGCGATTTTTAGAAACCGCTAACGTTGCGTTATGGTAATGAGCTTGAGGCTGTAGTCAGGAACCCGCATGCGGGGGGGTGTAGTATGAAGTTAATTTGCTGATCTTCATCAGAATGCACTCCCAGGACTCCCACTTCCATAAGAAATGTTGTTTTGTTCGATTGTGTCCATATTTATGCCCAAATACCTCAGTTTTGTTCGCGTGTTTAGTTCACTATTCCAAAGGCACAATGTCCGAGCGCAAAATCCAGACGAAAAGTCAAGAGTTCCATTACAGTGTGTAGAAACATGTCAAACGATGTTTACAATCAATCCTTAGGGTCTTGTTATAATAAATCTTCAATAATATTCCAACCGGACAATAGAGTATTCATTACAGAGGAAAAAGAAGGCACGGCGCACCCGCGTGACCGCGCAGTAAACAACTGTTTGGCCACATCCTACTGTTTGGCCACATCCTAGTCCACTTGTTGAAACAGCTCTTATTCGCTAAACGGTGCTGGAATAGACATCCACAGCGGGAAGCATATATATAGTTATATTTTGGAGATTTTTTTTTTTTTTTTTAATGACAGTGAGCAATTGTAATCTGAATAAAGGCCAAAATAATATTCATAAAGGTCAAAATATAGCCCTGCTAATAGCCATAATGACGCTGTACAACGTGACCGTGTGTTTGAACAAGTATTTTCCAGTAAGTCACAATTTGTTTGCCTTCAGTTTGTTCCAATATTTCTGTAATTCCGTGATATTTATTCCCATAGTTGTTCGTTATGGATCCATAACTACATTTACATTTAAGTCATTTAGCAGACGCTCTTATCCAGAGCGACTTACAAATTGGTGCATTCACCTTATGACATCCAGTGGAACAGCCACTTTACAATAGTGCATCTAAATCTTTTAAGGGGGGTGAGAAGGATTACTTTATCCTATCCTAGGTATTCCTTAAAGAGGTGGGGTTTCAGGTGTTTCCGGAAGGTGGTGATTGACTCCGCTGTCCTGGCGTCGTGAGGGAGTTTGTTCCACCATTGGGGGGCCAGAGCAGCGAACAGTTTTGACTGGGCTGAGCGGGAACTGTACTTCCTCAGTGGTAGGGAGGCGAGCAGGCCAGAGGTGGATGAACGCAGTGCCCTTGTTTGGGTGTAGGGCCTGATCAGAGCCTGGAGGTACTGAGGTGCCGTTCCCCTCACAGCTCCGTAGGCAAGCACCATGGTCTTGTAGCGGATGCGAGCTTCAACTGGAAGCCAGTGGAGAGAGCGGAGGAGCGGGGTGACGTGAGAGAACTTGGGAAGGTTGAACACCAGACGGGCTGCGGCGTTCTGGATGAGTTGTAGGGGTTTAATGGCACAGGCAGGGAGCCCAGCCAACAGCGAGTTGCAGTAATCCAGACGGGAGATGACAAGTGCCTGGATTAGGACCTGCGCCGCTTCCTGTGTGAGGCAGGGTCGTACTCTGCGGATGTTGTAGAGCATGAACCTACAGGAACGGGCCACCGCCTTGATGTTAGTTGAGAACGACAGGGTGTTGTCCAGGATCACGCCAAGGTTCTTAGCGCTCTGGGAGGAGGACACAATGGAGTTGTCAACCGTGATGGCGAGATCATGGAACGGGCAGTCCTTCCCGGGAGGAAGAGCAGCTCCGTCTTGCCGAGGTTCAGCTTGAGGTGGTGATCCGTCATCCACACTGATATGTCTGCCAGACATGCAGAGATGCGATTCGCCACCTGGTCATCAGAAGGGGGAAAGGAGAAGATTAATTGTGTGTCGTCTGCATAGCAATGATAGGAGAGACCATGTGAGGTTATGACAGAGCCAAGTGACTTGGTGTATAGCGAGAATAGGAGAGGGCCTAGAACAGAGCCCTGGGGGACACCAGTGGTGAGAGCACGTGGTGAGGAGACAGATTCTCGCCACGCCACCTGGTAGGAGCGACCTGTCAGGTAGGACGCAATCCAAGCGTGGGCCGCGCCGGAGATGCCCAACTCGGAGAGGGTGGAGAGGAGGATCTGATGGTTCACAGTATCGAAGGCAGCCGATAGGTCTAGAAGGATGAGAGCAGAGGAGAGAGAGTTAGCTTTAGCAGTGCGGAGCGCCTCCGTGATACAGAGAAGAGCAGTCTCAGTTGAATGACTAGTCTTGAAACCTGACTGATTTGGATCAAGAAGGTCATTCTGAGAGAGATAGCGGGAGAGCTGGCCAAGGACGGCACGTTCAAGAGTTTTGGAGAGAAAAGAGAGAAGGGATACTGGTCTGTAGTTGTTGACATCGGAGGGATCGAGTGTAGGTTTTTTCAGAAGGGGGTGCAACTCTCGCTCTCTTGAAGACGGAAGGGACGTAGCCAGCGGTCAGGGATGAGTTGATGAGCGAGGTGAGGTAAGGGAGAAGGTCTCCGGAAATGGTCTGGAGAAGAGAGGAGGGGATAGGGTCAAGCGGGCAGGTTGTTGGGCGGCCGGCCGTCACAAGACGCGAGCTTTCATCTGGAGAGAGAGGGAGAAAGAGGTCAGAGCACAGGGTAGGGCAGTGTGGGCAGAACCAGCGGTGTCGTTTGACTTAGCAAACGAGGATCGGATGTCGTCGACCTTCTTTTCAAAATGGTTGACGAAGTCATCTGCAGAGAGGGAGGAGGGGGGGGAGGGGGAGGAGGATTCAGGAGGGAGGAGAAGGTGGCAAAGAGCTTCCTAGGGTTAGAGGCAGATGCTTGGAATTTAGAGTGGTAGAAAGTGGCTTTAGCAGCAGAGACAGAAGAGGAAAATGTAGAGAGGAGGGAGTGAAAGGATGCCAGGTCCGCAGGGAGGCGAGTTTTCCTCCATTTCCGCTCGGCTGCCCGGAGCCCTGTTCTAAACTAAATCAACATCTGTATTTTGAAAGAGTATTTTTATCATTATTTTATTAACGAAAACATAGATGTTGAAGATATACAGTACTGTACAGTATATGCTTTCACATTTGGATAATAAAGCATTTTAGATATAAGCCACCTGCATTTGTTTATTAGGCTAATGTGCAGTCTGACAAGTAGACAGCCTACAATACATACTGTAGTAAACATGGGAAAGTGCCTAATTCCTTACATAAGGGAGAGAAGGCCATGTCCAGGCTTTCTCAGTGACCTCAAGTACCTTCGATAATGGCTGTACTAGAAAATGCAGGCACACGGGAGACCGGGGTTCAATTCCCCAACGGGGGAGGAAGGAGTAGGCTGTCTTGTAAATAATCTTTTTTTCTTAACTGACAGCCTAGTTAAATAAAGGTTACACCCAGAGCATACAATTTCTACCCCCTAATATTCTAATTCTAGTCTAACCAATACCCAAACTGAGATTCAGTGAAAATAGACATTTCATAGAGTTTTCAGACTTGTGTGTCATGACTATCCCCGTGTGTCATGACTGTCCTGATCAGGTCAGGTTACAGGAGACCACAACCCTACAGATTATCTCTCACCTCAACAGAGGAGGAGAGATCTAGGGGTATGAAGATGTGGGGGTTTTATGACCCCTCGCGCCCATTGTAAATCTTAGGCAACAGACAAAATTCCTTTGTCCTCTCACTATGGAGAACCGTCCTCAGAACATTAAACATGCAATAAATGGACTTTGGAACAATGGTTTCGTCAGCCACAATGGTGGTAATGACAATAGATGGAATATGAAAATTAATGTAATTTTTGTTATGTTATTAAAAGTCAAAGGACGGCGTTATAACGAAAACATTAACTTTAAGAGTTTTCCTAATATGTGCTTGATGTTTATAGATTGTACGTTGTGTGGAAAATGTCCAAATCAAAGAGAGTGTTTTTGTAAAGATGTGAAATGAGAAGTTAGTTGTCTAAATTGGATCTGAGTAAAATCTAGACCTTGCCTCATAACTTGGTACGCCCAGAGAATTGCCCTGAAGGCGGTTACGCCCACTTCTGACCCGAGGGTATACGACATGTGAGTTAAGAATTAATATATCAAAGTGACGCGAGCTGCAGCAAAGGTCTGAGTAGTCAACGAACCCAAAACGCAACACGAGGTTGAAGACAAAGGAATCATATTCTACCCATGCTACGGATGAGTAGCTGCATCTAAGAGGGTGAATTCAAGCACTGTATTTTGGCACTGTATAATGGCCCAATGACCACTGATGATCTTGAAATCTAGCCTGGAAGATAGCCAATGAGCTGAGGTAAACGGCAATATGTAATGGTTATACGTTCGAAGACCAGCCTTTGTCGTAAACTCTGGCGTAAAATAAGTTAATTCGCCATTGCAAATCCTACCTGACAGAGCCACGAGTGTTACTCATAGCAGTACATCTGTTCATTTTATGTGTTGATACAGGGCTCATACGTGAAAGTATTCTTACTGAAACATTTTTTTCCCCACAGTGGCAGTGATTCTGATTTATGCGCCACCAATGTCTAGGTGTCCATCCCCCTCTGAAGCTTGTTCATCCAGCCGGACCCCTGCTGTCTCTGTCTCCACACCTACCCGGCCATCTAGAGGTTTGAAGTCAGTGACAAAGAAGCAGAGTTGGGGAAGACAGAAACCTGCAGACAGAGGGTCGTTGGCACTCTGTGTTGGAACCAATTCCACCAGTTTTTAGACCAAAAAGGCAGCCAGGACCTCAACTAGACATGACTGCAAAGTACAGACCCCTTAAACTTTTTCAACTGTTTTTCACCTCGTCAATTGTTGATTCCCTGGTGGCGAACACCAATAAGTACGGGTCTAAGTAGCAGGCAGGAAAGAAAGAGGCATGGAAGCCCATTTCCATGTCAGACCTTTTTTGATTTCTTTCACTGGTCATTTACATGGGGCTGGTGAAGTTGAAAACTCTGAGGGACGACTGGAAAACATCAGCTCTCTATCAACTTCCTTTCCCCACCACTGCCATGTCTTCTAAAAGGTTTCTGACTATCTCACGGGCGCTTCACATCAGTGACCCAGAAGTTGATGGGGAGAATGACGAGAGGCACAGCAAGGTTTGATAGGCCCTGCAAAATCAAACCTCTCTACCCCAGCATCGTTGAGGCCTGCAAGACCTATTTTCAGCCTGCCCAGAACCTGTCCATCGATGAGAGGATGGTAGCCTCAAAGGCCCGAATCAGCATCAAACAATACATGCGTAACAAACTCACCAAATGGGGTTACAAACTGTTTGTTTTGGCTGATTCTGTATGTGCCTACACTTGCAATTATTTTGTTTATGAGGGGAAAAACAGTTTTGCTACCGGTAATGGACTGAGTTATGATTCTGTTATGGAGTTATTGGATTTTCAACTGCTGGGGAAGAGCTACAAACTGTTTGTGGACAACTTCTACACAAGCCCTACCCTGTTTACAGAGATGAGGAAGCGGGATGTGTGGGCTTGTGGCACCATTCGTACCAAAAGAGTGGGCTTTCCAAAAGCAAAGGTGAACGACATGCCTAAGCGGGCTGAGCGGGGTACCATGCGATGGATTCGTGAAGATGGCCTGCTCTTTGTAAAGTGGATGGATACCAGAGAGGTGGTCATGTGCACAACTATCCACAAGTCCTTCAGTGGTGATCACGTCGTCAGGCGTGTGAAAGACGGTAGCGAGGCATGGACCACAAAAAATGTCCCCATTCCAGCTGCGGTGAAGGACTACAACAGGGGCATGGGAGGTGTGAACCTGCCAGACGCACTGATAGGATACTACAATGTTCTCCACAATACCATGAAATGGTACAAGACATTTTTCTATAATTTCATTGACATTGCTGTGGTGAATGCCTTCATCCTCCAGAAGGAAATGGCCAAGAGCTGTGGACAGCCCCCCATCTCACAGCTAGCCTTCAGGGAGCTGCTCATCCAGGAGCTTGCTAGCTACAGCAAGTCCACTGCAGCACCTTCTGTCCCCTCCACCTCTGTCCCTTCTCCTCCAACCAGTGGTGTTCACCTGCCCAGATTAATCTCTGCAGGCAGGAATGTGCCTCAGGGCTAAAATGGCACAGTAGGGAGATGTCGTTGTGCCCTTTATCACAGGAAATGCCCCATCACCTGCACCACCTGTTCAGTAAGCCTCTGCTTTACAGCAGAAAGAGACTGCTATGGGCCATGGCAACAGCAGCACAATATTGTGTAGATGACTGAGGGTCTTCACAATATTGTAAATAGAACATGTGTAAATAGTTACCTTTTGTTATTTTTAATTTATCTTTTAAAATATTTAATTTTTTTCTGGGGGGAGGGCGTGTTAGAAAATCATTTATATATTTTGTATATAGTTATTTCCTTTCAAAATGTATCACTGTACCAATTCGGCCACTTGTGTACATGTGGGTACATTTGTGTGGGACACCTGGGTGACTTCATGCTCAATGTCATGTAGCTCGCTCATTTTTGAAGTTATATGTCTAAAACTTTGCTCAGCTATTGTTGCCATCTTATGTTCTTCATTCAAATCATCCCCAGCATCCTATCTTTTGTTTGGCTGTTCTTGTTCATTTGAAAGATGATGCAGCAACAATAAAAAACAGAGAACTTGTTTATTTCCTTGTATTTCCTTCTACCAGATCTATTGTGTTATATTCTCCTACATTCAATTCACATTTACACAAAATTCAGAGTTTCCTTTCAAATGATACCAAGACTATGCATATCCTTGCTTCTGAGCCTAAACTACCGGCAGTTAGATTATGGTATGTCTTTAGGCGGAAATTGAGAAGAAGGGGGGATACCCCGTAGAAGTTAAATAGTACCTGCAAAACACCAGTCTCAACATCAACAGTGAAGAGGCGACTCCGGGATGCTGGTTTTCTAGGCCGAGTTCCTATATCCAGTGTCTGTGTTCTTTTGCCCATCTTAATCTTTTCTTTTATTGGCTAGTCTGAGATATGGCTTTTTCTTTGCAACTCTGCCAGGAAGGCCAGCATCCCGGAGTCACCTCTTCACTGTTGACATTGAGACTGGTGTTTTGCGGGTACTATTTAATGAAGCCTTGTTTTTGTTTTTTATAACAATATTTTGGAGATTTCGTTTTCAAATAACAAAAAGTGAGCGAGGAAAAAGGCTTTTCTTGAACATAGGGTGAGACATTCTTACTAGTTTGTAAAAAAAAAAAAAGACCTTTTGTTATTTAGAATGATGTATTTCTGTTTTTAGAGGGAGAGAAACCAAAAGCCCACCATCGCCTCATCAGTCTCCCGGTCGAGGCCGGAACGGGTATCGAACCAGCATCTGTAGCAATGACGTTTGCACAGCGATGCAGTGTCTTAGACCGCTGCACCACTTGGGAGGCCCCATCCACAAAGTTTTTAATGCTGATCAATTGCCTTGCACAAAGTATCTATTGTCCTTCTAATAGCCCATAATGGCGTTGTACAACGTGACCGGTCGGGAGTAGGCTACAGTACTACAGTAAGAGCTCAAATAATCCTAACATTTCCACACCCTAATTGTAGTCTAACCAATACCCAAACGGAGATTCAGTGAAATAGAAATCTCATTGATTTATCGAGACCAGTCCCCATGCTTGTCTCAGAGCAGTGCTGTCTTGACCTCTGAATGCTATCTTTTTCCCCTTCCACTTGCCTCTTCCATTAATTTTGAAAGAGTATTTTCCAGTAAGCATAATCAGTGCTCTAACTCATCCCTTGCGCTGGTCTGGAGCAGTGACGCAGGGCACCATACTAAACTACAAATTACCTCTATGTCCCGCAGCATAATCTCAAAACTTTTAGTTGAGCAACCACTGTAGGTGGGGGGCGGCACGATCGGGGGTTGCTCGTGCACGTGAAAGCCGCTCAGCTGAGGCAGAAAAAAATTGGAGTATGCTATATTTTGGAAAACTAGGCTCCCACCTAAAGCTTCCGGTCTGGAAAGCCCTTTTAAGGTTGATGGTTTTGTCCACCACATAATCGGAGCCATACCGCTCATAGTGTTTACTGTTCACATTACTCTTACTTTATAAATAGTGATGCACAGCAGCATTGGCAGGAATGAGATGTCTGTCCAATGCGGCTGGCTATTCCCAAAGAGGGGCTTCTCCAGTATTCAGAAGCCCACCTCCCTCCTCCAATTCCCACTATCATCCAAATGCCCGACTGGGGCTTTCCGGCAGCTCTGTGAGTGAGAAAAAACATAGACTGAGCCACTACATGTGACTGATAATTGTAGCCCAATTTACTAAACATATCAATTAGTGCAAGGCCATTAATCTTCATGAGAAGTCTCAATTAAGCTGTTTTAGTCACCAGAAATGGCCATGGGGTCGAAGACTCCCTTCTCTTTTCCCAAACAGGTATTTAGCCTATTTTAAAACATGTTTTTTCAGGGCAGAGTTTGAGCACATGTGGAACCAATATTGTATGGTTGCTGTGGCTTTTGTGTCAAATCTCATGTAGGCCTGCCTAGTTGAATTTAAACTGCACCAATCAAGCAGATATCATTATGTGTTTCATATGGGCTATATGGTCAGGACCATCAACATACTGATGGCTGGTTTACCCCAAACACAGATGAGGCTAGTCCTGGAATAAAACTTAATTAGGTTACTTTAAATTAAGTCTACATCCCAAAATGTACACTTAGAAAAAAGTGCTGGTTATAACCTTTTGTTTTTTTGGGACAAGATTAATGAACCCTTTACTAAAAAAAAGTTATACAGTGCCTTCAGAAAGTATTCATACCCCTTGATTTATTCCACATTTAGTTTGTTACAGCCTGAATTCAAAATGGATTAAATAATTTTTTCTTCTTCACAGAAATATCTTATTTACATAAGTATTCACACCCCTGAGTCAAAACTTTGTAGAAGCACCTGTGGCAGCGATTACAGATGTGAGACTTTCTACTTAAGTCTCTAAGAGCTTTTTTCCACCTATATTGTGCAACATTTGCACATTATTCTTTTCAAAATTCTTTAAACTGTCAAATTGTTTGTTGACAACTATTTCAAGTAGATTTTAGTCAAAACTGTAACTCGAACATTCACTGTCTTCTTGGTAAGCAATTCCAGTGTAGATGTGGCGTTATGTTTTAGGTTATCGTCCTGCTGAAAGGTGAATTAATATCCAAGTGTCTGGTGGAGAGCAGACTGAACTATGTTTTCCTCTAGGATTTTGCCTGTGCTCAGCTCCATTCCATTTCATTTTTTTTCCCTGAAAAACTCCCCAGTCCTTTACAATTACAAGCATACCCGTAACATGATGCAGCCACCACTATGCTTGAAAATATGGAGAGTCATACTCGGTAATGTGTTACGTCGTTTGGGGCAAATCCAATACACAAATCCAACACTTTTGTATTCAGAACAAAACGTGAATTGCTTTGCCACATTTTTTGCAGTATTACTTTAGTGCCTTGTTGGCAACAGGATGTGTGTTTTGGAATGTTTATTCTGTACAGGGTTCCTTTTCTGCACTCTGTCAATTAGGTTAGTATTGTGTAGAAACTACAATGTTGTTGATCTATCTTCAGATTTCTCCTATCACAGCCATTAAACTCTATAACTGTAAAGATGTAATTAATAACTTCACCATTATCAAAGGGATATTCAATATATATATATATATATATATATATATATATATATTTTGGTAAAATATATATATATATATATATATATTCTACCAATAGGTGACCTTATTTGTGAGGCATTGAAAAACCTCCCTGGTCTTTGTGGTGGAATCTTTGTTTGAAATTCACTGTATGACTGACGGACCTTACAATTATCTGTATGTGTACACAGAGTGAGTCCATGCAACTTATTACAGTGCCTTGCGAAAGTATTCGGCCCCCTTGAACTTTGCGACCTTTTGCCCACATTTCAGGCTTCAAACATAAAGATATAAAACTGTATTTTTTTTGTGAAGAATCAACAACAAGTGGGACACAATCATGAAGTGGAACGACATTTATTGGATATTTCAAACTTTTTTAACAAATCAAAAACTGAAAAATTGGGCGTGCAAAATTATTCAGCCCCCTTAAGTTAATACTTTGTAGCGCCACCTTTTGCTGTGATTACAGCTGTAAGTCGCTTGGGGTATGTCTCTATCAGTTTTGCACATCGAGAGACTGAAATTTTTTCCCATTCCTCCTTGCAAAACAGCTGGAGCTCAGTGAGGTTGGATGGAGAGCATTTGTGAACAGCAGTTTTCAGTTCTTTCCACAGATTCTCGATTGGATTCAGGTCTGGACTTTGACTTGGCCATTCTAACACCTGGATATGTTTATTTTTGAACCATTCCATTGTAGATTTTGCTTTATGTTTCGGATCATTGTCTTGTTGGAAGACAAATCTCCGTCCCAGTCTCAGGTCTTTTGCAGACTCCATCAGGTTTTCTTCCAGATTGGTCCTGTATTTGGCTCCATCCATCTTCCCATCAATTTAAACCATCTTCCCTGTCCCTGCTGAAGAAAAGCAGGCCCAAACCATGATGCTGCCACCACCATGTTTGACAGTGGGGATGGTGTGTTCAGGGTGATGAGCTGTGTTGCTTTTACGCCAAACATAACGTTTTGCATTGTTGCCAAAAAGTTCAATTTTGGTTTCATCTGACCAGAGCACCTTCTTCCACATGTTTGGTGTGTCTCCCAGGTGGCTTGTGGCAAACTTTAAACAACACTTTTTATGGATATCTTTAAGAAATGGCTTTCTTCTTGCCACTCTTCCATAAAGGCCAGATTTGTGCAATATACGACTGATTGTTGTCCTATGGACAGTCTCCCACCTCAGCTGTAGATCTCTGCAGTTCATCCAGAGTGATCATGGGCCTCTTGGCTGCATCTCTGATCAGTCTTCTCCTTGTATGAGCTGAAAGTTTAGAGGGACGGCCAGGTCTTGGTAGATTTGCAGTGGTCTGATACTCCTTCCATTTCAATATTATCGCTTGCACAGTGCTCCTTGGGATGTTTAAAGCTTGGGAAATCTTTTTGTATCCAAATCCGGCTTTAAACTTCTTCACAACAGTACCTCGGACCTGCCTGGTGTGTTCCTTGTTCTTCATGATGCTCTCTGCGCTTTTAACGGACCTCTGAGACTATCACAGTGCAGGTGCATTTATACGGAGACTTGATTACACACAGGTGGATTGTATTTATCATCATTAGTCATTTAGGTCAACATTGGATCATTCAGAGATCCTCACTGATATTCTGGAGAGAGTTTGCTGCACTGAAAGTAAAGGGGCTGAATAATTTTGCACGACCAATTTTTCAGTTTTTGATTTGTTAAAAAAGTTTGAAATATCCAATAAATGTCGTTCCACTTCAAATCAAATTTATTTATATAGCCCTTCGTACATCAGCTGATATCTCAAAGTGCTGTACAGAAACCCAGCCTAAAACCCCAAACAGCAAGCGATGCAGGTGTAAAAGCACGGTGGCTAGGAAAAACTCCCTAGAAAGGCCAAAACCTAGGAAGAAACCTAGAGAGGAACCAGGCTATGTGGGGTGGCCAGTCCTCTTCTGGCTGTGCCGGGTAGAGATTATAACAGAACATGGCCAAGATGTTCAAATGTTCATAAATGACCAGCATGGTCGAATAATAATAAGGCAGAACAGTTGAAACTGGAGCAGCAGCACAGTCAGGTGGACTGGGGACAGCAAGGAGTCATCATGTCAGGTAGTCCTGGGGCATGGTCCTAGGGCCCAGGCCAGTTGAAACTGGAGCAGCAGCATGGCCAGGTGGACTGGGGACAGCAAGGAGTCATCATGTCAGGTAGTCCTGGGGCATGGTCCTAGGGCTCAGGTCCTACGAGAGAGAGAGAAAGAAAGAGAGAAGGAGAGAATTAGAGAACGCACACTTAGATTCACACAGGACACCGAATAGGACAGGAGAAGTACTCCAGATATAACAAACTGACCCTAGCCCCCCGACACATAAACTACTGCAGCATAAATACTGGAGGCTGAGACAGGAGGGGTCAGGAGACACTGTGGCCCCATCCGAGGACACCCCCAGACAGGGCCAAACAGGAAGGATATAACCCCACCCACTTTGCCAAAGCACACCACTAGAGGGATATCTTCAACCACCAACTTACCATCCTGAGACAAGGCCGAGTATAGCCTACAAAGATCTCCGCCACGGCACAACCCAAGGGGGGCGCCAACCCAGACAGGCTGACCACAACAGTGAATCAACCCACTCAGGTGACGCACCCCCCCCAGGGACGGCATGAGAGAGCCCCAGTAAGCCAGTGACTCAGCCCCTGTAACAGGGTTTAGAGGCAGAGAATCCCAGTGGAAAGAGGGGAACCGGCCAGGCAGAGACAGCAAGGGCGGTTCGTTGCTCCAGAGCCTTTCCGTTCACCTTCCCACTCCTGGGCCAGACTACACTCAATCATATGACCCACTGAAGAGATGAGTCTTCAGTAAAGACTTAAAGGTTGAGACCGAGTTTGCGTCTCTGACATGGGTAGGCAGACCGTTCCATAAAAATGGAGCTCTATAGGAGAAAGCCCTGCCTCCAGCTGTTTGCTTAGAAATTCTAGGGACAATTAGGAGGCCTGCGTCTTGTGACCGTAGCGTACGTGTAGGTATGTACGGCAGGACCAAATCAGAGAGATAGGTAGGAGCAAGCCCATGTAATGCTTTGTAGGTTAGCAGTAAAACCTTGAAATCAGCCCTTGCTTTGACAGGACGCCAGTGTAGAGAGGCTAGCACTGGAGTAATATGATCAAATTTTTTGGTTCTAGTCAGGATTCTATCAGCCGTATTTAGCACTAACTGAAGTTTATTTAGTGCTTTATCCGGGTAGCCGGAAAGTAGAGCATTGCAGTAGTCTAATCTAGAAGTGACAAAAGCATGGATTAATTTTTCTGCATCATTTTTGGACAGAAAGTTTCTGATTTTTGCAATGTTACGTAGATGGAAAAAAGCTGTCCTCGAAATGGTCTTGATATGTTCTTCAAAAGAGAGCTCAGGGTCCAGAGTAACGCCGAGGTCCTTCACAGTTTTATTTGAGACGACTGTACAACCATTAAGATTAATTGTCAGATTCAACAGAAGATCTCTTTGTTTCTTGGGACCTAGAACAAGCATCTCTGTTTTGTCCGAGTTTAATAGTAGAAAGTTTGCAGCCATCCACATCCTTATGTCTGAAACACATGCTTCTAGCGAGGGCAATTTTGGGGCTTCACCATGTTTCATTGAAATGTACAGCTGTGTGTCATCCGCATAGCAGTGAAAGTTTACATTATGTTTTCGAATAACATCCCCAAGAGGTAAAATATATAGTGAAAACAATAGTGGTCCTAAAACGGAACCTTGAAGAACACCGAAATTTACAGTTGATTTGTCAGAGGACAAACCATTCACAGAGACAAACTGATATCTTTCCGACAGATAAGATCTAAACCAGGCCAGAACATGTCCGTGTAGACCAATTTGGGTTTCCAATCTCTCCAAAAGAATGTGGTGATCGATGGTATCAAAAGCAGCACTAAGGTCTAGGAGCACGAGGACAGATGCAGAGCCTCACTTCATGATTGTGTCCCACTTGTTGTTGATTCTTCACAAAAAAATACAGTTTTATATCTTTATGTTTGAAGCCTGAAATGTGGCAAAAGGTCGCAAAGTTCAACGGGGCCGAATACTTTCGCAAGGCACTGTATGTGACTTGTTAAGCACATTTTTACTCCTGCACTTTAGGCTTGCCATAACAAAATGGTTGAATACTTATTGACTCAAGACATTTAAGGGTATCATTTTTATTAATTTGTAAAAACAAAAAACAAAAACATAATTCCACTTTGACATTATGGGGTATTCTGTGTAAGCAAGTGACAAAAACATCATCTTAATTTTATCCATTTTAAATCAGGCTGTAACACAACAAAATGTGGAAAAAGTCAAGGGGTGTGAATACAGTGAATGCACTGTATATAACTAGTGAAGGCAAATAAACTTGAGGGTTCTAACCCTACCCCAGACTGTAATGGGGATTTTTGAAAACAACAGCTAACAAACGCTAACCCAGTCACATCAAACTCTGAAATGACAAGTAACAATCGCTTTTCATTTGTTTCAGCTGTTTTGTATTGAAATGTATAACCATATTAAGGATGCTGCTGCTTGATTTCGCCTGGTCAGAAAAATATGTTAGCTCTCTATGGCAGGAGGGAGATCTAATTCATATATTGCAACATTGTTGCAGAGGTCTCAGTGGCAAACAGAAAGGTTCATATAAACCTATGCTGTTGCAAGCTAAATGCTAGCTAGATGCAAGAGGAAATAATGTGTTTAATAAAAACATACGTTCTTAGATTAAAAAATATTCTATTGGCCTATAGAACCTTTTGGTCAGTTCAAATTGAACTGCCATTCCAGCATGCTGAACCAACTTGCAAGTAACCTACAAATAACCTCATTATTTTTCTATGTATTAAGATAAGCAAAATGGATTATTTATTCAAATATATGAAGCCAAATTCATTTGATAAACTATGTCCTATGCTAGATAAATAAAAAATGCTATTATAATTTGAGCACCTTTTGTAAGATAGCTAGCTAAACAGAAAAGGCTACTTTAATTTGCCACTTTACAAGCTAGCCAGCTAACTCTTTCAAATAAACATATATATGCCAAATAAAGCTACAGACCATGCCTGACATTGGTAATTAGCTAATTGTTACTTTTATGTTAGTGTGGAGTCAATTTAGGGGACCATGTTTCATGAAGCAATTAGAAGACTTGCTGAATGAGAGGAGGTATGTATAAATGATTTATAAGAAATTATGTATAATAAGTCTTGGTTATTCAATAGCCTACCTAGTTAATCATTATGTGACTTTTAACACTGTTTTGCTCAGTCTGGCAGTAACCCAGAACTATCGGAGGTAGAGGATCTCTTTTTCGGCTGCTGCTGATAACAACTGCATGTATGTTGTTCCTCTACATCATAATAATTGTAAGCCTGGCATAGCATTTTGTCTTCATTTTGGCAGATTAACTCATTCTTATTTCTGAATATTAACTTGTTTTTGCTCTTTTTTTGTTTTGTTTTTTGAACCAGTCAGGCAACAACCCATACTGTACTGACAGGGACGGATTTATTCAAGGGGGCCCAAGAGGCAGCCACAAAAAAAAACATATACAGTAGATTAGAAATGTAGTACTGTATATATTTTAACATTTACTGCAACCGCTAACCACAGGAAGATTCAGGAGCCTGCTCTCAATGAGTGTAGACAGCCTGTTGCTTCCTACTGCCGCCCTGCTTATCGTCAGATGGTGGGAGGAGAGGTGGTAAGGGGCCCAATTGGGTAACTGTGGGGCCCTTCCTTGTTTGGGTAACTGATTTAATAGTAATTCAACAAAAAAAGAGCCAAAAAAACAATTGCGCAAGAGGCAGCAACAACAAAAAAATACATATACAGTATATTACAAATGTAGTACTGTATAGTTTTTAAAAACATTTACTGCAACCGCCAACCACTGGAGGATTCAGAAGCCCCTCTCAATGAGTGTAGACAGCCTGTTGCTGCCTACTGCCGCTCTACTTATCGTCAGATGGTGGGAGGAGAGGAGGTAGGGGGCCCACTTGGGTAACTGGGGCCCTTCCTTGATTGGGAAACTGATTAATAGTAATTCAACAAAAAAAGAGCCAAAAAAACAATTGCCTTTTTTTAAACAAATTTATCCAACCACAGGAGCCTGTTGTCAATGTTCAAAATACACCAGAGAGAATAATTTAGCCACAGAGGATCAATAGTTTTTAAAAATTAACTGGTTTAAATTTGATCACATGCACATACTGGTAACTGCCAAACGGCAGGGTAGCCTAGTGGTTAGAGCGTTGCACTAGTAACCGAAAGGTTGCAAGTTCGAATCCCCGAGCTGACAAGGTACAAATCTGTTGTTCTGCCCCTGAACAGGCAGTTAACCCACTGTTCCTAGGCTGTCATTGAAAAATAAGAATTTGTTCTTAACTGACTTGCCTAGTAAAATAAAGGTAAAATTAAAAATAAAATAAAAAGAAAGACCAACATAGTGTCTTAAAAGGGTGTTGGCGACCACAACCTGGCAGAACAGCTTCAATGTGCCTTGGCATAGATTCCACAAGTGGACCTAAACCATGCCAGGAAAATGCACCCCACACACCATAAGAAACTTTGTATCCCTTATTTACTCCAAGTGTTTCCTTAATTTTGGCAATTACACGTTGCCTATCGTAAGGAATGCCGCAATTTGGGCATCATACGCGCCAAATATGCAGCTTGTTGCGTTGTAGCCATAGACATACAGTGCATTTGGAATGTATTCAGACCCATTGACTTTTTCCACATTTTGTTATGTTACAACCTTACTCTAAAATGTATTAAAGTTTTAGGTTTTAACACATTTATAAAAAATATAAAAAACTGAAATATTACATTTACATAAGTATTCAGACCCTTTACTCTGTACTTTGTTGAGGCACCTTTGGCAGCAATTAAGGACTTGAGTCTTCTTGGGTATAACGCGACAAGCTTGGCACACCTGTATTTGGGGAGTTTCTCCCATTATTCTCTGCAGATCCTCTCAAGCTCCTTCAGGTTGGATGGGGAGCGTTGCTGCACAGCGTTTTGCAGGTTTCTTCAGAGATGGTCGATCGGGTTCAAGTCCGGGCTCTGACTGGGCCACTTAAGGACATTCAGAGACTTGTCCCGAAGCTACTCTTGCGTTGTCTTGGCTGTGTGCTTATGGTCATTGTCCTGCTGGAAGGTGAACCTTCGCCCCAGTCTGAGGTCTTGAGCGCTCTGGAGCAGGTTTTCAACAAATAAAATACAATTTTATTGGTCACATACACGTGGTTAGTAGATGTTAATTTGAAATGCTTGGGCTTCTAGTTCCGGCAGTAATATCTAACAAGTAATCTAACAAATTCACAATGACTACCTTATACACACAAATGTAAAGGGATGGAATATGAATATGTACATATAAATATATGGATGCGCGATGGCCGTGCGGCCTAGGCAGGATGCAATAGTTTTACTCACGTCGGCCACAGAGAAGGAGAGCCTACAGTCTTTGGTAGTGGGCTGTCGGTGGCACTGCCAACAGTCTTCAAAGTATGCAAAGAAGTTGTTTAATTTATCAGGGAGCAAGACGTCGATGTCCGCGACGGGGCTGGTTTTCTTTTTGTAATCCGGGATTGCCTGTAGACCCTGTCACATACGTCTCATGTTTGAGCCATTGAGTTGCGACTCTACTTTGTGTCTCTACTGACACTTTGCTTGTTTGAATGCCTTGCGGAGGGAATAACTACACTGTTTTGTATTCGGTCATGTTTCCATTCGCCTTGCCATGATTAAATTCGGTGGTTCGCTCTTTCAGTTTTGCATGAATGCTGCCATCAATCCACAGTTTCTGGTTAGGGAAGGTTTTAATAGTTACAGTGGGTACAACATCTCTAATGCACTTCCTAATAAACTCACTCACCGAGTCAGCGTATATGTCGATGTTATTGTCTGAGACTACCTGGAACATATCCCAATCCACATCATCGAAGCAATCTTGAAGCGTGGAATCTGATTGGTCAGACCAGCGTTGGGTAGACCTAAGCATGGGTGAGGTATCTGCTTGGGGGGGATATATATACGGCTGTGACTATAATCGAAGAAAATTCTCTTGGGAGATATTGTGGTCAGCATTTGATTGTAAGGAATTCTCGGTCAGGTGAACAAAAGGACTTGAGTTCCTGTATGTTGTTATGATTACACCATGAGTCGTTAATCATGAGGGACACATCACCGCTCTTCTTACCAGAGAGATGTTTGTTTCTGTCAGCGCGACGCATGAAGAAACCTGGATGATGTACTGACTCTGACAACAGTTCCGGAGTGAGCCATGTTTCCGTGAAACAGAAAATGTTGCAATCTCTCTGGAAGGCAACTCGTGCCCTAATTTTGTCCACCTTGTTGTCTAGAGACAACGAGTAATATGCCTGGAAGCTGTGGACGGTGTGCTTGCCTTCTAAGTCTGACCAGGAGGCCGCTCCATCTGACTCTCTCTTGAGGGGACGACGTTGTTTTGGGTCGGCCTCTGGGATTAGATCCAATGTCCAGGATGAAGGTTCGAACAAAGGGTCCGTTTCAGGAATGTCGTATTCTTGTTCGTAATGTTGGTAAGTTGACGTCGCTCTTATATCCAATAGTTCTTCCCGGCTGTATGTAATAACACTTAAAACCTCTTGGTGTTAGGGGGCAGTATTTTCATTTTTGGAAGAAAAAAACGTTCCCGTTTTAAACGGGATATTTTGTCAGGAAAAGATGCTAGAATATGCATATAATTGACAGCTTTGGATAGAAAACACTCTAACGTTTCCAAAACTGTAAAGATATTGTCTGTTAGTATAACAGAACTGATGTTGCAGGCGAAAGCCTGAGAAAAATCCAATCCGGAAGTGCCCCAGGTTTTTAAAGCGCCTCGTTCCAATGACTCCCTATTTAGCTGTGAATGTACCATCAACGAGCTTACGCTTTCTACGTATTCCCCAAGGTGTCTACATCATTGTGACGTAGTTTTACGCATTTCTGTTGAAGAATAGCCGTAGGCGGCCACATTGCGTAAGTGGTCACATGGTGGCTCCGAGAGAGATTCTTGCGTAAAATACAGAGGTAGCCATTATTCCAATCGGTCCTAGTGAAAAACGAATTGTCCCGACGGATATATTGTCGAATAGATATTAGAAAAACACCTTGAGGATGGATTCTAAACAACGTTTGCCATGTTTCTGTCGATAGTATGGAGCTAATTTGGAATATTTTTCGGCGTTGTTGGCGATTTCTCAGCCAAACGTGAAGAACAAACGGAGCGATTTCGCCTACAAAAATAATCTTTTGGGAAAAAATTAACTTTGGCTGTCTACCTGGGAGTCTCGTGAGTGAAAACATCCGAAGTTCATCAAACTATTTAATTTGACTGCTTTTCTGATTTCCGTGACAAGGTTGCCTGCTGCTAGGCAAGGCATAATGCTATGCTAGGCTATGATAAACTTACACAAATGCTTGTCTAGCGTTGGCTGTAAAGCATATTTTGAAAATCTGAGATGACAGGGTGATTAACAAAAGGCTAAGCTGTGTTCCAATATATTTCACTTGTGATTTTCATGAATAGGAAGATTTTCTAGAAAGATTTATGTCCGTTGCGTTATGCTAATTAGTGTCAGATGATGACAATGGTCCCATTCACTGGATGGGGTGTCACTACAGGTTAAGATCCTCTGGGCTAACAATGTAAGAAATAATGCATAAAAAAAAATACTGCATAGTTTCCTAAAGACTTGAAGCGAGACAACCGTCTCTGTATGCGACTCTGTACTTGGCTCCTTTCATCTTTCCCTCGATCCTGACTAGTCTCCCAGTCCCTTCAGATGAAAAACCTACCCACATCTTGATGCTGCCATGCTGCCACCATGCTTCATCGTAGTGGAGGTGCCAGGTTTCCGCCAGACGTGATGCTTGGCATTCAGGCCAAAGAGTTCAATCTTGCTTTCATCAGACCAGAGAATCTGGTTTCTCATGGTCTGATGGTCCTTTAGGTACCTTTTGTGGCTTCTGTCTGGCCACTCTACCATAAAGGCCTGATTGGTGGAGTGCTGCAGAGATGGTTGTCCTTCTGGAAGGTTTTCCCATCTCCACAGAGGAACTCTGGAGCTCTGTCAGAGTGACCATCAGGTTATTGAACACCTCCCTGACCAAGGGCCTTCTCCCTCCCCTCAGTTTGTCCAGGCGGCCAGCTCTAGGAAGGGAATTGGTGGTTCCAAACTTATTCCATTTAAGAATGTAGGCCACTGTGTTCTTGGGGACCTTCAATGTTGCAGAAATTTTTTGGTACCCTTTGCCAGATATGTGCCTCGACATAATCCTGTCTCGTAGCTCTACGGACTGTTCCTTCAACCTCATAGCTTGGTTTTTGCTCTGACATGCGCTGTCAACTGTGGGAACTTATTTTATCAGGTGTGTGCCTTTCCACATCATGTCCAATTAATTGAATTTACTGCACGTGGAGTACAAGTTGTAGAAACGTCTCACAGATGGTCAATGGAAACAAGATGCACCTGAGTTGATAGCAAAGGGTCTGAATACTTATGTAAATTCTGTTTTTAATATATAATACATTTGTGACCAACCTGCTCAATTCGGTCTTATGTAGCAATGTAGTTGTGTTTTTTTACATTGGATAAAAGTAGATATTCAGAGCTCGTTCACAGATTGTTGGACCTGTGGTAGGAGTTGGACCCAGGGCCGGTGTTATGGCCGGGCCTTAGGGGGCCTGACCCGCCCTACCATACCTTTTGCCCCTCCAAATAAAATATTTAAATATTTATCATTTATTTGACCGAGATGCACATAGACAGAAAGACGCATCAGTCTCAGTTAAAGCATCTGAGAAAACGAAACAGCACCCCTCTATCTCAATATGTGTAGACCATGAATCTGATGCTGTCTGGACCAAAAGAGTATGGCATGTCATACTATTTCTGGCCAGACAGCATCAGATACATGGGCTATATATAGTGGGGCGCTTTTTTTCTCGCTCTGAGGCTTTCTCAGGTGATATAGTTTCTGCCGGGAGGAAGAGGTAAAGCGAGAGGGCTCACTCTTGCCAAAAAAATCTGTCCAGAATGCGTTTCTATAGGAATAATATGCAGACATAAGCTTGTCGCCTGCCTTCTTGCTTTTGGGACAAAGTCTCCCATTGTTTGTGCGGAGACATGAGCATCACTAAATTATATACAGATCAGTGGCGTTTGGTAATGTTTAAGATGAGGGAGGATGGCCTCCCAAGTGGCGCAGCGGTCTAAGGCACTGCATCGCAGTGCGTCACTACAGACCCGGGTTGGATCCCAGGCTGTATCACAGTCTCCCTCAATCCGTGCAATGGCTACTGCTATAGGTTTCAGGAGTTTCAGGCTGCTTACCACTCTCTCCCAAAATACATCATCCAGGAGGATCCTCTTGATGGGGCTTTCCATATCGGTAGACTGTGATATGGCCATTTCATAGAGAGACTCCTTCCCCTCCACGAGACTGTCAAACATGATGACAACACCACCCAAACGGGTGTTGCTGGGCAGCTTCAATGTGGTGTTCTTATTCTTCTCACTTTGCTTGTTGAGGTAGATTGCTACTATAACTTAATGACCCTTCACATACCTAACTGTTTCCTTGTCTCTCTTGTAGAGTGTATCCATTGTTTTCAGTGCTATGATGTTCTTGAAGAGCAGATTCAATGCATGAGCAGCACAGCCAATGGGTGTGATGTGAGGGTAGGACTCCTCCACTTTAGACCAAGCAGCCTTCATGTTCACAGCATTGTCTGTGACCAGTGCAAATACCTTCTGTGGTCCAAAGTCATTGATGACTGCCTTCAGCTCATCTGCAATGTCGAGAACGGTGTGCCTGTTGTCTCTTGTGGAATACTGGTTGAGGGGTGGAGATGATGTAGTTAATTATTCCTTGCCCAAGAACATTCGACCACCCATCAGAGATGATTGCAATACAGTCTGCTTTCTCTGTGATTCGCTTGACCTTCACTTGAACTCTGTTGAACTCTGCATCCAGCAAATGAGTAGATAAAGCAGGTCTGGTTGGAGGGGTGTATGCTCGGCGAAGAACATTCAGAAATCTCTTCTAATACACATTGTCAGATGAACCAGCATATCATCAGCATATCTCTGACTACGTTCCTCCATTGAGTCAAAAAAACTTCTGATTCCAGTAGGACCATGAGCTGTTGCTATCGATAAGGTGTCTGATTCAACATTTTCACCTCGAATAGAAATAGAGGGACTTTTGTCAGAGGTTGCTTGTTGTGAGCACTGAGGGAACTTTGTGCTCTTGGCCAGATTCTGCATCTTTGTTGCATTCTTCACATATGATTTAGCACAGTATTTGCAAATGTACACAGCTTTTCCTTTTACATTAGCTGCAGTGAAATTACTTAACACATCAGATAGTGCCCGTGGCATTTTCCTGTAAAGATAATAATAATAATTTTATTTTTAAAACCCAAATACAATTCCATGTACAGATAAATAGTTAAACAGTTGGATTAAACAACTCCTTTGTAAGATAAATGTTTTAAAATAAAGCATGTATGGAAACAGGTGAATTAACACTCCTCTGTTAGCAGGGTCAATCAAGCTAAAACCCACATGGTAGCAAAAACTAACTAGCAGAAATTATTAACAAGTTCAAAATTATTTAAACACACCTTGCTGTAGGCTTCTATTTACTAGTTAACAAAAAATCATGTATGTCGTATTAAATATGTTCACCCCACCCAGTATTGTATTCAAAACTTACCAGAAAGCATGTAGTCCTTGGCTCGAGACAGTATAGTAGCGTGGGCTCAATAGCATCTCATTAGTGTGCAAGATCTTGAGATTCAGCTGCACATGTGATGGAAGAATGCACTGTGCATGCAGAGGGTTGCAATTCCATTGAATTGGGGATAGTTTAAACAAAATATGCCACAAGATTTATGTGTATCCCACATAAAAAGGTTCACTGTATAAGCTGACTTTTTTTAATGAATTTTAGCGAAATTCTCAAAAATCCCTGGCTTAACTTTCCTTGGAAAATTTCCAGAAAAATCCAGACCCTTTGCACCCCTACTCCTGCCTATAGTCTCATCGTTGTCGGTGATCACGCCTACCACCGTTGTGTCATCTGCAAACTTAATGATGGTGTTAGACTCATGCTTGGCCACGCAGTCTTGGGTGAACAGGGACTACAGGAGGGGACTAAGCACGCACCCCTGAGGGGCCCCCGTGTTGAGGATCAGCGTGGCAGATATGTTGTTGCCTACACCAACTACCTGGGGACGGCCTGTCAGGAAGTCCAGGATCCAGTTGCAGAGGGAGGTGTTAGCTTAGTCATGAGCTTTGAGGGCACTATGGTGTTGAACGCTGAGCTGTAGTCAATGAACAGCATTCTCATGTAGGTGTTCCTTTTTGTCCAGGTGGGAAAGGGCAGTGTTGAGTGCAATAGAGATTGCGTCATCTGTGGATCTGTTGGGGCGGTAGGCAAATTGGAGTGGGTCTAGGGTTTCTGGGATGATGGTGTTGATGTGAGCCATGACTAGTCTTTCAAAGAACTTCATGGCTACAGACGTCATTTAGGCAGGTAACCTTTGTGTTCTTGAGTACAGGAACTGTAGTGGTCTGCTTGAAACATGTTGGTATTACAGACTTGGCTGTACAAAATAAGTTACAAACAATGTGAAGAAACACGAAATAGCTCAATTGGTTAGGAGCCCGTAAAACGGCACCCATCTCCCTCCGGCACCATTCTATTCCATGAGATGTTTTAGATGTTTCTACAACTTGATTAGAGTCCACCTGTGGTAAATTAAATCGATTGGACATTATTTTGAAAAGTACACAATCTGTCTATATAAGGTCCCACAGTTGACAGTGCATGTCAGAGCAAACGCCAAGCCATGAGGTCGAAGGAATTGTTTGTAGAGTTGAGACACAGGATTGTGTCAAGGGACAGATGTGGGGAAGGGTTTCATAGCCGCAGGAAGAACAGTTGAAACTGGAGCAGCAGCATGACCAGGTGGACTGGGGACAGCAAGGAGTCATCAGGCCAGGCATGGTCCTAGGGCTCAGGTCCTCCGAGAGAAGAGAGAGAGAGAGAGAATTAGAGGAAGCATACTTAAATTCACACAGGACACCGGATATGACAGGAGAAATGTTCCAGATGTAACAGACTGACCCTAGCCCCCTGACACTTAAATTATTGCAGCATAATTACTGAAGGCTGAGACAGGAGAGGTCGGGAGACACTGTGACCCCATCCGACTATACAGTGCCTTGCGAAAGTATTCGGCCCCCTTGAACTTTGCGACCTTTTGCCACATTTCAGGCTTCAAACATAAAGATATAAAAGTGTATTTTTTGTGAAGAATCAACAACAAGCGGGACACAATCATGAAGTGGAATGACATTTATTGGATATTTCAAACTTTTTTAACAAATCAAAAACTGAAAAATTGGGCGTGCAAAATTATTCAGCCCCTTTACTTTCAGTGCAGCAAACTCTCTCCAGAAGTTCAGTGAGGATCTCTGAATGATCCAATGTTGACACTGTCCATAGGACAACAATCAGTCGTATATTGCACAAATCTGGCCTTTATGGAAGAGTGGCAAGAAGAAAGCCATTTCTTAAAGATATCCATAAAAAGTGTCGTTTAAAGTTTGCCACAAGCCACCTGGGAGACACACCAAACATGTGGAAGAAGGTGCTCTGGTCAGATGAAACCAAAATTGAACTTTTTGGCAACAATGCAAAACGTTATGTTTGGCGTAAAAGCAACACAGCTCATCACCCTGAACACACCATCCCCACTGTCAAACATGGTAGTGGCAGCATCATGGTTTGGGCCTGCTTTTCTTCAGCAGGGACAGGGAAGATGGTTAAAATTGATGGGAAGATGGATGGAGCCAAATACAGGACCATTCTGGAAGAAAACCTGATGGAGTCTGCAAAAGACCTGAGACTGGGACGGAGATTTGTCTTCCAACAAGACAATGATCCGAAACATAAAGCAAAATCTACAATGGAATGGTTCAAAAATAAACATATCCAGGTGTTAGAATGGCCAAGTCAAAGTCCAGACCTGAATCCAATCGAGAATCTGTGGAAAGAACTGAAAACTGCTGTTCACAAATGCTCTCCATCCAACCTCACTGAGCTCGATCTAATTTTGCATGCCCAATTTTTCAGTTTTTGATTTGTTAAAAAAGTTTGAAATATCCAATAAATGTCGTTCCACTTCATGATTGTGTCCCACTTGTTGTTGATTCTTCACAAAAAAATACAGTTTTATATCTTTATGTTTGAAGCCTGAAATGTGGCAAAAGGTCGCAAAGTTCAAGGGGGCCGAATACTTTCGCAAGGCACTGTATCCCTGGACAGGGCCAACCAGGCAGGATATAACCACACCCACTTTGCCAAAGCATAGCCCCCACACCACTACACCGATCCTAGCCCCCCGACACTTAAATTATTGCAGCAGAATTACTGGAGGCTGAGACAGGAGGGGTCGGGAGACACTGTGACCCCATCCGACTATACCTCCGGACAGGGCCAACCAGGCAGGATATAACCCCACCCACTTTGCCAAAGCACAGCCCCTACACCAAAGTACGCTAACATCCTTAAGGGGAAGCATGGTGGTGGCAGCATCATGCTGTCGGATGTTTTTCAGCGGCAGGGACTGGGAGACTTGTCAGGATCGAGGGAGAGATGAACAGAGCAAAGTACCATGAGATTAATAATGAAAACCTGCTTCAGAGCATTCAGGACCTCAGATTGAGGCGAAGGTTCATCTTCCAACAGGACAAAGACACTAAGCACACAGCTAAGACAATGTAAGAGGATCTGAATACTTATGTACAGGGGGCAAAAAAGTATTTAGTCAGCCACCAATTGTGCAAGTTCTCCCACTTAAAAAGATGAGAGAGGCCTGTAATTTTCATCATAGGTACACTTCAACTATTTTACATTTACATTTAAATCATTTAGCAGACGCTCTTATGACAGACAAAATGAAGAAAAAGAATCTCCAGAAAATCACATTGTAGGATTTTTAATGAATTTATTTGCAAATTATGGTGGAAAATAAGTATTTGGTCAATAACAAAAGTTTATCTCAATACTTTGTTATATACCCTTTGTTGACAATGACAGAGGTCAAACATTTTCTGTAAGTCTTCACAAGGTTTTCACACACTGTTGCTGGTATTTTGGCCCATTCCTCCATGCAGATCTCCTCTAGAGCAGTGATGTTTTGGGGCTGTTGCTGGGCAACACTGACTTTTCATCTCTCCCATTTTAAGTGGGAGAACTTGCACAATTGGTGGCTGACTAAATACTTTTTTGCCCCACTGTAAATGTGATATTTCATTTTTATTTGTAATACATTTGCTCAAATGTATCATGATGGGGTATTGTGTGTAGATTGATGAGTGGGAAAAAACGATTTAATCAATTTTAGAATAAGGCTGTAACATAAAAAAATGTGGAAAAAGTCAAGGGGTCTGAATACTTTCTGAACGCACTGAACACACTCAATCGGATTGAGTTGCAGCTGTCAGTGAAAAGCTTCTAAAATATGTCTTTAGATAATGTGTCTTGAGTATAATTTAAAATGTTAAGAGGAGGAGGGGTGTGTGGTGAAGATATGGGGCGTCTCTCTCCAGAATGCACGCACATGTAGGAAAGTGCCCATTTGGCAATTACTGTTTTCTCTGTCATTTTTTTCTTCGTCGAGGAAGTCTTTTTTTTAACATCCATTGCGTCTGATAGTTCCTCAGTATTTGAAAAATCTTTCCAACACTCCTGGCCTCGATTCACCATGCCTCGGTATGAAAGACCAAAATATCATGATCTGATGAACCCATATATCAAGTGTAAACGTCGTAAAAGAAAATGTCCCGAGGTCACTGGCACATAGGCTAGTTGATCAAATGTTCCAAGTTCACTAGCAACAGCTTCTGGACACCTAGTGATGATTTGATACAATGTTGCACTTTACTAGCAATAGCTCAAGCCAATACGGATAGAAAAGGAGGCATACAGGGGGAGTAGAGAGATTAATTTTCTTTAGGATATTTTGTACTGTTTTTATTTGTCGGCTTTAGGCCTATGTATTTTACTTAGTTGTCGATGGAAGTTATAGGCCTACTGCTGCATTGGCTATAGGCTATCTCTGAGTTCTATGCTCATTTCACAGTGTGTCAATGTCTCCATATGGCAGAGGCGAGTGCTCTCCCCATACTTGAATTTTTACTTTGAGATTTTTATCATTTTACTTCAGATTTGTATGATTAACCACGTGACACTGATTTTGAGAAATGAAAACGTTACTATTGAAATTAAAATGTTTAAAAAAAAATGCATATAAAAATAATCTGAACTGGCAAGCAGATCGGTAGCTTTGGTAGGATAAATTGTAAGCTTCCCCAAACTTGAAACTCATGAGCTGCCTGTGTATGGTCTCTACTATTACACCCATTAAAACCTCTTAGGGATCCCTTACAGCTAGAATCCCGTTAACGGGATCAATTTGACAACATCCGGTAAATTGCAGAGCGCGAAATTCAAAAATACTAAATTGGTAATATTAAACATTCATGACGATACAAGTGTCTTACATCATTTAAAAGCTTAACTTGTTAATCCTGCTTTGTCAGATTTCAAAAAGGCATTATGCCGAAAGCATACCATGCAATGATCTGAGGACAGCGCCCCGCATACAAAAGCATGAAAAACATTTTCCAACCAAACAGATGCATCACAAAAGTCAGAAATAACAATAAAATAAATCACTTACCTTGGAAGATCTTTTTTAATCCCAAAGGTCTCAGTTACACAATAAATGGTTGTTTTGTTTGATAAAGTCCTTCTTTATATTCCAAAAATGTCAGTTTATTTGGCGTGTTTGATTCAGAAATACACCGGTTCCAACTCGCCCAACATGCCTACAAAGGATCTAATAAGTTACTTGTAAACTTGGTTCAAACATTTCAAACAACGTTTCTAATCCAACCTCAGGAACCCTAAAATGTAAATAATCTATAAAATTTCAGATGGAATAAACTGTTTCCAATACCGGAGATACACAACGAGGAGCGCGCTCTATTTCACACGCACCAAAAGATTAGAGTCCACCTGAGTGACACTTAGAAAGAATACGACTACTTCTTCATTTTTTAACAAAAAAAAAAAACATTGAACAATTTCTAAAGACTGTTGACATCTAGTGGAAGCCATAGGAACTGCAATCTGGGTCCTAATAATTATGCTTTCCCATAGAAAAGCATGGGAAAATCCAATGACCTCAACATTTTTTCCTGGATGGATTGTCCTTGGTGTTTCGCCTGCCAAATCAGTTCTGTTATACTCACAGACATTATTTTAACAATTGTAGAAACTTTAGAGTGTTTTATATCCAATACTACCATGCATATGCATATCATAGCTTCTGGGCCTGAGTAACAGGCAGTTTACTTTGGGCACCTCAGTCATCCAAACTTTCGAATACTGCCCCCTAGCCTTAATTAAAAAGACATATGAACTTGTAAGCGCGTGCACACATAAGGAGGTCCTGTGAAAACAAAATGTCCGCTTATGGAAATCAAAGGCCAGTTCAACTGATTAATTCTAGCGGAAAAAATGGGTGGAATTGATCTGACAACTGCAGGGCTGCTGGCTTCACATCCTCAAAACATCCCCCTACTGTTGCGTCCTTGAGCATGGCCCTTAAACCCCACAACATGCTTTCCATCTAGGGGCACTGCACTGCAGATTGAACCTGTGCCCATCTCAACTCATTTTTGTTGTTCGCTGTAACTAGTGCACAACGTTTAATTGTATAGTAAAGAAGTCAACCAGAGTTGACATGAGCCATCATTCGAATAAAGAGATGCCTCCCTGGTCACCAGTGCATATTTCCAAACTATGTGTGCATATAATGACAATACATTATAAAAACTATGCAGATATTATTTTGTCCATAATTTAATTTTTATTAAATTATATTCTTAGCCTAAACCATTTTATAGTAGTAGCCTTAATTCAGAAATTGAACCATTTTTGTTCAGTGAAGAAGAAACTCTAGGGTTCTGATCAAAGGAACCTATAAAAGGGTTCTAAACGCAGCAAAAAAAGAAACGTCCCTTTTTCAGGACGCTGTCTTTCAAAGATAATTCGTAAAAATCCAAGTAACTTCGCAGATCTTCATTGTAAAGGGTTTAAACACTGTTTCCCATCCTTGTTCAATGAAACATAAACAATTAATGAACATGCATCTGTGGAACGGTCGTTTTAAGACACTAACGGCTTTCAGACGGTAGGCAATTAAGGTAACAGTTATGAAAACTTAGGACACTAAACAGGCCTTTCTACTGACTCTGGAAAAACACCAAAAGAAAGATGTCCAGGGTTCCTGCTCATCTGTGTGAACGTGCCTGAGGAATGCTGCAAGGAGGCATGAGGACTGCAGATGTGGCCAGGGCAATAAATTACAATGTCCGTACTGTGAGATGCCTAAGACAGCGCTAGAGGGAGACAGGGCGGACAGCTGATCGTCCTCGCAGTGGCAGACCACATGTAACAACACCTGCACAGGTACACGATGGCAACAACAACTGCCCGAGTTACACCAGGAACGCAGAATCCCTCCATCAGTACTCACACTGTCCGCAATAGGCTGAGAGAGGCTGGACTGAGGGCTTGTAGGCCTGTTGTAAGGCAGGTCCTCACCAGACATCACCGGCAACAACGTCGCCTATGGGCACAAACCCACCGTCACTGGACCAGACAGGACTGGCAGTTTTGTCTCACCAGGGGGCGATGGTCGGATTCGCGTTTATCGTCGAAGGAATGAGAGTTACACCGAAGCCTGTACTCTGGATTGGGATTGATTTGGAGGTGGAGGGTCCGTCATGGTCTGGGGCGGTGTGCCACAGCATCATCGGACTGAGCTTTTGTCACTGCAGGCAATCTCAATGCTGTGCGTTACAGGGAAGACATTCTCCTCCCTCATGTGGTACCCTTCCTGCAGGCTCCTCTTAACATTACTCTCCAGCATGACAATGCCACCAGCCATACTGCTCATTCTGTGCGTGATTTCCTGCAAGACAATAATGTCAGTGTTCTGCCATGACCAGCGAAGAGCCCGGATCTCAATACCATTGAGCACGTCTGGGACCTGTTGGATTGGAGTGTGAGGGCTAGGGCCATTCCCCCCAGAAATGTCCGGGAACTTGCAGGTGGCTTGGTGGAAAAGTGGGGTAACATCTCACAGCAAGAACTGGCAAATCTGATGCAGTCCATGAGGAGGAGATGCACTGCAGTACTCCATGCAGCTGGTGACCACACCAGATACTGACTGTCACTTTTGATTTTACCCCCCCTCCCTTTGTTCAGGGATACATTATTCCATTTCTGTTAGTCACATGTCTGTGGAACTTGTTCAGTTCATGTCTGTTGTTGAATCTTGTTATGGTCATACAAATATTTATACATGTTAGGTTTGCTGAGGACTTTTTTTTTGTTGCTGAGTTTGTATAGATCTAGGGTGGAAGCAAGCAATATAACCCTTTTTGGTTCTATACTGAACAAAAATATAACATTAACATTGAAAGTGTTGGTCCGATGTTTCATGGGCTGAAATAAAAGATCACAAAAATTTTCTATAAGCAAAAAATGCTTATTTCTGTCACATTTGTGCACAAATTTGTTTAAATCCCTGTTAGTGAGCGTTTCTCCTTTGCCAAGATAATCCATCCACCTGAAAGGTGTGGCATATCAAGAAGCTGATTAAACAGCATGATCAGTACACAGGTGCACCTTGTGCTGGGTGCAAAGAAAGATCACTCAAATGTGCAGTTTTGTCACACAATACAATGCCACAGATGTGAGGGAGTTTTGAGGGAGTGTGCAATTGGCATGCTGATAGCAGGAATGTCCACCAGAGCTGTTGCCAGATAATTTAATGTTAATTTCTCTACCATAAACTGCCTCAAACTTCATTTTACAGGATTTGGCAGTATGTCTAATTGTCCGAACAACCACAGACCACATGTAACCATGCCAGCCCAGGACCTCCACGTCCAAATTCTTCACCTGTGGGATTGTCTGAGACCAACCACCCCAACACTTGATGAAACTGGGTTTGCACAACCAAAGAATTTCTGTACAAACCAGGAAAGCTAGTCATCCTCACCAGGGTCTTGCCCTGACTGCAGTTCCGAGTCTTAACTGACTTCAACGGGCAACTGCTGGAGAAGTGTGCTCTTTACGGATGAATCCCGGTTTCAACTATACCGGGCAGACAGCGTGTATTGAGTCGTCAACGTTGTGAGATTGACCCATGGTGGCGGTGGGGTCGTTGTATGGGCAGGCATAAACTACGGACAACAAACACAATTGCATTTGATCGATGAATGCACAGATATACTGTCACCTCATGTTTCAGAATGATAATGCACGACCCCATGTCTCAAAGATCTGTACACAATACATGGAAGCTGAAAATGTCCCCGTTTTTCTATGGCCAACTATTCCCAGTCGAGTGAAATCCATAGATTAGGGCCTAATGAATGTATTTAAATTGACTGATTTCCTTATATGAACTGTAACTTCTTGGAAATTGTTGCATGTTGCGTTTATATTTTTGTTCGTATAAGGAACCTTTTTTATGTTTTGTTAGTGTGGTTTTAAGTCGTTCAAGTTGACCTAAAATGACTATGTAGCAATGCATAGGCTTCCGTTGACCACGCTTATTTAATAAATATGAGGACAGACATGTACATTGTTTTGTGTTAGCCCAAAAGTTTCTACTTCTGTCGTTTTATTAATATACCAATAGTTTCGTAACTTGTGGTGCGCATAATCTCTTGAATGATTGTCAGTTGTCAATAATCTAACTAATTAGTGTTGCAAAATAGGCTACGTTGTGAGGCTACATGTCAAATTACCAATGGTCTGTTTGGTATTTTGAAATTGTAATTTGTATTTCCTAAAGGCTGATAATGCACTCATTCAAACTCTTGGCAGGCAATTTCAACCATAATTATGCTATTAAAAACCTACTTCTGATAAATACATCTCGATCTGTGTGCCTTGCACTCCCGTCTTCAACCATTCGTTATTTCTTGTTACTCTATAGTGAAAATAAGAACCTACTAACTCAGCCACCTGTGATTACACTTAGGCCTATCCTTGCCTCGTGGGGATGCCCATCGATTTGTTTCATGTAGGAAAATGCTCTTTAAACCTTTCCTTGGTGCGCTTAATAATTCAATTTTAACTCTTCACTAATTTGAGCAAATGTGCTTGGTCTCTAAACACTATTGTTTCTGTCGTATTCAGAAGTGTGCCACAAAATCTGGGTGTATAATTTAATTGAACAGGGAGCTTATTGTGCACTAATTTCTCGTGTGTCGCAGACACCGTCCTTTATTCAGATGGAAACCTAAAGTGCATTTGATATGATAAACTCCAAAGCGGTTAGAACCAGCATGCATTATCCATTCACATTATCGCCATAATGAAGCGAAACGCGAGACTGGACAAGAGGCTTTCTTTTTGGATTATTAAGACTGTGCACGTGTCTTCGCTTGGCTACGGATCAGTGTTGGATAAATTAGTATTTAGCATTATTGTATGCATACGGTAAATTAATATGTTTACATTATTGGTGATGTTGTGTTGGATATTAGGCGGGCCGTTGGAACCCAATTTGAGTGTGCCATTTGGGTACATTCCCATAACCACTTATGTGATGTCGCAACCTTTTGCAAAACGTCTATTAATGCTTTCTGTTTGCTTTAGAGCCCTCTATTTCTTTCGTTCTTTTCAAATCCTCGTCTTCACATAGCCTGTAAGAAACCTACATTTTTGTCTCCTATTCTTTCTCTCTCAAATAATCAGCCGTGTGCCAAAAGTGTCCCTCTTGTTTTTACGCGTGCCAGTCACCTGCTGTCTCCCTTAGCCGCCCTCATTCTCTACCCCCGTTTAAAGAAGCTTGCCTTTCTCTTACCAATTCTTTTGACTTTCAGTAGTCTGTTTCTCTAAATAGATTCAGACTGGGTACATATTGAGTTCCCATTGTCTCTCAAGGGCTGTACTAAGCTAATTAAAGTTTATCCTACCAAATAAAAAAGCATCTCCCGGCCTCGCTCCTGTTAAATTCGCCCATCGCTTTCCAGCCAAACTCCCCCAATTTTACCCCATGAAAAAATCCTCTGTTCATCGAGTCAAATCAATTGAAAAACATTTGCAAATCTCCATTATTCGTGGATTTTTGTCTTTCTCTTTTCACAAAAGCCACAGAAGCAGCTTGCTGCTTTGTGCAACTGAGCCGCGCAGGGAAGCTATGAATTCTAAATAAATTACGCATTGGGGTTCCTCTCTTTTATCTTTCTGTGTAGCCTACAGCTTTTCTTTATTTTCACTTTATTGTTTGCAATAAACTTTTACGCAACACTAATAAGACATCGTTTTAAATGTGTCTGTTTCTGCCTGAGTTTAGTTGCCCCTAAATATGGACTAATTCGCTGGTAAATTAATTGTATGATATCCGCGCAATCACTTATTCTATAGCATATCCAGGTTATTTTCTATTCACAATTAAGTACATTTTTTATTAATAGTTGTATGTAGCATAAAGTTGTTTGTGTCAGTAGGTTAACTGGGTCGTGATACTGCCGCTCGCATAATCTGTGTCCATGGGTCCCACATGTGCCCATGGGAGTTTTACAAAAACACTTGTTGAAATTCAAGCGTCCAAATTAGCAATATCAAACTAGAAATGGTCTGTTGTTGCCAAAGGGAATTTGATAAATCATTAGTAACTACTCCAATGTACTCTGATAACGTGTGTGTGCGCCTAGCTATAGTTCTCCAAAACATGCCAAACTAGACACTCCATAACATGTTTAGGTTAGTTTCCTGCTGTATGCTAACTCAAATTCGCCAAGACAACGTCATTAAATATTGTATGAAAATGTTTTGCCAGCATATTTTTCTCTATATCTATTTAGGGATTTCACGAATGTATCTTAACTGCAGGTCCTTTTATTTCATATGTCTATACCTTCCCTTTTACATCGATGATATTACAGACCAATAATAATTGTATGAGCTAGGCTACTGTTTACTGGAAATATCAAATGTAATTCTTACTGCTTATTCATAAGGTCTTTATATATCTTCAATATCCTAGATATTGTCCATCCCTCCCGGCGTATTTCTTGTTCAACTGTCTAAAATCACATTTTTTTCGAGTGCAATAAATGTTAAACTGCAATAAATATAAATCAATCTCAATGTGTGCAAATCCTATTCAAAAGCGTAGAAAAAAATCCCGAGAAGAAAAATCGAGGGGGGGAGGGCCTAAAAAGCAGGTGTTGAGCAGTAATCTCTTTTCGTGCCCTGTCACTCACCTTCGTTTTCCCTTGTCACTTTGTCGCATGCAGCCTTCTCACTTCGAGCGCCTTTCTTCATTTTCATCTAAAAAAAAAAAAAAATCTCGTCTTGCACTTGTAAGACCCCAACCTGGTCCAGATTTCCCAACCATCCCCTTGTATTTATCCAAATAAAAGATGAGTGCATCGATGTCAAATTGCTCTCAAAACACCATGAAAGATTGATTTGCAGCACTTTCCTTTCAGCTGACATTATTGCGAAGAGAGCAGAATAGGGAACCCGCGAGCTTGGATGGAATAAAGATGTTCTCTCTGCTGGAAAAGGGGGAAAACTACCCATTTACTCCCAGTCCATCAACCCTGAAAAACAGGACAATAAAGAGCCATGTCTATTCAAAGAGAGTCCGGTACACCTCTTAACACTGTCACAATTCTTAAGGCTTTATATTAACATTCATTAATATTTAAGGCAGGGATGGATAGCTGAATCTCCCATCGCATAAATTGCTTCTCAAATTCAGTAATGTTATTAATTGGCTTTAGGGCAGGGCTGTGAAGGGAACGGTTTTGTTAAGCCTGTTTCTATTGGTGTAGACTTTGTAAAGTTCTACTTCCATGAGTGTAAAAATGACTGCAATATTCCCATTTTCACTTGTGATGCATAAACCTATTGGCTATAGGCCTACATCACTTTACATAATCTCTAGATCATGTAGGCCTGTAGCCTAACCTACTCATTTAGCAAGTAAACAATTTGTGACCTTATTTGAGTCACTGTAAATTATGTGGTTAGATTTGCACTGTAATCCTACATGTAGATGATGCATAGATTATTTAACTTCTTACTTGTTCCGTTTATATTTGAAAGAAATACAGACTAATTAGCCCAAATACATAATTCCGCATGTATGTTATGAATGCTATGTGATTGTGCGTCTGCGACGCAGGTTACACTTGCTATAGGCTATCAATTCGACTATTACTGTATAGGCTAATAACAATGTGCCATGCTGAAAATGTATGTCGTGTTGTATAACCTACTATTTAATGATTCTGAACAAAGTTATGGTCCTTTACAAAAAGTAATTGTTGCCTAAGTGTAATTGGTCATATTCACAGTCAATGAGGCAAAACTTTTATTTTCTCAATAGACTAATGCTCTGAAGTAAAATCATTTTAACTCAGAATTATTCCAGTTATTATCTTGTTTTTATGCTAAACTAAGTTTGTCTTTATTTTGCTGCCTTGGGTTTTTCCCCTGCCCGGAGCATTTTGGGGCACGCTACTGCTGCTGCAGCGCAAGACGCCGGAGGTTGGTGAGAGAGTGGTGGACTGAGATTGTTATTCCTCGGGCAAGGTGGTTGTATTTCGCACCATTAGACACCCCAGTTAACAGTCCCGTTCCCTTGACACACACCTCCCTCCCCTGCCCCCCTGAGGATTGGCCACTCAATAAAGAGCTTGGCTTTTTTTCTGGTAGAACAAGGCTCCAGAACATAAGGGGAGGGTCATTAATAACTAATTAGAGGGGGTCACACCAGCAGCATATAAAGACTACCAGGACTTTGAAAAGGCGAAACATTTTAAAACTTCAGGCAGCAAAGGAGGACGTGTATTTGGCAAATAGCCTAGTCTGAAATTGTTGTGCATATAAGTATTCGTTTATTTTTATTTGTGTGTGTGTTCCATTTATTCTCCATACATTAAAAAAGGCAGATGGACATCTGAAATTGCGCAGCGACTAGCCTACTTATATTTCGCATTTTTTAGATTAACCTCACAGATTTGTGGCACCATGGGTTCCGTGTTGCCCGCTGAAGCATTGGTGCTGAAATCTGGATTTAAGCAACAGAGTTTGTCTCTGTCTGAAATTATCACCTCGGACATTCTCCATAGTTTTCTCTATGGTAGATGGAGGAACGTGCTTGGGGAACACCTTTTGGAGGAGAAGATAAACGTCAGTCCCAAAACAGCTTTCACCGCAGAGGTCCTTGCGCAATCATTCTCAGGGGGTGAGTCAATTGGATGTTTAATTTCGAATTACGCAGGCCTTTATTATTTGTATCCTTTCAACTGTTTCCATGTCTTTGTCCACGTATAGCCTGTTTATATATTAGTATAAAGTAAAACAAAGTTACATATATTGTTTTGATATTATTGAGTTCCGTTATTTTGAATTTCCTAGGCGACTCTAAAGTGTGTTGATAATGTTTTACGTAATTCAAATGTTGAAATGCCGTCTGTCTAGAAACAGCATATAGTATAACTGTGAACTATATGTGATCAAATTCACATAGCCTATGGGCTTACATAATTTTCCAGAAAACCCGTTCTAAAGTTTTGTTTTGGTCCACATGCACTTTTTCCTTGAATTCCGTTTATTTCCATTCCATTAAGCGTATTAACCGTTTAACGACATGATCCCACGTAGCATATTTAGAGACTCGTTTAGGATCGCGTGTAACTAACTGATGGTGACTTAAATAGGGATATTACATTAATTTAGTTAAAGTTGTGCTTGACCAAAGAAAGTTTCCACACAGACCACGGACTTTAGAGGGAAAGAAAACCCCTTTCTTTTAAATATCCCATGTTTTTATCTTGCATTCAACAATCTCAGAAAAGCCTCTCTCCCCGGCTTTGGCAGCTATTACACGGACGGCACTTTTCTCTTTCAGTCGCCTTTAATAAAGATGGGTGTTCCTCCGTTAATATGCGGCGAAGGCTAATTCTATTGCTATTCACACCATGTCAGCCGTCTAAATCGACTTTCCATTTTTTCCCCAGAAATTCCAGGCCCTTTTAAAGAAGTCATCATTTCATTGTCCCTACATGTGTTGCTACAAAGTTTTTAAGTGGATCATAAATGTGGAATTATACATTTCTTTCCACTTGCATTTAGCCTTTAATGTGCCCATCACATCCAAAGCATAACAATTTGCTGCTTTCAGGTTGGAAAATGAGCTTTTAACCCTTTTCTGCTTAGGCTCAAATTAAATTTAACTGGGTTTCACACCCTAAATGATTAGGCACCAAATGAACAGTGCTTGTATAAAATTGAGTTTATAAAAGACAAAGACATTCTGTGGTATTTGTAACAATACTAACAACATTTGTTGTCAACTGGGGAAAATTGATGGCCCACAATATTCAATATCCCCTTTGTGAAAGCACTGATTTCTGCTGCAAGGAGCAATTTCATAGCAAAGCATTGAGACCAGTGATGGCAATTGCAGCATAGACAACTGAAATGTTGCATGATGTTGCTACAATACAGGTATATGTTATCATGCTAAATGTCCCTCTCTGTTCCCCAGAGGTTCACAAGCTCTCCAGTCTGGTGTTGCCAAGTGAAGTGATAATAGCCCAGAGCTCCATCCCTGGCGAGGGCCTAGGAATCTTCTCCAAGACCTGGATCAAAGCTGGGACAGAGATGGGGCCTTTTACTGGCCGAGTCATCTCTCCTGAGCATGTGGATCTCTTCAAGAACAACAACCTCATGTGGGAGGTAAGCAAAGGTGGAGTGTGCATGCATGTTGCAGAAAAGACACTGGTAGGTCATGTACAGGCTTACTACACCCCAATGCTAGTCATTTAATAATTGTTTGACACATACAACCACATACACATGAAAATAATAAATAGGATAGGATCAGGTTATTGCTTGTATGGATATAGATAGACACTCCATTGTTTTTGTGTGTTCCCTTAGGTGTTCAATGAGGATGGTACTGTGCGCTACTTCATTGATGCTAGTCAGGAGGATCACCGCAGCTGGATGACCTATATCAAATGTGCCCGCAACGAGCAGGAGCAGAACCTGGAAGTTGTGCAGATTGGCAGCAGTATCTTCTACAAAGCTATGGAGGTGAGTTTGACCCACTGAACTAGAATGAGTAGAACGGGGATCCTCATTCAAGTCAATGATCCCTCTCTATGAGATTCAATTTATATGGCTAGACCCCTAGAACAGCGTTATTTCATTACATTGTTATTATTATCATGGCTACTCACATTATTACATCAATATGCACTACATTCTACTTCTACATGATATTGTACTAATAATAATACAAATGTTATACTAATACTATATTCACAAGAAGTTGTCTTACAGACTCAAATGAGCTGGGCCCTTTGTGTGTTTATGATTCTTAGTAAATTAGTCAGTCAGTCCATCAGTCAATCAATCAATTAGGCAGTCATTGCTTATGATGTATTGTTGTGTTGTTTCTGATGTTATTGTTATTCCATAAAATTAATGTATTTTGTATGTCAACCCTCCGCAGACCATTCCCCCCGACCAGGAGCTGCTAGTGTGGTATGGAAACTCACATAACACATTCTTGGGGATACCCGGAGTTCCAGGAATAGAGGATGACCAGCAGAAAAAGAGCAAAACCGGTGAGTCTTTAGTCGGAAACGACTTGGGCCAAAACATGCAGATGGGCCTTTCACTATCACTTTCTGAAATAGGCTGCCAAAGTTTAGATGTATTTATTTCATGTACAACATCGAGAATGTTTGTCGAGATGAGTCTTACTCTATTCTCTCTCTCTCTCCTAGATGAGTTTCATATTTGCGACGGCTCCACCTCCTCGTCCTCTGCCCTGCCTACCACCGCTAGCCGGATGCGCTGTGTCATCTGCCACCGGGGCTTCAACTCTCGCAGCAACCTGCGTTCCCACATGCGCATCCACACCCTGGACAAGCCCTTTGTATGTCGCTTTTGCAATCGGCGCTTCAGCCAGTCGTCCACCCTGCGCAACCACGTGCGCCTGCACACTGGCGAGCGGCCATACAAGTGCCATGTGTGCCAGAGTGCCTACTCTCAGTTGGCAGGACTGCGGGCACACCAGAAGAGCGCCAGACACCGGCCCGGTGGTGCTGGGGGAGTGGTGGTGGGCCTCCACCAGGCACACTCCCCCCCCCCCCAGATGACCACGGTGCCCCACCCAGCCTCTCTGGTGCACCACATCCCCACCATGGTCCTGTGAAGGAAAGCCTTGTACATTCATTCCAATAGGCACATCCCCTCGACAGTGATGATCGTACTGCAAAATGTGATGCTTTTCTACAAGTCTGCACTTCCTTGCACATATTTGATGTAAATTAACTAGCTGTAGTGGTGTCACTGTTAGAGCTACCGGCAAATGGACTTTCTGATCACATATAATAGTTTGGCCCTCACAATTTCTCTTTTACAATGCACTATGTAGGACGAAGGTGATCTAGGTACTGGAATTCTGTTAACTTACTGTCAAAAATGTAAGTAGACCTGATGTTGTCACTGTGACCGTTCTTGTGAGATTAAGTTTAATCTCTGTGTATTAATCAACTGTGAATGACCACAGTTGATTAATATATATATATATATATATTTGGGTCCATAATATACAGTACTGTATGTAGTGTATTGATTGGTCATGCCAGGTACCGTCATACTGATAACATATAGAAATCCATTTATTTTATAGATATTTAACAAATCTCTTGGTCAAGTTCTGAATGGTTTAACATTTTGAAGTTATTGGAAGTTATTTTTCTCTCTTACCAGTGCATGGGACAATATTTGTCTACTCCGTGACGACAAGTCTTGGGATGTTCTTGTACATCTTCAGAGGTACTGTATCTGGGAGGCAAATGTAGTTCACTTTTGTTTGCATGCAGTTTTTTATTTATTTTTTTGAAAAAAATGCTATTTGTTTATTTCCACCTGAATGAGGTAGCCCAGGCTGACAGTCAAATTGATTTGTACAAACAAGATCTGGGTTTGGGAGTACATTTACACGTTCATAACATTGATTAACTCATATTTTTGACTATTGTAACAAGAATTGTGTAATTTGCCACTGTAATGGATGAAGGATCATTTGAACTGGTCACTTACCAGGATTTTCCAGACTCTCCCAATAACCATTAGCTTTGTTGTGTCCCAGTCAGGGAATAGAATGATTCATGACATGTAAAAACACTATATAAGATGTAAATATAATCCTAAAATGTACTCTATTTCCAGAATTATTGAATAGTCACTTTATCTCTACATGTACAGTATGTATAACTTAAATTACAAAGCGGGGTGCAGTGTATTACCTATACTATGTTTGCATATATAAATTACTTTGTATTTTCACCTAGTACTCCAAATAAATCATTGTCATAAATCATCAACCTTCCTTGTCTTCTGTTAATTGTCCCATGATTACAACTGTTTATATCATACAATCTCTTCATATATAATTTAACTGTACCATATACTGTATGTCTAAATTCAGATTCCCTTAGTGAGTTAATCCATTGATAAGCCAAATTGCGTGTAGTAAACGTGGTTTCCAGTAACCTCCTTATCGACTTGCATCACAGAGCCAACAGAATCGCTCTTGTGAAATAATGCTGTGAAAACAGAGCTTAAGCAAACTCACCTTTGTGACTAGAAATGGTTGGAAATTCTGAGCTTGGATGACCACAGTTGATGATTAACTGAAAACAAGCATACTGCACAAACTCCTTAGTGGGCTGGATAAAAACATCAGCGGTTGGATTTGCAGTCAGTCAGTCTCATCGGCAGTGGAAGATGAAACTCTTACTGCTTCTTTGTGTTTTTCATCGCTGCTGTTTGGCAGGTGCTCAGGAAAAGACGTAAGTGGCTGCATTTATGACAATCCTGGCAATTGTCCTTTATTTGTTAAATTTAGACTTGTTTGGATTAGTAAGTATAGTAACTAGCTTTGTCTGAGCCAGAATGGCCCATAGGGCAGGAGCATATCTCCCGTTTCTGTAACATGAGGCAGCTTAATGTACAAGTACATCCCCTGAACAGGACACTAGTGTGTCACAGTGACATTTTCTATAACCCTGTTTTTCCCATATAACTCCTAAGGTACCTGATCACTGCACCTAAACTCCTCCGACTGGATGCATCTGAGAAAGTGGTGATTCAGCTGTTTGGCTATACCCAAGAAGCCAATGTCCATGTTTACTTGAAAAGCTCTATGGACGCATCCCATATAAAATATGCTGATCAGTTTGTGACCCTCAACACCCAGAATGGCTTCCTGGAGGCTGCCACATTGAGGGTCAGACAAAGCGCCAACGAGTGAAAGAGGCAGTCATGTTTCCTTTTGAAGGACAGGGCAGTATTCACAAAGTCCCTCAGAGTAGGAGTGCTGATCTAAGAACAGTTTAGCCTTTTCTAATAAAAAAAAGAAGACAGGAGGGACCTGGTCCTGGATCACCATTCCTTCTCTGAGATGTTTTACAAATACAGGCCCAAGTGTCTATATCTGTGTAAAACAGGAAATATGTAGTAATACAAAGATCATGGAGATTTGAAATGTTTATGTTATGTTGGTTATGAAATGTATGTGGTTATGATTTTGCATGAGTTTTTTGTCTCACATCTTTCTTTGCAATAGGGCATACCAGGTTTGTATGAATTTTATTTGAGGATTTTTAAAATCAATATATTAACTCTCCACAGATTTTCCCTAGTACGTTCCTTAAGGATGCCACTCATGCATACCTTGAAGTTATAGTTCCAGAACAGTTTGCGCAGCACGTGAAGATACCAGTCTCTCGTAAAAATGGCTTCCTCTTCATTCAGACTGACAAAGGCATTTATACCCCAGAACAATCAGGTGAGGATGATAACAGCATTGTGCGCGTGTATTGGTGCGTAATGTGCATATGTGTTTGAATGTATCCGTTGCTAGTTGTATGCCATTGTGAGAAGTGGATACACATACCCCTTCTAATGCTAAGCATTATCCAACAGTGAAAGTGCGAGCATTCTCTCTCAATGAAGATCTGCAGCCAGCCCTTCGACCTGTGACTCTAACTTTCAGGGTGAGTGTATCACAAATCAATGAGATTACAACCTTTATTTACCCACATAAAAAGACAGCCAAAAGTTAGTTTTCACTATTATTTCAACCATCTAAAAGCACAACCATATTCCAATGGAAAAACAATGTTTGATTTTTGGTTTAGGTGTCACCCACACTAAAAGCACAGCAAAGTTTAAATGGGAATACAGTGTCAGATATTTAGTTTATTTATACAACATATTGTGTTATCACTGTGCTTTATCTAATAGCGGAACCAAATGACCTGGATTGCAGTTGAGATTACATTAAATGTATATGTTGCAATTGATCAATGTCGTTCGACAATCTGCACAGATTATTACAGAAACTGTGAAGATCTCCACGGAACTGCGACAACCTATGCATGCTATCTTGAACATGCATTCTTTACATCCGTGGTCCTCAACTGGTTTTGCCTCGGGACCCAAATTGAACCAGGTGGTCTCAGTCAAGACCCAATATTTGCAGTGCGAAAAATAATCGCCAAAATACAATCTGGAAAACTATTTTTAATGCTATATTGATAGTAAATGTTGCAACTATATGACATGAGAACAACATTCCCATTCATTGTCAATAATAACATTTTGCCCATATTCTTGATGAAACATTTGAATAAACTCACTAGCTTGAGACTACAAAATCAACCAAAATAGTGCTACTAACCAAAATAGCTCTATATTGAAAATACTGTGACTGAAGAAAAACATTCCTTAGATTAAATTATTAGAACATGTAAATTCATTATCATTTATACACATTCTCTACCTGGTTTATGTCGTCTAAATTCAGACTGGAGTATTTTGCATTAGTATACTTTTTTTTTTACTCGGACACAAATATGTTTAGCTAAAGTAGCAAGTATGTTTGTTTGGTTACCAAGGCAACTACTGTAGCTATCTAGCAAACGTGCTAGCCAAAATAATGCACTCTGTGGAAGACACATTCGTTCATTATTTTCTGTAGAATTTATAGCCCCTCGTTGATTATCCCTTACTTCTACAACCGGTGAGTTTAATCCTGAATGCTGATTGGTTAAAACTGCATTCCAGCCGGTGTCTTTTCCACAAGTTACCACCAGCTACATCTATGATGTTAAAATGCCTATTTACTTCTGTTCCATCTGACTGGCAATCCACTGTCTCATCAACCCAGCCAAGCACTTTATACACTTGATCTCCACTATAAAAAGCATCTAGACATTATCTCACATTTAGTTTTTAACAGCGGAGATTTGAATAAAACTTCTCTGTCTCCGACATTTGCAACATTGTTTCAATATTCAAATTCGATCTGCTGTCCCATAATAATGAATGTGTCGGGAGTCGGAACGAGACAGAATGGCAGGCAGCGTTTCTCAATCAGTCGAAATCATTAATCAATTGGCATCATTTTTATGGATATAGACAAAGAAATGTAAATAGAAAAAATGTGAAATTAAGTGCAGCTAGTTTGCAGTCTTTCCAGCTTCAGTTTGAAATGATTGTGTTAGCTAGCTAGCTAGCTCCTCTGAACAACAGTGACCTGACGAGAGAGCACATTCTATATGCCAGGCGAAATCGCGCCTCGTTATCTCATTGTTATTGTTGTATCCAAATAAATGTCTCTAGAAAACAGTTCAAACAAATGCAGCTACTTTGCTGTTATTCTGGCTAAATTAGTCGTAGTTGGCTGACTAGCTAGCAAGCAAGGGATAAGACTGTTGCCAGCCAGTATGGCAATGGAACATTTAGAACGAACGACTGGGTCGTGTCCATAGATACAGAACAAAAAGACTGTAAAACTGGGTCGCGTCTCTAGCAACCGAACCGATAGAACGAACGACCAGCCGGCTTGGGTAGCAACCTTAGATTTGTTTCGGGATTATATCCTGTGGAAGGATGAAATAGTATGAATAAATTCATCCAAATAACGTTCCACCACGTAGTTCATTATTTTCCATAGAACGCATAGTCCCTCATTGATTATCCCTTACATATGTTAAAGAATATTTATGAACAAATACTTATTTACAATGACGGCCTCCACCGGCCAAACCCTGACGACGCTGGGCTAATTGTGCGCCGCCCTATGGGACTCCCAATCACGGCCGATTGTGATATAGCCTGGATCGAGCTCAAATCTTACCGAATCCAACATATCAATTATGAATTTGTAGACATAATGGAATTAACTCCAGACTAAGTCAGTCGCACAGATGGAACTATCCAACCAGCCGATACTTCTCCTTAAAATGTAGATAATTGGTGGCGTTGTTAAACTAAACAATTCAATATCACTAAATATCCTTACATTTGAAATCAACCCGAGCTTAAATCCCTAGGCCTATTCTATTGTCTATTTTTAGTTGAATTCTGGGTTGAATTGAAACAATAGCTGTTGATGACTTTGCAAATTCTATATAGACCTAAATAGCATAATTGATGATATATGAGCGATAAAGTATGGTCACATTTAATTTGCTCAGTTAAACCTACTCTTTGGAATGACATGGAACTTTGTCATTTGGGTGAACGGTCCCTTTACGAAGCACCTTCAACACCAGTGATCCAGTTAAACTAAGTTATTTCTGAGTCCTGGACGACAGTACTTCTAGGTCAGGAAGGCAGTAGCGATGCACTTAGTCATACACTTAGTCATACACTTAGCCATACACTACATTGATATGGTTCTTTCTTTTGTCTGGCAATGTATAGGACCCAGAGTTACAGAAGGTGGAAATTGTAGACATGACAGATGTCAATGGAATCCCATCAATGCAAAATCCTTTCAAAATCCCTCTAAAACCTAAGTAAGTGGTATCTACAACACAACATTTGACATCACACTGTTAGTCATGATTCAGCATGATAATATCAGTTGTATGTATCATTAATGACAGTACATACGGTGTGGTCCATGTCATAGGTTAGGTATCTGGATAATTGAAGCTTCTTACACAGATGAGTTCACCACAAAAAACAAAGCTGAATTTGAAGTCAAAGAATACGGTAACTCTACAAGAAACATTGATTGTGATTGATGATTGAATTGTACTTAAAACATTGTTTTATTATACCTCCCACCAAGTTACATTTATTTAGACACTTTTGAGTCTAACTTTTGAGTTTAACTGTGCTTTCTTTATTATTAGTATTACCCAGTCTATCCATCCACATGCAGCCACAGGCTAACTACATCAGTTTCGGTACTTTTGAAGCTTTTAAGATCAAGATATCCGCCAGGTGGGTTTAAGAACAGAAAAGTTATGTTTTTTTAACTGAAACGTATCTCAATCCAACAATATTCAGTCTGGGGCCTCCCGGGTGGTGCAGTGGTTAAGGGCGCTGTACTGCAGTGCCAGCTGTGCCACCAGAGACCCTGGGTTCGCACCCAGGCTCTGTCGCAACAGGCCGCGACCGGGAGGTCCGTGGGGCGATGCACAAGTCGTCCGGGTTAGGGAGGGCTTGACCGGTAGGGATATCCTTGTCTCATCGCGCACCAGCGACTCCTGTGGCGGGCCGGGTGCAGTGCACGCTAACCAAGGTTGCCAGGTGCACAGTGTTTCCTCTGACACATTGGTGCGGCTGGCTTCCGGGTTGGATGCGTGCTGTGTTAAGAAGCAGTGCGGCTTGGTTGGGTTGTGCATCGGAGGACGCATGACTTTCAACCTTCGTCTCTCCCGAGCCCGTACGAGAGTTGTAGCGATGAGACAAGATAGTAGCTACTAAACAATTGGATACCACGAAAAAGGGGTACATTTAAAAAATATAAAAAATATTCATTCTGCATGATCAGACTGACTGAATATTGTTGGATTGAGATACGTTATACATTTATATATATATATAAATCAAAATAATAAAGGGAACACTAAAATAACACATCCTAGATCTGAATGAATGGAATATTCTTATTAAATACTTTTTTCTTTACATAGTTGAATGTGCTGACAACAAAATCACACAAAAATGATCAATGGAAATCAAATTTATCAACCCATGGAGGTCTGGATTTGGAGTCACACTCAAAATTAAAGTGGAAAACCACACTACAGGCTGATCCAACTTTGATGTAATGTCCTTAAAACAAGTCAAAATGAGGCTCAGTAGTGTGTGTGGCCTCCACGTGCCTGTATGACCTCCCTACAACGCCTGGGCATGGTCCTGATGAGGTGGCGGATGGTCTCCTGAGGGATCTCCTCCCAGACCTGGACTAAAGCATCCGCCAACTCCTGGACAGTCTGTGGTGCAACGTGGCGTTGGTGGATGGAGCGAGACATGATGTCTCAGATGTGCTCAATTGGATTCAGGTCTGGGGAACGGGTGGGCCAGTCCATAGCATCAATGCCTTCCTCTTGCAGGAACTGCTGACACACTCCAGTCACATGAGGTCTAGCATTGTCTTGCATTAGGAGGAACCCAGGGCCAACCGCACCAGCATATGGTCTCACAAGGGGTCTGAGGATCTCATCTCGGTACCTAATGGCAGTCAGGCTACCTCTGGGGAGCACATGGAGGGCTGTGCGGCCCCCCAAAGAAATGCCACCCCACACCATGACTGACCCACCGCCAAACCGGTCATGCTGGAGGATGTTGCAGGCAGCAGAACATTCACCACGGCGTCTCCCGACTGTCACGTCTGTCACATGTGCTCAGTGTGAACCTGCTTTCATCTGTGAAGAGCACAGGGCGCCAGAATTTGCCAATCTTGGTGTTCTCTGGCAAATGAAAAACATCCTGCACAGTGTTGGGCTGTAAGCACAACCCTCACCTGTGGACATCGGGCCCTCATTCCACTCTCATGTAGTCTGTTTCTGACCGTTTGAGCAGATACATGCACATTTGTGGCCTGCTGGAGGTCATTTTGCAGGGCTCTGGCAGTGCTCCTCCTGCTCCTCCTTGCACAAAGGCAGAGGTAGCGGTCCTGCTGCTGGGTTGTTGCCCTCCTATGGCCTCCTCCACGTCTTCTGATGTACTGGCCTGTCTCCTGGTAGCGCCTCCATGCTCTGGACACTACGCTGACAGACACAGCAAACCTTCTTGCCACAGCTCGCATTGATGTCCCATCCTGGATGAGCTGCACTACCTGAGCCACTTGTGTGGGTTGTAGACTCCGTCTCATGCTACCACTAGAGTGAAAGCACCGCCAGCATTCAAAAGTGACCAAAACATCAGCCAGGAAGTATAGGAACTGAGAAGTGGTCTGTGGTCCCCACCTGCAGAACCACTCCTTTATTGGGGGTGTCTTGCTAATTGCCTATAATTTCCACCTGTTGTCTATTCCATTTGCACAACAGCATGTGAAATGTATTGTCAATCAGTGTTGCTTCCTAAGTGGACAGTTTGATTTCACAGAAGTGTGATTGACTTGGAGTTACATTGTGTTGTTTAAGTGTTCCCTTTATTTTTTTGAGCAGTGTATATATATATATATATATATATATATATATATAATAATATATAATAATAATTTTAGCTTATACTGTTGCATTAATTCTTCATTAAGTTGTCTTGTCTCAATCCAACAATATTCAGTCTGTCTGATCATTTTGCGGTTCTACATTATCCTGGAAGATATTGAGATTTTTTGTTATTTGTGCTGTGTATCAGGTATATTCATGGTGCTCCAGTTGCAAATGCAGACGTATTCCTACGGTTTGGATACATTGGGAAAACAACTGTCATCCTACACAAATCAGTGAGAAGAGAGCAAGTAAGAATTAGTTATGAGTAACAAGTTATGTTTGTGCGGTTGGGTGTGTGTGTCAGTGCACTACACATGGAGAAAGAAGATAGTGGGTTCGAGTCCCGCTGGTGCCACCCACAAGAAAAATGTATGCACATATGATTGTAAATCGCTTTGGATAAAAATTTCAGCTAAATATATCATATAATAAATATTATTATATGATATTATTGTTTCACGTTGATCTTCTAGAGCCACTGGGGTTTTTAAGCAAAATTGTGATCAAACCTTTCAGATGACAGAAAGTGGTGACGTGGATGTGTGCATAAACATGAAGAAAGCTCTATCACTTGAAGATGGACCCAAAGAACTGGAAGGGATGGTGGAAAAGTTCCTGTATTTGGCTGTGATGGTACAAGAGCCAACTGGTGAGAGACGCACAGTGTAGGCCCCCCTTGTTATACACATACCAGTATTGATGCCAAAATACATACTCTATAAAAAAATCTGCTCCATTAGGCCTATCCATTTAAACAATAGTAATGCATCTAAGATGAGCTCACTTTGACCTAGAGTTTGATTGATTATTCAAAGAAGATCATTCCATTATTGCAAAATGATTGCATCATTTAGTTTAGCAGGAACATATTATTACTCTATTTTTGATCAGACAAGGTTATTTTTAATCTCTCTAGGTGGTATCTCCCAGGAAGCTGAGATGGCCAATGTGAAGTTCCTAAAGTCCCCGTACAGACTGAGTCTTGTCGCTACTCCTCCTTTCATCAAACCAGGACTGCCATACGCTATCAGGGTAGGGCACCTCTATAGCCTTGTTCATATTGGAAGTTTGTAGTGACTCAAATCCCATTTTGTTGCATACCTGATTAGAATCTGTTATTTTTCAAAAAGCACATGGAATCAGATATTTCAAGCCTAATTTCAAACCACCTAAATCTGATTTCTGGCCATGCGACTTGTGTCTGATTGGTCAAATCTGATTTATTTGCCCTCAAGTGATTTTTAGACTGTTATTTGACACATCTTGATGCTTGCTAGATACTCCTTTGACAGTTCCCAACTCCTATGGTCATTGTTCTGCTAAACATGACAGATCTGGGACCAAGCTATCTTTTATGCACAAATTGAAATACATGCAATAATAAAATTGCAAATTAAGTCGACACCGAATATATCCTTACTGTAAGATCTACTGTACAGAAGTAAATACAGTCATGTGAAAAAGTAAGTACACTCCCTGGAAAGTAGTCTCTTTTTTGTACATATTTGGACAAGTGGATATGTAATCTTCACTTCAACACTATTGACAGATAAAGGTAACCTAATTTAACAAATGACACTAAAATATTATACTTTGCAATCATTTATTCATCAAAAATCTACAGAAATGCAATTCCATGGTGTGGAAAAAAACAAGTACACCCCTAACTTCAATAGCTGGTGTTGCCACCTTTGGTAGAGATAACTCCATGTAGCCATTTCTTGTAACTGTCTATCAGTCTTATATCGACTCAGTTGAATTTTTGCCCATTCTTTACAGTACTGCTTCAGCTGTCATGATTGAGGGCTTTCTTGCATGCATGGCCCCCCACAGGATTTCGACAAGATTGAGATCTAGGCTTTGACTCTGCCATTCCCATAACCCTCCATTTCTTATTTTTGAGCTATTCTGTTGTAGCTTTGCTTGTGTGTTTTGGATCATTGTCCTGTTGCAAGATCCATGTTCGGTTCAGCTGTATCTTTTTGACAGATGGCCTCACCTTTTCCTCAAGAATTCCATGGTACAATATTGAATTCATGGTTGACTCAATGATGGCATGTTGGCCAGGCCCTGATGTAGCAAAGCAGCCCCAAACCATAATGCCACCTCCTCCATGCACCTGATTCTAATTTTAGCTATTTTATGTGATGGTAAAGGTAGCGGTCTACGAACTTCTTCCGCATTGGAAATTGCAACATTTTCAAAGTAAAACATGTTTTGTGTGATTTGTTAAATTTGGTAACCTTTATCAATGAATGTGGTTGGAATGTAGCTCAAATATCTATCTGTCCAAATATGCAAAAAAATAAGACCACTTTCTAGGGGGTGTACTTACTCTTCACATGACTACATAATTGTAATTATAAACTGGGTGGTTCGAGCCCTGAATGCTGATTGGTTGACAGTTGTGGGATATCATACCGTATACCACAGATATGACAAAACAATTATTTTTACTGCTCTAATTACATTGGTAAGCAGTTTATAATAGCAATAACGCACCTCTGGGGTTTGTGGTATATTGCCAATATACCACGGCTAAGGGCTGTATCCAGGCACTCCTCGTTGCGTCATGTTAAGAACAGCCTTTAGCCATGGTATATTTGCCATATACCACACCCCCCCGTGCCTTATTGCTTAATTCTACAATCTTAGAAACAAATGTGCTAAGTAGGACCATATAGGGTTCTTTAGTTTGTCCCCATAGGGTCAAACATTTTGCAGATGGTTTTACTTACTATAGAACCCTCTATGTAGGGTTCTTCATAGAATCCCTTTTAAGTGGTTCTACCTAGAACCCTGTATGAAGGGTTCTGCCTCAAACCCTCTACGATGGTTCTACCGAGAAGCCTTTTATCCTCTACCGGTTCTTCCTAGAACCCTCTATGAATGGTTCCACCAGCCTTATTAGCATTTTAAATTAAAGTCTTTATGACAATACCTTACATATATCATACGGTCTTTCTTTGAGTGCCTAGTTATACCCTAACACAGTGGTTTTTAGGAAACTCCTGGCTTACAGACCACATTAGGCCAGCAAGTCATATTATGCTGACTTGCAAAGTGATGTGTAATTCCTATTGGAATCCAGCCAGAGTGAGAATATCCAACAATTGGACCTATTAATCACCTGCAACCTACGTTAAAGATATTACCTGGTACTTTTTTTATACCTTTTAGCCAGTAGTTCTGAAAGTAGCGCCCACGAGCCAAAGTGGTCCCCGAAAATTGCATACTGAGTCACGTGTGCATTTAAGTACTGCATATGCACAATTATTAAGGGACCACCAGATAAATACAAAAGTCTTCCCATATACAGTAGGTACAGTTTAAATCATTCTCACACCAATCTTTTTAAACTGATCAGATTACTCAAACTCCTGATGTTACGGTTTAACACTGAGGTAAACACTAGTATTATTTAAAAGAAAGAAAAATTGTTATAATAAAAAATCTTCTTCAGATTTATAAGGGGTCTACAGTGCCTTCAGAAAGTATTCATACCACTTGACTTTTTCCACATTTTGTTGTGTTACAACCTGAATTAAAAATGAATTAAATTGAGATGTTTTGGGACGCTGATCTACACACATACCCCATAATGTAGAAGTGGAATTATATATATTAAAATACATGTAATAAATGAAAAGCTGAAATGTATTGAGTCAATAAGTATTCAGCCCCTTTGTTATTGCAAGCCTAAATAAGTTCAGGAGTAAAAATGTGCTTAACAAGTCACATAATAAGTTGCACGGTCTCACTCTGTGTGCAATAATAGTGTTTAACCTGATATTTGAATGACTACCTCATCCCTGTACCCCACACCTACAACTAACTAACTGTAAGGTCCCTCAGTCAAGCAGTGAATTTCAAACACAGATTCAACCACAATGACCAGGTAGCTATTCCATTGCCTCGCAAAGAAGGGCACCTATTGGTAGATGGGTACAAAAAAAAGCAGATATTGAATATCCCTTTGAGCATGGTGAAGTTATTAATTACACTTTGGATGGTGGTATATATATACCCAGTCACTACAAAGATACAGGCGTCCTTCCTAACTCAGTTGCCGGAGAGGAAGGAAACCGCTCAGGGATTTAACCATGGCCAATGGTGACTTTAAAACAGTTACAGAGTTTAATGCCTGTAAGGATGGAACAACAACATTGTAGTTACTCCATAATACTAGCCTAATTGACAGAGTGAGAAGAAGGAAGCCTGTACAGAATACAAATATTCCAAAACTGTTTGCAACAAGGCACTAAAGTAATACTGCAAAAACTGTGGCAAAGCAATTAACTTTTTGTCTTGAATACAAAGTGTTATGTTTAGGGTAAATCAAATACAACACATTACTGAGCACCACTCTCCATATTTTCAAGCATAGTGGTTGCTGCGTCATGTTATGGGGATGCTTGTAATCATTAAGGACTGGGGAGTTCTTCCAGATAAAAAAGAAAATGAATGGAGCAAAGCAGAGGCAAAATCCTAGAGGAAAACCTGGTTCAGTCTACTTTCCAGCAGACACTGGGAGATTAATTCATCTTTCAGCAGGACAATAACCCAAAAACATAAGGCCAAATCTACATTGGAGTTGCTTACCAGGAAGACAGTGCATGTTCCTCAGTGGCCGAGTTACAATTTTGACTTAAATCTGCTTGAAAATCTATCGCAAGACTTTAAAATGGTTGTCTAGCAATGATCAACAACCAAGCTTTGCACACCTGGATTGTACAATAATGTCCCATTATTCTTATCAAAATTCTTCAAGTTCTATCAAATATACATTTTATTCAATCCATTTTTAATTCAGGCTGTATCACAACAAAATGTGGAACAAGTCAAGGAGTTTGAATACTTTCTGAAGGCACTGTACCTATGTGAAGGAATAGGCAGGTCCATCTTAATTCTGGTATTAGGCAATGGTCTGTTGCATGTTACATTTATATTTTTGTTTTGTTAGTTGAAATGTTTTAGGGCATCTGTAGATGGACTATTCAAATGAAGTGTTACCATTGAATTGTAATATTTAAGATACTTTGGGTGCCATTTGAAAAAGGTTTGTGGCAAAGTACTGTAAATTATTATTTGTATACAATATATATCAGATAACAAGGGCCAGTCCTGGTCACCTGGATCCACTGGTGATGACAAATCAAATCCAAATCCAGTCAAATAACAAAAACATTTAACATAAGAAAGCAATCAAGTAAGTGTCATTGTAAATATATAACATACTAATAAAAATACTAAATAAACTAAATCAAGTACAAGAGGCACGCATATAAAATAAAATACGATTTAAAAAAATAATATTTTAATTTATATCGCCTATATTGTATGGACATTTTTTGTCCATGTGGATAGTGAGTGGAATAAGGTACAATGTAGTAGCAGCATATATTTACAATCGGAGGCCCCTTTCAGGTAACGAATCTGGATCCCCTCATCCGTGGCAACTCGGGTTGTAGGGTTCTTCCTAATGGCTCCTATACACAAAGAAAGAACATTGAGATACATTTGAATTGCACATGGTCTTACAAGAGTTTAAGAATGTACTTAAAAGTACTAACTCATTTAATAATATCAAAACTTACTGTGAAGAATGGTTTTCAGAAACAAGTCCCTGAAACAGGCCTTATCACCGGTTGTGGCGATGGCAAGACGATTTGACAAAATGCCAGGTAGCATCCAAAACACTGGCGACTTCAGGTCCTTGGCACCCATTACAGCCAGAAACCGAAGCTACAAAATGCAAGAGAAGTATTATAAATGACAAGCTATGTTATAACATATTTCTTCCTCCACCCCCTATATTTTATGTTCATTTATTGTGATAGTCTGTAAAGACAGATGGCAGATATTTCCAATACTTATTTACATTCAAGTTGGTAACAGTTAGCTATGTTCTTCCCTTCATGTCTGTGGCCCAAACTTGGCAACGTTGACCCGTTGTAGTGTTTCACTTCTGGCCCTGTTTGAAACAATAATGTTAAATTGAAATTAAGTAAATACTGTGTAAGAAAGAACAGATAAGCAAAGTCCCATCTGGACTAAGTGAATGTAACGTTTACATACCTCAATGGCTATCACATCCACATGGAGCTGTGGTGTTTTTTTTCTCTCATTTTGTCTGTCATAGTTGAAGTGTACCTATGATGAAAATTACAGGCCTCTCTCATCTTTTTAAGTGGGAGAACTTGCAAATACTTTTTTGCCCCACTGTATAGAGTACAGGGAACTTAAGGTTGAATATATTATTATAGACCTGCTAGATCTACTGTCTTTATTATATTACAGACCAGCTGTATCTACTGTCTCCATTTCACTTTGGCCATTGTTGTGGGTCTGCCCTCCCCTCAACAGCCTCAAATAGGCTTTTTCATGTGGGAAGGGGTGGGGCGGCAGACACACGCAACTCACATTTCATTTGCATTACATTATTATTTATTGCTTCTAAAATCACAAATAATATTTCATATTATTAATTTCAAACAAGGGCATTAGAATGAGAAGAACTTACCAGTCCAAAACATGTCCTCTCCATTCAAAAAATATTCCTCCACTTGGGAATCGCTAAATGAATCGTCCTACAACAATCTCTGTCTCACTTTTCCGATCAATGTCTTCTAAAATTGTGTGTACACCTGTATATCTAGACTTCGATTTAGCTTTCCCTGACTTAGTCGCCATACTGATTGATATATAAACAGCTGAATCTGCGCGTTTACCAAACAATGCTGTGCGTAATATGCGTAGCTCTTCCCGGTATAAAACTTCAATAGCGAAGGACTCTCTTTACACAGGAGTTTACTACATGGGTTGGTCTTCCAACACATAACAATTGCATATTGCCGTTTACCTCAGCTCATTGGCTATCTACCCAGCTAGATTTCAAGATGATCAGTGGTCATTGGGTTAAAATACAGTCAATCAACGAAACAGTGGTCATATCATTGGTGCACAGTGATGTCATTACTTGTTGTCTTCAAATCGGTTTCTTTCAGTCAATGGCCCATCAGGTTTGGTTGTGTTACAAACAAACCAGTTGATTGCAATGAAACCAAACATGACTGGAAAAGTCACATTTTGTGTGGGTATTTACCCTCGAATGTGTCGTCGAAAATGGAGTGAGATGGAATTCACGACACAAGCGGTTGACAAAATGTTTCGTGTTAGGCTATAAAAACGGATTTTATCAAACAAAAGATCATTCATTGTGTAACAATGAGCATTGGGATTGCAAACAGACGAAGATCGTCAAAGGTAAACAATTTATTTTAATGCAGTTTGTGATTTTGTTAGCCTGTGCTGGTTGAAATAGTTTTTTTTAATGGGGCTCTATCCTCAGATAATCACATCGTATTCTTTCGCAGTAAATCCTTTTAAAAATCTGACAACGCAGTTGGATTATCAAGATTCTAGGCTTTTGATACATGTGAGACACTTGTATTTTCATGAATGTTTAATATGACTATTTATGTAGTGATCACCGTATGTTGTGGAATTTCAGCCCGCTACCGGGTTCCGTGCTCAGACAGGTTAATCCAGCCACTTTGTCAGATTTCAAAAAGGCTTTACGGCGAAAGCATACCATGCGATTATCTGAGAACAGCGCCCCGCATACAAAAGCATGAAAAACATTTTTCAACCATACAGGTGCATCACGAAAGTCAGAAATAACGATAAAATAAATCGCCTACCTTTGAAGATCTTCATCTTTTTGCAATCTCAAAGGTCTCAATTACACAATGAATGGTCGTTTTGTTTGATAAAAGTCCTTCTTTATATCCCCAAAATGTCTGTTTATTTGGTGCGTTTTAATCTGAAATACACAGGTTCCAACTCGCCCAACATGCCTACAAAGGATCTAATAAGTTACCTGTAAACTTGGTTCAAACATTTCAAACAACGTTTCTAATCCAACCTCAGGTACCCTAAAATGTAAATAATCTATACAATTTTAGACGGAATAAACTGTTTCCAATACCGGAGAAAAACAACACAGAGCGCACTCTCATTCATGCGCACCAAAAGACTAGAGTCCACCTGAGTGACACTTAGAAAGACTACTTTTTCATTTAAAAAACAACAACATCGAATAATTGCTAAAGACTGTTGACATCTAGTGGAAGCCATAGGAACTGCAATCTGGGTCCTAATAATTTGGCTTCGCCATAGAAAAGCATTGGATAATCCAATTACCTCAAAATACATTTTCCTGGATGGATTGTCCTCGGGGTTTCGCCTGCCAAATCACTTCTATTGTACTCACAGACATTATTTTAACCGTTTTAGAAACTTTAGAGTGTTTTTATCCAATACTCCCATGCATATGCATATCCTAGCTTCTGGGCCTGAGTAACAGGCAGTTTACTTTGGGCACCTCAGTCATCCAAACTTCCGAATACTGCCCCTTATCCCTAAAAAGATTTAAGAAAGGCTCATCCTTTGTTCAAAAAATGCCTTTTTGCCTTTATACAAATTTCTAATTTCCGACTAATTTAACTTTTTTTTATTTTTAAGTATCACCCTTTCTTAAACAAGCCATACAAACTGGTTGCAAATGTTATGGATAAATTCAAATTTACTGATTCATTTAAAAAAAAAACATTCTTTATGGAATTTAAAAATATATATATATTATATTTGTTTATGATATTATGAATAGAAACGGAGGAGTTATGTCACATATGCAGTTATCGAAAATATCTGCTCAATCCAAACTTACAACCAACTGATTGCAGCACTACCACAAAAACTTGTTTGTCGGCCATATATTAAAGATACAAATTGGCTTAAAGGAACTGGCATGAACAAAAAAATATACCAGTTTAATTTGAGGAAAAAAATGTTGACAGCTGCCCCATACAGGTTTCAAAATAAATGGGAAGAGATTTCCAGTGTAACAATTCTATGGAATATGGTTTATGAACTGGTACAAAAAACTACACTTGATTCAAGACTTAGAGTTTTCAATTTAGATTGTTATATAAAATTCTTGCCACCAACAGAATGCTATGTATATATGGGGCGGCAGGTAGCCTAGTTGTTAGAGCGTTGCAACCGAAAGGTTGCAAGATGACAAGGTTAAAATCTGTCGTTCTGCCCCTGAACAAGGCAGTTAACCCACTGTTCTTAGGCCGTCATTGAAAATAATCATTTGTTCTTAACTGACTTTCCTAGGTTAAATAAAGATTAATAAATACAACAGTCTCATCTGTGTAGATTTTGCTGCGACGAGACAGAATCAATAGCTCATTTATTCAGGTATTGCCCCTATGTAGCTTGTTTATGTTCACAGGTTCAGAAATGTTAATAAAATCACAACATGCTCTTAAAATGAATCTTACAAATAGCAGTGTTGGGCGGTTTGGAAAGCCATAGTCATTAAATAATATAACACTATTTCTGTAAAGGTTTTCCTCTTTAGCTCACAATCTGTGGAATCTATACGATTCGAAAGGTAAAAAAATTAGGTAAAACATCACAGCACAATTGAAAAATATATGGCACATGGAACCCAAACAAGGGTGGTCTATGGTGATAGGTGGGATGGGTTGAGAGTGGCTGAGGGTTGGAATTAAATAGTTTATGTTTGGTAATGTATTATTGTTATGTGACTGCTTTATATATAAGTACATATATAAGTACCATGTAAAAATGTTATGCTAAATGTGTATGTAAAATGTATGTAGCAAAAAAGCTGTAAAAAAAACTAAAAGATATTTGTCCTCCGAAGAGGGGGAGTGGTGGAGGGGTTAATAAAAAAATATAAAATATGAATAAACATTCCTCTGCACCCTATGGCAAATTGTGTAGTTAGTTATAAAATTGCAAAATCTTCTCTCTGCCCCATGTTAAAATATGTAAATTTGCAGCAAACCTGCATTATAACATTCAAATCTTTTGTGACCCTCACCCCCATCAAAGTTACCCTTCCCTGATCTATATCGACTGAATGGGTGCCGCTAGTGTATTATTCTTCGGTATTTCAAAACATTCGGTGATGATACATAAAAAATAATTAAACTGTTGTTTTGTTCCAAAAGCCTGGGGAATTTTATTTTCTAAAAGCTACTAATATCAAGTATCAAAGACAGGTTTGTAAGAAAGATAACTTCCAGTTTAAGGTTTTTTGGCTTCTTCTGTGGGGTTTAAGAGGTGCCGCCACATACTGTTTGTAGTGATCAACACTTTTATTCAAGTGGATGAGGCGGTTTAGGGAGTGGCATTATTGCTATTGCCTCGAAATATAGTATATTAAAGCAAAAAAAAATGTAGGCTATTTTTTGGCATAATCAATATATCTTTAATTTACTTATGTCCAGATGTGTGGTTGTAATTGTGTTTTTTAATTGACTAATAAATGTAATTAATATCACAATAAATGTAAGGTATTTATAGAAACAACAAAAACAGCTTGCAGCTGTGGTTAGCTGGAAAGTGGCAGGCTGAATTTGAGATTAGAGAAATTCCTTGCTATTGTCTTTCAAATTTTCTCATGGCTAGATGGCTTGCCTAGGGCTTATGGCTGTCCTCTGAGTGCAGGCTAAACGGCATAGGTGCAAAAGCGGCCAGCCAAGGGCTTATAGCGGTCCTATGAGTAAGGGCTACTCGCCAGAGATGCAAATCACACCTTGAACTGCAAACTCCTACTCGCCCCTGCTGGCGGAAAGAATGTATAGCCTTGGGCGTATGTAGAGTGGAAAATAGCAAGAGGGAGGATTTTTTTTTTGCGTACTGGGATTCTGTAGTTGATCGAATGGTTCCCAAGTGATGTTAAAGTCCATTGTTTCAGAACGACAAACGTCCGTAATGTTCAAAGGTACTATGCAAACTGTTGGTTTAAAATTCATATTGTTTATTTTTTGGGGATCAAGTGTTAGCAAATAGAATGAAAAATAATGTTATGGTGCCTGCAGAATGGTTTCCTTCTCCACCATCCCTTGTTTCATATACACCCTTTAAAGGTTCTAGGTAGAACCCTTTGCCTTATAAAGAAGCCTTGTATTCCAAAAAGGGTTCTTCAGATGAAAACGGGTCTTGGTAGAAACCTATTCCACTGAAAAGAACCCTTTTGGAACCCTTTTTAATAAGACTGTATGGGGGTTTTGCCACCAGGTGTCAGTCAAGGACCACTTGGGGGAACCTGTGGCATTGGTACCAGTGAAGTTGGTGAATTCCTTCATCAAAAACAAACTTGGTGTAGACGAAAAACTTCAGTGTCCTACACTGACAGTGGATAACAGTAAGAGGACCAAGGACGATGGGATTGCTCTTTTTATTTGCAACCTTCATTCTGAAGCTGAGAGTGCAAGATTTATTGTAAGTACCAATGTGGATTGAATCTCATTAAATGTTTGATTAAGTGAAGGCAGCTTGACATACACTACCGTTCAAAAGTTTGGGGTCACTTAGAAATGTCCTTGTTTTTGAAAGAAAAACACATTTTTGTCCATTAAAATAACATCAAATTGATCAGAAGTACAGTGTAGATATTGCTAATGTTGTAAATGACTATTGTAGCTGGAAACGGCAGATTTTTATTGGAATCTACATGGGCGTACAGAGGCCCATTATCAGAAAAAATCACTCCTGTGTTCCAATGGCACATTATTTTAGCTAATCCAAGTTTCTCATTTTAAAAGGCTAATTGATCATTAGAAAACCCTTTTGCAATTATGTTAGCACAACTGAAAACTGTTGTGCTGATTTAAAGAAGCAATAAAACGGGCCTTATTTAGACTAGTTGATCATCTGGAACATCAGCATTTGTGGGTTAGATTACAGGCTCAAAATGGCCAGAAACAAAGAACTTTCTTTTGAAACTCGTCAGTCTATTCTTGTTTTGAGAAATTGAGGCTATTCCATGCGAGAAACTGTCAAGAAACTGAAGATCTCGTACAATGCTGTGTACTACTCCCTTCACAGAGCAACGTAAACTGTCTCTAACCAGAATAGAAAGAAGAGTGGGAGGTCCTTGTGCACAACTGAGCAAGAGGACAAGTACATTAGAGTGTCTAGTTTGAGAAACAGACACCTCACAAGTCCTCAACTGGCAGCTTCATTAAATAGTACCCGCAAAAAAACAGTCTCAACGTCAACAGTGAAGAGGCAAGTCCGGGATGCTGGCCTTCTAGCCAGGGTTGCAAATAAAAAAACATATCTCAGACTGGCCAATAAAAATAAAAGATTAAGATGGGCAAAAGAACACAGGCACTGGACAGAGGAACTCTGCCTAGAAGGCCAGCATCCCGGAGTCGCATCTTCACTATTGACATTGAGACTGGTGTTTTGTGCATGCTATTTAATGTGAAGACTTGTGAGGTGTCTGTTTCTCAAACTAGACACTCTAATGTACTTGTCCTCTTTCTGAGTTGTGCACTGGGGCCTCCCACTCCTCTTTCTATTCTGGTTAGAGCAAGTTTGCGCTGTTCTGTGAAGGGAGTAGTACACAGCGATGTACAAGATCTTCAGTATCTTGGCAATTTCTCGCATAGAATAGCCTTAATTTCTTAGAACAAGAATAGATGGACGAGTTTCAGAAGAAAGTTCTTTGTTTCTGGCCATTTTGAGCCTGTAATCGAATCCACAAATGCTGATGCTCCAGATACTCAACTAGTCTAAAGGCCAGTATTATTGCTTCTTTAATCAGAACAACAGTTTTCAGCTGTGCTAACATAATTGCAAAAGGGTTTTCTAATGATCAATGAGCCTTTAAAATTATAAACTTGTATTAGCTTAGACAACGTGCCATTGGAACACAGGAGTGATGGTTGCTGATAATGGGCCTCTGTACGCCTATATAGATATTCCATAAAAAAAACAGCCGTTTCCAACTACAATAGTCATTTACAACATTGATAATGTCTACACTCTATTTCTGATCAATTTGATGTTATTTTAATGGACAAAAAATGAGCTTTACTTTAAAAAAAACTAAAAAACAAGGACATTTCTAAGTGACCCCAAACTTTTGAACTGTAGTGTACATCTATTTTTTATATATATTTCTGGAGGTATTTTGACACTGTTTAGACAGGGAGGTGGGAGAAACAGATTGAAAGGTTGGAGCTGGGATTGAATCCCAGTCTCCAGTGGGGAGAGGGAGTTTAAATGTGTCTAAGCCAGGCATGTTATCGTTAGACCACAGGCTCTGCACATGCCACACATCTATTGCTTGCTCTCTTTTCTGTTGTTTTTGTGAGGCTTGGGATAGAATGTATGTAATGCTGTAATGTTGTTTCAGTTCAAGACTGCTGATGAAAGGTTACCCTTCGGTAGTCAAGCGGAATATACACTTGAAGCCAAGGCATACTCGTCCCCCAACGAACGCTACTTGTACATTGATTTGCCGTCCGATTACTCCGGCCTTCAAGTTGGACAACATGTCAGCATTCAAATCTACTTCCATGCTCGCAGCTACCTCCGAATTGAGACTTTCAGCTACCAGGTAAGTGATGTTAGTTTTCTAGTCATACTGTGCCTATAATAAGTATTCACCCCTCTTGGGCTTTTTCACATTTTGTTTTGTTACCAAGTGGAATTTAAAATGATTTAATTGGGATTTGTTGTCACTGATCTACACATAATACCCCATTAGGTCAAAGTAAAAAATAAAATGATTTCCGTAAAAAAAAGGTAATAAAACAAAAAAAGAATTAAAAATGTTATGTAATTCTAACAATTTACCTCTTCCTGACCTACCTATCTGACTTCTATGCCAGATCATCTCGAGGGGTAAGATAGTGAAGTTTGCTTCTGAAAAGCGTCTCCAAGGTACAGGTTCCCAAGCCATTAGTTTCACAGTGACCTCAGACATGGTGCCATCAATACGCCTGCTAGTCTACTACATACTGCATGGGGAGAAGACACCTGAGCTGGTTGCCGACTCAGTGTGGATAGATGTCAAGGACAAATGTGTCAATGCACTTAAGGTACTGTAGCTCCGCCTCCACCAAAACCCATTCAAAACTCTTAATTCCTGATCGTGTTGTCACATTTAACTGTGAATAAGCTAAGAATGCACAGAATATTTGTCATTTCACAATGAGCATACCCCATCTTTATTCACCAGAACATTTTCTGTTTGTTTATCTCTTAGACAGAGCTCTCATTTCGTAAGAAGGATTACAAGCCTAAGGATGAACTGATATTTGAAGTGAAAACTGGGCAGGATTCCCTGGTGGCCTTATCTGCTATTGACACTGCTGTCTACTCACTTAGAGCCCCACTCCAGGACCCAGTGACAAGAGTGAGACCATTCAAGACTCACAACAGCCATGCTTAACTTGTTAGAAAAGAAAACATTATTGTCCATTACATTTTTTTTTAAAATACATCTGTGTTTGGCACTCAGAGTTAAAAGATGTATTCAGCATTACACACAGTGTACATTTTACAGGTTATTCCATATTATTGAGCATGGTTAGCATGGTTAGTGCTGAGAGGATGAATGGCATTTTCTCTGGTGAATGGAACCTTAGTAATGGGGATTTATTGATAAAATTAATATTCTGCCGACTACGCCAAATGTAATACTGAAGACTTGAACTGGGCACATTTCATAGAAAGCAAAAAGCCGGCATGTAGAAGGTGAGGTGACAATCATTGTTATTTCTTTCTTTAGGTGCTCCGACACATTGAGCAAAGTGACCAAGGGTGTGGAGGAGGAGGTGGCAAAGATAATGCTGATGTCTTCCGTCTCACCGGACTCACTTTTATAACCAATGCAAATGCTCAGGCTTCCCAATCTGAAGGTAATGTACAGTATCTGTCAAAGTCTGCATCCGAAATGGCACCCTATTCCCTTTGGTCTAAAGTAGTGCACTATAAAGGGAATAGGGTGCCATTTCAGACACAGATAAAGTCGCGGAGGACTGGAGAACATGTAAGCGTCATTGAGAATAAGCCTCCTTACACACACTTTTATCCATGTATGTTCTCTCCATCAGATGACACATGCACTGCTTCTGTGAGACCAAAGCGTGCCCTCTCTTATGACCAACAGAAAGAGAAAGGCAAGTAAATAGTGAGCTAACTCCCCATCACAACAAATGTTATTTTTATTCTAAATGTTACGATGAAAAAGCTGTACTTTGTTTAGATAAATCAGGGCCCTAACTGTGTCTCTGTCCCACAGCCAAACAATATGGCAGGGACTTTTTCTGCTGCTGGCAGGGATTGCATCAAATCCCAACCCTGGATACCTGTGCTCACCGTGCCAATAGACTTAAGGTTAAACTACCCAGTGATGTGAAGAAGTGTCGTGCGGTGTTCACTGAGTGCTGTGATTACAGCCTACAGCTTCTCCAAACCAGTAGTGATCATGTCTTGGCACGTGTTGGTGAGTGCATATTTTGGATGGCAATCACAGCCCCTATGATTATGTTGACACAAAACTTCTTCTTGTTAATGTGATATTCCTTGAATCCCAGTAATCTATCCTTTCCCCCAAAGTGTGCACTTGTTTACTTCCTTTCATGGATTGGTATAAGAAATATGATGCAAATGCTTTTAAATATGTGTGAAGGTGGCATAAGTGCACACTTTATGAGAAATTATAGATTTTTGGCACACACTGGTTGACTCAATGTTGTTTCAATGTAATTTGTGAACTTATTGTGACGTGGAATCAACATAGAAAATACATTGGATTTGAAAAAAGTAATTAACCAGAACTGTTTTCATCTCATTTCAACCAGCGTTGTAAATATAGAAATTAGGTTCAAACTTAAACTTTAATACATTGACTTAACCTGACTAACAGGTTGTTACATCAACCTAATTTCAACATAATCATCATAACTACACACAGTATCAGTCAAAAGTTTGGACACACCTACTCATTAAAGGGTTTTTCTTTATTTTTACCTTTTTCTACATTGTATAATAATAGTGAAGACATCAAACCCATGAAATAACACATATAGAATCATGTAATAACCCAAAAAGTGTTAAACAAATCCAAATATATTTTACATTTTAGATTCTTCCAAGTATATTTTAGATTCTTTCAATTAACAGGTGTGCCTTGTTAAAAGTTAATTTGTGGAATTTCTTTCCTTCTTAATGCATTTGAGCCAATCAGTTGTGTTGTGACAAGGTAGGGGTGGTATACAGCTCTATTTGGTAAAATACCAATTCCATATTATGGCAAGAACAACTCAAATAAGTAAAGAGAAACGCCAGTCCATCATTACTTTAAGACATGAAGGTCAGTCAATGCGGAAAATTTCAAGAACTTTGAACGTTTCTTCAAGTGCAATCACAAAAACCATCAAGCGCTATGATGAAAATGGCTCACGTGAGGACCGCCACAGGAAAAGAAAGACCCACAGTTACCGCTGCTGCAGAGGATAAGTTCATTCGAGTTAACTGCACCTCAGATTGCAGCCCAAATAAATGCTTCGCCGAGTTCAAGTTACAGACAGATCACATCAACTGTTCAGAGGAGACTGTGTGAATCAGGCCTTCATGGTTGAATTGCTGCAAATAAACCACAACTAAAGGTCACCAAGAAACGTCTTGGGCCAAGAAACACGAGCAATGAACATTAGACCGGTGGAAATCTGTCCTTTGTCCTGATGAGTCCAAATTTGAGATTTTGGTTCCAACCGCCGTGTCTTTGTGAGACGCAGAGTAGGTGAACGGATGATCTCTGCATGTGTGGTTCTCACCATGAAGCTTGGAGGAGGAGGTGTGATGGTGTGGGGGTGCTTTGCTGGTGACACTGTCAGTGATTTATTTAGAATTCAAGGCACACTTAACCAGCATGGCTACCATAGCATTCTACAGCGATATGCCATCCCATATGGGTTGCGCTTAGTGGACTATCATTTGTTTTTCAACAGGACAATGACCAAAAAACACACCTCCAGGCTGTGTGAGGGCTATTTGACCAAGGAGAGTGATGGAGTGCTGCATCAGATGACCTGGCCTCCACAATCACCCAACCTCAACCCAAGTGAGATGGTTTGGGATGAGTTGGACCGCAGAGTGAAGGAAAACCAGCCTACAAGTGCTCAGAATATGTGGGAACTGCTTCAAGACTGTTGGAAAAGCATTCTTCATGAAGCTGGTTGAGAGAATGCCAAGAGTGTGCAAAGCTGTCATCAAGGCAAAGGGTGGCTACTTTGAATAATCTCAAATATTAAATATATATATATATATATTAGTTTAACACTTATTTGGTTACTACATGATTCCATATGTGTCATTTCATAGTTTTGACGTCTTCACCATTATTCTACAATGTAGAAAATAGTAAAAATAAAGAAAAACCCTTGAATGAGTAGGTGTGTCCAAACCTTTGACTGGTAATGTATGTGACCCACCACCCGTGTTTGGTCCTATTTAGCAACATTTTTATTATTTTTATTTTTTACATTGGATCAAAGTAGAGACTCTGAGCTAGAAAATGGTATAGCATACACTGCAGTTGAGGAGCAATGAAAATGTAATTATGCTTTGAAAGTTGATCAACTTTTAACCTCACTTTTGAGAAAATGGCCTGTGAATATTTTGATAGACCTACTGGAGAGCTCCTCCTTTTCTTCACCCATTCAGCATCGTTCACAACCAACGATTTCAAGACTAAAAGTGGTTAAAGTAGTAACAAAAAGTTGTATTAAAAATAAACTTTAACTAGTTCTTGGCGTATGTATTGTTCACCTAATACAATTTTTTCACAATTGGTTAGAGCCTAAGTAAGCATTTCACTGTAAGGTCTACACCTGTAGTATTCGGCGCATGTGACAAATAAACTTTGATTTGATATATCCTAATCTGACTTTGGTGCATGTCTTGTTGTTCTTCACATTAACGTCTCTGGTAATCACACTAAATCAAATAAAATCTATGTTTATTTGTCACATGCACAGGATACAGAAGGTGTAAACGGTACAGTTAAATGGTTACTTGCATAGTGGAGTATTTTGTTTAGAAATTTAGCTAGCTAGCTGAACAATTATCCATAATCCCGTGAAAAACAAACTCTGACTGGGAAAAAAATCGATTTGAACTGTCATCCAACTCGGAATTCCAACTCGGGAACTCTGGCTTCTTTCTAGAGCTCCTACACAGATCATTAGCTAGCGAGCCAGCCAGCTAACATTAGCTAGTTAGCTAACAGTACGCTTTAACTTGCAATGAAAACAACTTTCTGACAAAATTTGAAATGTATAATATCTGAAAATGTAGCTGGGCACTTACCCCTCCCTATACATGGATGAATGCTTCTCCCTCTGTCATGGATGCCAAGGTTAGTTTGAAGATGTAATCAATAGACAGGTGTTTTATACAACAGCCTCCTTTCTATGTTCTCTTTTTGGACTCTCTGTATTTGGCAATAATCTCTCTGCTTCCACTGGGCATTCCACTGATTTCAAAATTCGGTCAACTCCGTGACAACAATACCGTTTCTTCCACACCATTGTCATCAGTAGACTACAATGTCTGGTTCAATTAAAATGTTTTTACCTAATCAGGGATTTCCTCATTGTCTGATTCATTTTCAGTCAGAAAGAGTCAGCATGGCACGATCAACCTCCAGAAAGTAGTCCATCACAAAATTTTCCCACTAAGCTTTGTCGATAGCGCTATTAACTTCAGGGCAGCAATGTTGAGAGCAGTAAGCAAAACTTTTTCAGTTGTTCATGACATCTTAAAAAAAAAAAAAGCTGAGGTAGACCGGATTATCCACACACACTTAGCAGTTCACGTTACAGACAGAAGCATTCTCCAAACTCATCTCTCGGCATGTCCAGCCAATCCATTATCTCAGCCAATCATGGCTAGTGGGAAGGTTCCTGTATTTTTCCCTGGCTAAAACAATTATTTACAGATGCATACAAATTAAGGCATATGTAAATTCACATGTTCCAGAGGGCACTTCTGCCCAAAAATGTATTTCGATAAAAATAAACATTCAAATGCCTCTCCTGGAAAGTACTGATGTGCGACATACACATAGTTTCTTGAAACGGGGCACACATTTGATTTTCCCTTGTTTCAATGTTGATAATAAAATTGTATTCTTTAATCAATGTCATTGTTTCAATGTCAAGCTATCAACCTTGAAATAAAATCTGAAGCCACAGTCCAACGATTTCTGCCTGGACATTGACTTCTACTGCTGTATGAGAGGTAATGCACATCAGTGAGAACAAGTCCACCATCCAGATGCCTACCTCTATGTACTCTGCTTAACTTTGGAAACAAACTGTGTACAATTCAGCTGAGCTATCATGTCAACACATTTTGACATTGATCAGCTTCCATACTAATTTGCGTAGACTACATAAATAACATTGAACAGTAACTCCTCAAACTTTTCTTGTACAAGCTGTATGTGAAAGTAAATTCGGAGTGATTCCATGTCACAATACATTGACAAATTACGTTGCAACAACATTGAATCAACCAGTGTGTGCCCAGTGGGTAGTCCCTGTTGTGGTCCTGTGGATTTTTTTGTGGTCCTGTTCTGGTTCACAATGGTCCTGGATAGCAGGGAGCTCCATTGTATCATCAGCAAAAGTAATGATGGTGTTGGAGTCATGCAGTCGCAGGTGAACAAGGAGTACAGGAGGGGACTTAGCAGGCACCCCTGAGGGTCCCCGTGTTGAGGGTCAGCATAGTTGTGTTTTAACTGACAATCCCTGCCTTTTCTATGCAGAGATGGCTATTCTCTTTGACCTGATGCCCACTCAGATACGCAGCTACTTCCCAGAGAGCTGGCTATGGGAAGTACAACGAGTCAGGTGAGAAAAACAAAGGTTCTTGGCATAGCATAAAAAATATAAACAAACTATAAATGAAATATATCTTCTTACCTGGAAGAGATATTAAATATGGAACATTAAGGTTGACAATTAATGCAAAGTAAGTTACGTGAGACAATACTGAAAGACAGATTTAACAATTGTATTCTCTATGTTAATTGAATGTAGCGTTATCTAACAGTATCTAAAAGGGGAGTGTGCTAGCCCAGTGGCCCTTGTGTCTTGGTTGACCTGAGGCCAAGAAAGTGTGTTACTGTTGTCATCAACTAGGTCAGGGCAGATTACCTTGAACACAAATCTCCCAGACTCTCTGACCACTTGGGAGATAAAAGCTGTTGGCGTGTTCAAGAAGGAGGGTAAGTTGGTGAACAAACACTGACGCCTAGCACCACCTACAGGAGAAATTAGGTACATTTACCACAGTCATTCAACACACCAAGCAATCTTATTTTTTCATCCATATAATAGCAACTATCTTTGCTGGAGTCCTTAGCCACTGTTCTACACAGTCAGTTGTACCCCTTTCACACATTGTGCCAACCCGAACCGTACCATGCAGGCTCTAGTATTTTCTCTACACATTGTCCTTTCCAGCACAGTTCCAGCAATTATGGTAGTTGTCATAGCCGAGGGAAGTAGGGTTGATGTGGGTCATTCAGCATTCCCTGATAAATCACAATATATATATTTTTTAAATTGGTCACTAGGCCTTTATCATTCCTGTAGCACTCCTGTATGAGCTACATGGCTCCCCACTGCCATTTTAGTTGTGTAGTCAGGCCAGCAAAGCTTGGCTCAAAACAGAAGAGTGAATCAACCCTTGGTCACCCCGGTTTTGTTGTTAATGTTTTTCTTATTCTTCCCAGGGAGCTCAGGGATCTGTGTGGCGGACCCCATCAAGGTCTCAGTTACTCAGGCAGTGAGTGTAGATGTGCCCCTGCCCTATTCCATGGTGCGTGGAGAGCAGATCGAGCTGCGAGGCTCCGTCTATAACCAGGCAGAATACAATATTAAGGTGAAGCCAGTAAATGAGGTTCTATTGAAATGCATTGAAAATAATTAAAAAAAATATTCATATCATTAGGATTGAAAACATTTATCATATAATGCATATTTTGATGAATTTATGATGTGCTTGAAGTGGAATGAAATAAGGGCCAGTATTACTGTTTTTTGTGAAGACAATATTCTATAGGATGTGCCGGTACTCAAGCAGTCAAAAATCAAGTTACTGGTATTCAGTACCGGTGTATACCTGCCCATTTTAAGTACTGATTTACTTGCATCTTATTGCTTCCATTCTTCTTTCTGTCTGTATCATCCGTGGTTAGTATTGTGTAACTCTGACCGCTGGGGCAGGGGTGTGCCTGTTCCAAGGAAAACCAACGAAAGATGACGGCATAAAGACTACCAACTGTGACAAGACCACTCTGTTGGAAAGCGGCTCAGTTGGTCTTGTCACCTTCACTCTCATGGCCTTGGAAGTGGGGAGTCACACTCTCACATTCACCTTACACACTGACAAGCCAAGGTTCAACGACCAAATTGTGAAGACGATCCGTGTAGTGGTAAGCTTATAGGCGACTAGTTCAACTGCTGCTACTTCTGCACTTAACTGTACTAGAATGAGCGTCATCCGCACCATTATACAGTTGCGAACCCTCTGGTATTATTGAGGAGATGACAAAACAAAAGAGGGGGATGATGATGCAAAATGGAACTGACACAAAATGCATCATCATCACACTTAGATTTTTACTAAGTGCTCTATCTTGAAAACTGATGACATGCAAAAAATGTTTTGACTGCAATCGAGAGAAAAAAACGATAATATGTTTTTTCAGTAAAATCTCTTTAACATCTTTGCAATTACCTAATGAATATTGTGATAACATACACAGAACGTTCAGTATATTATGTACAGTATATGACAGTATGATGTTTTAAAAGCTGTGTATTATCTGTCTTTTCATCAGCCTGAAGGCATCAGGACTGAGGAACTCAGCGGAGGAAAACTGGACCCACAGGGTCTTTATGGTATGGGCTCAATGCTAGTTTACATTAGTGCTGGGACACAACATCGTCAGTCTGTGTATTGGACCTGAGTTGTGCATCGTTCTGGTGTGTGGTGTAGGAAAATAACCCTACCACAATATATCCTGCTTCACCAAAAATACTTTTCCTGTCAACAGAAGCCAACAAAGGCAATAAGCTGTAGGAATTCTACTTACCAGACGTAAAGTGAAATGTATCCCTCGCTATCAAATCAACAACTGAATCCAACTTTTGTCCGGACCTCCATATGGTAGATTTTGTGGTAGGAAGTTTCACGTGAAGTGCCTGGTGTAATGTCAGCCCACTGTTTAACTCAGCAGGAATATGTGGTTCGGACAAAAGTTGGACACAATTCACTTTAGTCTGTAAGTAGAGTTTCTAGAGATTATACATATACCTTTGTAGACAGGATTTTTTGGGGTGGTTAAACCGGCTATATTGTGGTTGGGTTATTTTACATTGCCACCCACCAGAAAGATGCACAACTCAGGGAGTTCAACCAATACACAGACTCCCGATGTTGTGTCCTAAAGCTACTGCAGATATACAGTACATTAACTATAATATCGTTCTTAGTATACTCTCCAAACCTCTGTGTCATGGTTCTGCCTGCTTAATTTCTATCTCTATCACAGGTGGCTAGTGGCACCTTAATTGGGGAGGACAGGTTCATAGTATTGGCTGGAATGGAATAAATGTAATGGTATGGAACACTTCACACACATGGTTTCCATGTGTTTGAGTCCATTCCATTTACTCCATTCCAGCCATTATTATGAGCCGTCCTCCCTCACCAGCCTCCTATGGATCATCGTCTTTTCTTGGAAAAACAAAACAAATTGATGAACAAAGCATTCCATTGGATGCACATGCTCCACACATAGACATTCAACTTGTTGGCCATTGTTGATATCATTTCTCCTAACTGCTGATGTATGTTCTGTGTTGTGTGTATCAGGCACCGCCAGCAGGAAGGTAGAACTCAGTAATACCATTCCTTCACAACTGGTGCCTAAGACCTCTGTGGAACGTCTCCTTACTATTAATGGTATTTGATTCTATTCTATTGTAATGATATGGTATGCTATAGAGGTTGCACTGTGATATCTATTTGTTTCCTCAAATGTGGCAGAACTTCAACAGCAGAAATGATACAAATGTGTATAATTTCTGAAACTCTACAATATCAAGTTAAGTTCATATCAATAAGTTGTGCCGTATGATTTGTGAATTGCACCCAGTTGCTCTTTTTTTAGCCTAAAATAATTGTAGAAATCGTAATCTCATAGCCTAACCTTACCTCATTATCGTAATCTTTGTTATTGTGTCTAATTGTTATCACTCCTTCCTTTTCCTCCCTCTCCATCTTGCATTTAAATGAACCTGTATCCTCCTCACCACATCTTTTAGGTGAGATTTTGGGAGAGGTGCTGGCTATCTTGAACAACCCTGATGGCCTGCGCCAGCTTGTCAGCCTACCCAGTGGCTCCGCTGAGGGCGAGATCATGAGAGTCCTCCCCATCTACTTTGTCTACCACTACCTGGAGACCACGGGCCGTTGGGACATCATGGGCCTAGAGGAACACAACAGTCCCCTGGAGCTTAAGAGGAAGATCAGAGAGGGTGGGAGATTCACTCTTTTTTTTACACTTATTGTTTCTCTAAAATACAAATGTGAACACAACATTACATTATTATCCTGTTCTACGGGAACATGTTGTTTAGAATCCCTTGCTCCTTTGTTTGCTAAGTCCTCCTTGCAAAAAAGTTTCCTAACTTCAACATTTGGTAAAACAAAGTTTAAATAAAATTGTAATCTTTTTGTTTCATGAGCTTTGAATTGGTGTTGCTCAATTGTGTTTTTTGTTGTTGTTCTGTGTCGTTAAGGCATCACAAGCATCCTATCTTTTAAGAGGCCTCGTGAATATAGTTACAGCATGTGGAAAGACAAGGAGGCTAATACATGGTGAGTCTGCTGCTTGGTATAGGGTTGAACAGACAGAGCCTGGTCCCATACTGTGTGCTGTAGCCAACTTCCCTATCATTGTCATGCCACAGGCAGCCAGCCCAATTCGGATAGTTTTTTCACTAATTGGTCTTTTAACCAGATCCGCTCTGAAAAATATTTAAGAATTGGGCTGCCTGTGTAAATGTAGCCAAACCATGATGTTGTCATCTTTCTGTTGTCCTTCTTGCTGCCAGTCAGCATGTATACAGTACATACAGTATGAGTCAGAAACTAGGCTAGAAGAAACTCAGGGCGCTGTCTCATGCACCTCACCTTGTTGTGTTGTTGTGACCAACTCTCCTGTAGGTTAACAGCTCTTGTGGTGAAGACTTTGGGACAGGTGGACAAATACGTCAAAGTAGACAGTGACATGTTGCTTAACTCCCTCTTCTGGCTGATCTACAAGGCTCAAAATGATGATGGTTCCTTCCGTGAATTCTCCTTCTGTCCCAGAGCAAGTGTAGATTCCGTGGATCAATCAGTCTTCTTAACATCCTTCGTCATGATTGGGATCAAGACTGCTATGGCGGTGGAAAATTGTGGCTTGCTGGTGAGGCTATAGCAAATGTGGAAGTAGGCTATCAAATATAGGCTCTAATATTTCCAGTACCATGTGGTAACCTAGACTTGTGTGATTATCCTCAGGAGATTAGTTTGGCTCTGAAACGTGCTGCTGGCTACATCTCTGATCATGCTCCCCGGGTGAAAAGCCTGTATGCGAAAGCTGTGGCTGCCTATGCTCTCACACTGAACGACAGGGACAGCATGCAATCCGTGATCCTGTATGAAGGCCTTGAGAAGCAAGCCAGGGAAAAAGGTACGAAGTGGTGTGGAATCTGAGGCGAAAGTTACTTGGATACAATTTAGAATTCAATGTAGAACATACTGTAGCTCCAAATTATCAGTATAATCTTGTGATGTCTGTACTCTTGTGTCTTCTTGTGAAGGAAACCCAGTTGAATATCGTTACTGGCATGAGATAGATGCCCGTCTGAACCCGCTAAAGCCTGACAAGGCATCGGCCCAGACCGTGGAGACCACCTCCTACGTCCTACTCACAGGCTTGATCAAAGCCAAACACAACTACGCCCTGCCCATCATCAACTGGCTGACCCAAGACCAGCGCTATGGAGGGGGCTTTCACTCAACTCAGGTTCCATAGCAATACTAACACTGGTATCAGATAGTATTTACTTTCATATTCTTTCAGCATTGGATTGAGCCTGCCTGAACGAAATGCAAAATGGGCAGTGTTTGCACTATTCCATTGGTTACAGTACGCCAGACCGGCTCAATCAAGCGCAGTTAAAGTATTTGAAAGAAAACAAAATAGGCCTACTATTTGAACCCAGGTCTCAATATACATAACAAGTATTTTTTCATTTGTCATTTAGGACATTTTGTACATAGCCCCCCCATTTTAGGGGACCAAAACTGTTGGGACTAATTAACTTATATGTTTATTAAAGTTGTCCAAAGTTTAGTATTTGTCCCATATTCCTAGCACGCAATGATTACATCAAGCTTGTGAGTCTTCAAACTTGTTAGATGCATTTGCTGTTTGTTTTGTTTGTGTTTCAGATTATTATGTTCCCAATAGAAATGAATGGTAAATAATGTATTGTGTCATTTTGGGAGTCACTTTTATTGTAAATAAGAATATAATATGTTTCTAACATGAATGTGGATGGTACCATGATTACAGATAATTCTGACTGAATCGTGAATAATGATGGAGAAAGTTAGAGGCATAAGTATCATACCCCCCAAAAAATGCTAACCTCCCCTGTTTCTGTAATGGTGAGAGGTTAGCATGTCTTGGGTGTATACCATTTGTGGCGTCTGTAACTTCTCACTCATCATTACAAGTTTGTAGAGTCAGAAGCTTGATGTAATCATTGAGTGCTAGGAATATGGAACCAAATACTAAACTTTTGACTACTTTAAAAAACATATAAGTTAATTAGTCCCTACTTTAGTCAAATCCAAAGTGCTGGAGTACAGAGCCAAAACAAAAAAAGGTGTCACTGTCCCAATACTTTCGGAGCTCACTGTATATAATATTTCATGGATAATCAATGAATTATATGGAAAATAATGCATGAAGTGGAAGGTGTGTGCCACTTACCTTTCACCGCAGGGAACGCTTAGAGCCTCAAGTTGATTATCCTGCTTATACTAAGGCTATTATTTGCTGCTAGAAATGTTTTCATTTGCTGATAGAAATGTGTTCAACATCCACTGAAGTAGCTAGCAAGTTTACTAGACAGCAACAGTAACCAAGCAAACAGACTTGCTAGCTTAGCGAGCCAAACCATCAGTCTTCCTATTATGAAAATCGACATAGAACATGTAAGAATAAACTTCATAGCCATTGAATTATACTGTACATTATAGGAAAATAATGCACTCTCTAGCCAATCAAAAATGAGTATTCATCAATGTTGGCATTGTTGAATAGTTGTCCTGATTGGCTTTAAAGGGCATTCTAGATTGTGCATTATTTCCCTATAATGCACAGTATAATTCAATGGCTATGAATTTCATTCTTACATGTTCTATGTATGAGCTGCTTTTGAAAGTTGAATTGAAAACTTTATTGGCATTACAGGGACGTAGTGCTGCCGTAGCACGGGGTTGGTAAAAATATTTATAGAAAATGTATTCTGATAAATTCTAAATAAGAATTCCATGAAAATTATAGAATGACAATCTAAATAAATATGTAGGCTATAGCAGCCTATAGGTAGGTCCAATGCCTTCAGAAAGTATTCATACCCCTTGACTTATTTAACATTTTATTGTGTTACAGCCTGAATTCAAAATTCTGAATTCTCATCATCTACACAAAATACCCCATAATGAAAAAGTGAAATCATATTTTTAGATTTTTTTCAAATGTATTAAATTAAATACAGAAATATTTAATTGACATAAGTATTCACACTCCTGAGTCAGTACATTTTAGAATCACCTTTGCAATTACAGCTGTGAGTCTTTCTGGGTAAGTCTATTAAGAGCTTTGCACACATGAATTGTACAGTAGTTGCACCTTATTCTTTTCAAAAATTCTTCAAGCTCTGTCCAATTTTCAAGTCTTGCCATAGATTTTCAAGCAGATTTTAAGTCAAAATTGTAACTCGGCCACGCAGGAAATTTCACCGTCTTCTTGGTAAGCAACTCCAGTGTAGATTTGGCCTTGTGTTTTAGGGTTATTGTCCTGCTGAAACGTGAATTAATCTCTCATTGTCTGGTGGAAAGCAGACTGAACCAGGCTTTCCTCTGCGCATTGCTCCATTCTTTTGACTTTTTATCCTGAATAACTCTCCAGTCCTTAGCAATTACAAGCAGGGCCGGCCTGCTCATTAGTGAAATCAAATCAAATTTGATTGGTCACATACATTACCGTTCAAACGTTTGGAGTCACTTAGAAATGTCCTTGTTTTTGAAAGAAAAAATAACATCAACTTGATCAGAAATAGAGTGTAGACATTGTTAATGTTGTAAATGACTATTGTAGCTGGAAACGGCAGAATTTTTATGGAATATCTACATAGGCGTACAGAGGCCCATTATCAGCAACCATCACTCCTGTGTTCTAATGGCACTTTGTGTTAGCTAATCCAAGTTTATAATTTTAAAAGGCTAATTGAAGAAAATACTTTTGCAATTATGTTAGCACAGCTGAAAACTGTTGTTCTGATTAAAGAAGCTGGCCGTCTTTAGACCAGTTGAGTATCTGGAGCATCAGCATTTGTGGGTTCGATTACAGGCTCAAAATGGCTAGAAACAAAGAACTTTCTTCTGAAACTCATCAGTCTATTATTTTTTAAATATTTTTTTTACCCCTTTTTTCTCCCCAATTGGTAGTAGTTACAGTCTTGTCTCATCGCTGCAACTCCCGTACGGACTCAGGAGAGGTGAAGGTTGAGAGCCATGCATCCTCCGAAACACAACCCAACCTAGCCACACTGCTTCTTGACACAATGCACACCCAACCCGGAAGCCAACCACACCAATGTGTTGGAGGAAACACCGTACACCTAGCGACCCGGCCCACCACTAGTGAGCGATGAGGCAAGGATATCGAACCTGGGCTTGAACCCAGTGCCTCTGGTGGCACAGCTAGCACAGCTAGCTATGCAGTGCCTTAGACCACTGCGCCACCCAGGGGTCCCCATAAGTCTATTCTTGTTCTGAGAAATGAAGGCTATTCCATGCGAGAAATTGCCAAGAAACTGACAATCCCGTACAACGCTGTGTACTACTCCCTTCACAGAACAATGCAAACTGGCCCTAACCAGAATAGGAAGAGGAGTGGGAAGCCCCAGTGCACAACTGAGCAAGAGGACAAGTACATTAGAGTGTCTAGTTTGTGAAGCAGACGCCTCACAAGTCCTCAACTGGCAGCTTCATTAAATAGTACCTGCAAAACACCAGTCTCAACTTCAATAGTGAAGAGGCGACTCCGGGATGCTGGCTTTCTAGAATGAGTTGCAAAGAAAAAGCCATATCTCAGACTGCCAAATAAAAATAAAAAGATGGACAAAAGAACACAGACACTGGACAGAGGAACTTTACCTAGAAGGCCAGCATCCCGGAGTCGCCTCTTCACTGTTGACATTGAGAAGGTGTTTAAGCTTTTCACCTTCTCCACGTTGATGTGGATGGGGCCGTGCTCCCTCTTCCTTCTCCTGAAGTCCACGATCAACTCCATTGTTTTGTTGACATTGAAGGACAGGTTATTTTCCTGGCACCACTCCATCAGGCCCATCACCTCCAGGCCTACCACTGTTGTGTCGTCTGCAAACTTGATGATTGAGTTGGAGGCGTGCGTGGCCTCGAGTATAGGAGGGGGCTGAGCATGAACCTAGAGTACAGGAGGGGCTGAGCATGCACCCTTGTGGGGCCCCTGTGTTGAGGATCATCGTAGTGTAGGTGTTGTTTCCTGCCTTCACCACCTGGGGGCGGCACGTCAGGAAGTCCAGGACCAAGTCACACAGGGCGGGGTTCAGACCCAGGGCCCCGAGCTTAATAATGATCTTGCAGGGTACTATGGTGTTAATAACTGAGCTTCTCCTGTGGATTAGGCGGCCGTGTATGGTGGCAGATTGAGGAGAAGACATATCGCTGCGGCGCTCCACCAATATTCCGTCTAAGAAATGATCTAACATAAATCATGTAGCAGATGGTAGAAAGAGTATGCAGCCTTTTCTGTAGCCTACAGGCTGGAAATAAAATGTATGAACATGCAATGAAATGGAAACGTTTTTTCGATCAAATAGCCTAATCAAAAAAAATGCGCTGACATGTTAACAAACAACATATCTTAAAAACGGGACAGGTCAAAGTAAAATGGACAATATTGAATGTTAATCAGGTGCTGTCCAGGAGTTTCATCCCTTTCTCTAAATTGTCATGATCAAGTTTATATCCTTCAATTTTTCACGAGCTGATCATAGCGAAAATGAAAAACTGTATTTCCCGCAGTGTAAACACATTGCAAATCGGCCTAGGATAACTCCGCCTGATAAAGTTGGGTAGCTGATATCAGAGCTTAAATAGTCAAATTGATTAGTCACAGGAATCAGGACTAATAAAGCCAATGCAACAACCTGTTTTACAAACGGTGGGCCTACCACATGGATGGGCATTCATAAAATTCCATTTCGGGCAGACATGGTAGGCTACACCCCAGTAAGCACGGACAAACGCCGACGTCTTTTGGATGTCTTTCTTTAGTCCTGTCTTGGCCGGACGTCTTTTGTTTGGTGTTTTACAAACGGTAGGTCTACCACATAGATGGGAATTCCTAAAATGTCATTTCAGGCGACACTGTAGGCCAAGGATGGGCAACTCCAGTCCTCTGGGGCCTGATCGGTGTCACACTTGTGACCCAGCCCAAATTAACACATCTGACACCAATAATTAACCAATCATGATCTTCAGTTTAGAATGCAATTACTTTCATCAGCTGTATTGACTAGGGATGGGGAAAAAGTATGAGACCTCTCCAGCCCCTGAGGACTGGAGTTGCCCATCCCTGCTGTAGGCTACACCTCAGTAAGCAAGGACCAACACTGACGCCTTTTGGAAAAAAAAATTGGTGCAGCCCGGACCAGCCTTGATTTCCACATCCACAGATGTTGTTTTTTGGTCTGGTCCGGACCAAATCTTAACCAATCAGATTTTGTCCAGTCTGGGCTAGCCTTGATTTGGCCCAAACATAGACGTCTATTAGTTACATATTTTCACGTCATTCAGAACCAAGGGCCTCCCGAGTGGTGCAGTGGTCTAAGGCACTACATCACAGTGCTTGAGTTGTCAGGACCGACCGGGTCCTAGCCGGCCGCGGTCGTAGCCGGCCGCGACCGGGAGACCCATGAGGTGGTGCACAATTGGCCCATTATCGTCCAGGTTAGGGGAGAGTTTGTTCGACTGGGGATGACCTTGTCCCATCTTGCTTTAGTGACTCCTTGTGGTGGGCCGGTGCATGCACTCTGACTTCGGTCGCCAGTTGTACGGTGTTTCACATTGGTGCGGCTGGCTTCCGGGTTAAGCGAACAGTGTGTCAAGAAGCAGGGTCGTGTTTTGGAGGACGATGCTCTCGACCTTCCCCTCTCCCGAGTCTGTACGGGAATAACAGCGATGGGACAAGACTGACTACCAATTACGAAATTGGGGAGAAAAAGGGGGTAGAAAAAAAACTGATTTCAACATCCAAAAAAGACTTACTTTCATTCAGAACCTAAATTGAACCTATCTTCATAGTCAGTCTCGGTCAGATGCCGAGCAGTTGCCATACCAGGCAGTGATGCAACCGGTCAGGATTCTCTCGATAGTACAACTGTAGAACTTTTTGAGAATCTGGGGAACCATGCCAAATCCTTTCAGTCTCCTGAGGGGGTGTCTTGGTGTGTTTGGACCATGATAGTTTGTTGGTGATGTGGACACCAAGGACCTTGAAAGTCTCGACCCGCTCCACTTCAACCCTGTCAATGTAAATGGGGGCCTGTTTCGCCCTCCTTTTCCTGTAGTCCACAATCATCTCCCTTGTCTTGCTCACATTGAGGGAGAGGTTGTTGTCCTGGCACCACACTGCCAGGTCTCTGACCTCCTCCCTATAGGCTGTCTCATCATTGTCGATGATCAGGCCTACTGTTGTGTCGTCAGAAAACTTAATGATGGTGTTGGAGTCATGCCTGGCTCCAACACCATCATTAAGTTGGTGTTCACCCAGTCATGGGTGAACAAGGGAGTACAGGAGGGGACTAAGGACCAGCGTGGCAGATGGATTGTTGCCTACCCTTACAACTTGGAGGCAGCCCGTCAGGAAGTCCAGGATCCAGTTGCAGAGGGAGATGTTTAGTCCCAGGGTCCTTAGCTTAGTGATGAGATTTGTGGGTACTATGGTGTTGAACACTAAGATGTAGTCAATGAATATCATTCTCTCATAGGTGTTCCTTTTATCCAGGTGGGAAAGGGCAGTGTGGAGTGTGATTGCGTCATCTATGGATCTGTTGGGGCGGTATACGAATTGGAGTGGGTTTAGGGTTTCCAGAATGATGGTGTTGATGTGAGCCATGACTATACTTTCAAAGCTGTTCATGGCTACAGACGTGAGTGCTACGGGTGGTAGTCATTTAGGCAGGTTACCTTCGCATTCTTGGGCACAGGGACTATGGTGGTCTGCTTGAAACATGAAGGTATTACAGACTCAGGGAGAGGTTGAAAATGTCAGTGAAGACACTTGCCAGTTGGTCCGCGTATGCTCTGAGTACACTCCTTGATAATCCGTCGGGCCTTGTGAATGTTGACCTGTGTAAAGGTCTTGCTCACATCAGCTATGGAGAGCGTGATCACACAGTCATCCAGAACAGCTGGTGCTCTTATTCATGCTTCAGTGTTGCTTGCCTCAAAAACAAACATAAAAGGCATTAAGCTCGTCTGGTAGGCTCGCATCACTGGGCAGCTTGCGGCTGGGTTTACCTTTGTTGTCCGTAATATTTTTCAAGCCCTGCCACATCCGATGAGCATCAGAGTAGGATTAGTAGGATTCAATCATAGTCCTGTATTGACGTGTTGACTGTTTGATGGTTCGTCTGAGGTCATAGTGGGATTTCTTATAAACGTCCGGATTAGTGTCCCGCTCCTGGAAAGCGCCAGCTCTAGCCTTTAGATCGGTGTGGATGTTGTCTGTAATCCATGGCTTCTGGTTGGGACATGTACGTACAGTCACTGTGGGGACGACGTTGTCGATGCACTTATTGATGAAGCCGGTGACTGAGGTGGTATACTTCTCAATGCCATTAGATGAATCACGGAACCAATTCCAGTCTGTGCTGGCAAAACAGTCCTGTAGCGTTGCATCCACGTCATCTGACCACTTCCGCATTGAGTGAGTCACTGGTACTACCTGCTTTAGTTTTAGCTTGTAATCGGGAATCAGGAGGATAGAATTATGGTCAGATTTGCCAAATGGAGGGCGAGGGAAAGCTTTGTATGCATCTCTGTGTGTGGAGTAAAGGTGGTCTAGAGTTTTTTCCCTCTGGCTGCACATGTGACATGCTGGTAGAAATTAGGTAAAAAGGATTTAAGTTTGCCTGCATTGACGTCCCCGGGCAATGGAGCGCCTGGATGAGCATTTTCTTGTTTACTTATGGCCTTATACAGCTCATTGAGTGCGGTCTTAGTGCTAGCATTGGTTTGCAGTGGTAAATAGACGGCTACGAATAATATAAATGAGAACTCTCTAGGTAGATAGTTTGGTCTACAGCTTATCAACTCTACCTCAGGAGAGCAATACCTCGAGAATTCTTTAATATTAGACATTGCACACCAGAAGTTATTGACAAATAGAAACACACCCCTGCCCCTCGTCTTACCAGACGTAGCTGCTCTGTCCTGCCAATGCACGGAAAACCCAGCAAGCTCTATATTATCTGTGTCTCGGTGAAACATAAGATATTTGTTTTTAATGTCCCGTTGGTAAGATAGTCTCGACCGTAGATCATCAGGTTTGCTTTCCAGTGATTGCACATTGGCCAATAGATCCGATGGTAGTGCAATAATTAAAAAAACATAATTTCACTTTGACATATTGGGGTATTTTGTGTAGGCCAGGTACAATACAATCTAAATGTTATCCATTTTAAATTCAGGCTGTAACACAACAACATTTGGAATTAGTCAAGGTGTGCGAATACATTCTGAAGGCACTGTAAATGTTTTTTCTTCTGTCTTCTCTCTCTGGCAGCGACACAAATATTGAATTACTGTAGGTGAGTGTGCAGAGGCCCGTCGATTGGGGGCTTGACCACTTTGAGCGGGTCAAATCCGACTTAACAAGAACAGCCACCTTGTAACGTTGACGCAGGGAGTCAGGAAGCAGGTGCAGTTAAACTCTATCAGGGGTTGCTAAAACAGCTGTACTCAAAACAGTTTGTTATGGACTTGGGGCTCATGTATGACAGACTTGAACTCGCCCTACTGTCCGAGTGCTTAGCTGACAGAAACGCACCACCTCTATTGAGTATACTGACAAACTGATCCACCGCATGAACCTTATCATCACACCAACGATACCTAGCATCCAAATTCACTGCGTGTCTGCCTTGATGTTCATAAAACTCCACGGACCCCCTCTTGCACAGTGGAACCACTCTTGCGCAGTGGAACCCAGAACGATATCTGACCACTTCATTATGGTTCTGTCCTTTCAGCACCATGATTCAAAGGGCGCTCAAATCGCTTAAAATAACCCTCATCAAGATCTGTTGTCTAAGCATAGTAGTCCCACTTATTATGATTATTATTTCAAATAGAAGAGTATCACTTCTTACAATGATGCTCGTTTAGTAGGCCTGAAGTTAGATCAAAGCTAAATCAATGTCTCGTATGATCACGTAACCTAATGAATAATTTGTATTTTACATAGCCTAACAAAACGGAATATAATAGCATATACTGTAGCATAGTACCCTATAATATGTTACACCAATGTGGCAAAAACTCAACATGGTGCGCCACTAGGCAGGATTTAAGCTTTAATTTAAACAAAAATAGGCCTACAAGAAAGGCTAATAGTTTGTTAACTCCACATGCTTAATTTGTTCACAAACCAGTAATTCAAGAAGATCTAAATGCATATTCCCATGAAGCTGATTGAGATCATTTGATTGGCAGGCATGCAGTTTGGACATTTCACAGGTAAAACGTGAAGAATTATCATTCACGATTGACAGTGATGATGGCTTATTTTGAAATGAGGTATTCCTAACTTGATGTTTGATGGTATATTGAGACAATATGTGTGGGTGTAGGGAGACGTTGCAATTGGAAGATACATTTTATGCATAGGAATATTCTATAATGATATTCACAACCCAGTATCACAGATTATTGTGAAAAAGATACAAATTACTTATTGGAAATTTGTGACAGGCACACGAAAAAGTTGATTTTGTTCATGTCCAGTACACGATTTTGTGTACAGTGCCTTTCAATCATAGATAAAGACAGTAGGTTACATAAGACAGAAACGATAGGAGGGAGGCTGTTCGGGGAGGATGGGTTGGCATATAACGCAAACGTCAAACAACCCAAAGGTTGCGTGTTTGAATCTTATCACGGACAACTTTAGCATTTGAGCTAATTAGCAACTTTTCAACTACTTTTTACTTTTTAGCCAGCATGTTACCTAACCTTAACCCCTAGCCTAGTTAGCCTCCTTGCTAGCCTAGCTAATGTTAGCCACATCAAATTGGAATTTGTGTAATGTACACAAATGCGTTATGAAGAAAGAAAATCATGTAATACACACAAAAAAAATCAAATAAGTAATTTGTGTCTATATCACAATAAACTTTAATAGTGTGTTCGATATTCTGTCGGTACTAACTTTGATTGAGAAAATATGTATATTTTTTTTGTTCTCTCACCTATAAACATGGCAGTACACCACTGTTGGCATTGTTGACTTTGATTTTCATAATAGCAAGCTAGGACCTAGCAAGCTTGATGGTTATTTGAATCAGCTGTGTAGTGCTAGGGAAAAAAACTAAATGTGCATCCATTGGGGGACCCAGGCCCGAGTTTGGGAAACCCTGTTCTAGAGAACTGACATGAGCATGATGCTGCCCATTTCCGCATCAATTTAGCTTATAAAAGGCCTATTTTGTTTGAAGGTGATGTGTAGGAACTAGAACGTTTCAGTGATATTTCTGCTCTGCGCAGAAATATCACTCTACGCTGATAAGCTTATTCTTTGCCGTGTTATAGCCCTATTGGACAGGTATTACTAGAGACATTAGTTATGTAATTATTATCCAAGAATGTGCACTATTCCAGAGGACGATTCACACAGGATTCGTTTTTCCAAACTCCCCCCGTAATTAAAAAAAAAAACTAATTTAATTGACTCCTATGACGGAAGCCTGGAGGTTTTACTCTAGGCATGAAGATATTTCAAAGTCATGTGTATAAGGTTACTCGGATAAACTCGTGCTTGGCTGACAAATCTAGCTGGTTGATAAAATGAATCAGGTTATTTACAACTGGACTTGGAGCGAAAACCTACATGAAGGTAACTCTCCAGGAACAGGGTTGGAGAACCTGTTCTCTTCTCTGGGTTCCGTAGAAATTGAGAGATACATCATTGCGAAAGCCTATACTGTCGTGTATTGATGTGACATACTGATATATGACGTCACCGCATCAGTAGAGGAATGTGGGGCTTGTTACACGGACAATGATGGAGTAAAGACATGTTGAAGTTTACCTCTGAGTTTGGTTGATTTAATTCAGTATAAAATCTTATTAACGTAGCACAAGTTGTAAGTATAGGATTAAACAATGGCGAAGATGACAGTGTTTGAAAACTATAGTTAAATCTGAAAGGTGAGTTAGCGTAATCAAGATGGAAAACAATGTGCCAAAGTTTGACTGCTACAGTGAGCCTGCTACGCTAGGTCCATGCTGGACCAGGTGGTTGATGACGTTTGAGCTGTTCGCGGATGGTAAAGGATTAATACTATCCAGTGAAGTTGATGCTGTTACAAAACAATGGAGGAGAGCTTTGCTTCTAGATCGTGCTGGGACAGCTGTGCAGGACATTTTCTTCACACTCACAGACACTGGAGAACCAACAGACTAAGTCAGGGCTGTGGCTGCGTTAAATGCATACTTCGTGCCACATGTAAAAACAGAGTTTCCGAGTGTCACGTTCTGACCTTATTTATTTTGTTCTGTCTTTGTGTTACGTGTGTATGTCACCAGACAGGACTGTTTTGTTTTGTTTGTTAATTTTGTTATTTTTGTATTGATTCAGTGTTCAGTGCTTCCTTTAATTAAAATTATGAACACTTACCATTCTGCGCTTTGGTCCTCGTCTCTTTCTCCCAAATACGATCGTTACAGAAACACCCACCACAAAAGGACCAAGCAGCGTGGTAACGGGCAGCAGCAGCAGAAGCAGCGGTCGCAGGACTCCTAGACATGGGAGGAGATTCTGGACGGCAAGGGACCAGGGGCACAGGCTGGAGAATATCGCCGCCCCAAGGCTGAGCTGAAGGCAGCGAAAGCCGAGAGGCGGTGGTATGAGGAGGCAGCACGGCGGCGTGGCTGGAAGCCCGAGAGGCAGCCCCAAAAATGTATTGGAGGGGGCACACATGGAGTGTGGCGAAGGCAGGTAGGAGACCTGCGCCAACTTCCCATGCTTACCGGAGAGCGAGAGGGACCGGGCAGGCACCGTGTTATACGGTGGAGCGCACGGTGTCTCCGGTGCGTGTGCATAGCCCGGTGTGGTACATTCCAGCTCCTCGTATCAGCCGGGCTAGAGTGGGCATCGAGCCAGGTGCCATGAAGCCCGCTCTACGCATCTGGTCTCCAGTTCGTCTCCTCGGGCCGGTGTACATGGCACCAGCCTTATGCATGGTGTCCCCGGTTCGCCAGCACAGCCCAGTGCTGGCTACGGGGAGCATTCAACCGGGGAGCATTCAACCAGGTAAGGTTGGGCAGGCTCGGTGCTCAAGAGCTCCCGTGTGCCTTCACGGTCCGGTCTGTTCAGTGCCACCTCCACGTACCAGCCCTTCGGTGGCAGCCCCCCACACCAGGCTGTCTCTCCGTCTTCTCCCTACAGGTGCTCCCGCCTGTCCAGTGCTGTCAGAGCCTTCCTCCTCTCCGGCGCTGCCAGAGTCTCCCGTCTGTCCTGAGCTGCCAGAGCCATCAGTCTGTCCTGAGCTGCCAGAGCCGCCAGTCTGTCCTGAGCTGCCAGAGCCGCCAGTGTGTCCTGAGCTGTCAGTCAGCCAGGAGCTGCCAGAGCCATCAGTCAGCCAGGAGCTGCCAGAGCCGCCAGTCAGCCAGGAGCTGCCAGAGCCGTCAGTCTGCCAGGACCTGCCAGAGGCAGGACATCACCACTGACCTATTGGGTTCACTACCAACAGGACACTCAATACTTGTAGTTGTATTACAGCAGATATTATGAAAATGATATCATGCAATCTGCTACCGCAGAAAAGGAGTCTGGAGACTATTTTCAGTCATCATGGTCTACCATTAACAATCTGATCTGATTTTGGCCCACAGTACATGTTATCCCAGTTCCAGAACTTCTGCCAGGAAAATAGGATACAGCATGAAAAAACGATGCCAAAATGGGCAAAGGTAAATGGTGAAGTGGAGTGGAAAAATGCCTCCTTCATGAAACGGATTCGCATTGCACAAGCTGAGGGGCTGGACTGGAAGCAGGAGCTATGCAAGTATTTTCACAGTGTACAGGTCCATTGATCACTATACCATGGGCAGGAGCCCAGCTGAGCTCATTTTCTAAAGGAAAATGAGGTGGAAGCTTCCGGATATAGCTACACCACAGTGACCTGGAGACACAGGAATATGATGCTCAGCAGAAAGGGAAATCCAAGATCTATGCAGACAACCGTCGCAGAGCCAAACACTCTGACGTGGACATCGGAGACCAGGTTCTCCTAAAACAGGACAAAACACACAAGTTCACAACACCCTTCAAACGATATCACACACTGTGATCAATGAAGAGGGAAACAATGTGGTTGTTCAATCTCCAACCAGGACCAGGTTTTCAAGGAATACAACATTCGTAAAGAGGTATACAATTGAGGAGCCAGATCCACAACCAAAGGACACCACACAACTGAAAGAGACTGTGGAACAGAGTCCTACTCTGAGACATTACATAGAGTCCAACCAGACTATTTGTGAGGGATCACCCCAAAGACCACGGACACCCAAGCCAGTCAAGTCTCACAGACAAATTAAACTGCCACAGAAGTTAACAGACTTTGTCATAAACTAATTATCCTGTACTGCAAGGGGTAAAAAAAAAACAGAATAAACTGAAAAATGAAATGACAAGTACAAAGGACTAATGCGAAGACTTTGAATATTTGTTATGTTGTAAAAAATGTTTTGTTACATTAAGAAAGAATAATAATAATACTGTTTTGTTTTGCTTAGAAGTAAGCTTAAAAAGGAAAGTCCATTAGGAGAACAGAAATAATAAGACACTGAACATATTTCAGTTGTTTATTGGTAAAAACAAAGGTTTCTATATAGGTAAAGAACTAGTGTTGTTGTGTATGTCAGGTTGACGTTGAAGTTCATATCCAAGTAAAGGAGGGATGTCATGTATTGATGTGACGTACTGATATATGACGTCACCACATCAGTAAAGGAATGTGGGACTTGTTACACGGAGAGTGATGGAGTAAAGACATGTTGAAGTTTAGCGCCTGAGTCTGGTGGATTTAACTCAGTATAATATTTTAATTTAGCACAAGTTGGAAGTATACGATTAAACATATACATAGTTTGATTACGGATAAACTAAACTAAACTACAGGACTGTTTTGTTAGCACAGACTGGAATATGTTCCGGGGTTCTTCCGATGGCATTGAGGAGTACACCACATCAGTCACTGGCTTCATCAATAAGTGCATCGATGACGTTGTACCCACAGTGACTGTACGTACATGCCTCAACCAGAAGCCATGGATAACAGGCAACATCCACATTGAGCTAAAGGGTGGATACCTAGTCAGTCACACAACTGAAATGTGTCTTGCCGCATTCAACCCAACCCCTCTGGATCAGAGAGGTGTAGGGGCTGCCTTAATTGACATCCACAGTGCCCTGGGAACAGTGGATCAACTGCCTTGCTCAGGGGCAGAACAACAGATTTTTACCATGTCAGCTCAGGGATTTGATTCAGCAACCTTTCGGTTAATGGCCTAACGCTCTAACCACTAGGCTACCATAGAGCTGTTTTCAAGGAGCGGGACTTTAACCCCGAAGCTTATAAGAAATCCTGCTATGCCCTCCGACGAACCATCAAACAGGCGAAGCGTCAATACAGGACTTAGATCGAATCATACTACACTGGCTCCGATGATCGTCAGATGTGACATGGCTTGCAAACTATTACAGACTGCAAAGGGAAGCACAGCCGAGAGCTGCCCAGTGACACGTGCCTACCAGACCAGCTAAATAACTTCTATGCTCGCTTTGAGGCAAGTAACACTGAAACATGCATGAGAGCATCAGCTGTCCCAGATAACTGTGTGACCACGCTCTCCGCAGCCGATGTGAGTTAGACCTTTAAACAGGTCAACCTCTCCCTGTCCGAGTCTGTAATACCAACATGTTTTAAGCAGACAACCATAGTGCCTGTGCCCAAGAACACTAAGGTAACCTGCCTAAATGACTACCGACCCGTAGCACTCACGTCTGTAGCCCTGAAGTGCTTTGAAAGGCTGGTCATGGCTCAGATCAACACCATTATCCCAGAAACCCAAGATCCACTCCAATTTGCATAAGCCCCAACAGATCCACAGATGATGCAATCTCGATTGCACTCCACACTGCCCTTTCCCACGTGGACAAAAGAAACACCTATGTGAGAATGCTATTCATTGACTACAGCTCAGCGTTCAACACCATAGTGCCCTCAAAGCTCATCACTAAGCTAAGGACCCTGGGACTAAACATCTCCCTCTGCAACTGGATCCTGGACTTCCTGATGGGCCGCCCCCAGGTGGTAAGGGTAGGTAACAACACATCCGCCACGCTGATCCTCAACATGGTGGCCCCTCAGGGGTGCGTGCTCAGTCCCCTCCTGTACTCCCTGTTCATGACTGCATGGCCAAGCACGACTCCAACACCATCATTAAGTTTGCCGATGACACAACAGTGATAGACCTGATCACAGACAATGATGAGACAGCCTATAGGGAGGAGGTCAGAGACCTGACCGTGTAGTGCAAGGATAACAACCTCTCCCTCAACGTGGTCAAGACAAAGATGATGATTATGGACGACAGGAAAAAGAGGACCGAGCACGCCCCCATTCTCATTGACGGAGCTGTAGTGGAGCAGGTTGAGAGCTTCAGGTTCCTTTGCGTCCACATCACCAACAAACTAACATGGTCCAAGCATACCAAGACAGTTGTGAAGAGGGCACGACAAAACCTACTCCCCCTCAGAAGACTGAAAAGATTTGTCATGGGTCCTCAGATCCTCAAAAGGTTCTACAGCTGCACCATCGAGAGCATCCTGGTTGCATCACTGCCTGGTATGGCATCTGCTCGGCCTCCGACCGTAAGACACTACAGAGCGTATGGCCCAGTACATCACTGGGGCCAAGCTTTCTGCCATCCAGGACCTCTATACCAGGTGGTGTCAGAGGAAAGCCCTAAAAATTGTCAGACTCCAGCCACCCTAGTCTTACACTGTTTTCTCTGCTACCGCTTGGCAAGCGGTACCAGAGCACCAAGTCTAGGTCAAAGAGGCTTCTAAACAGCATCTACCCCCAAGCCATAAGTGTCCTGAACATCTAATCAAATGGCTACCCAGACTATTTGCATTGCCACCCCCTCCCCCTTCTACACTGCTGCTACTCTCTGTTATATATGCATAGTCATTTTAATAACTCTACCTACAAGTACATATTTCCTCAATTACCGCAACTAACCGATCCCCCCGCACATTGACTCTGTACCGGTACACCCTGTATATAGCCTCGCCATTGTTATTTTACTGCTGCTGTTTAATTATTTGTTATGTTTATTTTTGTATTTTTCTACTTATCTATTTTTTACTTAACACATTTTTCTTCTTAACTTCTTAAAGCATTGTTGGTTAAGGGCTTGTAAGTAAGCATTTCACTGTAAGTTTCTACACCAGTTGTATTCTGCGCATGTTACAAATCAAATTTGATTTGTTTTGGATGCACGGTTCTGACTGACGGCCTGGTGGCCGGCATTCCTGGCTGTGCCCCTCCCCTCTCTCCCTCCCTGGCTAGCTGCATCTTTCTTTACTGTAAAAGTTGCGAGAGTTGGCATTCTCGGAAGTAGCCTATGGCAACTAGCTAGTTTCCTCCATTGCAAAATACTGACTCTTAGGGACTCGATCCCTAGCGGAATAGAGGCTTGACACACAGAAATGGGAGGAATGGACTCCCCACCACTAGTCATGGCACATACCTTCCACTTTGTTCAATAATTTCCATAACACATAGCCCCTTGTTGATTATCCCTTACATAATTATATGCCATTTAGCAGACGCTTTTATCCAAAGCGACTTACAGTCATGCATATATTTTAACGTAAGTCCCAGGAATTGAACTGATTATTCTGGTGTTGCAAGTGTCATGCTCTACCAGCTGAGCTACAGAAGACCACCTACACCTTCTTCATCACACTACTGTATGTCATCTCTACACAGGACACTATTCTCACCCTGGAGGCTCTGACTGAGTACAGCAGAGTGGTCAAATATACCAAGCTGGATCTGTTGATTGAGGCGTCCTACTTAAAGACGAGGGAACAACTGGGGAAAATTGTGCTCACCCAGAAGAAACCTGTGGGCAAACCAATAGAGGTAAGGGCTTACCCCCACCCTCACACGCTGTGTGACCCCAAATTTACACACTGCCTGCAAAAAGACCACTTCTTCTCAATGAGACCATCTTTTCCTTGGGTTTTCCTGTGACTATGATGTATCGGGTCAATGATATTTGCAGTATAACCTGATCATGATCTCAATCATTTATGTACTGATGTAGTTTCTTCAGCATCTACCCCTATGGCACATTTCATACTGATCTTTGCTAAATGAACCCTGAAGTTGCAGTACAGACTATATATTATATCTCTCATGTGCTGTGTTTGTATGTTTCCTCGCTATTTTCTGTCTCCCATCTAATTCATGATTATACAGTCATACTGTGTCTCATTTTAACAGGTGACTGAGGATAAAGATGTCAGAGTGTCCACAGGCTTTGGTACAGGAGTCTCCATTGTCCAGGTAAGTTACATCCATCCTCTGTTGCGTTACTCAATGTCCTTCTAAACAGAAGTTGATTATGGGCTCCCGAGTGGTTTAAGTTTAAGGCACTGCATTTCAGTGCAAGAGGCATCACTACAGTCCCTGGCTTGATTCCAGGCTGTATCACATCTGGCTGTGATTGGGAGTCCCATAGGGCCGCGCACAATTGGCCCAGCGTCGGCCGGGTTAGGCTGTCATTGTAAATAAGAATATGTTCCTAACTGACTTGCCTAGTTAAATGAAGGTATAATTTAAAAATATATCTTAAAGTCTTATTTCATGCTCACATTAAAGATGCAATTATGTGATTGAAACATAAAGTGTCAAGAAAAAGTATGTGAACCCTTTGGAAATACCTGGATTTCTGCATAAATTGGCCATAAAATTTGATCTGATCTTCATCTAGGTCACAACAATAGACAAACAGTCTGCTTAAACTAATAACGCATAACAAAATTATACGTTTTCATGTCTTTATTGAACACACCGTGCAAACATTCACAGTGCAGGGTGGGAAAAGTATGTGAACCGTTAGATTTAATTACTGGTTGACCTTTCTGGCAGCAATAACCTCAACCAAACGTTTTCTGTAGTTGCGGATCACACCTGCACAACGGTCAGAAGGAATTTTGGACCATTCCTCTTTACAAAACTGTTTCAGTTCAGCAATATTCTTGGGATGTCTGGTGTGAACTGCTCTCTTGAGGTCATGCCACAGCGTCTCAATCGGGTTGAGGTCAGGACTCTGACTGGGCCACTCCAGATGGCGTATTTTCTTCTGTTGAAGCCATTCTGTTGTTGATTTACTTCTGTGTTTTGGGTCGTTGTCCTGTTGCATCACCCAACTTCTGTTGATCTTCAATTGGCGGACAGATAGCCTAACATTCTCCTGCAAAATGTCTTGATAAACTTAGGAATTCTGTTTTCCGTCGATGATAGCAACCTATCCAGGCCCTGAGGCAGCAAAGCAGCCCCAAACCATGATGCTCCCTCCACCATACTTTACAGTTGGGATGAAGTTTTGATGTTTGGAAGGCACAGCACACCAACAACTCAACTGTAGTTTCATCTGTCCACAGTAGCGCTGTGGAACAGTAGCGCTGTGGAACATCCAGGTGCACTTGTGCAAACCTCAGACGAGCAGCAATGGGGTTTTTGGACAGCAGTGGCTTCTTCCGTGGTGTCCTCCCATGAACACCATTCTTGTTTAGTGTTTTACGTATCGTAGATTTGTCAACAGAGATGTTAGCATGTTCCAGAGATTTCTGTAAGTCTTTAGCTGACAGTTTAGGATTCTTCTTACCCTCATTGAGCATTCTGAGCTGTGCTTTTGCAGTTATCTTTGCAGGATGGCCACTCCTAGGGAGAGTAGCAACAGTGCTGAACTTTCTCAATTTATAGACAATTTGTCTTACCCTGGACTGATAAACATCAAGGCTTTTAGAGATACTTTTGTAACCCTTTACAGCTTTATGCAAGTCAACAATTCTTAATATTAGGTCTTCTGAGATCTCTTTGGTTCAGGGCATGGTTCACATCAGGAAATGCTTCTTGTGAATAGCAAACTCTAATTTTGTGAGTGTTTTTTATAAGGCAAGGCAGCTCTAACAAACATCTCCAATCTTGTCTCATTGATTGGACTCCAGGTTAGCTGACTCCTGACTCCAATTAGCTTTTGGAGAAGTCATTAGCCCAGGGGTTCACATACTTTTTCCAACCTACACTGTGAATGTTCAAATAATGTATTCAATATAGACAAGAAAAATACAATCATTTGTGTTATTAGTTTAAGCCCACTATGTTTGTCTATTGTTGTGATTTAGATGAAGATCAGATCAAATGTTATGACCAATTAATGCAGAAATCCAGGTAATTCCAAAGGGTTCACATACTTTATCTTGCCACTGTACATTTAAGTAATGATTTACATATACCCATTCATTCTTGAAGAATTTATGTTATGCCTCATGAGCTTAGTTCAACTGTCATACCCAATTGTTGTTTCAACTCTAGATTGCCCCATTAAAGAGTATGCTCAATTCTTATCTGACAACAGATGAAAACCGTTTATTATAAAACAACAGAGACCAACAAAAACTGCAAATTTGACATTTCCATTGAAGTGCATCATCCTAACAAAAAGTCCAAAGGTATGACAGTGAATCAATGTCTGTAAACTTACTACAACCATTTCTCTCACAATAAACATGGAAACAAATATACAATACCAGTCAACAGTTTGGACACACCTACTCATTCAAGGATTTTCTTTATTTGAACTAGTTTGATTTGTTGAACACTTTTTTTTGTTACTACATGATTCCATATGTGTTATTTCATAGTTTTGATGTCTTCATTATTATTCTACAATGTAGAAAATAGTAAAAATAAATAAAAGCACTGGAATGAGTAGGTGTGTCCAAACGTTTGACTGGTACTGTAGCTTTAATTTCTACTTCACCAGATACTATGCTGCATTCGTCTCGAATTGTCGCATGTGCAAAGTGAGTAAAATATTTGGTGTTTTTTTTAATTAATCGAATAAAAAACATGAGCTGGCGCACACCCAGAGGAAATGATTTTATGTCGAGGTGCTGACTGACGGAGAATAAACTCTAAGCTATGAAAATAAATAGTCACACACTCTATATATTAGTTCACAGTAATTTATTGAGTAAATCACCATCCTTTTATTTGTATTTGAATTTATTAGGGATCCCCATTAGCTGCTGCCAAAGCAGCAGCTACTCTTCCTGGGGTCCAGCAAAATTAAGGCAGTTTATACAATTTTAAAACATTACAATACATTCACAGATTTCACAATACACTGTGTGCTTTCATGCCCCTACTCCACCACTACCACATATCTGCTGTACTAAATCCATGTGTATGTATTGCGCGCACGCTTGTGTATGTGTGTGCATGTGTATGCGTGTGTCTGTGTCAATGTTTGTGTTGCTTCACAGTCCCCGCTGTTCCATAAGGTGTTTTTTGTATCTGTTTTAATGTAATTAAAATACAAAGAAAACCTAACGCTATCTCCACCACTGTAAAGACAATGTGCATTTCTGTATAGTAAAATATACTTCATAGAACAGTGCTTAAATTGTCTCATATGTTTTAAAGATACAATCCCCCTCCAAACGAGGTATTCACTGACTCCAGCCACACAGTCATGGAAATCCAACTACCCACTGGGGTGCAACCCTTCCAAGAAGATCTGAATATGGTAATTAACATATTCATGTTTTCCACTTTCTCCTAAATCTACACTGAACAAGTGTTGGTCCCATGTTTCATGAGCTGAAATAAAAGATCCCAGAAATGTTCCATATGCACAAAAAAAATGTATCTCCTATTGTGTGCACAACTTTGTTTACATCCCTGTTAGTGAGCATTTTTCCTTTGCCAAGATAATCCATTCACCTGACAGGTGTGGCATATCAAGAAGCTGATTAAACAGCATAATCATTACACAGGTGCACCAATAAAAGGCCACTCTAAAATGTGTCACAGATGTCTCAAGTTTTGAGGGAGCGTGCAATTAGCATGCTGACTGCAGGATTGTCCACCAGAGTGGTTGCCAGAAAATGTAATGTTCATTTCTTTACCATAAGCCATTGTCGTTTTAGAGAATTTGGCAGTACGTCCAACCAGCCTAGGACCTCCACATCCGGCTTCTTTACCTGCGGAATCATCTGAGACCAGCCAGCTGATGAAACTGTGGGTTTTGACAACCAAATAATTTCTGCACAAATTGTCAGAAATCGTTTCAGGGAAGCTCATCTGCATTCTCGTCGTCCTCACCAGGGTCTTGACCTGACAGTTTTCTATGGACAACAAACACAATTGCATTTTATCGATGGCAATTTGAATTCACAGAGATACTGTGACGAGATCCGAGGCCTATTGTTGTGCTATTCATTCGCCGCCATCCCCTCATGTTTCAACATGCATGGCCCCATGTCGCAAGAATTTGTACACAATTCCTGTAAGCTGAAAATGTCCCAGTTCTTCCATTCACCAGACATGTCACCAATTGAGCATGTTTGGGATGCTCTGGATCTACGTGTACGACAGCGCGTTCCAGTTCCCGCCAAAATCGAGCAACTTTGCACAGCCATTAAAGAGGTGTTGAACAACACAATCAACAGCCTGATCAACTCTATGGAGATGTAACGAGATGTAGCGCTGCATGAGGCAAATGGTGGTCACACCTAGATACTGACTGGTTTTCTGATCCACGCCACAACCTTTTTTAAAAGATATCTCTGACCAACAGATGCATATCTGTATTCCCAGTCATCTGAAATCCATACATTAGGGCCTAATTAATTTATTTCAATTGAGAGATTTCCTTATATGAACTGTAACTCAGTAAAATCCATATTTTTGTTCAGTGTATTTGTACACTGTTCCACATGAATGAAATGGCCTGTTTTTGGTTGTGTGATCAACTCCCTCACAGTTTCGGGATGGACTGGAATCTGTGATATCTGACTACAAGATCACAGGAGACAAGGTTGTGCTTCAGCTGGACTCGGTAAATTCCGCTTATCTTCTCTTCTGCTATTGGAACATGTTGGTTTAGGTGTGGACATTCAAATAAATCATATAATGTAGTCCTGTACTGTAGTTTAAATTTGTCCTAATACTTTAGTCCTATACGTTTGTTCAAGTGTGTCATATAATGTTAACACTGTCATTGCCTTTCACACTACAGGTCCCCTTTGACCAATTCGTCTGTGTGGGATTCCGTATAAAAGAACTCTTTCGAGTTGGCATGGTCAGTGCTTCCTTGTTTAAAATCTACGAGTACAATGATCAAGGTACAGTATGGCGGAAAACAAAACCCATAGAAACTAATATACCACAGGAAGTTTGAGCAACTTTAAAATAATCCTTCTCTATTGCTCCACAGAGAGCCAATGTTCCAAGCTCTACTCCCCTCCTATAGAAACCAAGCTACTGCGGCTTTGTGTAGGGGAACAGTGCCACTGCATGGCAGGTAAGTCATATGGGCTCAGAGGACAGTGGTGTTTGCGAGTAAATTATAAGCATTGAAGATGTATGGAGGGTGGAACATGAGTGGGTTTGGATAAAACTGGTTGGTCATTTGTTCAAGTTAATGTAAATTATGGGTGATTACTTTGTTTATTTTTATTTGTGACTGCAATCCGTTGCTGTGATGATAGCGGAATGCTGCAACTTCAAATCAGAGATGGATCCCAGCATCACTGCTGAGAAAAGAAGACAAACTACCTGCCGTGACAATATAAAATATGGTAAGATGGTACTTTGTTAGAACTTTTACCACCTCATCAGTAAAAATGGTCTCCAATGCCCAATTGATTTATTGAAGAAATTTCACATTTGTAGGCAGTCTTTTTGGTATGATGAGCTTATTCTATTTGTTTTGTTTAGGAGGACTTGCATATGATATGTTTGCGTCTTTTCTCGCAGCTTTCAAGGTAAAAATCAAATCCATTGCGGAAGAAGGTGATTTTAGTACTTATGTGGCAAATGTGGAGGATCCCTTCAAAAGGGGTAAGTCTATCTCCTATAAAAACTTTTTAAAGTGAAGTAAGAAATATATATATGTACAGTAAAAGTGAGTACACCCCTCACATTTTTGTAAATATGAGTATATCTTTTCATGTGACAACACTGAAGAAATGACACTACAATGTAAAGTAGTGAGTGTACAGCTTGTATAACAGTGTAAATTTGCTGTCCCCTCAAAATAACTCAACACACAGCCATTAATGTCTAAACCGCTGGCAACAAAAGTGAGTACACCCCTAAGTGAAAATGTCCAAATTGGGCCCAAAGTGTCAATATTTTGTATGGCCACCCTCATTTTCCAGCACTGCCTTAACCGTCTTGGGCATGGAGTTCACCAGAGCTTCACAGGTTGCCACTGGAGTCCTCTTCCACTCCTCCATGACGACATCACGGAGCTGGTGGATGTTAGAGACCTTGCACTCCTCCACCTTCCGTTTGAGGATGCCCCACAGATGCTCAATAGGGTTTAGGTCTGGAGACATGCTTGGCCAGTCCATCACCTTTACCCTCAGCTTCTTTAGCAAGGCAGTGGTCGTCTTGGAGGTGTGTTTGGGGTCGTTATCATGTTGGAATACTGCTCTGCGGCCCAGTCTCCGAAGAGAGGGGATAATGCTCTGCTTTCAGTATGTCACAATACATGTTGGCATTCATGGTTCCCTCAATGAACTGTAGCTCCCCAGTGCCGGCAGCACTCATGCAGCCCCAGACCATGACACTCCCACCACCATGCTTCACTGTAGGCAATACACACTTGTATTTGTACTCCTCACCTGGTTGCCGCCACACACGCTTGACACCATCTGAACCAAATAAGTTTATCTTGGTCTCATCAGACCACAGGACATGGTTCCAGTAATCCATGTCCTTAGTCTGCTTGTCTTCAGCAAACTGTTTGCGGGCTTTCTTGTGCATCATCTTTAGAAGAAGCTTCCTTCTGGGACGACAGCCATGCAGACCAATTTGATGCAGTGTATGGTCTGAGCACTGACAGGCTGACCCCCCACCCCTTCAACCTCTGCAGCAATGCTGGCAGCACTCATACGTCTATTTCCCAAAGACAACCTCTGGATATGACGCTGAGCACATGCACTCAACTTCTTTGGTCGACCATGGCGAGGCCTGTTCTGAGTGGAACCTGTCCAGTTAAACCGCTGTACGGTTTTGGCCACCGTACTACAGCTCAGTTTCAGGGTCTTTGCAATCTTCTGATAGCCCAGGCCATCTTTATGGAGAGCAACAATTATTTTCAGATCCTCAGAGAGTTCTTTGCCATGAGGTGCCATGTTGAACTTCCAGTGACCAGTCAGTATGAGGGAGTGTGAGAGCGATGACACCGAATTGAACACACCTGCTCCCCATTCACACCTGAGACCTTGTAACACTAACGAGTCACATGACACCGGGGAGGGAAAATGGCTAATTGGGCCCAATTTGGCTGTGCGTTGAGTTATTTTGAGGGGACAGCAAATTTACACTGTTATACAAGCTGTACACTCACTACTTTACATTGTAGCAAAGTGTCATGTCTTTGGTGTTGTCACATGAAAAGATATACTCAAATATTTACAAAAATGTGAGGGGTGTACTCACTTTTGTGATATACTGTATATGTGTTTAACTTTATTCCTGTTTTGTGTAAATGACAGGGTTGGACAATGTCAATATCAACACAGAGGTGGAATTTGTCAAAAAGGCCAGTTGCAGTTCTGTGGATATGAAGATTGGTGGGCAGTACCTGATCATGGGTGCAGACAGCATGCAGATACGAGTTGGCAGAAGTTATAAGTGAGTGTGTGCATTGGTCTTTATTTTGGATTACAAAAATATTGTAAAACTTGGCTACTGACAATATACTGTTGCACTATAACCACGTCTTTTTTGATTCAGGTCTGACCTTAACCCTATGTTTCAGGTATAGATACCCTTTGGATTCCCAGGCTACAGTTGAGATGTGGCCAACTGAATGTGAGGGAAGTCCCGCCTGCACTAAATATGTAGACATTCTGAATGATTATGCAGAACGTGTTCTATTTGAAGGCTGTTAAAGGGGCACTTCACCCTTTTTCAACACCAAATTCATAATCTCCAGCACCAAGACAAAAAACGGCAGGTTTAAGTTCAGGAGACACTGATGACATCATCTGGTGTGCATCACATGACAACTATGAGCAGGCAAAGGTTGCTTTAGACACATTTAGGCATTTTTTGTTTATAGCAGCTAAATATAAAAGGAAACAGCAAGATACTAACTCAGAAAGACACAACATAATTTTATGATATGGTGTTTTTAGGATTATTAGGAATACATAACCGTGCCATAGGTCTCATTAATTTTGTACAAATAAACAGATGATATGGATTTCGTGTGTGTGTGTCAGTAGCTGTGTGTGTGTAACATCATCTGGGATGCCAAGCCAGGGAAAATAATAGATATTACATCCTATGTGTTGTGATAATTGCATTGTTTGCTCTATAACCTGTTAGTTCATAAACTGTACCTTGACACCGAGATATAGGCCTAAGGCTGAGACAATAAGAAGACACATTAGCTACATGTTGACCTTTCTATCCTTTCAGGCCAGGGGCATAATATATGAATTTATAGTTGGATCAGAATCGCCTTTATAATCATTGGCCAGTACGGAGAATGAAGTAAAACCACATGTCCAAATCCCTATCTCCATCTGTGGCTAATTTAGGAAAGGGACAATTTTAGTTAGCTAGCTAGCCACCGGAGGATAACGACACAACGAGATGCAACAATTCAAGTTTTCTGTCAATGACGTTTGGCTTCTGATGTGATGTGATTGCTGTGAAGCCAAAACCAAACTGGTTTCCCTTGACACTTTATTTTGGTGTGCCAGGACCATTCACAGCTGAGCTCACTCAGTTTAGCTCAACGCTAAAAAAAAAAGTACAAAAAGTTCCGTTACAGCCCGTAGAAACATGCCAAACTAAGTATGGAATCAATCTTTTGGATGTTTTTAACATGGTGAGTAAATATCAAATGTAGGTTAGTTATACCTTAAAAACTCAAGTAAAACCTCTTCTGAGTTCCAAAATTACATATGAAATTGAATATTAAAAAATGTACATGGACTTTTGTAAATTCATTATTATACTCCAAAGTGACTTGCAATAAGTATATAAAAAAACAATATCCTCAATATATTTGTATTTTATTTATTTAACCTTTTATTTAACTAGGCAAGTCAGTTAAAAAACAAACATTTTTATTTACAATGGCAGCTTACCAAAAGGCAAAAGGCCTCCTGCAGGGACCGGGGCTGGGATTAAAAATTTAAATATAGAACAAAACACACATCACGACAAGAGAGACACCACAACACTACATAAAGAGAGACCTAAAACAACAACATAAAATGGCAGCAACATATGACAATACATTAAAACACAGCATGGTAGCAACACCACATGACAACTACATGGTAGCAACGCAACATGGCAGCAGCACAACATGGTAGCAGCACAACACATGGTACACACATTATTGGGCACAGACAACAGCACAAAGGCAATAAGGTACAGACACCAATACATCACACGAAGCAGCCCCAACTGTCAGTGAGTGTCCATGATTGAGTTTTTGAATGAAGAGATGGAGAAGAAAACTGCCCAGTTTGAGTGTTTGTTGCAGCTTGTTCAAATTGCTAGCTGCAGCGAATTGAAAGAGGAGCGACCCAGGGATGAGTGTGCTTTGGGGGCCTTTAACAGAATGTGACTGGTAGAACAGGTGTTGTTTGTGGAGGATGAGGGCTGCAGTAGGTATCTCAGATAAGGGGGAGTGAGGCTTAAGAGGGTTTTATAAATAAGCATCAACCAGTGGGTCTTGCGACGGGTATACAGAGATGACTGGTTTACAGAGGAGTATAGAGTACAGTGATGTGTCCCAAAGGAGTATTGGTGGAAAATGTGATGGCCGAATGGTAAAGAACATCTGGCCGCTTGAGAGCACCCTTACCTGCCGATCTATAAATTGCGTCTCCGTAATCTAGCATGGATAGGATGGTCATCTGAATCAGCTTGATCTCCCCCTTTAAGTGAAGGATGCACCGAGACTGCCTTCCAAGCAATGGGAACCTCCCCAGAGAGGAGAGACAGGTTAAAAAGATCAAAGTACTCCCACCAGATAAAGTATTTCCGCCTCAGTGGTCAAAAGTAAATAAAGACGAAAGAAAATGATAAAACCTAATTAGAGTCTGGGACAAACTGAACATATGCATAGGTCATAACATTAATAGTGTGAGAAGCAAAACAAAAAACACACAGTTTACATAACTTATGGTAGCCTAACACCAATATCACACTATCACCAATAGCAACAAGTGTCACATCAAAAGTGACAGGCTCGTGGTGCTGAAAGGACAGCGACCGTAAAAGCCCATTTATGCACCTCTGAAATGTTGTAACAATGCAGAGGCCTCCGTTTAGCACTGTATAGCTCTGCATTGACATGATTGGTTGAGAATATGTGGAGGCAGTACATCCTGTATTAACACAAACTCATTTCCTTCAGAACAAACATGGAGAAATTTGACGAAAGGCTATCAGAAGAAGGTTGCAAATATAAACATCTTTATGATGCCACGTGTAGGGATTTCAAAGACAATAGTTTAGTTTCAACTCCTGAAAAGAGAAGAGGTAAGGTCTTTTTGTTTAGCAAGCCGCTCGTAATTAGCTGGCTAACTATAGAGATTAGCCCTGAATGTCACGCCCTGACCTTAGTTATCTTGTTATGGCTGCATCCCTTGTTCTCAATTTCCACCTGAAGACATACCCTAATATAACTGCCTGTAGCTAAGCCCCAGAGGCAAGGATATGCATATTCTTGGTATCATTTGAATGGAAACATTCTGAGGTTTGTGGAAATGTTAATTGAATGTAGGAGAATATAACACAGTAGATCTGGTGGAAGAAAAGAGAAAGAAAGAGCATACGTTTTCTGTTTTTTATTGTTGTAGCATCATCTTTCACATGTATTAGAATATCCACACAGTCAGATAGGATGCTGGAGTTAATTGTGATGGATAACACAAGCGGGCAACTGTAGGTGTGCAAAGTTTCACACTGATAACTTCAGGAATGGGTGAGCTACATGACATTTAGCATGAAGTCACCCAGGTGTCCCACACAAGTTGCCCAAATGTACCCAAGTGGCCAAATTGGTGAAATGACCTATAACTATATACAACAGTGAAAATAACTATATACAACATATCAAAAACTAATTCTAACACACAAAAAAATATATACAAATATTAGAAAAAAATATTTACCCTTTGGAAGTCCTCTACACAATATTTTGCTGCATGTGCCATGTCCCATAGCAGTCTCTTTCTGATGTAAAGCAGAGGCAAACTGAACAAGTGGTGCAGGTGATGGGGGACTTCATGCGACACAGAACACAACGACGCCTCCATGCTGTAATGAACTGTGGCATATGAACACCACTGGAGGCAGGAGTAGATGGGGCAGAGGTAGAGCGGGCAGCTTGGCACCGGGGGCTCCCAGTCGGAGTCGCTATCACTGTGAAAGAAAACATTAAAAAAAATGTTTGTATTGTATCAGCCTTTTATCATCACATAAAATAAACAGATATGTATTGTATAGAGCAGAGGAAACAGTCACTAAGGTGAAGTGCTGTTCCATTCAACTCCGGCCATTGTTGTGGGCCTGCCCTCCCCCCAACAGCACCCAATGGCTATTTCATATGGAAATGGAGAGGGGTAGCAGGCGCAGTGGCCATGTGTGTGTTTGCTGTTCTACTCCATTCCATTTGAATAAAACATTGAAAATATATATATCTGACATGGAATATACATATATATATATATACATATACACAAGTATTTGATACACTGCAGATTTTGCAGGTTTTCCTACTTACAAAGCATGTAGAGGTCTGTAATTTGTATCATATGTACACTTCAACTGTGAGAGACGGAATCTAAAACAAAAATCCAGAAAATCACATTGTATGATTTTTAAGTAATTAATTTGCATTTTATTACAAATAAGTACTTATTTCAAGCTATCAGGCATTCCCTTGGCAGCATGAGCCTCTCGGTGGATGCTGCAGTGTACCCAAGTGGCCTCGGGAGAAACTGCTTGCATATGCGTTACCACTCTACTATGCCTCCCTGTCATGGCTTTTGCGCCATCAGTACAGATATCAACATGAGCAGCAGCTACGTTTGGATACATACACTGTTAGTGGAATTCTCGCGAGAGAGTAATGGTTAATGTGATTGGATGTTAATTATTTGACAAGGCTACCTGTATTTGACCTTGTGTTGTTATTTTGCTGAACACTAGATAGTTTAGTTTTATTTTTGGCAGTGAAAAGAGGCTACTCAGGCGCGTACCCCTGTTTGGGAATACCTGCTGTAAACAAACAGTGTCCTTTCAGTTGAACGTACTAGCGCTTCGCCTGTCTTCCGGACAGTTGCTAGCTTGTTATCATAACAAATGACTAGCTAGACATTTTACGACTTCGGTGTGTTCGTAAATTCAATCTGGAGTGCTGGAGAGTGCTCAGAGTGCGCTCTGGGTGTTCTTAAATTCAGAGCGTTGTCAGATTGTGTATTTACGAACAGACAGTGTTCAGAGCGCACACTGGACGCTCTGGCCAAGGAGTAGGTTTGTTCTGACTTCACAAAGGCAGTCAAGCACCCAAGCTAACTGGCTAACATGGGCTTGCTAGCTACTTTGACACAAATGAGAGAACACCTCACTCTGACCATTTTACTCACCCTATAGCAGAACTGGTTAGGCTGTTTTCATGTTATCTACAGCGTTGATGACTGACTGTGCTGCTGGCAACAATTTATTTACGCTTTTTTGCCAAAGGTTTACTGACACAAGCCATATTCAACTGGTGTTGATCATTTGTAAATTCATCAGTTATTCTACGTGGCACACACAGATGAGAGTGCTCTGAAATTGGAGTAGATAGCCAAAGCGAATAAACGAACACACCCTAACAATGTCCATTGAGAACCACAACGACTATACCACTTAGCGATGCTAAGAATGATGTGAATAATCAAGTCAATAAACATTGGGTAGTTAAGTTAGATAGCATATTGTTAATATACTTGCAAGTTCGATGTACATTATGTCCCTACCTCAAGCTCCCATGCATAGCGTGAAGTGATCTGATGTTCATATAACCTTTGTCAGAAGTTAGTCACTAAATGCTCCTACCAATATCTCTTGTGTGTTAGGTTGGAACCAGTGTGCAGCAGCATCTGGATACCATCACCCAAAGCAGTCAGCCCTACCTTCTTGCCTTGGGATCCACAAAGTGCAGCATTCACTCCTACTTGTTGTGATCTGCAAGCATACAGTTCCATGCAAGGCTACGGGCCCCATTGGGAGCCTTTTACGAACTCTTTAAGGCGCACTTCGTTGTTGGTACGTCATACAGTACTTGCTTGAGTAACTTCTTCACTTTTGTGCAAACAACCATCTATACCATTGATATGGGGGAAACAAAGGAGACTCCCTGAGTTAAGAGCAAGAATGTTGCGTTAGTGAAGATCTGCTAAGGAGAAATTATTAAGTGTTTTCTATGCAAGACTGAGCATACAAGTTCAAGCACCTTAAAGTAATTAATGGACTCTGTCCAGGGAGAACTCTTCATCTAAAATGTGGTCAGGTGGGATGTTCACATTCCTTTGGTAGCTTTTCTGGTTTTAGAAAGCATTTAAATAATTGCCACATTAGCAGTTAATTTGGTTCAGTCGGTGATGTCGATTTTTTTCAAACCCTCAAAGCACCTTTAACACTTGTAAGGGTAATGCTGTTGGAGAAGTGTTGACTGAAAATGTAGAGTGAGACAGCGATGTCTTCCCCAGACATTTTAAATAGGTGTGCGTCTGTAATTGCTGATCTAAAGGCAGCAGGTGTAGGTCAAAGTACAGTTAATTCTGTTGGGAATTCCATGGAAGAGTTCATGATATCTAACAGCGAGCTGAAGAAACTGTCATTAAGCATGTTCTGTGTGATGAAGGACAAACTGAAATGTTTGAGGAATGAAAGAAAGTCGAGGAATGTTTTGAAGGGTTAGAGAATCCTTTCACTGTGCTAAATTCTGAATACAAGAGGTCCACATTCTTTCACAGAGAAGTGGGAAACTGTAGAACCAGTTGAACATGTCATTGGCTCAAGATTTGACACAAGACGAAAAGGACTGGAACATATGACCAGATTGCAGTTCAAGACAAATTTATGTATGTTCCAATATTGTCTACCTTGCAGTCAATATTAAAAAGTCAACATGTTTCAGAGATGTTGCAAAGACGCGATTACCAGTGACACAAGACTGTGATATTTGTGATGGATATTTTATTAAGAGTCACCCTCTGTTCTCAATAGACAGGCACGCAATACAGATTAAATTGTCCTATAATGATTTTGAGGTTGCAAACCCTTTGGGTTCCAAGCGAGGAATTCATAAATTGGGTGCTATATATTTTACTTTTTAAGGAACTTCTCTCATAAATGGAATTCTTGTTTGACTAACATACACCTGTGAGAACTTGTTAGAGGGTGTGGCCCAGTGCAAGTTGAAGTTATTATTTCTTTAGCTGATGGAAAAACATGTAACATCAGCAGAATTAAAGATTTAAGAATACAAAGTTTTGATTATGGATTCATGAAAAGAAACAATAAACCAGTGGCTGTGAATTTATCAGAAGGATCGAATGATTTGTGACTTAATGCAATTTTGTCATGGTGCCTACTGAGAAACATTCTTATTTTGGGGGGATTTGGTACCTTCTACTAACCAGCACTGAGGCCTACTCCTTTTACGACTTCAAATAGTTAACATAATATTTTCTCCTATGTTTATTTAAAACATTTGATTGTGGAGCACCGCAAACTATTTAAACAGTTTCCCCAGAAAACTTTTACCAGAGCACCATTTTCTAATTCATTATCCCCACTGCATCCAGAAAATTTGACCTGTAATTCATAGTTGGGGTATGAAGGTAAGCATAATTTAAAAAAAATTGTTTTGTTTTCTTTCATGTCGACAACCTGCATTATCATAGATGATTTGATATACAAATGTCGTATAGAATGAATAACACATTTGTTGTCCCATATTGCTTTTTCTGGTGAGCATGTCACTTGTGATGTTGACATTGATCTGTAAATGGTTACATTGATTAAAAGGAAAGGTGAGGGTGGGTTGATGTGCATTAACATTGAAATTGATGACATTTACAATAAATGTTGGACATTTATCATGTGGAGTTGTGTTTATTCACATATATTGACACCAAGTTAAGTAATTTGGTAACAGTAACTTTCTGGATAACACTAGAGAACAAAGTGTCAATTTTAACACAACTTTGAGTATACTTGACTCTGAAAAGAGTGATTAAATAACACTGGAGAGTATAACTAAACCAGTGTTAAATATTATTACACATTTGTGTGAATTTTAAAACCATTTTGAGTCAAATTAACTCTGAAAATGTGACACTACCTGAAGATGAACTTTAACTATATAGACTGGGACCAAATGTTATCTGAAACAGAGTTTAATTAAACTATAGGAGTTAAATTAACACTTGTATTTTTACTGTGGTAGGAGCAGCGTAAAAGAGGGTAGCCCTATGGCTTGGGGGTAGAAGCTGTTAAGAAGCCTTTTGGACCTAGACTTGGTGCTCCGGTACCGCTTTCCATGCGGTAGCAGAGAAAACAAGCTGGAGTCTTTGACATTTTTTTTGTGGGGGGGGGGGGGGGGGGGGCAAAGCCTGGTATAAAGGTCCTGGATGGCAGGAAGCTTGGCCCCAGTGATGTACTGGGCCAGACGCACTACTCTGTAGTGCCTAGCAGTCGGAGGCCGAGCAGTTGCCATACCAGGCAGTGATGCAACCAGTGGATGCTCTCGATGGTGCAGCTGTAGAACCTTTTGAGGATCTGAGGACCCATGCCAAATCTTTTCAGTCTCCTGAGGGCAATAGGTTTTGTCGTGCCCACTTCACGACTGTCTTATGTTTGGACCATGATAGTTTGTTTTGATGTGGACACCAAGGAACTTGAAGCTCTCAACCTGCTCCACTGCAGCCCCGTCGATGAGAATGGGGGCATGCACGGTCCTCCTTTTCCTGTAGTCCACAATTATCTCCTTTGTCTTGATCACGTTGTGGGAGAAGTTGTTGTCCTGGCACCACATGGCCAGGTCTCTGACCACCTCCATATAGGCTGTCTCACTGTTGGTGATCAGGCCTACTACTGTTGTGTAATCTGCAAACTTGATGATGGTGTTGGGAGTCGTGCTTGGCCATGCAGTCATGAGTGAACAGGGAGTACAGGATGGGACTGAGCACGCACCCCTGAGGGGCCCCCGTGTTGAGGATCAGCGTGGCAGATGTGTTATGTGCATTACCACCTGGGGGCGTCCTGTCAGGAAGTCCAGGATCCAGTTGCAGAGGGAGGTGTTTAGTGATGAGCTTTGAGGGCACTATGGTGTTGAACGCTGAGCTGTACTCAGTGAATAGCATTCTCACATAGGTGTTTCTTTTGTCCAGGTGGGAAAGGGCAGTGTTGACTGCAATAGAGATTGCATCATCTGTGGATCTGTTGGGGCGGTATGCAAATTGGAGTGGGTCTAGGGATTCTTGGATAATGGTGTTGATGTGAGCCATGACCAGCCTTCCAAAGCACTTTCATGGCTACAGACGTGAGTGCTACGGTTCGGTAGTCATTTAGGCAGGTTACCTTAGAGTTCTTGGGCACAGGGACTATTGTGGTCTGCTTAAAACATGTTATTACAGACTCAGTCAGGGACAGGTTGAAAATGTCACTGAAAGACACTTGCCAGTTGGTCAGCGCATGCTCGGAGTACACGTCCTGGTAAATCTGACCATAATTCTATCCTGATTCATGCTTACAAGCAAAAACTATAGCAGGAAGCACCAGTGACTCGGTCAGTTAGAAAGTGGTCAGATGAAGCAGATGCTAAGCTACATAACTGTTTTGCTAGCACAGACTGCAATATGTTCTGGGAATCTTACGATGGCATTGAGGAGTACACCACAGTCACTGGCTTCATCAACAAGTGCCTCGATGACGTCGTCCCCACAGTGACTGTATGTACATACCCCAACCAGAAGCCATGGACTACAGGCAACATCCGCACTAAGCTAAAGAGTAGAGCTGCTGCTTTCAAGGAACGGGACTCCAACCCGGAAGCTTATAAAATCCTTGTAAGAAATCAATGTTTTAACACAAATAAAATTTGATTTGTCATAAGGTGAATGCACCAATTTGTAAGTCGCTCTGGATAAGAGCGTCTGCTAAATGACTTAAATGTAATGTAAATGTAATTTGTGCCCCCCTCCAGCCAGGCATTATCCTGCATGTTTTGAGTTTAGGGTGTGTGTCCCAATATCTATAAATGTCACCCCTTTTGCAGTCAAATATTTTTCACAACAATCCATTTCATAAATGAGAGACAGAGATTTTTTTTAAAAGATGGTTGTGTTTTGTTCTACATTTGGTAGGGGTATCTCAAAAACTAAAGCCATTTTTGAGGATTGGCCACTAAAGCCTAGCTTAACTTCTTTCAGAGTGAAGTAACTGGTAGTTTTTTAAACGGTCTTTTCAGAGTAGCTTCCCCAACAGTGTCATTTATACACATTATCACATAATTTACACATCATTGGAAAAACCCCATGGGAAAAAATGATCACTTCCATATCCGTGCAGCTTTAGCTGAGTGTACTCCTGTCCAGTAGGTTGCGGTATACAGCTGAACTTGGTTGCGCTAGCTGTTATTGATGAAGAATTGTGAAAGCCTCTTAAAAGGACCGATTTATCAGATCGCCGGGTTAGACTGCTAGATAAGTATTCAAATACAAGGTAAAACAAAGACATGTATCATGTTTATCTGAAATTGGGGAATTCAAGTTTGGTACCGCTCAACGTTACTTTAAATTAGCTAAATGCGTAACGTTAGCTAGCTAATGCTAACTTGAGCAAGAGTCAGCTAGCTAACTAGCTAGCAACTGAATGGGAGTTCCCTTTGGCCAACGTTACAATTGCCAATGTAGAACGCTAGGTTTTCCCCATTACATTACTGTTTCGTCCTTTTCCTCTGATCTAGCTAGCACCACATTTTCAACAATCGAATAGGCTTAACTTAGGGTGTGTTCGTAAATTGACTTTTGAGTGCCAGAGTGCGCTCTGGGCGTTTTTAAATTCAGTGTTGTCAGATTGTCCGTTCGTAAATGAGCGTTCAGAGTGCACACTGGACGCTCTGGCGGAAGAATAGGGTCCGAGTGTTCTAACTTCACAACGGCAGTCAAGCACCCAAACTAACTGAGATAACAGCTCACACTGACCATTTTACTCACCCTAGCAGTTGGTGGCTGTTGCTGTGCTGTTGGCAACACGTTAATTACGTTTTTATTCAACCGGTGTTGAGCGTTCATAAATTCATCAGGTTTTCTGTGCTCTGGCACACTGACGAGAGTGCTCTGAAATCGGAGTAGATAGCCAAAGTGAATTTGCAGTTCGCAATATGTTTATTATGGCATAGGGTAGATGACGAGAAAATGTATTGGTTTGCTGACTAGCTAGCTAACGTTATAGCTAGTTTATGGTTTTCAATTCGAGCTTGACTGTTGTAATGGGCCTCAGGCTGTGGCATGGTTGTTTATAGTTTACATTCTGGTTGGTGTTATTGCTAGCTAGAAAGTTTCATTAAAATTGACGTTCCTTTCTTTATTCAAGAGCCGAAATGACTACTGCTCCATACAACTACTCCTACATCTTCAAATACATTATTATTGGTAAGTGGATTCCCATATTTTACATAGCTCACTGAAATGAATCTGAATGTTAGTTGATGTCTCATGAGATGAGAATACTGCTTAAGTGTACATACTTATCCTCTTTTATAAATGAGCCCAACTACAACACTCTTCCCATAAATCTTCAACATCACTGTTTCATATAAGCCTTTGAATAATTGTAAGCATTGCCTATATTGCTTTGTTTTCTCCCACTACAGGGGATATGGGTGTAGGGAAATCATGCCTGCTTCACCAGTTCACAGAAAATAAATGTGAGTATGGTCTAAAAAGCAGTGGTGTCTCCTTTATGGAAGACTGTACACAATCATGTTACTGTACCACTGCATGTTTACATAGTTTACTTTCCATTCAAGGTTACATAATCCAGGGATGTATTCATTAATGCACACTAGCAAAACATTTTACAACAAAATCAAGTGTTTATTCAGTATCATAATGACCTTTTATTTGCCAAGTACATTTACATTAATATACAAACAGAATACAGGCAAGTCACCATGAAGAATATGATTTATTGGACAAATTGGGATTAGACCCTCCTGTTTACTTTAGTTTGGTTCCTAGTGAATACACCTCTGTTAACAAACCAAGAAATGTGCACTGCACTCAAGATACTCTCTTCAATAGATACTTTTAGTAAGCTAATAGGGCCTGTTTTCCCAACAGTCATGGCAGACTGCCCCCACACTATTGGAGTCGAGTTTGGCACAAGGATAATCGAGGTGAGCGGCCAGAAGATCAAACTGCAGATCTGGGACACTGCGGGACAGGAGCGCTTCAGGGCCGTCACACGCAGCTACTACAGGGGAGCAGCAGGGGCACTCATGGTCTATGACATCACCAGGTAGGCCAGGATCTCAGCTGGGCTTTACTTGAAGTGACTATCAGGGCCAGCACCAGAACTAAGCAGTTGGACGGGCGTTGGATTTCCATAAGGGGACAAAAATGTTTTACGCTAGAACTGCTTTGCTTCGAGGGACCCCCCCCCTTCAAGCTAATGAGCAGTCATTCTGATTGCAACATTCTAACAGTGTTATTAATACATTTCATATATGCTATCGCAAATATAATAATTTGGTTGTGTTTATGAAGGTCTTAGGTAACATTAGAATACGATTACATTTTTTCCCCCAAATAACACAACCATTTTCATTAGTTTGTTATTGTTGGATATACACTACATTACCAAAAGTATGTGGACACCTGCTTGTCGAACATCTCATTACAAAATCATGGGCATTAATATGGAGTTGGTCCCTTCCTTTTGCTGCTATAACAGCCTCCATTCAGCCACGAGCATTAGTGAGGTTGGGCGATTAGGCTTGGCTCGCAGTCGTCCTTCCAATTCCTGCCGAAGGTGTTCGATGGAGTTCAGGTCAGGCCTCTGTGCAGGCCAGTCAAGTTCTTCCACACCAATCTTGACAAACATTTCTGTATTATCCTCGCTTTGTGTACAGGGGCATTGTCATTCTGAAACAGGACAGGGCCTTCCCCAAACTGTTGCCACAAAGTTGGAAGCACAGAATTGTCTAGAAAAGGGGTAGGCAACCCTGGTCCCTGGAGTGAGGCAGGCACTTCATGGTTTTGATTTAACTGACCTGGAAGACCAGGTGTGTTGAATTTAGGCAATCATTGAACTGATCAATTAGCTCAGTTGGTCAAGTGTGGTGCCTAGCTGGAACAAAATCTTGCAATACCTGCGGCACTCCAGGAACAGGGTTGCCAACCCCTGGTCTAGAATGTCATTGTATGCTGTAGTGTTAAGATTTCTGTTAACTGAAACTAAAGGGCCTAGTACAAACCATGAAAAACAGCCCCAGACCATTAGTCATCCACCAAACTTTACAGTTGGCACTATGCATTTGGGCAGGTAGCGTTCTCCTGGCATCCACCAATCCCAGATTCGTCTATTGGACTGCCAGATGGTGAAGCGTAATTCATCACTCCAGAGAATGCATTTCCACTGCTCCAGAGTCCAATGGCGGTGAGCTTTACACCACTCCAGACCACACTTGGCATTGCGCATGGTGATCTTAGGCTTGTGTGCGGCTGCTTGGCCATGGAAACCCATTTCATGAAGCTCCCGACAAACAGTTCTTGTGCTGACATTGCTTCGAAAGGCAGTTTGGAACTCGGTAGTGGGTGATGCAACTGAAGACAGACAATTTTTACGTGCTTCAGTCCCGTTCTGTGAGCTTGTGTGGCCTACCACTTCACGGATTAGCCGTTGTTGCTCCTAGATGTTTCCACTTCAAAATAAGAGCACTTATAGTTAACCGGGGCAGCTCTAGCATGGCAAAAATGTGAAGAACTGATTTGTTGGAAAGGTGGCATCCTATGACTGTCCCACATTGAAAGTCTCTGAGCTTTTCAGTAAGGCCATTCAACTGCCAATGTTTGTCTATGGAGATTGCATGGATGTGTGCTCAATTTTATACACCTGTTAGCAACGGAGGTGGGTGAAATAGCCAAATCCATTAATTTGAAGGGGTGTCTACATACTTGTGTGTGTGTGTGTGTATATATATATATATATATTGTGTGTGTATATATATATATATATATATATATATATATATATATATATATATATATATATATATATAGTGTATCTGGTGCTGTCTGGACAAAAAGAGTATGACATGCCATAGTATTTTTGTCCAGACAGCATCACATACACGGGCCACACACTGAGATAGAGGAATGCTGGTTCGGTTGACTTATGAGATTGATGCGTCTTTCTGTCGGCTCGTGTCCCGTTTTAAATAAATTATCTATATTTGATTTGGACGGGCAAGGGGATACGGTAGAGCGGACCAGGCCCCTTAAGGCCCGCCCATAACGCCGGCTCTGGCGACTATTAAATTGATTATTTATCTAGCCTCACAGATTAAGCCCTGGACTAAAAAGCATGTTTAATGGAGAATGTCAATTTAAAGTGCTTTTTAAATCCAGGCCTATGCAAAATTTGGGTTTCGACAAACCAGCCCATAAGGTGCCCAGCATTTGAGTGTTGAGAATTAGCATGGATTCAGTAACCCCATTTAACCTTTTGTTCAATTTCCATTGTCTTGTATTCACAATGACTTATCTGGTATTATGTCTTTGTACATTTGAACTGAAATTCTATTATTGTTATGGTTTCAAATGTTATCTTGTCCTTTCCTGTAGGAGAAGCACATACAACCACCTTAGCAGCTGGCTGACTGATGCTAGAAACCTCACCAACCCTAATACTGTGAGTCAGCCAGCTGGAAATCTGAACTCCTGATCAGACTGTGGGATGTCTTTACAAGACAGTTGTATATTTCCATGCTGCCATGACAACCCTGGCCTGTGTGCTATCTCCCCAGGTGATCATTCTTATTGGTAACAAGGCAGACTTGGAGGCCCAGCGAGATGTAACCTATGAGGAGGCTAAGCAGTTTGCTGAGGAGAACGGTAAGATTTATCACTGCAGATCTCCATGTACTGTAGATCATGGGAAATCAAAGTTGGAACAATCACTTTCTATTTGCAAAAACTTTTCTTATGAACCTAATTCAGTCTTTTGTTTTTGTAGGTCTATTGTTCCTAGAGGCTAGTGCAAAGACGTAAGTTAACACACCCAAATGTGTTCACTTGCATAAAAGAGTGCATTGAAGTTACTAGGGGACTAGTCAGTCTATTGTGCCTGAGTCTGTTGTTTTCCTGTAACCCAGGGGTGAGAATGTGGAGGACGCGTTCCTGGAGGCAGCCAAGAAGATCTACCAGAACATTCAGGACGGAAGCCTGGACCTGAACGCCGCCGAGTCTGGTGTCCAGCACAAGCCCTCCGCCCCGCAGGGCGGACGGCTGACCAGTGAACCGCAGCCTCAGAAGGAAAGCTGCAGCTGCTAATGACCCCACCCACTGACCCTCCAGCTGACCTTTGCCCCCTGTGCCACAGCCTCCCTCTACCACCCAGGAGCCCACATGCCTCCACCAAGGCACTGACATGACAGTCCCAGTAGGCTCTGAGCCAGGGATGGGCATTATACCATTCCCAGCCATCTCCCTCTCATCTCTCTCTTTCTCTCTCTGTCTCCCCGTATCTATCTCACACGGCTATGCTGTATGTCCCCATAGCCTACATAACCCAGTGCACCCAGCACCTATGATGAGATGAGCAAGCTTCATGGGTCACACATTGTGACTAGAACACAGCAACAGAGAAATAGGCCTTTGTGGCTGGCTGGCTGCTCTACTGAAGAAAATGCCTTTTTCTATCCACAGAAGAAACCATGATGTGTATAACTATAAATGGAATGATTCATCACTCTTGTGGTGTTTTGAATGTAGTACTGTTTTAATTCAAATTAAATTATTAAGAGTGGCTGCAAAATACTCAGCAAACAGGCACAGATACCAAAGATAATGGATGCATGATTCACTCAAGGTGTATAACCATTTACCAAATTGTTCATTCTTTTTAAACGTTTCCGGAGGTTTTATCCGTCTTGGAATTACGTTGGATTTACTTTTTGTTCGATATAATTAATATAAAATATTTGTTATTTTTGTACCCATTTATTTTAATGAACATTAGTGGGAAATGATGGGTACAGTATCATGTAGAATATGAGCGTGTGAAAGACCAAATTGTCAAATTTCTTAGGTGCCTCAATGAGAGAGGTCTGACCTGTAGCATGTACTATTGGAAAATTAGACAGAACACTGGCGTTGGAGTCCAAGAGAAATCTTTGCACTTTTTGTGATGTGGTCTGGAGGCCGTTTCGGTGGAGATGGAGCTCCAGCAGGGGGGTTTTCACTAGAAACTATACGGAAGCAAACAGGGAGGGAAAAACCTAATTGTTCAATGAATACACCCCATCAGTAGAGATTCTGATCAGTGAGACATCTCGGATGCCCACTCCAGCTGTGACTCAAATGGGAGTATTGTATGTGGATCTATGGTGGCTGTGAAAATTGGTCATCCTGCTCAGCCCGTGGCTTTGTATTATTCCTATTCCTATGTCCCCTGGGGCACTTTAGTAGGACTTAGCTAGTGAGCTGAGGTTGTGAGGTGGTTCAGCAATGCACCTCTCCCTTTGATTGATGTAATCTCAGGGACTTCATCTCACTGCTTGCATCCCAAATTGTACCCAAAGGACTGGTCAGAAGTCGTGCACTGCATAGGTAATATTGCGGCATTTGGGATGCGACCCTCTTGATCACACCCCCCATATCATTCTCTCTGTGATTGTTTTTGCCTAATTTAGTGTTAACTTGTTACGCAGACTAATGTAGAACGCCGTTCTGAAAATTCAATAGGCAAACATTTCAATATTAGATTCATAACTATATTTTGATATATTTTACTGCCTCTCTTCAGATCATATGCACAGATTGTACAAAACATTAGGGACACATTAATATTGAGCTGCACCCGCTTTTGCCCCCAGAACAGCCTCACTTTGTTGGGGCATGGACTCTACAATGTGTCAAGCTTTCCACAAGGATGCTAGCCCATGTTGACTCGATGCTTCCCACAGTTTTGTCAAGTTGGCTGGATGTCCTTTGGTTGGTGGACCATTGTTGATACACAAGGGAAACGGTTGAGCATGAAAAACCCAGTAACGTTGCAGTTCTTGACACCTACTACCATACCTCATTCAAAGGCACAAAAATATGTTGTATTTTTTTGTCTGGTTTGTTCCGATTCTAATAACACCAGATTCATTCCCTTCTTGTAATGGAGCATCGAGGAGCGCTGTCTGAGCCACGCAGATATCTTAGCTACTCACCTAAAGCGGTTCCTGTCCCTTTTCTTCATGTCTTAGCAGGGGTGTATTCCAGAGGAGGCTGGTGGCAGGCCCTATAGGAGGACGGGCTCATTTTAATGGTAGAAATGGAACGGAGTCAAACAAGTTGATTGATGTTACGATTCCATTCCAGACTTTACAATGAACTCTTCCTCCACCAGATTCCTCTGGAATATACACTATGAACCAAATGAAAGCAAATGGATAAGGACCTACCTGAATTTGTCCAATAACAAACCCTTGTTTTTGTTGCAAAATGTTTTCTAATGCAAATCGTTTTGCACTAATGAATACACCCCAGAGGATAGGAAAGCTCATTCCTCAACCATTTCACAACAATAATCTCCACATTGGGATGACCACACGTGGTGCATTCTGTAGAGAGCTTAAGTTTCTCATGTTTTGTGAAATATATTTTTCTTACTAATCTTTCATTGAAGTCATTCCATATTTACTTTTCCATTTACCTTGACATCACTGATGTACTTGATTTCTTAGTTGGAGAGATGTCGAGCTATGATTCTGAAGGCTTTTTTTTTTTCCCAGCAGAGGTGTTAGTGTGTTATGTTCAATCTGTATCGCAACGCAGCAGTGGTGTTATCTTGAAAATGGGCTTAGAAGATACAACTGTAATGCAATTTCTCAAAGCTCGATGCACTGTAAAAAGACTGGTCCAGTCCGCCTTTCACTCAAGTTTTTTGGTGGCATGAAGAGACTGGCTAATATTAGTTGTGGTGCTTTTCCCCATGCGGTCTCCTTGGAAGTGTTGAAAAGGATTTAAATTGGTCTCATTAAATGTAGCTCCATCACGTAAGCCTAGTCTCATATTCACAAAGCAGCTGAGTGGGAGAGAATCTAGGATCAGGTCCCACCCTGTCCATGTAGTCTTATTCATTATGATCTAAAAGGCTAAACTAATCCTGGATCCACACTCTTACTCTGATAGGCTTGACACATATGGTCCCTGGTCAAAAATCTTACGTGTTGGAATTGGTTCACTGATGGCTAGCCATTTCTGTTTGTAATGATTTTCTTTGATTAATGTAAAAAAAATTGTCTTGAGCAAATGTACAATTGAGTTTGCATAATGTACTTTCATTATTGAATTACTTTATTTAGATAACCATTATTGTACATTCTTTATACTCTTGTGAATCTAAGCACAGATGCTCTTGACAAAACCAGATTATAAAAAGTTTCTGTGTAATAATACTTGCTTCGAAGGACCACCTCTTTAACCATGGTAAAATATTTATGGATAAACAACTCTTAATCTCAGTTGAGCTTTCTGTAATTAGATTTTCTTCTGGATTAAGGACAATCTTGTGTGTGGTAACTAGGGATGTGCATCTTTCCCTTTAAAGATGACTCGGTACGTATCTATACTGAACAAAAAAATAAATGCAACAAGTAAAATGTTGGTCCCATGTTTCATGTGCTGAAATAAAAGATCCCAGTAATATTCCATACGCCAAATATGTTTATTTCTCTCATTGTGTGCACAAATTTGTTTACATCCCCGTTAGTGAGCTTTTCTCCTTTGCAATGACAACGCAGCCACCTGATAGGTGTGGCATATTAAGAAGCTGATAAAACAGCATGATCATTACGTGCACCTTGTCCTGGGGACAATAAAAGGCCACTCTACGATGCCACAGATGTCTCATGTTTTGAGGAAGTGTGCTGACATGCTGACTGCAGGAATGTCCACCAGAGCTGTTGTCAGAGAATTGAATGTTAATTTCTCCACTATAAACCGCCTCCAATGTCATTTTAGAGAATTTGGCAGAACATCCAACCGGCCTTACAACCTCAGACCACGTGTAACCATGCCAGCCCAGGACCTCCACATCCAGCTTCTTCTGAGACCAGCCAGCCGGACAGCTGATGAAACTGAGTATTTCTGTATGTAATAAAGCCCTTTTGTGGGGGAAAACTAATTCTGCTTGGCTGCCCAGTGGGTGGGTTTATGCCCTCCCAGACCCACCTATGGCTGAGCCCCTGCCCAGTCATGTAAAATCCAAAGAGTAGGGCCTAATGAATACATTTCAATTGACTGATTTCCTTATATCAGTGGTTCCCAAACTTTTTATAGCCCTTCAAACATTCAACCTCCAGCTGCATACCCCCTCTAGCATCTGGGTCAGCGCACTCTTAAATGTTTTTTGACATCATTGTAAGCCTGCCACACACACTATACAATACATTTATTAAACACAAGAATGAGTGAGTTGTCGTCACAACCCGGCTCGTGGGAAGTGACAAAGAGCTCTTATAGGACCAGGGCACAAATAATAATAACTTCAACCATCTTACATATTAAACCTTATTTGTTCATCAAAAATTGTGAATAACTCACCACAGGTTAATGAAAAGAGTGTGCTTGAAAGGATGCACATAACTCTGCAATGTTGGGTTGTATTGGAGAGAGTTTGTCTTAAATAATTTTCCAGTCTGTGCCTGTATTTAGTTTTCATGCTGTGTCTTAACAGTGCGATTTGCCAAGGCAGCATACTCTGGAGCAATGCCCAATCAAGAAATCTGGCATTGACTTCTGATTAAATTTAATTGACGCTCTCTTGTTCAGATATCGGTAAGTGGACTGGAGGCAGGGCATTAAAGGGATAACGAATCCAGTTGTTTGTTTCATCCGTTTCGGGAAAATACCTGCGTAATTGCCCACCCAACTCACTCAGGTGCTTCGCTATATCACATTTGACATTGTCCATAAGCTTGAGTTCATTTGCACACAAACAAATCATACAATGATGGAAAGACCTGTGTGGTGTCCTTGTTAATGCAGACAGAAGAGCTCCAACTTCTTAATCATAGCCTCAATTTTGTCCTGCACATTGAATATAGTTGTGGAATGTCCCTGTAATCCTAGATTCAGATCACTCAGGTGAGAAAAAAACATCACCCAGATAGGACAGTCGTGTGAGAAACTAGTACAAGTGGTCAGGCAATTTAAATTTATGGTCAGTAAAGAACACTTTAAACTCATCTCTCAATTAAAAGTGTCAATACTTTGCCTCTTGATAACCAGCGCACTTCTGTATGTTGTAAAAGTGTTACCCATATCATTGCATAGTGCCGAAAATACATTCAGGGGCCTTGCTTTAACAAAGTTAACCATTTTCACTGTAGTGTCCAAAACATATTTCAAGCCGCCAGGCATTCACTTGGCAGCAAGAGCATCTCGGTGGATGCTGCAGTGTACCCAAGTGGCATAGGGGGCAATTGCTTGCACGCGCGTTACCACTCCACTATGTCTCCCTGTCATGGCTTTTGCACCATCAGTACAGATACCAACACATCTTGACCACCAAAGTCCATTCGATGTCACAAAGCTGCCCAGTACTTAAAAAATATCATATCCTGTTGTCCTGGCTTCCAGTGGTTTGCAGAAGAGGATGTCCTCCTTAATTGACCCCTCATAAATGTAACGGAAATATACCAGGAGCTGTGCCAGGCACGCTGACTCATCCAGCTGTAACGCATAGAATTAACTGACTTGTATGCAAAACAGTAATTGTTTCAAAACATCTACCATGTCACTGATGCGTCGTGAAACTGTGTTGTTTGATGGAAAAGGACCAAAAAAACTATACAGATGCAGACAGAAGAGCTCCAACTTCTTAATCATAGCCTCAATTTTGTCCTGCACATTGAATATAGTTGTGGAATGTCCCTGTAATCCTAGATTCAGATCACTCAGGTGAGAAAAAAATATCACCCAGATAGGACAGTCGTGTGAGAAGTTGTACTAGTTTCTCACACGACTGTCCTATCTGGGTGATGTTTTTTTCTCACCTGAGTGATCTGAATCTAGGATTACAGGGACATTCCACAACTATATTCAATGTGCAGGACAAAATTGAGGCTATGATTAAGAAGTTGGAGCTCTTCTGTCTGCATCTGTATAGTTTTTTTGGGCCTTTTCCCCCAGCCATATCCGCAGCAACAGGAATAATTAAGTCCTCCACAACAGTATGGGGCTTGTCTGTCCTAGCCACTCGGTAGCTCACCATATAAGACGCTTTTACCCCCTTCTTACTAATGGTTTATGTTGCTTTTATATGTCTTACTACTCGAAAGTCATACATTTTCGCTCAAAAAATCTCCCTTGGCTTATTTTTCAATATGGCATGTTTTGTTTCTAAATGTCTGCGCAAGTGTAAAGGTTTCATCGGATTGTGAGATAGTACTTTTGCACTGTGGCTGAGGAAAGGCACTAGTCCCAATATAAGTGAACCTCAAATCAATGTAGTTCTCATTATATTTGCGTCTCTTCGATGGTCCAATGTCCCTGTCTGTTGTTTAGTGCTTTCCCGGGTAAGGGGGCAGTAGCTCTTCGGCTGCATCAGATGCACAACTGTGTCCATGCTAGCTGGGCTAACAACAAATGTTGAACTCCTGATGCTAGCATTGAATGTGCGCGTGGAAGCAGAACAACTTGCGTCGTTGACAGGTGCAGTACTGCGGTAGTAGCAGTACTACCAGTAGAGCTGGTAAGTGTTTCTATGGACGTCTGCCTTACTTTTTTTAAACCATTCATCCTTTTTCGAGCAAACGGAATGCGCTGCAGCTACATATGGAATTCCCGCGAGAGAGTAACGGTTAATGTGATTGGATGTTAATTATTTGACTAGGCTACCTGTATTTTACGTTGTGTAGTTATTTAACACTATAGTTTAATTTTGTTTTTGGCATTGAAACGAGGCTACTCAGGTGAGAAAAAAAAACCTCACCCAAATGTATAGCCCCGTTGGAAAATGTAAATGGCCTGTTTGAAAATGTGAAGGAATGTATTTTTTTGTGAATCACAATTTTATTTGGCGTACCCCCGACAGAATTGCGCGTTGTAGGGACTTACGTTGTCCACACGGACCTGCGCAGTGATACTTCAACCATTAGCTATCACAACTGGGCAGCAGAATGGCGTCTGGTAAAATAGTTCCCCCTCATTTGAAGGACAGGTACATTTTCAGGGTGATTTTTCATAATTCCAATAAGGTATCTTAAAATATATGTCTCAAGGAATTTACATATTCAATTTAGCTAACTACAGTAATGACATCACTTTTTTGCTTTTTCACTTTATTTTGGAAGTCAATTCCCCCTGGGTGCACGCGCTTCAAACCACTTGTGGCCCTATCACCTTAATAATGATATTGGGCGAAGTAACACAACCCGGCAGATGTTGCACAATTTGATTGTGTTGTAGTAGTGGTGCAGGGTTAAAATCACAGAGGAATCAAGCCAGGGAAAAAATCCATGAAAATCTATGTGTTGCGATAATTGCGTTGCTTGCTCTATAACCTGTTAGTTCATATGCCTTGAAACCCTGATATATAGACCCAAGGCCGAGACAATAAATTCAACCACACCTTTGTTTAATCACAAAACCGGAGAGCAACATATGTCTAGTGAAGTCCACAAAACATATTGATTGTAACAAACAGAATTTTCATGCATTAGCCGGATGCTAGGAATTAAATGCTACCGTGACTGGAAAGCTTGTAAATAAATGAGACATTGATATTGAAAAGTAAAAAAATATACCAATATATCATACAAAAACAAGCATATTCATAGGCAAAAATGTAATTAAATTTGCCCAAAAAACTTCTCAAACTAGTTGAGGTAGTGGAAACTATGTTAAGGATACAATACTTAAGCCACACAAATGCATAGTTTTATATATATATTCATTTAAAAAAATATATATTGCTTGATGATCCTGCTGACAGGCCAAGTAAGTGCACTTTGGATGGATGAGAGACCGTTCCTCTTCACCCTGGGTAAATATTGCTGTGATGGTGGATCATGTTGAGGCATGCCACACCAAACAGAAAGGATGACTGTTCACGCTCTAAGGTGAAGTTTCCCCTAGGCAGTGATCTAGGATCAGCTTCCCTCCCCCAATCCTAACCTTAACCATTAGTGGGGAAATGCAAAGAAGACCCAATATCAGCATCTAGGGGCAACTTCACCCTACACTGAGGCTGGGAGGCTGTCAGAGGCCTGGACGCAGCCTGGGGCCTGGCTACTTCTCAAGTAGTGTAGGATCCAGTCTCACAGGTTTGTGGGACACCTCCGCCTGCGCACTCTCCTGGAGACCCCATTTCTCTGGAGCATCTGGCTAAACAGATTAAGACCGAGACTGTATTGTTAACTGATTTCCACTTGTAGCTTATGGATACAATGGAATCTACATGAACTATTAGGGTGGTTCTAAAATAAATGTAAACAGTACCATGGCATATCACAAATTCCTTTACTGATGGATGAATGTAGCTGCTATAAGTGCTATTAGACAAGGGTTCCTTCCCTTTTTGCTCACACTTACACAGCCTTGTTTAAGTGGGGGCTCAGAGGAGCTCAGAGAGAGGGAGTCCGAGGTGCAGTTGCCGAGCAGTTGGCCCAGCTTGTCCACTCGTCTGCTCAGCCCCAATAGACTCCCCTCGGTCTGCTGCCTGCGCTGGCTCAGAAACTCTTCCTGAGACCACATGCGTCTGCCGAGCTGAGCCTGGCGAGGACAACAGAACAGTCAGAAACAAATGAAGAATGGCATAGATAGGCCTTCCCTGCCCATCTGTGACCCAGAAACCTAGGCGTATGTCACACGTCACTACATCACAGGAGAGACATTTTTATTTTTTAATCAAAATGCGTTTTTTGTCTGAAACGCCTTCTGGAACATGTGAACTTTTATGTGCCTTAATAACAAACTTGTATGACATCTGTAAAATAAATTGTTAAATTATGAGCTTTGTTGGTTTAGCCATGAAAAACAAAAACAAAACAGGAACCCCGCTAGCCATGATTGGCTTATCCCTAGATAATGGATGGGCTGGACATGGCGAGAGATGAGTTCGGATTGGTTTGCCATGTAGCACGCTCAAATCAAGTTGACATATACACATGGTTAGCAGATGTTAATGTGAATGTAGCGAAATGCTTGTGCTTCTAGTTCCGACCATGCAGTAATATCTAATAAGAAATCTAACCTAACAATTTCACAACTACCTTATACACACAAGTGTAAAGGAATGAATGAGAATATGTACATAAAAATATATGAATGAGCGATGGCCGAATGGCATAGGCAAGATGCAGTAGATGGTATAGAGTACAGTATATACATATGAGATGAGTAATGTAGGGTATGTAAACATTATATAAAGTGGCATTGTTTAAAATGACTAGTGATACATTTTTACATACATTTTTTTCAATATTAAAGTGGCTAGAGATGAGTCAGTATGTTGGCAGCAGCCACTCAATGTTAGTGATGGTTGTTTAACAGTCTGATGGCCTTGAGATAGAAGCTGTTTTTCAGTCTCACAGTCCCTGCTTTGATGCATCTGTACTGGCCTCGCATTCTGGATGATAGCGGGGTGAACAGGCAGTGGCTCGGGTGGTTGTTGTCCTTGATGATCTTTTTGGCCTTCCTGTGACATCGGGTGGTGTAGGTGTCCTGAAGGGCAGGTAGTTTGCCCCCGATGATGCGTTATGCAGACCTCACTACCCTCTGGAGAGCCTTACGGTTGTGGGTGGAGCAGTTGCTGTACCAGGCGGGGTGATACAGTCTGACAGGATGCTCTCGATTGTGCATCTGTAAAAGTTTGTGTTTTTGGTGACAAGCCAAATTTCTTCAGCCTCCTGAGGTTCTTCACCACGCTGTCTGTGTGGGTGGACCATTTCAGTTTGTCCATGATGTGTACACCGAGGAACATAACTTTCCACCTTCTCCACTACTGTCCCGTTGATGTGAATAGGGGGCCACGCCCTCTGCTGCTTCTCTCCATAACATGAGCTGCTCAGTATGTGTAGATAATCCTTTCTACTGTGGATCTTTTTAAAGATATCATGAATAACTGCAAAGGTGTGGCTACTGCTCTCAACAATGCTGCCCTGAATTTAACAGCCACTATCAACAAAGATCAGTGGGAAAAAGTTGTGATGAACTACTTTCTGGAGAGGGATCGTGCGCCACACTGACTCGCTCTGACTCTGAAAATGAATCAGACGATGAGGAAATCCCTAATTTAGATTTTTTTGTATATTGAACGAGACATTGTAGAGTCTTCTGATGACAGTGATGGGTAAGAAACGGCGCTCAATAGTATTGTTGTCGCGGAAGAAGTTGACAGAGTTTTGAAATCCATGAAATTGCCCAGTGGAAGCAGAGTATGATTGCAAATGCGATGGGAGTCGAAAAGAGAACACAGAAGGCTGTTGTATAAAACCCCTGTCTCCAGATTACATGTTCAAACTAATGGCATCCATGACAGAGAGGGAGACGCGTTCATCCACGAATACGGGTAAGAGTCTAGCTACATTTTCAGATATTATACATTTCAAATTTAGTCAGAAAGTCATTTTCATTGCAAGTTTAAGCATACTGTTAGCTAGCAGGCAACATTAGCTGGCTGGCTCGCTAGCCAGTATGAGCTGTGTATTAATATTAATCGCATCTCAGAAATACATTTTCATTGCTAGTTATAAGCCTAATGTTAGCTAGCTAGCTAACATTTAACCAAGTTGGTTAGCTTTAGCTTCCAGCAGATTAATGCATGATGCATGGTAGTATGGGCTGGGATTATGGGTCTAAACAAAATACTCCACTATGCAAGTAACCATTTCACTGTAGGGTTTACACCTTCTGTATCCTGTGCATGTGACAAAATACATGTTATTTTATTTGATGTAGTGTGTGTTTACCAGAGACGGTAATGTGAAAAACAACATGACCTGCACCAAAATCAGATTAGGATCTAGGCCAAGGACTAGAGAAGTGTATTTTTACTACTACTTTCCCCACTTTTAGTCTTAATCGTTGGTTGTTTACTACACTACCTTAATCACTCTATTTAGCACATGGCCTCATATGTAAATTCTTAAAGAGATGGGTGAGGCTATGGCTTAAGAGGGTGTGAACGGTGCTGAATGGGGGACGGGACATTTTATCAAAAGTGGGGTTACAAGTTTATCAACTTTCAAAGCAGAATTACTTTCCCATTGTTGCTCAACTGCAGTGTATGATATACAATTTTCTAGCTCAGTCTCTACTTTAATCTAATGTAAAAAACACCACTTCAAATTTTGCTACATAGGACCAAATTAAAGTGGTGGGTCCCGAGTGGCGCAGTGGTCTTAGGCACTGCATCTCAGAGCAAGAGGCATCACTACAGTCCTTGGTGTATCACATCCGGCCGTGATTCGGAGTCCCATAGGGCGGCGCACAATTGGCCCAGCGTCGTCCGGGTTTGGTCGGGGTAGGCCATCATTGTAAATAAGAATTTGTTCTTAACTGACTTGCCTAGTTAAATAAATTCACGACTTTCTTGGTGATGTGGACACCAAGGAACTTGGAACTCTCGACCGCTCCACTACAGACCTGTCGATGTGAATGGAGGCGTGTTCAGCCTTCCCTTTCCTGTAGGTTAAATAAAAAAAAAAACATCTGTCTTGAAATAATGTCTACAGAAATACATCTGGGTCGTCTAGCGGTCTAAGCCACTGCCACCGGATCACATATACTGATGCAACATGGGTTTGAATATGGCACATCGCTCTTTCAGCACACTCTCCATCTTTCCTCTCTGTCTCTATCCAATTAAGTTATTTGATTTTTTTCTAAGAACTGTCAAACGAATGAAGAATGACATAGGATAGGACTTCACTACCCATTTGTATGTACAGTGGGGCAAAAAAGTATTTAGTCAGCCACCAATTGTGCAAGTTCTCCCACTTAAAAAGATGAGAGGCCTGTAATATTCAGACAAAATGAGAAAAAAAATCACATTGTAGGATTTTTTATGAATATATTTGCAAATTATAGTGGAAAATAAGTATTTGGTCACCTACAAACAAGCAAGATTTCTGGCTCTCACAGACCTGTAACTTCTTCTTTAAGAGGCTCCTCTGTCCTCCACTCGTTACCTGTATTAAAGGCACCGGTTTGAACTTGTTATCAGTATAAAAGACACCTGTCCACAACCTCAAACAGTCACACTCCAAACTCCACTATGGCCAAGACCAAAGAGCTGTCAAAGGACACCAGAAACAAAATTGTAGACCTGCACCAGGCTGGGAAGACTGAATCTGCAATAGGTAAGCAGCTTGGTTTGAAGAAATCAACTGTGGGAGCAATTATTAGGAAATGGAAGACATACAAGACCACTGATAATCTCCCTCGATCTGGGGCTCCACGCAAGATCTCACCCTGTGGGGTCAAAATGATCACAAGAACGGTGAGCAAAAATCCCAGAACCACACGGGGGGACCTAGTGAATGACCTGCAGAAAGCTGGGACCAAAGTAACAAAGCCTACCATCAGTAACACACTACGCCGCCAGGGACTCAAATCCTGCAGTGCCAGACGTGTCCACCTGCTTAAGCCAGTACATGTCCAGGCCTGTCTGAAGTTTGCTAGAGAGCATTTGGATGATCCAGAAGAAGATTGGGAGAATGTCATATGGTCAGATAAAACCAAAATTGAACTTTTTGGTAAAAACTCAACTCGTCGTGTTTGGAGGACAAAGAATGCTGAGTTGCATCCAAAGAACATCATACCTACTGTGAAGCATGGGGGTGGAAACATCATGCTTTGGGGCTGTTTTTCTGCAAAGGGACCAGGACGACTGATCCGTATAAAGGAAAGAATGAATGGGGCCATGTATCGTGAGATGTTGAGTGAAAACGTCCTTCCATCAGCAAGGGCATTGAAGATGAAACGTGGCTGGGTCTTTCAGCATGACAATGATCCCAAACACACCGCCCGGGCAACAAAGGAGTGGCTTCGTAAGAAGCATTTCAAGGTCCTGGAGTGGCCTAGCCAGTTTCCAGATCTCAACCCCATAGAAAATCTTTGGAGGGAGTTGAAAGTCAGTGCTGCCCAGCAACAGCCCCAAAACATCACTGCTCTAGAGGAGATCTGCATGGAGGAATGGGCCAAAATACCAGAAACAGTGTGTGAAAACCTTGTGAAAGACTTACAGAAACGTTTGACCTCTGTCATTGCCAAAGGGTATATAACAAAGTATTGAGAAACTTTTGTTATTGACCAAATACTTATTTTCCACCATAATTTGCAAATAAATTCATTAAAAATCCTACAATGTGATTTTCTGGATTTTTTCCCCTCATTTTGTCTGTCATAGTTGAAGTGTACCTATGATGAAAATTACAGTCCTCTCATCTTTTTAAGTGGGAGAACTTGTACAATTGGTGGCTGACTAAATACTTTTTTGCCCCACTGTAGCTATCAATCATCTCAGATTAGGAGTACTGATCTCAGATAAGCTCCCCTACCCCTTGTACAGTATGTCAACGTGTTCATTGTGATCTAAAAGGTTGAACTAATCCTAAATCAGCATGGCTACTCTTGAGACGTTTGATATGGCCCTGATTGAACTTTGGTCCAACATGAGATGAAGCATACTGGAATGTAAAGACACGTTGGGGTAGTAGTACCTTCAGGAGGTCCTCCTGCTGTCGAAGTCTCTCTCTTAGCACCTCTCCCCTCCACTGCTCATCCTGAAGACAGACATGCAGAGAACCACAGACCTGTCATCGCTTCAGAGGAATTCATAGACTGTACTGTACACCCCATCAATCTAAGGAACACAGGCAAGACCTCTGCCTGCTAGTGATGGTAGAACAGCGGTTCTGTAATAATCTTTGTTACAAGGTATTTCGCATGAGGTATGATGAAAAGGGAACTATGTTAAACTCAAATACCAAAAGTTAACCACAGACACAAATATTGGGCATTGCTCAAAAAAGCTTTGTATACAGACTTGAAGCCTGGTCTCAGATCTGTTTGTGCTCTTGCCTTTGTCATTGTCAAGCTAAACAATTCCATTAGGTGTTGGCAAGAGCTTGAAATAGACTGGCACCCAGGCTAACAGACTTGTGTGTACAGCACAAACTAGATATGACAGGGAGAGATGTAAGGTAGCAAAGCTGAGGCATTACAGTAGGATTGCAGGCTAGCCTAGGCACGGCTGGGGTTGAGTAGAGGGGGTAGTTCTCTTTGTGATCGTCAGTGTCTGAGGAGGAGGGATCTTGGTCAGGCGCGAGGGGCAGCTCTACCATCCCGCTGTTCAGCTCTGCCTTGACGTCAGTCTTCAGCCAACGCATGGCTTCCTTGATCTCCCTCAGGCGGCTCTCGCCCCCCTCTTGACTGCGCAGCTGAGGGACACAACAGATTACATAACAGAATGCAACTTCATTTACATTTACATTTAAGTCATTTAGCAGACGCTCTTATCCAGAGCGACTTACAAATTGGTGCTTTCACCTTATGACATCCAGTGGAACAGCCACTTTACAATAGTGCATCTAGGTCTTTTAAGGGGGAGGGGGGGGGGGGGGTGAGAAGGATTACTTTATCCTATCCTAGGTATTCCTTAAAGAGGTGGGGTTTCAGGTGTCTCCGGAAGGTGGTGATTGACTCCGCTGTCCTGGCGTCGTGAGGGAGTTTGTTCCACCATTGGGGGGCCAGAGCAGCGAACAGTTTTGACTGGGCTGAGCGGGAACTGTACTTCCTCAGTGGTAGGGAGGCGAGCAGGCACAGAGTTAGACTATGTACTGAAAGTGCTCCGGGCGCATGGGCAAGATAAAATATTTAAGTGTCTTTGAATGGGGTATGGTAACAGGTGCATCGGTTTGAGTGTGTCAAGAACTGCAATGTTGCTGGGTTTTCATGCTCAACAGTTTCCAGTGTGTATCAAGAATGTGTTCCTAATGTTTTGTACACTGTCTAACATTTGAAGGTCTAACTCTGTAACTAACTCTGTAGTGGAGATGGACAGAACATTGTCTCTGAGGCCCATCATCTCCTTGGACACCGTGTCGAGCTCCTTCTGCAGGCCTCTGGACTTCTGGTTGTTGTCCTGTGCAGCCTGCACTACCATGGCCAGCTCCCAGCCATTCAGGACATGCATATCAAGCGGTGTCTGAGGAAGGCCCGAAACATTTCCCAAAACTCCAGCCACCCCTTCTATAGACTGTTCTCTCTGCTTCCTTCCGGCAGGCGGTACCAGAGTATCAGGGCTCGGACCAACAGGCTCCGAGACCGTTTCTACCCCCAAGCAATGAGACTTTTAAACAGCTAGATAATAGCTGCCCACTCCCACCTAGGTCTCTACCCACACACACACAATACCACTTATGCTGCTGCTATATTGTTTAATATTATTATTATTTATCCTGTTACCAGTCACTTTCTCCTAATCCCTGCAAATTTGCCACTCAGATTGCCTAAATATGTCAACAGAGACTATGGGCGACACATTTCATTCTTCTTAATCTCGGAAACGAAGAATTGAAATTGCTTCAGATGCTCGATTAGGTTCTGGGGGAAGATGTAGGAGAAAAGATACTAACGAGACTAGCGAAGTCTCCAACCCCCTGAACGGAAACTCACAGCCAACGCATGGGCCAACTGTCCCCTCCCCTTCTGAAAATGAGTAAGATGCGAAATCGTTATTTTTCCAATGATCATTGATGAAAAAATGTGCACCGGAACAGAGTTCCAAATGAGTTCCTCCTTAGTCGTCGCAACCCACAGTCTGATGACAGACGCTACGATACCATCCGGTTAAAATGGTACCACAATGAAAAATACGTAGATATCCACTAAGTTTAGGTGAAAAGCCAGTAGCCATTCATAGATATCCCTCCCTACCATCTATCCATCCATCCCTATGACCCACCTGCTCTGTCTCCTTTGGTTTCTCTTGGTGGGCATGCTCGCAGCTCTTCTGGGCCTGCAGCCTGCTCTCGGCACTCCTCCTCTCCTCCTGCATACACTGCACCTCCGCCCGACACGCCCCCAGCTCCTCCTGCAGCGTAAGCAGCTCCTCAGCCCGCTCCTGCAGCTGGGCCTCCCTCTCACACAACTCCTGCCCTGGGATCACATTCACACATAAACACAGCCATGTAACAAACCTGCTTCAGGTGTGGATGGATAAACCAGGCAGGCAAAAACCAGCAAACACTGCGGTGAATATTGGTGATATGATAGGAGCGAATGATGAAAGATAGTGTATTGAGATCAGACCGGAGTTCAAATAGTATTTGCTTTCTTTCAAATACAGTACCAGTCAAAAGTTTGGACGCACCTACTCATTCAAGGGTTTTTCTGTATTTTCTACATTATAGAATAATAGTGAAGACATCCAAAGTATGAAATAACACATATGGAATTATGTATTAAACAACAAAAAAAAGTGTTAAACAAATTCTTCAAAGTAGCCACCCTTTGCACACTCTTGACATTCTCTCAACCAGCTTCATGAGGAATGCTTTTCCAGCAGTCTTGAAGGAGTTCCAACATATGCTGAGCACTTGTTGGCTGCTTTTCCTTCACTCCGCGGTCCAACTTATCCCAATTGGGTTGAGGTCGGGTAATTGTTGAAGCCAGATCATCTGATGCAGCACGCCATCACTCTCCTTGATCAAATAGCCATTACACAGCCTGGAGGTGTGTTTGGGTCATTGTCCTGTTGAAAAATAAATGATAGTCCCACTAAGAGCAAACCAGATAGGATGGCGTATCATTTACATACATTTTACATTTAAGTCATTTAGCAGACGCTCTTATCCAGAGCGACTTACAAATTGGTGCTTTCACCTTATGACATCCAGTGGAACAGCCACTTTACAATAGTGCATCTAGGTCTTTTAAGGGGGGTGAGAAGGATTACTTTATCCTATCCTAGGTATTCCTTAAAGAGGTGGGGTTTCAGGTGTCTCCGGAAGGTGGTGATTGACTCCGCTGTCCTGGCGTCGTGAGGAGTTTGTTCCACCATTGGGGGCCAGAGCAGCGAACAGTTTTGACTGGGCTGAGCGGGAACTGTACTTCCTCAGTGGTAGGGAGGCGAGCAGGCCAGAGGTGGATGAACGCAGTGCCCTTGTTTGGGTGTAGGGCCTGATCAGAGCCTGGAGGTACTGAGGTGCCGTTCCCCTCACAGCTCCGTAGGCAAGCACCATGGTCTTGTAGTGGATGCGAGCTTCAACTGGAAGCCAGTGGAGAGAGCGGAGGAGCGGGGTGACGTGAGAGAACTTGGGAAGGTTGAACACCAGACGGGCTGCGGCGTTCTGGATGAGTTGTAGGGGTTTAATGGCACAGGCAGGGAGCCCAGCCAACAGCGAGTTGCAGTAATCCAGACGGGAGATGACAAGTGCCTGGATTAGGACCTGCGCCGCTTCCTGTGTGAGGCAGGGTCGTACTCTGCGGATGTTGTAGAGCATGAACCTACAGGAACGGGCCACCGCCTTGATGTTATTTGAGAACGACAGGGTGTTGTCCAGGATCACGCCAAGGTTCTTAGCGCTCTGGGACGAGGACACAATTGAGTTGTCAACCGTGATGGCGAGATCATGGAACGGGCAGTCCTTCCCGGGAGGAAGAGCAGCTCCGTCTTGCCGAGGTTCAGCTTGAGGTGATGATCCGTCATCCACACTGATATGTCTGCCAGACATGCAGAGATGCGATTCGCCACCTGGTCGTCAGAAGGGGGAAAGGAGAAGATTAATTGTGTGTCGTCTGCATAGCAATGATAGGAGAGACCATGTGAGGTTATGACAGAGCCAAGTGACTTGGTGTATAGCGAGAATAGGAGAGGGCCTAGAACAGAGCCCTGGGGACGCCAGTGGTGAGAGCACGTGGTGAGGAGACGGATTCTCGCCACGCCACCTGGTAGGAGCGACCTGTCAGGTAGGACGCAATCCAAGCGTGGGCCGCGCCGGAGATGCCCAACTCGGAGAGGGTGGAGAGGAGGATCTGATGGTTCACAGTATCGAAGGCAGCCGATAGGTCTAGAAGGATGAGAGCAGAGGAGAGAGAGTTAGCTTTAGCAGTGCGGAGCGCCTCCGTGATACAGAGAAGAGCAGTCTCAGTTGAATGACTAGTCTTGAAACCTGACTGATTTGGATCAAGAAGGTCATTCTGAGAGAGATAGCGGGAGAGCTGGCCAAGGACGGCACGTTCAAGAGTTTTGGAGAGAAAAGAAAGAAGGGATACTGGTCTGTAGTTGTTGACATCGGAGGGATCGAGTGTAGGTTTTTTCAGAAGGGGTGCAACTCTCGCTCTCTTTGAAGACGGGAGGGACGTAGCCAGCGGTCAGGGATGAGTTGATGAGCGAGGTGAGGTAAGGGAGAAGGTCACCGGAGATGGTCTGGAGAAGAGAGGAGGGGATAGGGTCAAGCGGGCAGGTTGTTGGGCGGCCGGCCGTCACAAGACGCGAGATGTCATCTGGAGAGAGAGGGGAGAAAGAGGTCAGAGCACAGGGTAGGGCAGTGTGAGCAGAACCAGCGGTGTCGTTTGACTTAGCAAACGAGGATCGGATGTCGTCGACCTTCTTTTCAAAATGGTTGACGAAGTCATCTGCAGAGAGGGAGGAGGGGGGAGGGAGGAGGATTCAAGAGGGAGGAGAAGGTGGCAAAGAACTTCCTAGGGTTAGAGGCAGATGCTTGGAATTTAGAGTGGTAGAAAGTGGCTTTAGCAGCAGAGACAGAGGAGGAAAATGTAGAGAGGAGGGAGTGAAAGGATGTCAGGTCCGCAGGGAGGCGAGTTTTCCTCCATTTCCGCCTCGGCTGCCCGGAGCCCTGTTCTGTGAGCTCGCAATGAGTCGTCGAGCCACGGAGCGGGAGGGGAGGACCGAGCCGGCCTGGAGGATAGGGGACATAGAGAGTCAAAGGATGCAGAAAGGGAGGAGAGGAGGGTTGAGGAGGCAGAATCAGGAGATAGGTTGGAGAAGGTTTGAGCAGAGGGAAGAGATGATAGGATGGAAGAGGAGAGAGTAGCGGGGGAGAGAGAGCGAAGGTTGGGACGGCGCGATACCATCCGAGTAGGGGCAGTGTGGGAAGTGTTGGATGAGAGCGAGAGGGAAAAGGATATCGCTGCAGAATCCCGTGGTAGCCATGCTGGTTAAGTGTGCCATGAATTCTAAATAACTCACTGACAGAGTCGCCTGCAAAGCACCCCCACACCATCACACCTCCTCCTCCATGCTTCACTATGGGAACCACACATGCAGAGATCATCCATTCACCTGCTCTGCGTCTCACGACGGTTGCAACCAAAAATCTTAAATTTGGACTAATTTCCAAAGGACAGATTTCCACCGGTCTAATGTCCATTGCTCGTGTTTCTTGGCCCAAGCAAGTCTCTTCTTCTTATTAGTGTCCTATAGTAGTGGTTTCTTTGCAGCAATTCGACCATGAAGGCCTGATTCACACAGTCTCCTCTGAACAGTTGATGGTGAGATGTGCCTGTTACTTGAACTCTGGGAAGCATTTATTTGAGCTGCAATCTGAGGTGCAGTTAACTCTAATGAGCTTTTCCTCTGCAGCAGAAGTAATTCTGGGTCTTCCTTTCCTGTGGCAGTCCTCATTAGAGCCAGTTTCATCATAGCCCTTGATGGTTTTTCCAACTGCACTTTTACTCATTGATCTTCATGTCTTAAAGTAATAATGGACTGTCGTTTCTCTGCTTATTTGAGCTGTTTTTGCCATAATATGGAATTTTACTAAATAGGGCTATCTTCTGTATACCACCCCTACCTTGTCACAACACAATTGATTGACTCAAAACGCACTAAGAAGGAAATACATTCTACAAATGAACTTTTAAAAAGGCACACCTGTTAATTTAAATGCTTGGTTGAGAGAATGCCAAGAGCGTGCAAAGCTGTCATCAAGGCAAAGGGTAGCTACTTAAAATAATCTAAAAAAATATATATATATATTTTGATTTGTTTAACACTTTTTTGTTAACTACATGATTCCATATGTGTTATTTAATACTTTTGATGTCTTCACTATTTTTCTACAATGTAGAAAATAGTAAAAATATAGAAAACCCTGGAATGAGTAGGTGTTCTAAAACTTTTGACTGGTACTGTATGTATTTCAAACACTTAATGTATTTCAAACACCTAATGGAGCATTTGATTGAGCCTGCGTGTAGCGTCAGATGGGCAGGCTTTGTACTTTGGGGACTATAATATTGGTTCCATGGTGCCAGGTAAGCTCAATCAAGCGCCTTTAAAGTATTTGAAAGAAAACAAATATTATTTTAACCCTGGTTGAGAGCGAGAGTACAGCGATAGTGAGCAAATAAGGAGTCTAAGTCTAATAGGAAGTTGACATACACCTTAGACAAATACATTTAAACTCAGTTTTTCACAATTCCTGACATTTGATCAGAGTAAAAATGCCCGGTCTTAGGATCACCGCTTTATTTTAAGAATGTGAAATGTCAGAATAATAGTAGAGAAAAGTATTTATTTCAGCTTTTATTTATTTCATCACATTCCCAGTGGGTCAGAAGTTTACATACACTATTAGTATTTGGTAGCATTGCCTTTAAATTGTTCAACTTGGGTCAAACGTTTCGAGTAGCCTGCCACAAAATTCCCACAATAAGTTGGGTGAACTTTAGCCCATTCCTCTTGACAGAGCTGGTGTAACAGACAGGTTTGTAGGCCTCCTTGCTCGCACACGCCTTTTCAGTTCTGCCCACACATTTTCTTTAGGATTGAGGTCAGGGCTTTGTGATGGCCACTCCAATACCTTGACTTTGGTGTCCTTAAGCCATTTTGCTACAACTTTGGAAGTATGCTTGGGGTCATTGTCCATTTGGAAGACCCAATTGCGCACAAGCTTTAACTTCCTGACTGATGTCTTGAGATGTTGCTTCAATATATATACACACAATTTTCTTTCCTCATGATGTCATTTATTTTGTGATGTGCACCAGTCCCTCCTGCAGCAAAGCACACCCCCCACAACATGATGCTGCCATCCCAGTGCTTCACGGTTGGGATGGTGTCCTTCGGCTTGCAAGCCTCGCCCTATTTCCTCCAAACATAACAATGGTCATTATGGCCAAACAGTTCTATTTTTGTTTCATCAGACCAGAGGACATTTCTCCAAAAAGTACGATCTTTGTCCCCATGTGCAGTTGAAAACCGTAGTCTGGCTTTTTATGGAGGTTTTGGAGCAGTGGCTTCTTCCTTGCGGAGTGACCTTTCAGGTTATGTCGATATAGGACTTGTTTTACTGTGGTTATAGATACTTTTGTACCGGTTTCCTCCAGCATCTTCACATGGTCCTTTGCCGTTGTCAGCTCTAGGAGACAGAACACGTCTCCTTCCTGAGCGGTATGACGGCTGCGTGGTCCCATGGTGTTTATACTTGCGTACTATTGTTTGTACAGATGAACGTGGTACCTTCAGGCGTTTGGAAATTGCTCCCAAGGATGAACCAGACTTGTGGAGGTCTACAATTGTTTTTCTGAGGTCTTGGCTGATTTCTTTTTTTCCCATGATGTCAAGCAAAGAGGCACTGAGTGTGAAGGTAGGCCTTGAAATAAATCCACAGGTACACCTCCAATTGACTCAAATGATGTCAATTAGCCTATCAGAAGCTTCTACAGCCATGACATAATTTTCTGGAATTTTCCAAGCTGTTTAAAGGCCCAGTCAACTTAGTGTATGTAAACATCTGACCCACTGGAATTATTATACAGTGAATTAAGTGAAATAATCTGTCTGTAAACAATTGTTGGAAAAATGACTTGTGTCATGCACAAAGTAAACCGACTTTCCAAAACTATAATTTGTTAACAAGAAACTTGTGGAGTGGTTGAAAAATTTGTTTTAATGACTCCAACCTAAGTGTATGTAAACTTCTGACTTCAACTGTAAGTAGTATAAGTTATTTTCTGCTTACCAAGCAGAGGCACGTGCTCTTGCAGGACGGCACACTGCTTGTGGTCCCTGGTCACTACTCGCCGGCTCCTGTCCTCCATGTCGGCCACTGCAGTGTTGACCTGCTCCAGTCTGAGTGTGTGCTGGGCCAGAGAGCTCTCCTCAACCTGGCTCTGGGCCTGCAGTTCCTGGAGCCTCTGCCGCTGCCTCTCCTCACGCTCTTTGGCCTCACATTGCAGCCCCCGCGCACACTACACACACACAGAAATAACTGCTTCCTCCATTGCACTTAAGCAGAGTTTTAGGTTTGAAATGTTGTGAACCAATACAGCTATGGAGCCATTGAGTATACAGTTGTGGCCAAAAGTTTTGAGAATGACAAATATTAATTTCCACAGTTTGCTGCTTCAGTGTCTTTAGATTTTTTTGTCAGATGTTACTATGGAATACTGAAGTATAATTACAAGCAAGTGTGTCAAAGGCTTTTATTGACAATTACATGAAGTTGATGCAAAGAGTCAATATTTGCAGTGTTAACCCGTCTTTTTCAAGACCTCTGCAATCCGCCCTGGCATGCTTTCAATTAACTTTCGGCCCATTCTTGCATAATCAATGCTTAGAGTTAGTCAGTATTTGTGGGTTTTTGTTTGTCCACCTGCCTCTTGAGGATTGACCACAAGTTCTGAATGGGATTAAGGTCTGGGGAGTTTCCTGGCCATGGACCCAAAATATCAATGTTTTGTTCCTCGAGCCACTTAGTTATCACTTTTGCCTTATGGCAAGGTGCTCCATCATGCTGGAAAAGGCATTGTTTTTCACCAAACTGTTCCTGGAGGGTTGGGAGAAGTTGCACTCGGAGTATGTGTTGGTACCATTCTTTATTCATGGCTGTGTTCTTAGGCAAAATTGTGAGTGAGCCCACTCCCTTGGCTGAGAAGCAACCCCACACATGAATGGTCTCAGGATGCTTTACTGTTGGCATGACACAGGACTGATGGTAGCGCTCGCCTTGTCTTCTCCGGACAAGCTTTTTTCCAGAAGCCCCAAACAATCGGAAAGGGGATTCATAAGAGAAAATGACTTTCCCCCAGTCCTCAGCAGTCCAATCCCTGTACCGTTTGCAGAATATCAGTCTGTCCCTGATGTTTTTCCTGGAGAGAAGTGGCTTCTTTGCTGTCCTTCTTGACACCTGGCTATCCTCAAAGTCTTCGCCTCACTGTGCGTGCAGATGCACTCACACCTGCCTGCTGCCATTCCTGAGCAAGCTCTGTACTGGTGGTGCCCGGATCCCGCAGCTGAATCAACTTTAGGAGAAGGTCCTGGCGCTTGCTGGAGTTTCTTGGGTGCCCTGAAGCCTTCTTCACAACAATTGAACCGCTCTCCTTGAAGTTCTTGATTTAGGTGCAATCTTACTGGCAGTAATATCCTTGCCTGTTGAGCCCTTTTTGTGCAAAGCAAAGATGACGGCACATGTTTCCTTGCAGGTAACCATGGTTGACAGAGGAATAATAATTGATTCCAAGCACCACCCTCCTTTTGAAGCTTCCAGTCTGTTATTCAAACTCAATCAGCATGACAGAGTGATCTCCAGCATTGTCCTCGTCAACACTCACACCTGTGTTAACGAGAGAATCGCTGACATGATGTCAGCTGGTCCTTTTGTGGCAGGGCTGAAATGCAGTGGATTTTTTGGGGGGGATTCAGTTTATTTGCATGGCAAAGAGGGACTTTGCAATTAATTGCAATTCATCTGATCACCCTTCATAACATTCTGGAGTATATACAAATTGCCATCATACAAACTGAGCCAACAGACTTTGAAAATTAATATTTGTGTCATTCTCAAAACTTTTGGCCACAACTGTACAGGCCTATTTCACTATGGCTGCGCCTAAAAAAGTGCACTGTTTTTGACCACAGTAATGCACTATACAGGGAAACGGGTGCTATTTCAGACTACGACTTATTGGCAACAGTGTATGGTGTCTAAATCTTGCTCTGTCATGTTACTTGTAGTTGAGTCTGCCTCTCAGCCAGGTCCGTGTGCAGCTCCATCAGCCGGTACTCCAGCTGCTCAGCTCTTCGTTCATCCTCCTCCAGCTGCTTCCTCGCCTCCTGCTCCTCCCACGCCACACTGTCCCGGGCCATGATCAACACTCGCACCTCCTCCTCCAGCATCTCTAATTGCCGTTTTTGCTCTTCCACCTGCTCCTTTTGACCCCTGAAGATCTCAGACTCCCGGTATAGCTGTTGCTGAGTGGCTGCCGTGTCTCGTTCCATCTTCTGCCTGAAGGATAAGATGAGATGAGACAAGATTTATTTTTTTAAAGACTTTATTATCCCTGTAGAGAGATTTAGCTTCCGGCTTGTGTGCATACATTAAAACATATCATCAAGCACAGACAAAGGACATATCTTCTAGAAATTTTAAAGACAATAAATACCATAATAGAAAAAGTGCAGTTTGAGTGATTCAGACCTGTGTGTGTGAGCCTGTCTCTGCTCCTGTCTCAGCTGGCCCAGCTCTGCATGCAGCCTGTTCAGCTCAGCATCAGCCACCCGCGCCCCGTCCTCCGCTGCCTCCAAACACCGGTCGGCGTGTGTCCGTCTGGCCTCCAGGTTCCGGCATTGCTCCTCCAGCCTGTTCCTCTCCCTGGCGGCCTCCTCCGCTTGCTCCCGGACTCCCTGCGCCTCCTCTCTCAGCTCCGTCCGGTCCTGCTCCGCCAGCCTCATCTGGCGCTCGCCCTCAGACTTCTGGCGCAATGCCTCCTGCTGCAGCACCTGCAGCTCCACGCGCACCTGGGGGAAAACACAGAGAGACATAAAATACACACACAAAAAACAAGTAAACACCCTCTTGTCTCTGAACACATTAAATGGCACTATTTCGGAAAAGAGCCCTATGAGTCCTGGTCAAACATAGCGCACTAAATACGGATAATAATATAACATTTTGGTCATCTCAGTCCATTTGAATCAACAAATCACAGCACATACAGTGTATTCGGACACTGACTTTTCCCACATTTTGTTACAAATATTTTTTAGCTCCTCATCGATACCCCATAATGACAAAGCAAAAACAGGTTTTTAGAAATGTTTGCAAATTCATAAAATTTTTTAAACGGAAATATCACATTTACATAAGTATTCAGACCCTTCACCCAGTACATTGTTGAAGCACCTTTGGCAGTGATTATAATTTCGAGTCTTTTTGGGTATGACGCTACAAGCTTGGCACACCTGTATTTGGAGAGTTTCTCCCATCCTTCTCTGCAGGTACTCTCAAGCTCTGTCAGGTTCGACGGGGAGCGTCGCTGCACAGCTATTTTCAGGTCTCCAGAGATGTTCGATCGGGTTCGAGGACATTGAGACTTATCCCAAAGCCACTCCTGCGTTGTCTTGGCTGTGTCCTCAGGGTCATTGTCCTATTGGAAGGTGAACCTTCACCCCATTCTGAGGTCCTGAGCTCTCTGGAGCAGTTTTTCATCAATGATCTCTCTGCACTTTCCTCCTTTCATCTTTCCCTCAATCCTGACTAGTCACCCAGTCTCGTCCACTGAAAAACATACCCACAGCATGATGCTGCCACCACCACCATGCTTCACCGTAGGGATGGTGCCCGGTTTCCTCCATACACAACGCTTGGCATTCAGGCCAAAGAGTTCATTCTTGGTTTCATCAGACCAGAGAATCTTGTTTCCTATGGTCTAGTCCTTTAGGTGCCTTTTGGCAAACTCCAAGTGGGCTGTCGTGTGCCTTTTACTGATGAGTGGCTTCTGTCTGGCCGCTACCTGGTTGAGTGCTGCAGAGATGGTTGTCCTTCTGAAAGGTACTCAAATCAAATCAAATGTTATTTGTCACATGCTCCTAATACAACAACAGGTAGCCCTGTTAAATAACAGGGCTACCTGTTGTTGTATTAGGAGCATGTGAATACTAAATAAACAAAAGTAAAAAATAATAGCAAATAGTCAATGCAAATAGTCCGGGTAACCATTTGATTAACTGTTCAACAGTCTTATGGCTTGGGGGTAGAAGCTGTTAAGATGCCTTTTGGACCTACAGTACCATTCAACAGTTTGCGGCCACTCAGAAAAGCACATTTTTTGTCCATTAAAATAACATCAAATTTATCAGAAAGGCAGTGTAGACATTGTTAATGCTGTAAATGACTATTGTAGCTGGCCACCCCTCATAGCCTGGTTCCTCTCTAGGTTTCTTCCTAGGTTCTGGCCTTTCTAGGGAGTTTTTCCTAGCCACCGTGCTTCTACACCTGCATTGCTTGCTGTTTGGGGTTTTAGGCTGGGTTTCTGTACAGCAGTCTATTCTTGTTCTGAGAAATGAAGGCTATTCCATGTGAGAAATTGCCAAGAAACTAAAGATCTCCTACAACGCTGTGTACTACTCCCTTCACAGAACATCGCAAACTGTCTCTAAACAGGATAGAAAGAGGAGTGGGAGTCCCCGGTACACAACTGAGCAAGAAGACATAAGTACATAAGTGTCTAGTTTGAGAAACGGACGCCTCAAAAGTCCTCAACTGGCAGCTTCATGAAATAGTACCCGCAAAACACCAGTCTCAACGTCAACAGTGAAGAGGTGACTCCAGGATGCTGGCCTTCTAGGCAGAGTTGCAAAGAAAAAGCCATATCTCAGACTGGCCAATAAAAATAAAAGATTAAGATGGGCAAAAGAACACAGACACTGGACAGAGGAAGATTGGAAAAAAGTGTTATGGACAGAGGAATTTAAGTTTGAGGTGTTTGGATCACAAAGAAGAACATTTGTGAGATGCAGAAAAATGAAAAGATGCTGGAGCAGTGCCATCTGTCAAGCATGGTGGAGGCAATGTGATGGTCTGGGGGTGCTTTGGAGGTGGTAAAGTGGGAGATTTGTACAGGGTAAAAGGGATCTTAAAGAAAGAAGGCTATCACTCCATTTTGCAACGCCATGCCATACCCTGTGGATGCCGCTTAAATGGAGCCAATTTCCTCCTACAACAGGACAATGATCCAAAGCACAGCTCCAAACTATGCAAGAACTATTTAGGGAAGAAGCAGTCAGCTGGTACTCTGTCTATAATGGAGTGGCCAGCACAGTCACCGGATCTCAACCCTATTGAGCTGTTGTGGGAGCAGTTTGACTGTAAGGTACGTAAGAAGTGCCCATCAAGCCAATCCAACTTGTGGGAGATGCTTTGGGAAGCATGGGGTGAAATCTCTTCAGATCACCTCAACAAATTGACAACTAGAATGCCAAAGGTCTGCAAAGGCTGTAATTGCTGCAAATGGAGGATTCTTTGACAAAAGCAAAGTTTGAAGGACACAATTATTATTTCAATATTTTTATTTATTTATTTATGACCTTGTCAACATCTTGACTATATTTCCTATTCTTTTGTAACTCATTTCATGTATGCTTTCATGGAAAATAAGGACATTTCTAAGTGATCCCAAACTTTGAACGGTAGTGTACATTTGGTGCTGCGGTACTGCTTTCAGCGCGGTAGCAGAGAGAACAGACTATGACTAGAATGGCTGGAGTCTTTGCCAATTTTATGGCCTGGTCACCGCCTGGAATTAAGAGGTCCTAGATGGCAGGAAGCTTGGCTCTAGTGATGTACTGGGCCGTACGCACTACCCTCTCTCGGAGACCGAGCTATTGCCATACCGGGGGTTGATGCAACCAGTCACGAAACTCTCGATGGTGCAGCTGTAGAACGTTTTGAGGATCTGAAGACCCACGCCAAATCTTTTCAGTCTCCTAAGGGGGAAAAGGCATTGTCGTGTCCTCTTCACAACCTTCTTGGTGAGTTTGGACAATGATAAATTGTTGTTGATGTATACACCAAGGAACTTGAAGCTCTCAACCTGCTCCACTACAGCTCCGTCGATGACAACGAGGGCGGGCTCGGCCCTCCTTTTCCTGTTGTCCACGATCATCTCGTTTGTCTTGATCATGTTGACGGAGAGGTTGTTGTCCTGACACCCCATTGCCAGGTCTCTGACCTCCTTATAGTCTCATCGTGGTTGGTGATCAGGCCTACCACAGTGGTGTCGTCGGCAAACTAGATGGTGTTGGAGTCGTGCTTGGCCACGCAGTCATGGGTGAACAGGGAGTACAGGTGGGGACTGAGCAGTTTCATCTGTGGGATATGTTGGGTTGGTATGCAAATTGGAGTGGGTCTAAGGTTTCTGGGATGATGATGTTGATGTGAGCCATGACCAGCCTTTCTAAGCACTTCATGGATGCAGACGTGAGTGCTATGGGTCAGTAGTCATTTAGGCAGGTTACCTTGGTGTTCTTGGGCACATGGACTATGGTGGTCTGCTTGAAACATGTAGGTATTACAGACTCGGCCAGGGACATGTCGAAAATGGCAGTGAAGGCACTTGCCAGTTGGTCAGCGCATGCTCGGAGTACACGTCCTGGTAATCCGTCTGGCCTTGTGAATGTTGACCTGTTTAAAGGTCTTACTCACGTCGGCTATGGCGAGCGTGATCACAGTCGTCCGGAACAGCTGGTGCTCTCATGCATGTTTCAGTGTTGCTTGCCTTGAAGCGCGCATAGAAGTCGTTTAGCCCGTCTGCAAGGCTTGTGTCACTGGTCATCTCGCGGCTGGGCATCTCTTTGTAGTCCGTAATAGTTTGCAAGCCCTGCAGATCCGGTGTAGTAGGACTCAATCTTAGTCCTGTATTTACCCTTTGTATGTTTGATGGTTCGTCTAAGGGCATAGAGGGATGTCTTTTAAGTGTCTGGGTTAGAGTCCCGCTCCTTGATAGCAGCAGCTCTACCCTTTAGCTCACTCTGGATGTTGTCTGTGAACCATGGCGTGTACGTACGGTCACTGTGGGGACAACATCATTGATGCACTTATTGATGAAGCCGGTGGTATTGTCCTCAATGTCATTGGAGGAATCCTAGAACATATTCCAGCCTGTGCAAGCAAACAGTCCTGTAGCTTAGCATCTGCGTCATCTGACAACTTCCGTATTGAATGAGTCACTGGTACTACCTGCTTTAGTTTTTGCTTTGAAGCAGGAATCAGGAGGAAAGAATTATGGTCAGATTTGCCAAATGGAGGGCGAGAGAGAGCTATGTATGCCTCTCTGTGTGTGGAGTAAAGGTGGTTTAGAGTTTTTTTTCTCCACTGGTTGCACATGTAACATGCTGGTAGAAATGCATTAAAGTCCCCCGTCACTAGCAGCACCGCCCATGATTTTCTTGTTTGCTTATGGCTTTATACAGCTCATTGAGCGCGTCCCCTGCGTCCCCTGTATCGGCGTCTTCTCTTCATGCGAATGACGGGGATTTGGGCCTGGTCTGGTATCTCGAATAAATCCTTTGCGTCCGACTCGTTAAAGAAAAAAATCTTTGTCCAGTTCGAGGTGAGTAATCGCTGTTCTGATAGCCAGAAGCTCTTTTCAGTCATAAGAGACGGTGGCCGAAACATTCTGTACAAAATAAGTTAAACAATGCGAAAAAACACAAAATAGCACAATTGGTTAGGAGCCCATAAAACGGCAAACATCTCCTCCTACGCCATTATATATCTCCCATCTCCACAGAGGAATACTGGAGCTCTGTCAGAGTGACCAAGGGGTTCTTAGTCACCTCCCTGACCAAGGCCCTTCTCCCCCGATTGTTCAGTTTGGTCGGGCGGCCAGCTCTAGAAAGGGTCTTGGTGGTTCCAAACTTCTTCCATTTAAGAATGATGGGGACCTTCAATGCTGCAGACATTTTTTGGTACCCTTCCCCAGATCTGTGCCTCGACACAATCCTGTCTTGGCTTGGTTTTTACTCTGAAGTGCACTCTCAACTGTGGGACAGGTATGTGCCTTTCCAAATCATGTCCAATCAATTAAATTTACCGCAGGTGGACTCCAAACAAGCTGTAGAAACATCTCAAGGATGATCAATGGAAACAGGAAACAGGAAATTTCAAATCTCATAGCAAAGGGTTCAAGTCTCAAAGTAAAATACTTATGTACATAAGGTAAGGTAATTTTTTTTTTGTTGTCATTATGGGGTATCATGTGTAGATCGATGAGTGAAAAAAGTATTTATCCATTTTAGAATAAAGCTGTAACGTACCAAAATGTGGAAAAAGGGAAGGGGTCTGAATACTTTCCGATTGCACTGTATTGATGGGTGCACTTCCTGCTTTTACTTCCTGCTTTGCTCCTTTGGGTACACTCACAATGGCCGCCAGTCCACCCATTATAGCATAATTGACTTGAATGAGGATGCCCATTCTATAGCAGCACATGCAGTCAAGAGCGGAGGAAAATGTGCATCAAATCATTTTTACTATTCAAACTGTCTCAGCCCTCAATAAGGTGCAATTTGAGATCCAGTCAGCGTTATGAGTGACCTCTGACCTGCTGCAGGCTCTCCTGATTCCTCTCCAGCTGGTCCAGGTGCTGGTCGTGCTGCAGCTTCACCGCCTGCAGCTCCTGGCCCGTCACCTGCAACATCTCCAGAACGTGCTTCAGCTCTGCACACACACACACACACACACAGCCAGGCACATACACGTGTGCAAGCACAATGACACACACAGTCATCAAACTGCACAACTCTATAAGGTTACTACTATGTAGTAATACATAAGCATTGAAGTGCAGAGTAACCTCACGGTTCATGGTCTTATGCCATGTTCACACTTTCTGATTCTTGGGCTGCACTTGCTTTTCCGCTGTAACCACACTCAGCGGCAGATCTTGCACTAATAATAATTTAATAATTTGGACATAGTTTTACTCTTCTGTACTGTTCATATAGTTATTGGGATGTCTGTACCTTGCTATCATTAGGCTTTTGGGCGTAGCCTGAGTGCCAGTCTGTTTGTGCCATCACGCCAACTCCTTGTCACTTATTGCCATGCCAAACATGTTTCGCTTTACAATTATCAATGGAGTTAGCAAGAGCACAAACAGATCTGGGACCAGGCTATTTAGGGTCTGGGCCTTGAGCAAAACCCTCTGACCGTGTCAATCTAACAGCATTGTAGAACTACGTGAGTTAGCTGTGTGTGTGTGTGTGGTTACCTGCTTTGTGCTTGTTGATCTGTAAGTGGACATTTTGTAGGATCTCCTCCTCCTGACCTCCCTGCTGTTTGAATGCAGCCACGCTAGCCCTCCTCTCAGTCAGCTGTGCCTCCAGCTCACCCTTCTGGACATGGAGCGCCTCTACACCCCCACGCAGCACCTACATACACACACACAGTTACATAAAATTACTTTGTAACTACTAATTGGTCATTGGCACATTATTGATACAAACAGGTCTATGTGAAGCTGCAGCGCGACCAGCGCCTGGACCAACTGGAGAGGAGTCAGGAGAGCCTGCAGCAGGTCAGAGGTCACTCATAACGCTGACTGGATCTGTTTGCATCACTAAAAGTGGCAGTAATAAAGCCTCTCTTGAAAAAGCCAAACTGTGACCCAGAAAATATAAAAAACTATCGGCCTATATCGAATCTTCCATTCCCTTCAACAATTTTAGAAAAAGCTGTTGCGCAGCAACTCACTGCCTTCCTCAAAACAATTTAAACGAAATGCTTCAGTCTGGTTTTAGACCCCATCATAGCACTGAGACTGCACTTGTGAAGGTGGTAAATTACCTTTTAATGGCATCAGACCGAGGCTCTGCATCTGTCCTCGTGCTCCTAGACCTTAGTGCTGCTTTTGATACCATCGATCACCACATTATTTTGGAGAGCTTGGAAACCCAAATTGGTCTACACGGACAAGTTCTGGCCTGGTTTAGATCTTATCTTTCAAAAAGATATCAGTTTGTCTCTGTGTATGGTTTGTCTTCTGACAAATCAACTGTAAATTTCGGTGTTCCTCAAGGTTCCGTTTTAGGACCACTATTGTTTTCACTATATATTTAACCTCTTGGGGATGTCATTCGAAAACATAATGTTAACTTATGCGGATGACACACAGCTGTACATTTCAATGAAACATGGTGAAGCCCCAAAATTGCCCTCGCTAGAAGCCTGTGTTTCAGACATAAGGAAGTGGATGGCTGCAAACTTTCTACTTTTAAACTCAGACAAAACAGAGATGCTTGTTCTAGGTCCCAAGAAACAAAGAGATCTTCTGTTGAATCTGACAATTAATCTTAATGGTTGTACAGTCGTCTCAAATAAAACTGTGAAGGACCTCGGCGTTACTCTGGACCCTGATCTCTCTTTTGACGAACATATCAAGACTGTTTCAAGGACAGCTTTTTTCCATCTACGTAACATTGCAAAAATCAGAAACTTTCTGTCCAAAAATGATGCAGAAAAATGTATCCATGCTTTTGTTACTTCTAGGTTAGACTACTGCAATGCTCTACTTTCCGGCTACCCGGATAAAGCACTAAATAAACTTCAGTTAGTGCTAAACACAGCTGCTAGAATCCTGACTAGAACCAAACAAATTTGATCATATTACTCCAGTGCTAGCCTCCCTACACTGGCTTCCTGTTAAGGCAAGGGCTGATTTCAAGGTTTTACTGCTAACCTACAAAGCATTACATGGGTTTGTTCCTACCTATCTTTCTGATTTGGTCCTGCCGTACATACCTACAAGACGCAGGCCTCCTAACTGTCCCTAGAATTTCTAGCAAACAGCTGGAGGCAGGGCTTTCTCCTATAGAGCTCCATTTTTATGGAATGGTCTGCCTACCCATGTGAGAGACGCAGACTCGGTCTCAACCTTTAAGTCTTTACTGAAGACTCATCTCTTCAGTGGGTCATATGATTGAGTGTAGTCTGGCCCAGGAGTGTGAAGGCGAACGGAAAGGCTCTGGAGCAAGGAACCGCCCTTGCAGTCTCTGCCTGGCCGGTTCCCCTCTCTCCACTGGGATTCTCTGCCTTTAACCCTATTACAGTGGGTGAGTCACTGGATTACTGGTGCTCTTCCATGCCGCTCCTAGGAGGGTTGCGTTACTTGAGTGGGTTGAGTCACTGACGTGACCTTCCTGTCTGGGTTGGCGCCCCCCCTTGGGTTGTGCCGTGGCGGAGATCTTTGTGGGCTATACTCGGCCTTGTCTCAGGATGGTAAGTTGGTGGTTGAAGATATTCCTCTAGTGGTGTGGGGGCTGTGCTTTGGTAAAGTTGGTGGGGTTATATCCTGCCTGTTTGACCCTGTCCGGGGGTATCATTGGGTGGGGCCACAGTGTCTCCTGACCCCTCCTATCTCAGCCTCCTGTATTTATGCTGCAGTAGTTTGTGTCGGGGGTCTAGGGTCAGTCTGTTATATCTGGAGTACTTCTCCTGTCTTATCCGGTGTCCTGTGTGAATTTAAGTATTCTCTTTCTCTCGGAGGACCTGGCATGATGACTCCTTGCTGTCCCCAGTCCACCTGGCCGTGCTGCTGCTCCAGTTTCAACTGGTCTGCCTGCGGCTATGGAACCCTGACCTGTTCATCGGACGTGCTACCTGTCCCAGACCTGCTGTTTTCAACTCTCTAGAGACAGCAGGAGCGGTAAAGATACTCTTAATGATCGGCTATCAACAGCCAACTGACAATTACTCCTGAGGTGCTGACTTGCTGCACCTTCGACAACTACTGTGATTATTATTATTTGACCATGCTGGTCATTTATGAACATTTGAACATCTTTGCCATCTTTGTTCTGTTATAATCTCCACCCGGCACAGCCAGGAGAGGACTGGCCCCCCCTCATAGCCTGGTTCCTCTCTAAGTTTCTTCCTAGGTGTTGGCCTTTCTAGGGAGTTCTTCCTAGCCACCGTGCTTCTACACCTGCATTGCTTGCTGTTTGGGGTTTTAGGCTGGGTTTCTGTACAGCACTGAGATATCAGCTGATGTAAGAAGGGCTATATAAATAAATGTGATTTGTCTGTGACTATCGAACCGGCTATGAATATCGGTGTGCATTTAAATGAGGCTAACGTGGTTACCGGAAAGTGCCCCTAGTGTTACGATCCATTTTTTATTGGATGTTACATTTCAATAACCCTCCCTGACATGACAGTTGAAGGAGTGCTGCATGTTAAGCTGAACCCAAGAAAGTAATTTGATTAGTTTGACGTGTTGCGAGGTGTCACGTATTTACACCGGTTCTCCACCCCATTTTAGCTTATTTTGGCCATAGACTTCACCAGGCTTCCCAATTCTCGTTGAGGCTAAGTGTGTTGTGACCCCTTAAATAAACTTGTGACAGAGAAACTAAGAATGTCATTGCAATACCTGAATGTTAAGTTGCTCTAGCTCGCTCCTGCGTTGGGCGAGGGTGCTCTCAGACTGTTTGCAGGTTTCCAGCAGTGTGGCCTCCTTGCTCTGGGTCTCCTGAATCTGGCTCTGGAGGGCCTCCAGTCGCTTACTGGCTCGTTTCACCTTCTTGTTGACCTCTTGGAACACCAGGTCGCGGGCAGCCACCACCTCCTCCACCCTCTGCAGAGCGTCTCCCTGCTCTTCCTTGAGTCTCCTCAGCTCCTGGAGATCCTCCTGCAGATCCCTGAGATGCTGTTTGGCCTCCACCAGCAAAGAGGCGCTGTCCCGAGCGCGGAGTTCCAGCTCCTCCAGATCCCGCTCTGTGTCGGCGAGCCGCTTCCGGGCCTCAGTGTGTTGCTGGAGAGTCGCTTTAGTCTACACAGGGTCACATGAAACAGTCTGCTGGCTAATGATACAAGAGATGGTACTACATACAAATATCACCATTCACCAGCAACAAAGTTTTCAAATGTAAGACGGTCAGTAATTCAACTATAATATTTTAAACCAGAAGGACAGACTATCAAGCTGCTGATAACCGACTACTGCACCCCCTCCCCCTTAAATGAAGGGGGCTATTTATGATCACCCGTAAATGTGCTCCTCGCTCCATTCTGCCACCCAAGAGGTAATAAGAATATGGCAGTGTATATTCGACTGGCAGAAAATGAATGGTGTTGGACGGCAGTATGCTAACATTAAGTTATTTATTTCGACCCCTATGCCTAAGTGTACGTTTTCTTCTTCTGGTCGAATATACACTTCCTAATAACATTATATATAAAATATATGTCAATATATGTGACCTTGGTCCTTGTGTCCTTCAAGCTGCTCTGTGCCTCCAGCAGCAGTCGGTCTGCCTCCCTGAGTTCAGCCCTGCGGCGGAGCAGGGTCTTCTCCAAACATTCTACCTCATCCAGCAGAGCCCCGTGGTGCCGCAGGGACTCCTCCACAACCTCTGACCCCCCTCGGCCCTCCAGCATCTCCCTGAGGAGACACACACATAGCTGATCAAGATGTCCCCAAGTTGGTCTTTTAGTCTCCCAAAAAATATGATGTACTGGAGTGCAGGGTTGGGGTCAATTCAAATTGAAGTCAGTCAATTCAGGAAGTAAACTAAAATTCTAATCCAATAATTGAAAAAAGTGTATTTCTTTTCAATTACTTCTTCTTACGTCAAAAGTTTTTCCAATTTTTAAATTTTTAATTCAAATCACTTCCTGAATTGACTGATATCAATTCGAATTTACCTTAACCCTGCTGGACTGTGAGAGCTGAGGGTTACCGTACCTTCGGCGGCGAAGTTGGCTTAAGGCTCTCCGGAGCTCTCTGAGCTCCAGTCTGAGCTGTGTGCGCTGATCCTGGTGCCTGAGCACATCCCTCTCCACATGGGCCTGCCTCTCCTCCTCCCCTGGGCCCTGGCTGCCACGTGGCTGTTCCTCCACCAGCTGCTCCAGCCTGGCCAGCTCCCTCTCCTGACGGACGGACAGACGAACGGATACACACACACTTTTATGGCTTACATGCTGACCACACCGCCCCCGTCTCGTGAGCATGGCGTTGCAAAATAAATGTACACATAAATGTTATTCAATCATTGCACCAACACTTGCACCAACACAATGAGGATCTTCAAAGCCAAGCGCTAAAGTAGAACTTGGTTCTATTTTGACGTTTGACACGCTGCAAGTCCCACCTCTCCCATCTCCTGATTGGTTTTTAGGAGCATATACCCACATGAGTGATTGAAAGATGAACAGAGGTCCACACTTCAGTCCAGTTGGTGGTGGGAATGCACCTTAAAGTTGGTTGCCAACCACCATATAAAGTCCAAAGAAGAAGAAGCCTGAAGGTGGAGAGATTACTAGAAACAAACTAATTTGACCCTTTTATCTGTGGATTAATTGTCGGAGGTGAGGACCTTGTGCATTTCAGGTAAAATAACAACCCAATGTTTATATCCCAGGACAAAATAGCTAGCAACAGCAAGCTACCTAGCTAAATCGGTTCCATTTCCTTCCATGTCAAATATCCTGGTATGGTTACTGGCCCAATGTCCAATGACAAAGGTAATAGCTGTTTCGCATTAGATTGTGCCCGCTAAATGTGATACTTTTCCTGTCGCAAATTTAGCCAATTTCTCATCGTAAGGAATCAGTGATATTTAAATGCCGGTATCTATTAGAAAGTTGTGTAAGACGTCGTCTCCTTCACATAAAAAAAAGTAATCTCTATGAACCACTATTGATATAATCGAGGCCATACACCGCTATGTGAAAGTTTCCTGTCCCACTGCTTTCTGGAGTGTTTGCTGCTGCTGTTTTGACAAAGATGCAAATGCTTGTATTGCAGCATCCCCTCAAATGCAGCGGGTGCAGTTGTCTCCATTACCACTCTACACTCATTCTTCCAACGGCCCCACATCTAAAACAGGGATATATCCCCCTAATTTTTTCCCCTTCTTGTTTATTTGTCTTACCCTGGCCATTAAAACCACTGTTAGTGACTTTCATTGTGGCAGTATTAACCCCTTTGCATGACTGCGAAGTGAGTGGAGTTCTATTCCACTCTCAAAGCATCCTGCTCTATATCATCCACTACCCCCGCAATTGCCGTTTTGATCACAGGTTTCAAACCTGCCATCAAAGCTGATGTACAAATTCTATCAATGTTCTCACATACCCAGTCTTTTTGCAGCGGAGTACATCTACTCATTTTGGTGTTATCGGTTATACTCTTCTGTTGATAAAACGGCCACATCAAAACATTTGTATATTGAGCTTGGGATTTCTCATTGATGTCATTGTGCCAGACCACAACAGCATCTCTGAGTTCTTTATTTGATTGGAATTTTCAGTCAGCAGGGAAATGCTGACCAATTTTATCCAGTTTGCTAATTTTCCCCATATTAGAGGCGAATTGGTGGAATGCTTGTTCGCCTCTATAGCTTTACTAAACTTCTCTCCCTCTAGCCATGCTTACAGGGAGAATCGGGGCCGTCTGTCGCCATTTCAATAGTTATTATTCCGAAAACTCTCCCGACGATGTCCAGCGTGTTTAGAGCTTCTTCACTCCCGGCTCTAATACAAACCTTCTATTAACCATTTTCCAAGGTAGCGTTACTCACTTCACAGGATAATAGTTATGGTATTTGTTCCTATTAATTGGTCACGTCACTTAATACCTTGTATTAGAACCAATACTATAGCGTCTGCAAATGTATTACTGGAGAATACTGGTGACCCGTCTTATTACAGTGTTATGCCACATCACCAAAATTATTCAAAGTTGTCTTCCTATTTCCACATAATCTGTTACGGTTCCCCGCACCAATAGGGTATAAACCAACCTCTCTCCTTATTGCTACTGCTAATATACTCAAATAATGTTCAAACAACATTTCAATATATTTTTCCTTTTCTAACCATGGATGAGGCTCTCCTCCAGACACTTTATCCATCCACTGGCACGATTCAGCTTCATAAGATGGCGTAGCAGTCAGACGTCCTTTGTCCTCGTCTTGTTGTGTCCCGTGTATATATATATATTTACATCTTTCTTCGCATATCTTTTATATATTTTCTTTTCCAAAAACTCAACGTCAAAACACTCTCTTGCAACCCGCCTCACCAATTTAAAAAAATTAAGTATTATTTACCTCAAATCTGAAATCCACAATAGAAGCTAGCCTGAAGCTAACCCGAAGCTAGCCAAAAGCTAGCCAGAAGCTAACCAGGAACTAGCCAGAAGCTAACGTTAGTATTTAGCTAACCACGGTTGATGGTCATCAGCTATCCTTTAGCTCGAAAAGCTATCGCCAGTTTTGAACAATGCGACTCGGACCAGAATATACCGGACCTATTTTTCTCTCCATATCCCCGGTTTTCAACCGAAAGCTCTGAACATTTACACCTGGATCTCGCAGCTAGCTAGCTGCTATCCGTGTTACTATTGGCCTACGTCGGTCCCGGAGCAAACTTCAATTATTCCGGAGCTAGCCAGCTGAAGAGTTCTATCAACCACTCCTGGGCTACAATCACCTATCCAGACCTGTTTTACTACCGGTGCGGAGCCCCACCCTAATCATTAGCTGTCTTATCGGCTGCTATCTGAATAGGTCTCTCTGACAATTTTTCTTGGGTCACTATAACTATATCTATTTTGCCAATTGGATTGATCCCCTCTACCACACGGAACCCCACTAATCTACTAACGGAAATGCACGAAGTGGCTAAAAACAGAACACCGTCCTATGCTAGCTTGCTACCGATGGCCCGGCTAGCTGTCTGAATCGCCGTTACCCCAACCAACCTCACTACTAACTGGACCCTTATAGTCACTCGACTAAGCATGCCTCTCCTTAATGTCAATATGCCTTGTCCATTGCTGTTCTGGTTAGTGTTTATTGGCTTATTTCACTGTAGAGCCTCTAGCCCTGCTCATTATACCTTATCCAACCTTTCAGTTCCACCACCCACACATACGATGACATTACCAGGTTTCAATGATGTTTCTAGAGACAATATCTCTCTCATCATCACTCAATACCTAGGTTTACCTCCACTGTATTCACATCCTACCATACCTTTGTCTGTACATTATGCCTTGAAGCTATTTTATCACCCCCAGAAACCTCCTTTTAATCTCTGTTCCGGACATTCTAAACGACCAATTCTCATAGATTTTAGCCGTACCCTTATCCTACTCCTCCTCTGTTCCTCTGGTGATATAGAGGTGAATCCAGGCCCTGCAGTGCCTAGCTTCACTCCTATTCCCGAGGCGCTCTCTTTTGATGACTTCTGTAACCGTAATAGCCTTGGTTTCATGCATGTTAACATTAGAAGCCTCCTCCCTAAGCTTGTTTTATTCACTGCTTTAGCACACTCTGCCAACCCGGATGTTCTAGCCTTGTCTGAATCCTGGCTTAGGAAGACCACCAAAAATTCTGAAATCTCCATTCCGAACTACAACATTTTCAGACAAGCTAGAACGGCCAAAGGGGGTGATGTTGCAATCTACTGCAGAGATAGCCTGCAGAGTTCTGTCCTACTACCCAAACAATTTGAACTTCTACTTTTAAAAATCCACCTCTCTAAAAACAAGTCTCTCACTGTTGCCACCTGCTATAGACCACCCTCTGCCCCCAGATGTGCTCTGGACACCATATGTGAACCGATTGCCCCCCATCCATCTTCAGAGCTCGTGCTCCTAGGCGACCTAAACTGGAACATGCTTAACACCCCAGCCATCCTACAATCTAAGCTTGATGCCCTCAATCTCACACAAATTATCAATGAACCTACCAGGTACCTCCCCAAAGCCTTAAACACGGGCACCCTCATAGATATCATCCTAACCAACTTGCCCTCTAAATACACCTCTGCTGTTTTCAACCAAGATCTCAGCGATCACTGCCTCATTGCCTGCATCCGTAATGGGTCAGCGGTCAAACGACCTCCACTCATCACTGTCAAACGCTCCCTGAAACACTTCAGCGAGCAGGACTTTCTAATCGACCTGGCCGGGGTATCCTAGAAGGACATTTGACCTCATCCCGTCAGTAGATGCCTGGTTATTTTTTTTAAATGCCTGCTTACCATCTTAAATAAGCATGCGCCATTCAAGAAATTTAGAACCAGGAACAGGTATAGCCCCTGGTTCTCTCCAGACCAGACTGCCTGACTGCCCTTAACATCCTATGGCGTTCTGCATTAGCATCAAACAGCCCCCGTGATATGCAACTTTTCAGGGAAGCTAGAAACCAATACACACAGGCAGTTAGAAAAGCCAAGGCTATCTTTTTCAAGCAGAAATTTGCATCCCCCTCTTCAAGGGATGTTTTTATCATAAATCTTCAATAATGTTCCAACCTGAGAATTCCTTTGTCTGTAGAAATGCAATGGAATGAGAGGTAACTTTCACATGAACGCGCGTCACGAGCTCGTGGCTCTCTGACAGACATCTGACTCATTCCCCCCTCCTTTACAGTAGAAGCATCAAACAAGGTTCTAAAGACTGTTGACATCTAGTAGAAGCCTTAGGAAGTACAACATGACCAATATCCCACTGTATCTTCAATAGGGAATGAGTTGAAAAACGACCAACCTCAGATTTCCCACTTCCTGGTTGGATTTTTTTCTCAGGTTTTCGCCTGCCATATGAGTTCTGTTATACTCACAGACATCATTCAAACAGTTTTAGAAACTTCCGAGTGTTTTCTATCCAAATATACTAATAATATGCATATATTAGCAACTGGGACTGAGTAGCAGGCAGTTTACTCTGGGCACGCTTTTCATCCAGACGTGAAAATGCTGCCCCCTAGCCCAAACAGGTTAACAATATTTAAAGTTTCGGGGGTCAGAACCCATCAATGCTTTTCAACCTGTCCCCAAATTAATATAGTTGGTTCAGAGTTTGTTTTGATATTTCAACCTGCGTGTCCTGATCACGTCTGGTGTGGGTGGACAAAATCAACATGCACACGAGCGGTCAGCATGTTAGAGACCTCCGGGGTCAGTAGAGCACAGTGTTGTGGAGCACTCAGATACAGATACTATTCATTCTGACGTGTGGCTAGAGTAAGGAATGGCGTCTCTGGGACGTTCAGCATGTTGTAACCTTCTGAACGCCACCCATGTTGGAGCCAGAGAAAAAAAGGCATCTGTAAGTCGAGGGCATCATTTTAGTTAATACATTTTCAATATCATCTTAATTCACCCTCTAGAGGTCATATCGTAGATTAGCCCGGTGTTTTCCAATCCTGGTCCTGGGGACGACCCAAAAAGGGTGCAACTGTTAGATTTTGAGTCAAAGGCTTGATGATGAGCTGGTTAGATGAATCAAGTGTGTTTGTGCTAGGTCTAAAAGCAGAAATATTTGGGTCCCCACGACCAGGATTGGGAAACACTGGATTAGTCCATTCAAACCATTAGGAATCATCATCTCATCCATGTCACCCACCATCTCCTTGTGCCCCGGCATGTTGCAGTGGAGCACCCCGGTGGGGAAGCTGACGCCGAGCAAGGGCCCAGAGAGGCTGCTGGGGCCATAGACCAGGTGGGCCCCCTGTGGTGGAGACCCGTAGATGACCGTCCCGGGACTGAATGCCAGACTGGCCGCAGGGGAGGCATAGACCACAGAGCCAGGGGGCAGGGGCGAACCGTCGGGCAGCATGGTGTAGATGGCCGAGCCAGGGGGATGGCTGAATTGATCCCCAGTCCCCATCCCAGAGGAGATGCAGTCTACCACATCGCTCTCACTACCACTGTCCCTCGCCTCACCTGAGTGGTCAAGCACGCACACACACATACATACATACACACACCGATGCACACATACACCGATGCGTGCACACACACGTTGCTGTGTTGACTCTCACGGTTTGCTGTATCGTAGTGTAACGACAGAGGTCTCAGAGGAAACTTGCAATGTGCCTATACATACCTCTTCCTTTGTAAGTGTGTGAGGATATGTGCACCGGAGGGGAGTAGACCCAGTATCCCCCTCCAGGCTGGGGACCTCTATCCCTGCTGACCCCCCTGCGCCTGCTGTTGCGGTGCCCCCTGCCAGGCGAGGTAGGATACTGCGACCCTAGACCTGAATCCTGAGTGCCCTGAGTACCTAAACTGTGAGCCTGACGGAACAAGGAGAAACAGACAATAAAACTATAGTATATTAGTCCTGTACAATATCAGCCTTAAGCCTAATTTATACCAAATGCAATATAAGAACTACAAATAGCCATGCAAAATGGCGATCCTGCGTAATTGTGTAGGAAAAATACGCAAAGGTGTACAGCCCCGCAATTATAAACTCGACACAAGTAAGCAGGATCGCCATTTTGCGGTCTTGCGTTGCATATGTACAGTATAATTTAGGCTTTACACATACTACATAGAAAACACTTAAAACACAACTCCTCTGGCACCAAATGACCGATCTGCACGAAACTTGATACATGGCATCTATGGACCAATATCTCCCAACGCAACAATTTCTAGGCTAGTATGTCAAACATACTGACCGATAAACATCCATGTGGGCATGGTCTGGCACATAAATTCATACAGATCAGACACCGATATTTGAATTGTACCAAAACTTGGTGTACATATTTCAAACACTGTCAACACTCAACATATGCAAGCACATTCAGATCGACCACACGGTGGCGCTGCAACAGGCACATGTTTATATCTCTTGAGTTTGGCTGCATGGTGGCACTGTTAGACAGGAAAAAGAGTTGATGCAAGCACATTGGCCCATGTTCTTTTATCGAGACTCTTGGAAAATGTTGCTTTTAATTCTTTAGAGTCTAAGATGTTGGGGGGAGGGGGGTGCTAAAACTGACATGGAATTTTTTAAGAATGTCATAGTATGGATCATTTTACTATGTGATTGTGAATAATTAGGACCCCTTTAGGTATAAAAATATATACTTTTGGGGGGGATAAAATATCGATTTTGGCCTTTACTACTATAACTAAGCCAATAGCCCACATTCAATAACACATTCATAAATGGCAAAGGACAGTCAAAAACATGAGAAACAAGGTTTTGAAGTTTCTGCCCTAAATCTAGGAGATAAGAAGAAAAACACTCAGGAAGAAAAACTTCAAATTAGTGGATTTGGCTATTTCAGCCACACCCGTTGCTGACAGGTGTAAAAAAAATCGAGCACACAGCCATGCAATCACCATAGACAAACATTGTCAGTAAAATGGCCTTACTGAAGAACTCGGTGACTTTCAACATGGCACCGTCATATGATGCCACCTTTCCAAGAGGTCAGTTGGTCAAATTTCTGCCCTGCTAGAGCTACCCTGGTCAACTGTAAGTGCTGTTATTGTGAAGTGGAAACGTCTAGGAGCAGCAACGGCTCAGACGCGAAGTGGTAGGCCACAAGCTCACAGAACAGGGCCGTCGAGAGCTGAAGCGCATAAAAATGGTCTGTCCTCGGTTGCAACGCTCACTACCGAATTCCAAACTACATCTGGAAGCAACGTCAGAACAAGAACTGTTTGTCGGGAGCTTCATGAAATGGGTTCATGAAATGGGTTTCCATGGCCGAGCAGCCGCACACAAGCCTAAAATCACCACACGCAATGCCAAGCGTCGACTGGAGTGTTGTAAAGCTCGCCGCCATTGGACTTTGGAGCAGTGGAAAAGCGTTCTCTGGAGTGATGAATCACGCTTCAGATCTGGCAGTCCGACGGATAAATGTGGGTTTGGCGGATGAAAGGAGAACGCTACCTGCCTAAATGCAAAGTTTGGTGGAGGAGGAATAATGGTCTGTAGCTGTTTTTCATGGGTCAGGCTTGGCCTTCTGTGCTTACAACTTAGTGGAAACAGTTTGGGGAAGGTCTGGCCTGTTTCAGCATGACAATGCCCCGGTCATGACTCTCCTGTGAAGATCTGAAGAATCAGGTTACAATGGGTCCGCTCTAAGTTGGCCATTTTATGACGCTCGTAAATACCAGCAGGAACTCTAACTCCCATACAATGAAAGGGAAGTTAAAAATCCCTTCGTTACAACAGAGAGAGATTTTGTAGATTGTGACATCCAAGATTGGATAACGAAACAGTTTTTCTGTAATCCAAACAGTTGGAAGGATCCGTGGGTACTTAAAGAACAATTATGTCAGATTATGTCAGTTGTTGTTTTGGGATCTCATTAAGGATGGTATAACATAACTATCTCTGAATGTGTATATTTCCCAGGTTTACATCCAAATGTTGTGGAACTTCTAGGATTAAATATGAAACTCTTTATGAGAAGACGAAATGTGATCTTGGCCTTCTAAATTTAAAAAATTGTTTTTCATGTGAAGTTTATCCAGTCACTAACCATGCCTACGTCAGCACAGACATTATTCCAAATGTAATGGAACGCCCTTTTCCCCCAAGTGTTTAAAAAGGACTCGCTGAAGAATGAACATATTAGACATTTTAGAAGTGGTTCCACCTGAATATGTTACAAATGGTTTTAAAACTACAAGACCAGAAAATGGTAAGACTAATCCAGTATTGACAGAAGTCCCGCCTTCGCGGGAATCCAATGTGGTTTCAGCCCTCAGGGATAAGTGACCCCTGGTGCTAAAGAATCTATTAAAAAATGATTTAATAAATTCAATTTAACTAAGAAGCTAAAATTGTCAGACCTAACTTTTCAGATGAATCATTTGGACAAGGTCCAAACTGATTTTTTTCTACCAAAGAGACTATTTAAACTTTTCCATATTAACCTAGTTACAGCATTGCTTTCAGGTTAATTAAGGTTTAATTACCAAATAGTCTATACAAGTTTGATTTATCATTGACAAATCACTTATCGGGTTAGTCCACTAGGGCTTTTCATTGCCTTGTTTAGTAATGAATGTAAGCTATCCTGTTTGTGTGTTTATGTAGTTCTGTGTGGTTATTTACTTAGTAAATAAATAATTGAGCCAATTTGTATATTGCTGATTCATAATTTATTCTAGGGTTCATGCAGATTTTAAGTCAACGACGTTCAGAATAAGACTGAAGGTAAATAAGAATTAAGCTACAGGTTATTTCAAATTTTATTCCCAAATAGCCTATACAGGTTTGATTTATCATGAAAGTGATTAAATCAATTAAATTTGCTTTTGCAAGCTCATTGAGGCCATTTCCCATAGTACTAATCCACTATTGACGGAAGTTCCGCCTTCGCGGGAATTCCATGTGGTTTCAGCCATCAGGGATAAGGGACCCATGGTGGATATTTTTTTTTTTCATCACTTAAATTTGCTTTTGCAAATTCATTCACATTTAGCTCCCACATTACTGATCCATAATTGATGGTTCATTAAAGTCTATAACTAGATTTTTAAAATCATTTTTTCAGCTCCACATTTTTTAAAATAGAATGTGCAAGCTATCAGAGTGGGTGGTTCCCAAGTCCCCTGCTAATTAATGAACCCTCACCTATAAAAGGATTGATCACTTACCTCAGCAGCGATAAACGCCATTAGCGGAAAAACTGCAGAAATTGCATTCTAAAGGTTTTCTCCACTTCAGCCCTTATGTCAAAGATTGACATCGGTCCAGTACCACAGAGCTCAGCAGAAGCAAGTGCTAGAAATGGCTGATATGAAGGGACAGGTGGAGAGAACCAAGCAACTAATGACAAAAGCAGGAAATTAAAACATTCTGCTAGCCATGGAACTGTGTTTGAAACCTGAACAATTAAAAGTAATTGCAAATACTTAAGGTGAATGAGCACACTCTTTAACAAAATCGTTTTCCACAGGAACAACTCGATTTAGCAAAAACTAAATTCCCAGTAGTCCACTCCAAACTAGATAAATCTGTCGAGTTAACTACAAACAGGAGCGTGCAATTTGATAACATGCAGGCAGTTTTGATGAACGTTAGTCAAAACAATAATGTTCTAGTCCAAATGCTGCAAACCAAAGACGATCAGTTAATGAACACAATGACTAAGTTGGATGACAAATCAGCAGAACTCATTGAAGTCGCTGACCAAATGAATGATGAGAGAACTCAGATGATGAAGATGGAAATATTGATTTCTAAGCAAGTAGAGGAAATCTCATAAACTGAATCTCTCGCTCCGTACTCAAGACCTCCAAATGCAAACCATGACAGATAAGTATGAGGCCGAATGGAGCAAGTGCGGCACTCACATGTCTAAAATCAGTACTCTAAGTGGCCAAGTGACTACAGCGTTACTACCCAAACAAGCAACCGGAGCTCGGTACTCAAAGGAGTGAAGACGAAAGAAGGTTTTAGACTTTGCTTCCCTCATGTGTCCCTCGGTCTTCTCCTCTTGGCCACTCATCAAAACCTTCCGCATCTTTGACCCCGTTCCAGGTCAGCCAAACAACATTCTTAGCAGGCATAGAGGACACCTTGGGTGGCTACCCGAACACTACGGGTTCTTACAGGCTTTACCTGTTGACGCGAATATCGAATAGACGAGGTGAGTTTCATTCGTCTACAACAGCAATAAGTGCAAAATGACTACGCTAAACCTGCAACAGCTTTGAGGTTAGAATTCAGTGGTTCTGCGACTCGCAAACACAAAAGCTCACTGGCTAACACTGTCAAACAAGCTCGGAATGAACACCCACAAGCGTACTATCATAGGCATCGTTCAGCTTACTTTGGCCTACTCACTGAAACAGGAATGGAAGAGCTGTTACCATTCAAACAAATGTTTCTGTCAAACATGTATCCCACCTTCATTACCTACTTGGATCCTGCAGCCCATGTTGGCTTGCCTATCTTAAACTCAGAGAGCTTGCAAAAACAGTTTTAAAGGCATCAAAAGCAAGTAGCGCTAGGAGCCCTGACATCTCGGTTTTGAAGTTTGACCAGGAGCACTTACTCCAGTTAGAGGGTGCATTATCAAGTACTGGAGCATTGAGAGATGACGCACAACAACCGTTTCTACCACGAAACCACGATACCAATACCCACCACGGTCGAAATAACTGTAAAGTATGTCACCTTGGAAACGACTACCGCTACAATCGACCTGTTCGCCACGTTACTGCACCCGACCCACAAAAAGTGTCAGAGCACAAGGGTAACAAAGAGTTCAAGGACAATCTAAACGTAGACCAATGTTCTCTAGAAGTTCTACTACGTGAAAAACTAAAGCAAGAAACATTTGAGAAAAGGGAAAAATATAAGTCACTAGGACTAGATGTGGAATCGCTGAATAACAGGTCCGCAGGAATTAACACCCTTAGCAAGGACGTTAAAAATCGAATTTCTCCTGCTCTCACTTGAGACCCTATCCAGGGCCCGCTCGATCAAGAAACAAGTCAACAGGCTTTGTCTATAGCCTTTGACACAAAGGTTGCGAAGAAAAAGGTCAATAGCGTCGCTAAAGCCAAGCCCACTCAAAATCCGTTAAGTCCATCTGCTTTCACCATGAACAGAAATGACACATCACATCGTTGCGAACAACCACTTCACTTTGTGGGGAATATGTACACTAAATGCAACTCAATGGCCATTCGTGGAAACAGTCCTGGTGGACTGCTTAACCCGTCATGCGCAAATTGATTCGGGCTCAACAATCTCGCTCATCTCTCAAACATTGTTCAATGATCTGAAAATGGCTTTGAAGCCAACTAAACATTGGTTAAAAGTGGAATGATGCGACACACTACACTTTGAGGTTTCACTCAAACATCGCCTCTCACATTGAGACTCATGCTGAAACTACACTTCCAGGATGTATCACTCGTTCACCCTGTGTATGTTTACCACCCTCGAATCTGAACTCGTGATACTTGGAGCAGACTTGATGGATCGTTTACTCCCACTGATGGATTTGAAAACCAACCACGTATGGTCACAGTGCTGTCTCCACTGACCACACTGTCTTCTCCTAACGCTAGCTGCAACGCAGTCATCCATGAGGGGTACCTGTCGACAGCACCCCGTCAGAAAAATACATTTCAAAACCTCTTGGGGCTGAATCCGAGCCAAGGAAATATTACGATATCTCAACACATTCCAACAGCAAACCTGATTGACAATTATTTTCATGATTTTCGAGCCAGCAGTCTCTGTGAACAAGCAACTTTCCTCCTCCTTGGAGTCGTGCAATACTGTAGCTGAGATGAACTTCTCTTGTCCTTCGGACAGTTCCGCAAACACTGCAGCAGTCTCAGGAATAAAAGCATCAACGTGCAGAGTGTACTCTGCTTCCGATGATACACTTTCCGCTTTGTGGGGGACTGTCTACCCATACAATGACACGAACGGCGTCAGTCCCGCATCTGACCCGATGACTCCCACTGGTGAAACACTTTGCGATATCCCAGACAGATATCCCTGTGTCTCAGTTCGCAGGGACTGAAGAGGTTGCCACACGCAGACACTGTACTGACTGACAGGCCTCGACAGCCACTGAGCGTTTTGAAGCACAAACACCAGGAAACTTGGTTGAAAGGTTACAGCCAATCTAATAACAACACGGCCGCTGACAACTCGTACATTGGGTCCGAACTATTAGTTTGTGCCTCGGATACCAACACCAACCGCTGGTGAGACAGAAAGGGAGGGATTACTAGCCCAGACCCATGATGAGCCTCATCGAGGCCGGTGGGGGGCCGAGACCATGTGCAACACTGCACGAGGCCACCAGAGCAGGAAACAAATCTAGTTGTAAACTTCCCCATGAAAACAGAGAGGAGCGGACAGGCCCCTCGACGGGGATAACCCTAGAACACATCTAAGATATTATTGAGGTGTACCACATTGGTTGTAAAAGAAGTCCAGTGAACTATCCACCTCAAAAAGAATTGTCAAAAATAATAATTATTGCCATGTGTAGTTTCAACAACAATGCAACTAGTAAAATGCTCTAATCTTGTTTTCCGGTAGAATAACATTTCAGAATTAATCGGTAGGATAACTGGTCCCCTTGAGTACCAGTACCAATACCAGCACAGTCAGTCCAGCCACAATCAGTAATAAGGTTAGAGACCTCACAAGTCAAATTGCTATTGATAACAGCGACAGAGGAGTTAGTGGTCACTCAGATTGCAACACGTGTAAGGGAATCTCCAGAACACTCTTCTGATGGTTAACACACATGCCACTAATAAATAGAACTCTCCATTCAGGAGGAAAGTTATTAGAAGTCATGAACCATGATCACACCGTGTATGACTGGTTCAGTGCTTATAGAGTACTTCCGTCAGGGGGTTAGCTCCTCCGTGGATAACATAGCTATGAAATAGACTCCTTCACCACTATACCTATCACCACTACAATGGTGTAACACACATTGACCTGTAGTAAAACAACTCCACGTGCCCTTAACATATGTCTTGAGGTCGACATAAAAACTTACTGACCAGGCATTGACCTGGAAATGATCAAATGACGTCAGACTCATTCTGAACAGGTTGCAGCCTACCAGGATACTTGGTTGTCTTTCCCTTGGCATGTAAGCATAAACGCACACCTACAACGGAACATTTAATGAGGATTTATGCGAGGACAACTTAAGGGTCCGAGCAAAATACCAGCCTTAGTAAAGTGGAAAAGTTACTCTGAGGCTCTGAAGTGACTCTACAGCTACAGTGCTCACCAGAGGTCCATAGGTCATTCCTGTAGACTGCCCGAAACTCATGCCTTAAGGCTGTAGATGTATCATGTAATTATCAACTTAGGATAGTGCCCTAAGCAACACACTGCGAATTAGGAACACCGATCCCAATCCGGGCATCCACTGCCCATCCTGGTGGTGGACTGCTCCCTTGGCAGAAGGCCTACCAGGGTAAACCACTGAGACATCCAAGGTTCATTCTTATGGTGGGTTGCAACTTACAGGATCCTTTCAAGTTGAATCTACCAGAGGGGGACTGGCATGACTCTCCTGTGAAGATCTGAAGGATCAGGTTAGTGGGTCCTCTCTACAGCACCCTCTCTATCCCGCAGAGGGGGAGAGGGGTGAAAGTTGGCCATTTTATGACGCTCGTAAATACCAGCAGGAACTCTCACTCTCCCACACAATGAAAGCGAAGTTAAAAATCCCTTTGTTACTGAGAGTGATTTTGTAACGAAGATTGGATAATGAAACAACATTTCTCTATTCCAAACAGTTGGAAGGATCCGTGGGGACTTAAAGAACAATTATGTCAGATCAGTTGTTTTGGGATCTCAATAAGGACGATATAACATAACTATCTCTGAATGTGTATATTTCCCATTGGTCAGATTTACATCCAACTGTTGTGGAATTTATATAATTAAATATGAAACTATTTGTGAGAAGCTGAAATGTGATCTTGGCCTTCAAAATTATAAAATGGTTTTTCATGTGAAGTTTATCCAGTCAATAACCACGCCCAAATGAGCACAGACATTATGCCAAACGTAATGGAACGCCCTTTATCCCCTAGTGTTTAAAAAGGACTCGATGAAGAATTAACATATTAGACCAAAACACGCAGGATTGCTGCCATTCAGTCTGCAGCTGTTTAAGTACTCTTAGTCTAGTAAACTCGACCGAGAACCACCAGGTGGTACTCTGAAAGAACCATTCTAAAGTACATTTCCCTATCAAACGATCATTGGTACGTCTTACATATCCACTATAACAGAGCCCGCTGAGCAATCTACAACTACGAAAGACTTTGATCTCTGGTGGACAAGTCAGAGACTTTGTCCAATTACTCCCCAGACGGACCGGCGATTTCAACAGAGACAACAAGACATACACACGTAAATATGTACATTGCAATTATTTTTGAATGTGCGGCCGTTCATGTGCAACGTAATCGCATTTCCATGAGCATAGTTATCAGCTGTATGTAAGATAGTGAAGTCCTTTGTCTCTTCTCCCGCTCTTTCTTGCATGCTCCTCCCTTCTCATTTTTGTAACAAGCCATCATATCGGGTTAGTCCACTAGGGACTTTTCAATGCCTTGTGTAGTAATCAACCTGTAAACTATCCTGTTTGTGTGTTTATGTAATTCTGTGTGATTATTTAGTTAGAAAAATACAATTTGTATATCGCTGATTCATAATTTATGGTAGGGTTTATGCTAGGGTTCATGCAGATTTGAAGTTGATGTTCGGAATGAGACTGAAGGTAAATAAGAATTAATGAATTGACTGGTGTAACAGATCTTTATCTTTAAGAGATAATCAGAAAACAGTAACTTATTATATAAACTTTTTCCGTGGTGCCCCAGATTACTACTTAATTAATTATATGGTTAATTTAACAGCGTAATAATTAAACGTAGTTCATTGATTTTATAAAATAACATTCAAACACATTAATGACAGCAAAGACATGACACCGCCATGTACAATGCGATGTCCATACAGAAATGGTTTGTCGAGATAGGTGTGGAAGAACTTGACTGGCCTGCACAGAGCCCTGACGTCAACTCCATTTAACACCTTTGGGATGAATTGTAACCCTGAATGCGAGCCAGGCTTAATCGCCCAACATCAGTGCCCGACCTCACTAATGCTCGTGGCTGAATGTAAGCAAAGTCCACATACTTTTGGTCATGTTGTGTACTTAACCCCTTTTTTTGGGTAGTCACAAAACTACCTTCAAACTTCCATTAGTTAAAAAAAAAACACTACTGGTTACCTTCAGACGTGTCCCGTGACACTTGTTGGGGTCGAATGGGCAAAACAGAGAACACCATCAGTTTCCGTCATTTCTACCATCATCACCGACTTCAGACAAGTCTCCTGACACTTCGTAGAGGAAGGAGGTGATCACCGTGTTAGTCTCCCCTCTCATAACAGTTTGTAGGCCAAACAATTTGGATGCTACAGACGTTTACACGAGAAGATTTTTGGGATGTCTCATGGTCTGACAAACACCGCTCTAGCTCTGCAACCTTTCACCACAGATGCGGAAGTGCGACTTTGGCCGATGCGGTGGACTGAGACCCATCCACTGCATCCATCTCTCTTAAACTGAGATTTTGATGGGGATTATTTTATTATGTTACTTAGATTGACACACTGGTGCGTCAATTGACTCTAGGGGGTTAAAGATGTGCATCCATAGATGATATATACCAAATGTTGTACCAATCTGTCTAGCAGTTCAGGTGAAGAAGATGTTTAAAGTAGTCAATATCATGTCCAAAATATATCAAAGGCATATTGCATGATCTGCATGATCTGGTTGATTTTGAGTTCTGTTACTTGCCTAGTGTGGTAAGGAGTACAGAAGTAGCTCATCCTAAGGCAATGTATCCAAATAGTCCTGATGGTGGCACAGTGGGCCCACAGCTTGAACCCCGGCATTGCAGCTTTCATCTTAATGGTAACATTCTACTTGAGACGCTGTGTCACCCTGCATCCCACTGCTGGCATGCCTCTGAAGCTAAGCAGGGTTAGTCCTGGTCGGTCCCTGGATGGGAGACCAGATGCTGCTGGAAGTGGTGTTGGAGGGCCAGTAGGAGGCACTTTTTCCTCTGCCTGCCCAGGTGATGGATCATATAAGCCATATAGGCCTAATTGGTCATAACGTGTATTTTCTTAGTCCAAGTAAAGTGACACAGGATGGTCTTAATGCTTGTGTATTTTCTACAAGTTACTTAAAATATGAGGAAAACAAACATGGCTGTAAATAATGAATTACAGCAACAACAAAGGATTTAAGAAACAAACTTTCAAACGAAACAAAACTTCTTGGCACTCTTATGTAGGTATCATAACCTGCCATAAAATAGCGCAATATCTGTCACTACAGGTGTAAATCTATGGGTCATGGCAGTGTTATGACATTATGATATGGTTATGATTGTGTCATAACGTGTTATTACACTGGGTATACATTTTCTTTGTTATTTTGATGTTTCGGTGGTATAGCATATCTTTTGTCGAATCAGGATTTTGTGGAGGTGGTTTCCTTCCCCAGAAGGAAACCGAATAAGTTTACTTGATTTGGTTCTGGGTTCTTCTGAGTTTGTAGCCAGGTAGCAGTCATATCCACACTCTGACAATCCCATAAAGCATAACCATCAACTACTAAAACAGTTGGTAGGTGGTGGTGGTTCCTTACATTTGTGGATGATGGGACATAGTACCAGTGACCCCTGGTCCTGTGAGGATCTCTGAGGCTGGATAAGACCTGGTTCTGCTGGACCAGGTTTTCCCTGAGAGCACACACCTCCCCCATAAGCTCCTTCAGGTTCCCGCTGTTCTCTGTGGAGTCAAAGTCACATTGGGGATATCAACAAAACAACAACAAAGTGGATTATTGTGCAATAAAGTATATTTAAAAAAATATTTATGTAGGCATCGAATCTTCAGAAAGACATACAGGGTTAGGCCTAATAGGTGAATTGGGGTGTTTTTACAGTGTTAAGACTGACTCAACCAAATAGGGCTAAAACAAACTGTTCAGCCGACTAACTCTCTCTAGCCAGGGCGAGCTGCTCCCGCAGTTGCTTAGTCTGGGCCTCTTGTCTGGTCAAGGCCCATTTCAGTCGATCCAGCTCCTGCTGTTGGATGCTGTTGTCTGAAATACCCCCCAGGCTATTTTGGTCCATCAAATGCATCTAATGGAAAGAAAACTTCAAATCTTACTCAGGTGAGCACAGATATTGTTAAATAAGAGTCCATCTCTACTCATGTACAACACGGTGTGAGTTCCAAATAGCACCCTATTCCCTACATAGTGCACTACTTTTGACTAGAACGCTATGTGCCCTGGTCAAAGGTAGTGTACTATATAGGGAATATGGTGCCATTTGGGATGCAGATTGTTTCTGTAGGAGTTGTAGTCTTAGCTTTTTTTAATACCCTGTACTTCAGTAGCTTTTTCAGTAGCTTTTGCAGCAGCTGGATCTCAGCCTCGGCTTTGGTCAGGTTCTGAGTGATCTCGGCTGCTAGAACCCTAGACCCCTCCAGCTCCTCCGCATCCTGCATTAACACATCACAAATAGATTGACTCGATCTTAATGAGTCTTTCCTCGATTCCTCTCATCTTAACTCCTGGCCTCCTTCTCAACCGTATTGAATAAGGTCCGAGAGGAGGATTTTGAGATGGAGGAAAGAAAGGGAGAAATTGAGGACAGATTCATTGAAAAAGAGCTATTCTCTTTAGTCTAACACAGTCTCTCTACACACAGACAGCACCGCAAAAGTATAGGACGACGAAAAGGAGAGAGAGAGTTGTTTAATCTACAGTGATTTATTTAGTCCCATAGGGCTCTGGTCAAAAGTAGTGCACTATGTAGGGAACAGAGTACCATTTGGGACACAGCCTATAGGTGTTTATGTTTATGAAGAGACACCCACCTCATCCCTCTCCTGGTTGATTTGCTCCACGATGGTATGTAAGGAGCGGAGCTGCTCTTTGGCGGCTCTCAACTGCTGGGCGGACATCTTGTCTGCCGTTGTGAAGGAGCTTCTTAGCTCCAGCAGCTCCAAGTCCAGAGACTGCAGCTGCTGCTGGGTGTGGCACTCGCCCACTTCCATCTGGGGGAGACAAGAACCTACAGTCAGTCAGTGAGTGAGTCAGTCAATTTATCCGTCCATCTATCTGTCCATCTATATCCATTCATTCAGCAATCCTGTCAACTTAACTAATTTACAATTATGATGTGATACATTCCCACAATGATTTCTAAACAGTAGCTCTAGTGGCACATGTTGTTTTCTCTGTGTGTGTTATACTTATGCACTAGTGGGCAAGAAGACTCGTAGATCCTTTAGGCATTGGAAGTAATGACCTGTTTGTCTTGTTCCTCCAGCTCAGCGAGCAAAAGCTCTTGCTCGTCCTCAGCCTCCTGGAACCGCTGGCCCGTCAGTTTCTGGAGTTCTCGTGCCTCCTGCAGTTCCTCCTGGAGCTGGAGTATCTCCTCCTCACCGAGGTTCTTTGCTGCCTGCTTGTGGGTGGGACAAGCCATGAACAACAGGGAACAAGTAAAACAGCTTCCCTCCTCCCAGGGGGTGAAGTTTTCCCTTGGTAAAGATCTTATATCAGCTTCCTCTTCTCAAACCTAAACTTAAGCAATAAGGTAAAATGCGAAACTGACCCAACCTCACCATACACCCTACCAGTGGCCTATGGAGGTGGTGGGAAAAGAAGAGACTCACCGTGGCCTGTGCTGCAGCCTGGCAGGCTGCCTTGTGTTGCTCTCGGAGGGAGGCCAGCTTCTGACTGAGTCGAGCCTGGCCCTGCTGGGCTTGGTCCCGGTCTGTTTGGGCAGCAGACACCACTCCCAGCACCTCACGCTGCAGCCGCTCCAAGTTGCGGCCCACCATGCCCCGTTCACTGCTCATCCTGCTAACATGAGAGAGAGGTACTGCAGGTGATGAGTTCAACACTTGGCCACTCTCTGAACAATGTGTTTTTTTTCTTATTATTTTTCTTTTTAAATAACCCCTCCACCACCCCCCCTCTTTGGAGGACAAATATCTTTTTTGCCACATATACATTTTACATACTAGAGGTCGACCGATTAATCGGAATGGACGATTAATTAGGGCCGATTTCAAGTTTTCATAACAATCGGTAATCTGTATTTTTGGACACCGATTTGCCAATATTTTTTACACACCTTTATTTAACTAGGCAAGTCAGTTAAGAACACATTCTTATTTTCAATGACGGCCTAGGAACGGTGGATTAACTGCCTTGTTCAGGGGCAGAACGACAGATTTTTACCTTGTCAACTCAGGGATTCGTTTTATTAATTTTTTTATTTCACCTTTATTTAACCAGGTAGGCTAGTTGAGAACAAGTTCTCATTTGCAACTGCGACCTGGCCAGGATAAAGCATAGCAGTGTGAACAGTCAACACAGAGTTACACATGGAGTAAACAATTAACAAGTCAATAACACAGTAGAAAAAAAAGAGTCTATATACATTGTGTGCAAAAGGCATGAGGAGGTAGGCGAATAATTACAATTTTGCAGATTAACACTGGAGTGATAAATGATCAGATGGTCATGTACAGGTAGAGATATTGGTGTGCAAAAGAGCAGAAAAGTAAATAAATAAAAACAGAATGGGGATGGAGGTAGGTAAAAATGTGTGGGCTATTTACCAATAGACTATGTACAGCTGCAGCGATCGGTTAGCTGCTCAGATAGCAGATGTTTGAAGTTGGTGAGGGAGATAAAAGTCTCCAACTTCAGCGATTTTTGCAATTCGTTCCAGTCACAGGCAGCAGAGAACTGGAACGAAAGGCGGCCAAATGAGGTGTTGGCTTTAGGGATGATGAGTGAGATACACCTGCTGGAGCGTGTGCTACGGGTGGGTGTTGCCATCGTGAACAGTGAACTGAGATAAGGCGGAGCTTTACCTAGCATGGACTTGTAGATGACCTGGAGCCAGTGGGTCTGGCGACGAATATGTAGCGAGGGCCAGCCGACTAGAGCATACAGGTCGCAGTGGTGGGTGGTATAAGGTGCTTTAGTGACAAAACGGATGGCACTGTGATAAACTGCATCCAGTTTGCTGAGTAGAGTGTTGGAAGCTATTTTGTAGATCGCCGAAGTCGAGGATCGGTAGGATAGTCAGTTTTACTAGGGTAAGTTTGGCGGCGTGAGGGAAGGAGGCTTTGTTGCGGAATAGAAAGCCGACTCTAGTTTTGATTTTCGATTGGAAATGTTTGATATGAGTCTGGAAGGAGAGTTTACAGTCTAGCCAGACACGTAGGTACTTATAGATGTCCACATATTCAAGGTCGGAACCATCCAGGGTGGTGATGCTAGTCAGGCGTGCGGGTGCAGGCAGCGAACGGTTGAAAAGCATGCATTTGGTTTTACTAGCGTTTAAGAGCAGTTGGAGGCCACGGAAGGAGTGTTGTATGGCATTGAAGCTCGTTTGGAGGTTAGATAGCACAGTGTCCAAGGACGGGCCGGAAGTTTATAGAATGGTGTCGTCTGCGTAGAGGTGGATCAGGGATTCGCCCGCAGCAAGAGCAACATCATTGATATATACAGAGAAATGAGTCAGCCCGAGAATTGAACCCTGTGGCACCCCCATAGAGACTGCCAGAGGACCGGACAGCATGCCCTCCGATTTGACACACTGACACACTTAGAAACCTTCCGGTTACTAGTCCAACTCTCTAACCACCTGCCTTACATTGCACTCCACGAGGAGTGTACCTGTTACACGAGGGCAGCAACAAGTCAAGGTAAGTTGCTAGCTAGCATTAAACTTATCTTATAAAAAACAAATCAATCTTAACATAATCACTAGTTAAACTAGTAATATCATCAACCATGTGTAGTTATCTCGCGTGTGCTGTGTTGCATATAATTTCTCATTGAATCACAGCCTACTTCAACAAATGGGTGATGATTTAACAAGCGCATTTGCAAAAAAAGCACGGTCATTGCATTCCGTGCAAGCAGTCAGGGTATATGCAGCAGTTAGGGCCGCCAGGCTCATTGCGAACTGTGTGAAGTCGATTTATTCCTAACAAAGGCCGTAATTAATTTGCCAGAATTGTACATAATTATGACATAACATTGAAGGTTGTACAATGTAACAGCAATATTTAGACTTAGGGATGCCATCCGTTAGATAAAATACGGAACGGTTCCGTATTTCACTGAAAGAATAAACATTTTCGAAATGATAGTTTCCGGATTTGACCATATTAATGACCTAAGGCTTGTATTTCTGTGTTATTATGTTATAATTATTTCTATGATTTGATATTTGATAGAGCAGTTTGACTGAGCAGCAGCAGCCTCGTAAGCATTCATTTAAACAGCACTTTCGTGCATCGGCAAGCAGCTCTTCGCAAGCTCTGCTTCAAGCATTGTGCTGTTTATGACTTCAAGCCTATCAACTCCCGAGATTAGGCTGGTGTAAACGATGTGAAATGGCTAGCTAGTTAGTGGGGTGCGCGCTAATAGCATTTCAAACGTCACTCGCTCTGAGACTTGGAGTAGTTGTTCCCCTTGCACTGCAAGGGCCGCGGCTTTTGTGGAGCGATGGGTAACGATGCTTCGAGGGTAGCTGTTGTCGATGTGTTCCTGGTTCGAGCCCAGGTAGGGGCGAGGAGAGGGACGGAAGCTATACTGTTACACTGGCAATACTAAAGTGCCTATAAGAACATCCAATAGTCAAAGGTATATGAAATACAAATGGTATAGAGAGAAATAGTCCTATAATTCCTATAATAACCTCAACCTAAAACTTCTTACCTGGGAATATTGAAGACTCATGTTAAAAGGAACCACCAGATTTCATATGTTCTCATGTTCTGAGCAAGGAATTTAAACGTTAGCTTTCTTACATGGCACATATTGCACTTTTACTTTCTTCTCCAACACTTTGTTTTTGCATTATTTAAACCAAATTGAACTAATAATGTTTCATTATTTATTTGAGGCTAAATTGATTTGATTGATGTATTATATTAAGTTAAAATAAAAAAGTGTTCATTCAGTATTGTTGTAATTGTCATTATGACAAATAAATACATTTAAAAATAATAAAATCGGCCGATTAATCGGTATCGGGGTTTTTTTGGTCCTCCAATAATCGGTATCGGCGTTGAAAAATCATGATCGGTCGACCTCTATTACATACATCTTACTTTTATATAAAGCAGTCACATAACGATAATACATTACCAAACATAAGCTCTTTAATCCCAAACCTCAGCCACTCTCAGCCCATCCCACCTATCATCAAAAACCACCCTCGTTTGGTTCCCATGTGCATTATATTTTTCAAATGTACTGTGATGTTTTACAAAATGTTTTAACCTTTCTAATCGTATATTATCCACAGATTGTGAGCTAAAGATGAAAACCTTTCCTATGAGTTATTATATTATTTATTGACTGACTATGGCTTTCCAAATCGCCCAACACTGCTATTTGTAAAGTTGATTTTAATTACATGTTGTGGTTTTTTAACTATTCCTGAACCTGTGACCAGAAACAGAAACAAGCTACATAGGGGCAATACTAGAATCAATTATCTATTGATTCTGTCTCTTTGCAGCAAAATCTACAGAGCTGAGATTGATGTATGCCCCATATATATATATGGGGCATACATCAATTTATTTTTTTGAGCAGTGTGTGTATATATATATATATATATATATATATATATATATATATATATATATATATATACACACTGCTCAAAAAAATAAAGTGAACACTAAAATAACACCTAGAACATCCTAGATCTGAATGAATGAAATATTCTTATTAAATACTTTTTTCTTTACATAGTTGAATGTGCTGACAAAATCACACAAATTATTAATGGAAATCAAATGTATCAACCCATGGAGGTCTGGATTTGGAGTCACACTCAAAATTAAAATGGAAAACCACACTACAGGCTGATCCAACTTTGATGTACTGTCCTTAAAACAAGTCAAAATGAGGCTCAGTAGTGTGTGTGGCCTCCACGTGCCTGTATGACCTCCCTATAACGCCTGGGCATGCTCCTGATGAGGTGGCGGATGGTCTCCTGAGGGATCTCCTCCCAGACCTGGACTAAAGCATCCGCCAACTCCTGGACAGTCTGTGGTGCAACGTGGCGTTGGTGGATGGAGCGAGACATGATGTCCCAGATCAACTCAAGTGGATTCAGGTCTGGGGAACGGGCGGGCCAGTCCATAGCATCAATGCCTTCCTCTTGCAGGAACTGCTGACACACTCCAGCCACATGAGGTCTAGCATTGTCTTGCATTAGGAGGAACCCAGGGCCAACCGCACCAGCATATGGTCTCACAAGGGGTCTGAGGATCTCATCTCGGTACCTAATGGCAGTCAGGCTACCTCTGGCGAGCACATGGAGGGCTGTGCGGCCCCCCAAAGAAATGCCACCCCACACCATGACTGACCCACCGCCAAACCGCTCATGCTGGAGGATGTTGCAGGCATCAGAACATTCTCCACGGCGTCTCCAGACTCTGTCACGTCTGTCACATGTGCTCAGTGTGAACCTGCTTTCATCTGTGAAGAGCACAGGGCGCCAGTGGCGAATTTGCCAATCTTGGTGTTCTCTGACAAATGCCAAACGTCCTGCTGTAAGCACAACCCCCACCTGTGGACGTCGGGCCCTCATACCACCCTCATGGAGTCTGTTTCTGACAGTTTGAGCAGACACATGCACATTTGTGGCCTGCTGGAGGGCATTTTGCAGGGCTCTGGCAGTGCTCCTCCTGCTCCTCCTTGCACAAAGGCGGAGGTAGCGGTCCTGCTGCTGGGTTGTTGCCCTCCTCCACGTCTCCTGATGTACTGGCCTGTCTCCTGGTATCGCCTTCATGCTCTGGACACTATGCTGACAGACACAGCAAACCTTCTTGCCACAGCTCGCATTGATGTGCCATCCTGGATGAGCTGCGCTACCTGAGCCTCTTGTGTGGGTTGTAAGACTCCGTCTCATGCTACGACTAGAGTGAAAGCACCCCCAGCATTCAAAAGTGACCAAAACATCAGCCAGGAAGCATAGGAACTGAGAAGTGGTCTGTGGTTATCACCTGCAGAACCACTCCTTTATTGGGGGTGTCTTGCTAATTGCCTATAATTTCCACCTGCTGTCTATTCCATTTGCACAACAGCATGTGAAATCTATTGTCAATCAGTGTTGCTTCCTAAGTGGACAGTTTGATTTCACAGAAGTATGATTGACTTGGAGTTACATTGTGTTGTTTAAGTGTTCCCTTTATTTTTTTGAGCAGTGTATATATATATATATATATATATATATATATATATATATATATACATACATACATACATACACTGCTCAAAAAAATAAAGGGAACACTTAAACAACAAATAAGTATTGAATCAAGTGTAGTTTTTTGTACCAGTTAATAAACCATGTGCCATGGAATTGGTACATCGAAAAGCTCCTCCCATTTATTTTGCAACCTGTATGACGCAGCTGTCAACATTTTTCTCCTCAGATGAAACTGGTATATTTAGCTATTTATGCCAGTTCCTGTCAGCCAATTTGTGACTTTAACAAGTTCCCTACCTTCTCCATTTTCCACTTGCCTCCTCCATTTTTGTGTAAGTACTGCAATCAGTTGATTGTAAAGTTTGGATTTAGCAGATATTCCCATATATTTTCGATAACTGCATAGGACATAACTCCTCCATTTCTATTCATAATATCATTAACAAATATAATACCAGTTTTGAAAAACATTTTTTTCCATAAAGATTTTTTATTTTGATTAAATCAGTATATTTGAATTTAACCATATCATTTGTTCTATCTTTTCTGGAGGATAAAACTGAAATTGTAACCAGCTTTGTATGGCTTGTTTTTAAGAAAGGGCGATACTTCAAACAAAATTTCATTTTCCACGAGTCGGAAATGAGAAATCTGTATAAAGGCCATTTTTGAACAAAGGATGAGTATTTCTCAAAAATCTACTGGAGAACAATTTTGGGATTAAGTAGAATTTATCTATGAGTGAGGCTTTTAGTGAGAGGTTTAAAACGTTCATATTTAATAATTTAACCTCCCAAACTCATTCATTATATAAATAGGCATGTTTCATTTTGGTCTGGCTTAGCATTCCAAATAAAATGAAATATTTTTTAGATATACATTTTATGATTTAAAAAACTAGTTATCTGGAGTAGGCAGTGCCATTAGTAAGTGATAGGACCAAAATGTTAATCAATGCGATTTTTCACCTCTCCATGGTTGCAGAATCCTATCTATTTTTGCTAAATTTCTATTGAAATTAATTGTGGTAAAAAAATAAAAAATAAATTGCGATGTGAATACCAAGTATGCATAAACCATGTGTTTGTCCCAATCATAGAGTTGGAATGAGGGCCCATAACCTATCTTTACCATTATAACTTATTTGACAACATCCCTTACTTAGGCTTTGTGGCAAGTCCTCTACCCAACTATATGGTCCCAATCTCACTGGGGGTGAACAGTGGGAGACTCCCTCACCTGATGTGGCCAGGCTGCCCTGAGGTCCTTATCATCTGCTCAAGATGCCTCTGCACCTCCTGTGGGCATAGCAATGTTTCCCTGGCCTGCTCTATAGAACTCTGCAGAGCACCCACACACTCCTCCAGACTGGCCTTGTCCTTCTGTAGAGCAGTGAGCTGTTCCAGGAGCTCCTCACTCTGCTGCTCCCTCTCTGCAACCAGCTGCAGTCGGGCCTGGGCATTGTCCTTGGACTGCCTTTCCTTGTCCAGCGCCGCCTGCAGGGCAGCGTGCTCCAACTGGCTAAGCCTGTACATTCGCCCCAGCTCCTCCTTTAGCTGGCCCGCCTCAGTTTGGCGCTCCTGCAGCTGGCTCTCCAGTTCCACTTCGTAGGCGCTGATCTGACCCTGCGCCAGCCGCAGTTCAGCGTTCTCCCTCCTCAGCGCGTCCAGCTCCTGCTGCTGCTGTGCTTTCTCTGTATCAGTGGTGGTGGCGATCGTCTCCAGCAGGCGGCACTGCTCCTGGCTCTCATCCAGGTAGCGCTGCAGGGCCTCCATCTCCCTCTGCAGGTGGTGGCAGTCTGCCTGGGCACGCCGGGCCTGCTCCTTCACCCCGCTCAGGTATTCCTGCAGGCCAGAGATTATATCCTCCAGGTCCCTCTTCAGAGCCTCGTTGGCTGCTATCTGACCTGTGGTGGGGGGGGGCAGTGCCATTGGTTGGTTACCCATTGTGGTTAATTAAGGACAATGGTGGGGAGACTCGTGACCGTTTCAGTGAGTCTAAATAGCAATTATGCTCTCCAGGTATTTAGAAGCATCACAGCAAGGCCTGGTAGGTTTAATGTGAGTTTGGAAGAGCTCTGAATAATAATGGGGGGTTAGCGTTCCGAAACAAGGAAGCTATTGGGTCTAACTCAAGGTATCTCTATTAGCGGGACTTTTGGAGGGGAACTGTCTGGGATATATGCAGATATGTTAAAGCTGCAGCTTCGCACATGATGCCACATTTCCTGGGAAGAAACAAATAGGGTCAATGGCGTAATGATAAAATGTACATACAACTGCTATGAACATACCCTACTAAGGACCAATTTAGTAGATGTTCTGAGTTTTTGACACCAAGATCAACTGTACTAGTTGTTCAGGCTCTGATCTTGTCCCATCTTAATAGGGTCAGGTGCAGCAAAGAAAGACCTAGCAAAGCTGCAGCTGGCTCAAAACAAAGTAGCTCACCCTGCCCTTAACTGCACACAGAACTAACATCAACAACATGCATGATAGTGTTTCATGGTTAAGGAGAAATTGACTACTTCTCTTCTAGTCTTTTTAAGAAACATTTGTGTGTTGAAAATGTCTAACCACTTTATAATCTATTTGCATACACTTCAAACATACATAGTGAGCTCCAAAAGTATTGGGAGAATTAAACATTTGTTGTTTTGGCTCTGTACCGCTGCATTTTGGATTTGAAACGATAAAATGACTGAGGGGACCAATTAAAGTAGTCAAAAATGTTGTATTTGGTCCACAATTCCTACCACGCAATGATTACATCAATCTTGTGACTCTACAAATTTGTTGGATGCATTTGCTGTTCGTTTTGGTTGTGTTTCAGATTATTTTTGCCCAATAGAAATATAATGTTTCATTTTGGAGTCACTTTTATTGTAAATAAGAATGGAATATGTTTCTAAGCACTTCTACATTAATGTGGATGCTACCATGATTATGGATAGTCCTGAATTAATCGTGAATAATGATGAGTGGGAAAGTTACAGACGAACAAGACATGCTAACCTCTTACCATTACAATAACAGGGGAGGTTAGCATTTTTGAGGGGGGACGATATTTCTCACTCATCATTATCCACGATTCATTCAGGACTATCGATAATCACAGTAGCATCCACATAAATGTAGAAGTGTTTAGAAACATTCTATTCTCCTTTACAATAAAACGAAGAAAAAAAAATGCATCCAACAAGTTTGTTAAGTCACAAGCTTGATGTACAGTAATCATTGCGTGCTAGGAAAATGTCACCAAATAATACACTTTTGACTCCTTTAATACACAAGGGAATTTGTCCCAATACTTTCGGTCCTCTAAAATGGGGGGGGGGGGCTATGTACAAAAACTGCTGTAATACCCTCAAATTAAAGCTGACAGTCTGCACTTTAACCTTGTAGTCACTGTATCATTTCAAAATCTAAGTAAGAGTACAGAGCCAAAACAAGAAAACATTGGTCACTGTCCCAATACTTTGAGCTCACTGCACACACCAACAGACACGTCACTATGGGTTAATTCACTGTGCCCAAACCAAAAACAGATTTATTGTGTCGCTCAGCTATATAAAGAGCCATGTCATCATGAAATGCTCTGCCACCAGAGGTTACTCAGGCAAAAGCTAAATTAGCTTTAAAAACATTTTGTATCACAGTGCCTCTGAATATGTACAGTTGAAGTCGGAAGTTTACATACACCTTAGCCAAATACATCTAAACTCAGATTTTCATAATTCCTGACATTTAGTAAAAATTCCCTGTCTTAGGTCAGTTAGGATCACCACTTTATTTTAAGAATGTGAAATGATGATTTATTGAAGCTTTCATCACATTCCCAGTGGATCAGAAGTTTACATACACTCAATTAGTATTTGGAAGCATTGCCTTTAAATTGTTTAACATGGGTCAAATGTTTCAGGTAGCCTTCCACAAGCTTCCCACAATAAATTGGGTGAATTTTGGCCCATTCCTCCTGACAGAGCTGGTGTCACTGAGTCAGGTTTGTAGGCCTCCTTGCTCGCACACGCTTTTTCAGTTCTGCCCACTAATTTTCTATGGGATTGAGGTCAGGCCTTTGTGATGGCCACTCCAACACCTTGACTTTGTTGTCCTTAAGCCATTTTGTCACAACTTTGGAAGTATGCTAGGGGTCATTGTCCATTTGGAAGACCCATTTGCAACCAAGCTTTAACTTTCTGACTGATATCTTGAGATGTTGCTTCAATATATATACACACAATTTTCTTTCCTCATGATGTCATTTATTTTGTGAAGTGCACCAGTCCCTCCTGCAACAAAGCACCCCCACCACATGATGCTGCCACCCCCGTGCTTCAAGGTTGGGATGGTGTTCTTCAGCTTGTAAGCCTCCCCTGTTTTCCTCCAAACATAACGATGGTCATTATGGCCAAACAGTTGTATTTTTGTTTCATCAGACCAGAGGACATTTCTCCAAAAAGTACGATCTTTGTCCCTATGTGCAGTTGCAAACCGTAGTCTGGCTTTTTTATGGCGGTTTTGGAGCTGTGGCTTCTTCCTTGCTGAGCGGCCTATCAGGTTATGTCATTATAGGACTTGTTTTACTGTGGATATAGATACTTTTGTACCTGTTTCCTTCAGAATCTTCACAAGGTCCTTTGCTGTTGTTCAGGGATTGATTTGCACTTTGCGCACCAAAGTACATACATCTCAAGGAGACAGAAGGCGTTTGTGCAGATGAATATGGTACCTTCAGGCGTTTGGAAATTTCACCCAAGGATGAACCAGACTTGTGGAGGTCTACAATTCTTGGCTGATTTCTTTTGATTTTCCCATGATGTCAAGCAAAGAGGCACTGAGTTTGAAGGTAGGCCTTAAAATACATCCACAGGTACACCTCCAATTGACTCAAATGATGTCAATTAGCTTATCAGAAGCTTCTAAAGCCATGACACCATTTTCTGCATTTTTCCAAGCTGTTTAAAGGCAGTCAACTTAGTGTATGTAAACTTCTGACACACTGGAATTGTGATAAGGTGAATTATAAGTGAAATCATCTGTTTGTAAACAATTGTTGGAAAAATAACTTGTGTCATGTACAAAGTAGATGTCCTAACTGACTTGCCAAAACTATAGTTTGTTAACAAGAAATTTGTGGAGTGGTTTTAATGACTCCAACCTAAGTGTATGTAAACTTCCGACTTCAACTGTATTTATGAAGTGTGTAAATAGTATTTTTGTTGTCTCTTGAGGTCTTTCCAATATATAACTTATGTTCTTGACTTTAACTGTTCTGTACTTTGTCATGTATTTGTATGTTTTATGAGGACCCCAGGAAGAGTATGTGCAATAGATAATGGAGATCCTAATAAACTAAACTAAACTTTAAACCCAACCAGAAGCAGCTCTCTCTCATTATCTGTTTGGAGACAGACAGCAGAGTCGTGTTCATTAGGGCACATTGTAGGAAAATGTTTTACAAAGGAAAACTTTTCTAATTGAACACGTTCAGGTAGAGTGGCGCAGTGGTCTAAGACAAGAGGTGTCCCTACAGTCCCTGGTTTGATTCCAGGCTGTATATCATCCGGCCGTGATTGGGAGTCCCATAGGACGGAGCACAATTGGCCCAGCTTCGCCCGGGGTAGGCCATCACTGTAAATAAGAATTTGTTCTTAACTTACTTGCCTAGTTATTTTAATTTTATTTTTAAAGCTCCTCCCTGTGTCAGTCGGTTTTCTTCCTTTTTGTGCCTAATGAACAGGACTCAGGCAAATCATCAAGTTCTAGTCCCTCTCACCGTCGGTCAGCTGCTGCTCCAGGTCCTTGATCTCCTCAGTCTCCTTGGCGATACGGGAGAGCATGTCGTCCAGCCGGCCTTCCAGCTCCCGGTGCTTCCTGCTCATCATGTCCAGCAGCTGGCTCTTACTGGACACCTGAGCCTTCACATGGGCCTGGAGAGGGAAGGATGGACAGGGGCCAGCTACAGTAGGTCAATATACACTCCTATTACTGTCAATGATGTCAATAGAAGATGAAAATTCTACCTATTACTGTAGGTATGGCCATACTTCAGCATGACAACTCCACATTTAATCAATAAATTTTGTAACGAAAATATGAATACATGTGTGTTTGTAATAATGTGTTACTCAATGCTTAATTTGTAAACTGGGTGTCAATTGCATGCATTATCCTCGCTTTTGCGTACTGGCACAGAACAGTAGAGTAGGGTGCTTGCAGAAGTTGCACACAGTTTGTAGCTTTTTCTTTGTTGCCTTTTATAAAATGCATTTCATGCAATTCCACATCATTTTATGACTGAAAACTTTAGCAGAATTTGTTTTAATACCTAACAAATGATTGAAATAACAACCTATTTTGACAATGACAAACTGAGAATATGCGATCAATAAAAACAACCTTGTCGTCAATCCATCAATAGCCTAGGCCTAGGTGTGTGGAGATGCATATTGTATAATATTCTAGTCCTAAAAAAACCCTTCCAGTTCCACTGACTCGCCCAATGAAGCGCAGTTCAATCACCGGCGATGGCTTGCCCTTGTGTCAAAAGCCTTGCCTCTCTCGTTTTACTTTATAAAACAGTGCTGTTCGCTCAATAGGCCTATTTGGAAGTTGATAACATATTTGGTAACCTACAGGCAGAATAGTCTTTTATTTTCAGCAGGATTCATTTGCTTTTACAATTTATTTTGCCGCGATTGTATTAGAAATATTGCTAAAGCCAAGTTTTGGATGCATGCTGTTCACTGACATATTTGCTGCGGGTTCCTGACTGGAGACCAGTAGCAGTGCATGGGTAAAATCAACAGGGATGCCAAGCAAGGAAAAAAATCCATATTACAACCCGTGTTGTGATAATTGCGTTGTTTGCTCTATAACCTGTTAGTTCATACAGTACCTTCGGAAAGTACTCAGACCCCTTGACTTTTTCTACATTTTATTAGGTAACAGTCTTATTCTTAAATTGATTAAATTGTTCCCCCCCCCCCAATCTACACACAATACTCCATAATGACAGAACAAAAACAGTTTTTTAGAAAATGTTCACATGTATAAAAATAACAAAAACTGAAATATCACATTTACATAAGTATTCAGACCCATTACTCAGTACTGTGTTGAAGCACCTTTGACAGCGATTACTGCCTTGAGTATTCCTGAGTATGACGCTACAAGCAAGGCACACGGTATTTGTGGAGTTTCTCCCATTCTTCTCCTCAGATCCTCTCAAGCTCTGTCAGGTAGGATGGGGAGGGTTCCTCCAGACGTGACGCTTGGTATTCAAGCCAAAGAGTTCAATATTGGTCAGACCAGAGAATCTTGTTTCTCATGGTCCGAGAGTCTTTAGGTGCCTTTTGGCAAACTTCAAGAGGGCTGTCATGTGCCTTTTACTGAAGAGTGGCTTCCTTCTGGCCACTCTACCATAAAGCCCTGATTAGTGGAGTGCTGCAAAGATGGTTGTCCATCTGGAAGGTTCTCCACAGAGAGGAACTCTAGAGTGACCATCAGGTTCTTGGTCATCTCCTTGACCAAGGCCCTTCTCCCACAATCGCTCAGTTTGGCCAGGCAGCCAGCTCTAGTAAGAGTCTTGGTGGATTCAAACTTAATCCATTTAAGAATGTTGGAGGACACTGTGTTCTTGAGGAGCTTCAATGCTGCAGAAATTTTTTGGTACCCTTCCCCAGATCTGTGCATTGACACACTCCTGTCTCGGAGCTCTATGGACAATTTCTTCGACCTCATGGCTTGGTTTATGCTCTGACAACTGTAGGACCTTATATAGACAGGTGTGTGCCTTTCCAAATCATGGCCAATCAATTGAGCTTACCACAGGTGGACTCCAATCAAGTTGTAGAAACATAAAGGATGATCAATGGAAACAGGAGCTCAATTTCAAGTCTCATAGCATCGTTATGTTTGGAGGAAAAAGGGGGAGGCTTGCAAGCCAAAGAACACCATCCCAACCGTGAAGCACGGGGGTGGCAGCATCATGTTGTGGGGTGCTTTGCTGCAGGAGAGACTGGTGCACTTCACAAAATAGATGGCATCATGAGGCAAGAAAATTATGTGCATATACTGAAGCAACATCTCAAGATATCAGTCAGGAAATTAAAGCTTGGTTGCAAATGGGTCTTCCAAATGGACAATGACCACAAGCATACTTCCAAAGTTGTGGCAAAATGGCTAAAGGACAACAAAGTCAAGATATTGGAGTGGCCACCAAAAAGCCCTGACCTCAATCCCATAGAAAATTTGTGGGCAGAACTGAAAAAGCATGTGCGAGCAAGGAGGCCTACAAACCTGATTCAGTTACACCAGCTCTGTCAGGAGGAATGGGCCAAAATTCACCCAACTTATTGTGGGAAGCTTGTGGAAGGCTACCCGAAACGTTTGACCCAAATTAAACATTTTAAAGGCAATGCTATCAAATACTAATTGAGTGCATGTATGTAAACTGACCCACTGGGAATGTGATGAAATAAATAAAAGTTCAAATAAATCATTCCCCTTACTATTATTCTGACATTTCACATTCTTAAAATAAAGTGGTGATCCTAATTGATCAGAAATTGTTAGACAGGGATTTGTTACTCGGATTAAATGTCAGGAATTGTGAAAAACTGAGTTTAAATGTATTTGGCTAAGGTGTATGTAAACTTCCGACTTCAACTGTATGTGGCTGTCCATGGTACTGGTGGGTGTGTGTGTGTGTGTGTGTGTGTGTGTGTGTGTGTGTGTTTCGCGCGCAAGTACGCTGAACAAAAAATATAAAACGCAACATGTAAAGTGTTGGTCATGTTTCATGAACTACTTTGAAGAAAATATCATGATCATTAGAAAGCAAATGACAGACTCTTTAAATCTGCGTATTTCTCCAAAGCTCAGCAGCAACTCACTGAAGACAATGTATACAAAACGCTTACCGCTGGTTTTAGACCCCACCATAGCACTAAGACTGCACTCGTGAAGGTGGTAAATTACTCTTTAACGGCATCATACCAAGGGGTGGGCAACTCCAGTCCTCGAGGGCCTGATTGGTGTCTCACTTTTTCCATCCCTGGCAAACACAACTGATTAATGAAATTGCATTCTAAACTAAACATCATGATTAGGTGATTATTGGAATCAGGTGTGTTAGCTGGGGCAAAACTGTGACACCAATCAGGCCCTCGAGGACTGGAATTGTCCACCCGTCTAGACCTTAGTGCTGCTTTTGACACCATCGATCATGACATTCTTTTGGAGAGATTGGACACCCAAATTGATCTACACGGACAAGTTCTGGCATGGTTTAGAGCTTATCTGTCGGAAAGATATCAGTTAGTCTCTGTGGATGGTTTGTCCTCTGACAAATCAAAAGTTTCGGTGTTCCTCAAGGTTCCGTTTTAGGACCACTATTGTTTTCACTATATATTTTACCTCTTGGTGTCATTCGGAAACACAATGTTAACTTTCACTGCTATGCGGACGATAAACAGCTGTACATTTCGATGAAACATGGTGAAGCACCAACATTTCCATCTTAATCTTGATGGTTGTACAGTCATCTCAAATAAAACTGAAGGAGCTCGGCGTTACACTGGACCCTGATCTTCTCTTTTGACAAACATATCAAGACTTTTTTCCATCTTCGTAGCGTTGCAAAAATCAGAAAATGCAGAAAAGTTAATCCATGCTTTGTCACTTCTAGATTAGACTACTGCAATGCTCTACTTTCCAGCTACCTGGATTAAGCACTAAAGGCTAGCACTTAAGTTAGTGCTACACACGGCAGCTGGAATCTTGACTAGAACCCCAAATTTGATCATATTGCTCCAGTGCTAGCCTCTCTACACTGGCTTCCTGTAAAGGCTAGGGCTGATTTCAAGGTTTCACTGCTAACCTACAAAGCATTACAATAGCTTGGTCCTACATATCTCTCCGATATGGTCATGTCATACATACCTACACGTACGCTGCTGGAGGCAGGGCTTTCTCCTATAGAGATCCATTTTTATGGAATGATCTGACTATCCATGTGAGAGACGCAGACTCAGTCTCAACCTTTAAGTCTTTATTGAAGACTCATCTCTTCAGTAGGTCCTATGATTGAGTGTAGTTTGGCCCAGGGGTGTGAAGGTGAACGGAAAGGCACTGCAGCCACGAACCGCCCTTGCTTTCTCTGCCTGGCCGGTTCCCCTCTCTCCGCCGGGATTCTCTGCCTCTAACCCTATTACGTGGGCTGAGTCACTGGTGGTCTTCCATCCTGTCCCTAGGAGGAATGTGTCACTTGAGTGGGTTGAGTCACTACAGTGAACTTCCTGTCCGGGTTTGGCTCCCCCCTAGAGTTCGTGCCGAGGGGGATATCTTCATGGGCTATACTCAGCCTTGTCTCAGCGTAGTAAGTTGGTGGTTTGAAGATATCCCTCTAGTGGTGTGGAGGGTGTGCTTTGGAAAAGTGGGTGGGGTTATATCCTGCCTGATTGGCCCTTTCCGGGGGTATCATCGGACTGTGCCACAGTGTACCCAACCCCTCCTGTCTCAGCCTCCAGTATTCATGCTGCAATAGTTTGTGTTGGGGGCTAGGGTCAGTCTGTTATGTCTGGAGTATTTCTCCTGTCTTATCTGGTGTCCTGTGTGAATTTAAGTATGCTCCCTCTAATTCTCTCTCTCCATCCCCTTTTGGAGGACCTGAGCCCATGCCTGATGACTCCTTGCTGTCCCCAGTCCACCTGGGCCGTCCGTCCGTCTGTACGTCTGTGTGTGAAAAGCCAACTGACATTTACTCCTAAGGTGTTGACCTTTTGCACTCTCTACAACAACTGTGCTTATTATTATTTGACCTGGTCATCTATGAACATCTTGGACATGTACTGTTATAATGTCAACCCGGCACAGTCAGAAGAGGACTGGCCACCCCTCAGAGCCTGGTTCCTCTCTAGGTTTCTGACTTTCTAGGGAGTTTTTCCTAGCCACGTGCTTCTTCATTGCTTGCTGTTTGGGGTTTTAAGCTGGGTTTCTGTACAGCACTCTGTGACATCGGCTGATGTAAAAAGGGCTTTATAAATACATTTGATTGATTGAAATAAAAGATCCCAGAAATGTTCCATACGCACAAAAAGCTTATTTCTCAGAAATGTTTATTTCTTTATTTACTTACATCACTGTTAGTGAGCATTTCTCCTTTGCCAAGATAATCCATCCACCTGATAGGTGTGGCATATCAAGTAGCTGATTAAACAGCATGATCATGACACAGATACACATTTTGCTGGAGACAATAAAAGGCCACTCTAAATTGTGTAGTTTTGTCACACAACGCCACAGACATCTCAAGTTTTGAGGAAACTTGCAATTGGCATGCTGACTGAAGGAATGTCAACTGCAGGAATGTCTCTGTTGCCAGAGAATTGAATGTTAATTTCTCTACCACAAGACGCCGCCAATGTCGTTTTAGAGAATTTGGCAGTACATCCAACCAGCCTCAACCGCAGACCACGTGTAACCACATGTGATGAAACAGAAGTATTTATGTCTGTAATAAAGCTCTTTTGTGGAGGAAAATGTATTCTGATTGACTGGGCCTGGCTCTCCAGTGGGTGGGCATGGCTACCATGTGGTTGGACCCATGGCTGTGCCCCTGCCGAGTTGTGAAATCCATAGATTAGGGCCTAATTAATTTATTTCAAAATGACCGAAATGAATAAACTCATTAAAATTGTTGAAATTGTTGCGTTTATATTTCGGTTCATGTTGACTAAACGGTCTATGACTGTCATGATATAGTACACACTTTTAGTTTTTTTGTCCTAGCCTACCTGGCTAAAATGCCAGGCCAGCTATTTAACATTAACCTACTACATCTAGCTACATGTTGAACTTACATCCTTTCAAGCCAGGAGCACAACGTGTGAATTTATGGTTGGATCAGAATCACTGTTATAATCATTGACCAGTACGGAGAATTAAGTAAAACCACAATCCCGATCTCCCTCCATGGCTAATTTAGGAAAGTGACCATTTTAGCTAGCTAGCTATTCTCTGGAAGACAACACAAAGAGACGCAACCATTCAAGTTTTTTCTGTATATGACGATTGGCTTTTGGGGTGATGTGATTGGTGTGAAGCCAAATCCAAACGGGCTTCCCTTGACACTTTTTTTGGTGCTCTAGGACCATTCAAAGTTGAGCACACTCAGTTTAGCTCAAAGCTGATTGGCTATTATTATAATTGTTTTATTATCAAGGTAGGCCAAATGCTCGCTGGCTTCCCTTGCATTCAGCGCTTCAATGCTGGTCAAAAAGAATGATATTTTTGAAAACATCCGAGCGAGCGTATCTGCTCCCCTCTCTCTGTATGTGAAGCCCATCTATCTGGTCAAAAATATATTTTGGTCGCTTGGATGCTTTCAACAATATCATATTCATTTTGACCATACAGCATCAGATAGATGGGCTTTACATACAGAGATAGGGCCGTTGTTTCGCTCACTCGGATGCTCTCGCTGTTGAGGTACATTCAGACTCTTGCGAATTGAAAAAGAATTATGAAGCACAGAGAGACAAACTACATTTTTTAAATAGCATTAACAGAGAATTGAAAACCTTTTTGTAATAACACAGTATATGGGATTGACTAAGAAATTTGGCTTAATTAATTAGATTAAAATTATGGTGTTTATATTCAGAGAAAAACGAAAAACAAAACCATCAGGGTTTCCTTCCTCCTGTACAACAAGAGGAAGGAGTAGGCTGTCCTTGTAAATAAATATTTGCTGACTTGCCTAGTTAAATAAAGGTTATACTAAGAGCATAACATGTCTGCACCATAATTTTCTAATTCTTGTCTAACCAATACCCAAATGGAGATAAAGGGAAAATAAAAACCTCATTGATTTATCAAGACCAGTCCCCATGCTTGCCTCAGAGGAGAGAGAAACGGTGCCAAAATAGCTGTAGGCTTTTTCTTCTTTCTTCTTCTTCAATATGCTCTTTAAAAAAATAAGACCTACACTATTTTTAAAAACACATTACTCAACACTAGTGAGACTCATTTCACCTATGGTAGGCCTACAGTATATTGAAAAAAAATGTTTTTCAATGACGTGACTCTCTGCTAATAGTTAGATTTAGAGGATTGGAGGACTCCAAATTAATATCTAAAGGGCATTTTCCGTTAGATATTCTCACAGATCCTAAGGGGCTTTAATATAATTCTAAATGAATTAACAATATTTTGGAGAGGATTTCGTTTTCATAAAAAAAAAAAAAAAGGCAATTCTTGAACATGGGGTGAGACATTCTCACCAATTGGTAAATAAAACCAGTTTGTTATTTAGAATGATTTATTTCTGGAGAACTCTAACTTGATTATTTAGCAGACATCACTTGTGTATATTCAGTCAACACACACCTTATGAATATCATGGAATATTTTATATACAGTGGGGAGAACAAGTATTTGATAACCTGCTAAATTGGCAGTGTTTCCTACTTACAAAGCATGTAGAGGTCTGTCATTTTTATCATAGGTACCCTTCAACTGTTAGGGACGGAATCTAAAACCAAAATCCAGAAAATCACATTGTATGATTTTTAAGTAATTAATTTGCATTTTATTGCATGACATAAGTACTTGATCACCTACCGACCAGTAAGAATTCCGTCTCTCACAGACCTGTTACATTTTCTTTAAGAAGCCCTCCTGTTCTCCACTCATTACCTGTATTAACTGCACCTGTTTGAACTTGTTACCTGTATAAAAGACACCTGTCCACACACTCAATCAAACAGACTCCAACCTCTCCACAATGGCCAAGACCAGAGAGCTGTGTAAGGACATCAGGGATAAAATTGTAGACCTGCACAAGGCTGGGATGGTTTACAGGACAATAGGCAAGAAGCTTGGTGAGAAGGCAACAACTGTTGGCTCAATTATTAGAAAATGGAAGAAGTTCAAGATGACGGTCAATCCCCCTCGGTCTGGGGCTCCATGCAAGATCTCACCTCGTGGGGCATCAATGATCATGAGAAAGGTGAGGGATCAGCCTAGAACTACACGGCAGGACCTGGTCAATGACCTGAAGAGAGCTGGGACCACAGTCTCAAAGGAAACCATTAGTAACACACTACGCCGTCATGGATTAAAATCCTGCAGCGCACGCAAGGTCCCCCTGCTCAAGCCAGCGCATGTCCAGGCCCGTCTGAAGTTTGCCAATGACCATCTGGATGATCCAGAGGAGGAATGGGAGAAGGTCATGTGGTCTGATAAGACAAAAATAGAGCTTTTTGGTCTAAACTCCACTCGCCGTGTTTGGAGGAAGAAGAAGGATGAGTACAACCCCAAGAACACCATCCCAACCGTGAAGCATGGAGGTGGAAACATTCTTTGGGGATGCTTTTCTGCAAAGGGGACAGGACGACTGCACCGTATTGAGGGGAGGATGGATGGGGCCATGTATCGCGAGATCTTGATCGTGATTTTCTGGCTTTTTGTTTTAGATTCTGTCTCTCACAGTTGAAGTGTACCTATGATAAAAATTACAGACCTCTACATGCTTTGTAAGTAGGAAAACCTGCAAAATCGGCAGTGTATCAAATACTTGTTCTCCCCACTGTCTATAAAAGTTTCTCCATGCTCGTCTCAGAGCATTGCGAAAAAGGTGCTGAAATAGACTTCCACAGCGGGAAGGCTATGTATTCTGTGCCCACTCGTGGTATCTCTTCGGTTACACATCACACATGGTTAATGTTCTCAGAACATTAACCATGTGTGTTCGCTTATTTTGTACTGTAGTTTGAACCAATGATTTGTCTGACAAACAAATAACTTTGTGTTCTGCAGGCCCAGGCATGGATCAAAGCTAGACATTCAATAACGTCATCTTCACAGACTAATCAACCGTGGCCCTTGAGTAATTGACTCAAAATTGCTATAGAAAAAAAGGAGGAAGATCAAGAAGATTAACGAAAGCATAAAGATGTTGATGAAGAAATGCTGTTTTGAGTTAGAAATGTAACACGTTAGAGTACTTAAGCATCGAATACATTGCAAGTTGAGGGATTTTCACAACAGTAGCCGGGCTATGAAAAGTATAGTCTTGTCCTACTAATAGGAAACATTCGCATGATGGGTTACATTCTTTATTGTAACCACAATGTCACACATAATTTGTATCTACCCTTCCAATTACTTTTAGAGTTTGGGATTTACAAATGTGTGCAGACTTATTTTCTTTAAAGTATTGTTTTATCTAGGATACTACATGTGACCAGTTGCAATTGTAAGTAGGCCTTGTAAAAAAAAATCCTACTTCTATTAGGCTGTTAAGCTTCATAACTGAGGTAGGCTAAGTTATATAGGTCTAGTCTCTGAAGAAATAGACTCCAATTAAGCCCTCTTGTTGTTTGTAAAGTCAAATTAAAATTAAGATTATTGTTGAAATGAATTGCTTGACTGGTGTAGGTTTTCTCCGTCTGTTGGTGTGCAACACTTGCATAACAAGTTAGCAATATTTTCAGCACCAGCCACTGTTCACCTCCTATTGATTGCGCTGCGGTTGCCGCTGGTTGTTTTTTAAATTGAACCATTATTTAACTAGGCAAGTCAGGTAAGAACAAATTCTTATTTACAATGATGGCCTACCCCAGGCAAACCTGGGTGATGCTGGGCTAATTGTGCCCTATGGCACTCCCAATCACAGTCAGATGTGATACAACCTGAATTCGAACCAGAGACTGTAGTAAAGCCTCTTGCACCGAGATGCAGTGACTTAGATCACTGCGCCACCCGGGAGCCATGACCAATATATATATTTTTTTTCAGAGCATTACATGTGCAGTCATGGCCAAAAGTTTTGAGAATGACACAAATATTAATTTTCAAAGTCTGCTGCCTCAGTTTGTATGATGCCAATTTGCATATACTCCAGAATGTTATGAAGAGTCATCAGATGAATTGTAAAGTCCCTCTTTGCATTGAAAATGAACTGAATCGCCCAAAAACATTTCCACTGCATTTCAGCCCTGCCACAAAAGGACCAGCTGACATCATGTCAGTGATTCTCTCGTTAACACAGGTGTGAGTGTTGACGAGGACAAGGCTGGAGATTACTCTGTCATGCTGATTGAGTTTGAATAACAGACTGGAAGCTTCAAAAGGAGGGTGGTGCTTGGAATCATTGTTTTTCATGTGCCGTCATCATTGCTTTGCACAAAAAGGGCTCAACAGGCAAGGATATTGCTGTCAGTAAAATTGCACCTACATCAACCATTTATCGGATCATCAAGAACTTCAAGGAGAGAGGTTCAATTGTTGTGAAGGCAGCTTCAGGGCACCCAGGAAAGTCCAGCAAGTGCCAGGACCGTCTCCTAAAGTTGATTCAGCTGTGGGATCGGGGCACCACCAGTACAGAGCTTGCTCAGGAATGGCAGCAGGCAGGTGTGAGTGAATCTGCACGCACAGTGAAGCAACGACTTTTGGAGGATGACCAGGTGTCAAGAAGGGCAGCAAAGAAGGCACTTCTCTCCAGGAAAAATCTCAGGGACAGACTGATATTCTGCATAGGGTTAAGGGATTGGACTGCTGAGGACTGGGGTAAAGTCATTTTCTCTGATGAATCCCCTTTCCGATTGTTTGGGGCATCCAGAAAAAAGCTTGTCCGGAGAAGACAAAGTGAGCGCTACCATCAGTCCTGTGTCATGCCAACAGTAAAGCATCCTGAGACCATTCATGTGTGGGGTTGCTTCTCAGCCAAGGGAGTGGGCTCACTCACAATTGTGCCTAAGAACACAGCCATGAATAAAGAATGGTACCAACACATAAATCGAGAGCAACTTCTCCCAACCATCCAGGAACAGTTTGGTGACAAACAATACCTTTTCCAGCATGAAGGAGCACCTTGCCATAAGGCAAAAGTGATAACTAAATGGCTCGGGGAACAAAACATCGATATTTTGGGTCCATGGCCAGGAAACTCCCCAGACCATAATCCCATTGAGAACTTGTAGTCAATTTTCAAGAGGCGGGTGGACAAACAAAAACCCACCAATTCTGACAAACTCCAAGCATTGATTATGCAAGAATGGGCTGCCATCAGTCAGGATGTGGCCCAGAAGTTAATTGACAGCATGCCAGGGCGGATTGCAGAAGTCTTGAATAAGAAGGGTCAACACTGCAAATATTGACTCTTTACATCAACTTCATGTAATTGTCAATAAAAGCCTTTGACACTTATGAAATGCTTGTAATTATAATTCAGTATTCCATAGTAACATCTGACAAAAAGATCTAAAGACACTGATGCAGCAAACTTTGTGAAAATTAATATTGTGTCATTCTCAAAACTTTTGGCCACAACTGTAGGTAGATGTGGAAAGGTGGATACACATGATTTGTTGCAAGTTGGGGGGGTTCACACCTAGCTCGACTATTAGACAATTCTTTAGTAAAAGGTTGAAGTCTATTGTTCAGCTATTAGTCCATCCTGCTAGTGAAAAACTAATAATAATACTTTTCCCCCTTTCCACGTTAAAGATCACAATTGATAGTGTTTTTAGCCACAATCGGCCCCAACCCCAATTAAAACATTTGGGCACAGTCGATAGCGTGCTGGACTTCGGGCTCGAATGTTGAGGGTTTGAAACCTGCTCCCTGCTTGTTTCATTACATCATTATGCCGGTCTCAGAGCAAATAGCTTGGATTGTTATTCCCATCTCGTCCCTCGCTCTCTTCCACGCGTCATTATCCGTCTCAGTTGCTCGCTTGTGGACATGCTGGCAGGATGTACTGTTTTTATTCTGTATATATGAATTACAAATCAGCCTTTACTTAAATCATGTTTCTAGTCTATTGCATAGTTACAATGTGTAATCATTGATGTCCTAGGGGCAGGAGTGTAAAACAATGTTGAAGTGTATAATTGTAATACATCATTCAAAGAATGGAGTTTGATACACCTGGTATTGGATATGATAAAACTTGCGAAATAGCGATTTTCGTAAATTAATTTTATGACAAAAAAATATGCACTATTTGTCTCTACATTAACTAACATATTCGTCTCAATTGTACATTTTTAGCTTGACTCGTTATGACGTTATAATTACTTTAAATTTGCTGCCACCATAATGTTTTGTCAGCCATCTTTACTGAATAAAGTCACCAGGGACGCGTAGCTCGCGTAAAATTCATCATTGGAACCACACGATATGATTGGTCATATAAAAACCTTGGGACCAAAATGCATAATGAGTGCTCTAACCCCCCCTTGCAGTGGTCTGGAGCAATGAAGCCGTGATGCTGGGTACCTCTAAGTCCCGCGGTGAAAGCTCGCAACTTTTAAAAGGAGGAACCAGTGTATGTTTTTTTTATTTTTGTAAATTAGTCAATTAGGAGTAGCATAGTAGCATTCGCGTGAAAGTGAAATCGCGAACCACCGCATTTCACCATTGCAAGGCGACTGGTAATATGGCAGAATATAAACAGTGTAGTTATTCACTCCACAAGGCAATCAAACAAGCTAAATGTCTGTATAGAGATAAAGTGGAGTCGCAATTCAACAGTTCAGACGTATGTGGCAGGGACTACAGACAATCACAGACTACAAAAAGTGCCAATGCCATCTGGACAAGAGTAAGAAAGCTGTTTATTGACTATACCTCAGCATTCAACACCATAGTACCCTCCAAGCTCATCATTAAGCTCTGGGTCTGAACCCCGCCCTGTGCAACTGGGTCCTGGATTTCCTGACGGGTGAAGGTAGGAAACATCAACTCCACTCCATTGATCCTCAACACTGGGGCCCCACAAGCGTGCGTGCTCAGCCCCCTCCTGTACTCCCTGTTCACCCATGACCGCGTGGCCAAGCACACCTCTAAATCATCAAGTTTGCAGACAACAGCAGTAGTCTTGATTACCAACGATGACGAGATAGCCTACTGGGAGGAGGTGAGGGCTCTGGGAGTGTGGTGTCAGGAAAACAACCTTTCACTCAACGTCAACAAAACAAAGGAGATGATCGTGGACTTCAGGAAATAGCAGAGGGTGCACCCCCCTATCTACATCGACGGGACCGCAGTGGAGAAGGTGGAAAGCATCAAGTTCCTCGGCGTACACATCACAAACAAACTGAAATGGACCACCCACACAGACAGTGTGGTGAAGAAAGGGCAACAGAGCCTCAACCTCAGGAGGCTGAAGAAATTTGGCTTGACACAGAAAACCCAAACTTTTTACAGATGCACAATTGAAAGCATCCTGTCGGGCTGTATCACCGCCTGGTACGGCAACTGCACTGCCAGCAACCGCAAGGCTCTCCAGAGGATGGTGCGGTCTGCCCAACGCATTAACAGGGGCAAACTACCCGCCCTCCAGGACACGTACAGCACCCAATTTCAGAGGAAGGCCAAAAAGATCATCAAGGACATCAACCACCCAAACCACTGCCTGTTTCAACCACCCAAACCACTGCCAGGTGCATCAAAGCTTGGACCAAGAGACTGAAAAACAGCTTTTATCTCAAGGCCATCAGACTGTTACACAACCATCACTAGCACATTAGAGACTGCTGCCTATTGACATATACTAAAAATCACTGGCCACTTTAAGGAATGGAACACTAGTCACTTTAATAATGTTTACATATCTGGCTTTACTAATCTCATATGTACAGTGGGGCAAAAAAGTATTTAGTCAGCCACCAATTGTGCAAGTTCTCCCACTTAAAAAGATGAGAGGCCTGTAATTTTCATCATAGGTACACTTCAACTATGACAGACAAAATGAGAAAAAAAATCCAGAAAATCGCATTGTAGGATTTTTTATTAATTTATTTGCAAATTATGGTGGAAAATAAGTATTTGGTCAATAACAAAAAAGTTTATCAATACTTTGTTATATACCCTTTGTTGGCAATGACAGAGGTCAAACGTTTTCTGTAAGTCTTCACAAGGTTTTCACACACTGTTGCTGGTATTTTGGCCCATTCCTCCATGCATATCTCCTCTAGAGCAGTGATGTTTTGGGGCTGTTGCTGGGCAACATGGACTTTCAACTCCCTCCAAAGATTTTCTATGGGGTTGAGATCTGGAGACTGGCCAGGCCACTCCAGGACCTTGAAATGCTTCTTACGAAGCCACTCCTTCGTTGCCCGGACGGTGTGTTTGGGATCATTGTCACGCTGAAAGACCCAGCCACGTTTCATCTTCAATGCCCTTACTGATGGAAGGAGGTATTCACTCAAAATCTCACGATACATGGCCCCATTCATTCTTTCCTTTACACGGATCAGTCGTCCTGGTCCCTTTGCAGAAAAACAGCCCCAAAGCATGATGTTTCCACCCCCATGCTTCACAGTAGGTATGGTGTTCTTTGGATGCAACTCAGCATTCTTTGTCCTCCAAACACGACGAGTTGAGTTTTTACCAAAAAGTTATATTTTGGTTTCATCTGACCATATGACATTCTCCCAATCTTCTTCTGGATCATCCAAATGCTCTCTAGAAAACTTCAGATGGACCTGGACATGTACTGGCTTAAGCAGGGGGACACGTCTGGCACTGCAGGATTTGAGTCCCTGGCAGCGTAGTGTGTTACTGATGGTAGGTTTTGTTACTTTGGTCCCAGCTCTCTGCAGGTCATTCACTAGGTCCCCCCGTGTGGTTCTGGGATTTTTGCTCACCGTTCTTGTGATCATTTTGACCCCACTGGGTGAGATCTTGCGTGGAGCCCCAGATCGAGGGAGATTATCAGTGATTTTGTATGTCTTCCATTTCCTAATAATTGCTCCCACAGTTGATTTCTTCAAACCAAGCTGCTTACCTATTGCAGATTCAGTCTTCCCAGCCTGGTGCAGGTCTACAATTTTGTTTCCGGTGTCCTTTGACAACTGTTTGAGGTTGTGGACAGGTGTCTTTTATACTGATAACAAGTTCAAACAGGTGCCATTAATACAGGTAACGAGCGGACGACAGAGGAACCTCTTAAAGAAGAAGTTACAGGTCTGTGAGAGCCAGAAATCTTGCTTGTTTGTAGGTGACAAAATACTTATTTTCCACCATAATTTGCAAATAAATTCATTAAAAATCCTACAATGTGATTTTCTGGAGAAAAAAAAATCTCATTTTGTCTGTCATAGTTGAAGTGTACCTATGATGAAAATTACAGGCCCTTCTCATCGTTTTAAGTGGGAGAACTTGCACAATTGGTGGCTGACTAAATACTTTTTTGCCCCACTGTACATATGAAATGAGTAATAATTTGTTAGATATTACTGCACTGTTGGAGCTAGAAACACAAGCATTTCCCTACAACCGCAATAACATCTGCTAATCACGTGTATGAGACTAATAAAATTTGATTTGGGATTGGGCTACACACAGCTAGGCTATTTAAAAAAAAATATATATAAAAAAGCTATTGATCCTATGTGGCTAAATTATAGGCATACTCCTGGTGTAGTTTTCCAAATGTTTTAATTTATTTCTTAACAGACAGCAGGAATAACTTCAACCAATATATTTAAATGTATCATCCGGGGTGCTGCGGCACCTCCAGCACCATTCCCGTGCCTATGATTTTATATGGAAATAAATGACGAAGTGCAATGCTGGCGTAATGAGAGTTGCAGGCTCATGTCTATCAGAGCAGAGTGAGATCATAGAAAGTGAATATCATTCTAGTTCTGAGAGATACAGGCACGCTTCTCTCTCGCACCACAGCAATGACCAGGCGTTGGTCTATGATTAAAATATTGCTCAAACCATAAATCCAGGCAGGCCCAACTCTATTCAATTCTTACAATATCAGCCACGTTCACGTTATGTTTTTTAGGGGGCAGGATAATTACAGAGGTAACTTTAATTCTGCTTTTATTAGAATTTACCATATTGTTAACACTTCACAATGACGTTCCATTTGCAATAGGTTTATCAAGGGGTTAAAATTACATGAATGATTATTCAATCATTTGCAAATGTATTATAAACCATTAAACAGTTATCGCATTGGTCAAAATAGTGCAATAACTAGTATTTGCCAAATAGTGAGCCAATATTTACCTCCAGTTATTAACCACTTATTAATGCACGTAAACACTTGTAAGATGAAGGATACCTCCTCCAACTGTGCTCAATTGTGCAACTATTGAAAATAAGGTTGCATGATGATACATAAGGGTTCAATATTACAAGCATTTGTAGGTGAATTTATAAATGGTCAATATTTGGAGGTAAATAGTGGCTTACTATTTGGTAAGCACAGACTGGAAATCAAACTATTTTGACCAATTTGTTATAACATTTATTAAAGGTTTTTGTAAGTCCTTTACAAATGGAACCTTATCGTAAAGTGTTACCAGAATAGGTACATTGCAAATGGTGAAAAAATGTCTCATGCCAAGAGAGGTACTGGATCCTGGAAAATGGTTTGCGGAATGAAACAGTCCAAAACTCAGAAGTGCCGAATCGAATTAAGCACTGTTTATACTATATTATCATTGGTTCACATTCAATAGAGGCAGTCTATGGTAAGTTAACTGATGCAAAACATGAGCATATGCCATGAAAAGCAAGAAAAATACTAATACCCATCACATTTACATAACTGTGTAGGTTATTTTTATGGGTATCATGTTAACCCTATTTCAGAGTGAAAACACTAGCTTTGGCATATCAGAGGTGACCAAAGTAAGAGGAATGTGAGTGACCTAACCCCACACTAACGCAGAAGAGGACTTTTATGCTCCCTACTCAAACCCTTCCTGACCAACTTACTTATTCACTACTTCAGCTCTGTTCACAGAGCAAGAACAATTGCACCACAAACCTAATTATAATTCACTTCACATTGTTCACTAAATATAATAACTAGTCTGTCACTTTGTTATGTGACAGCTGTCATATTTGACCTGTGTACTGGCCCAACAAAAAAAAAGTGTTGTAAAAATGCTTAGTAGGTCAAACTATAACAGTACAGTAATTTTAGGTAATAGCAAGAAAAACAGTGTTTTCCTGTTTACAGAAGAGTGATCCAAATATGAAATCAAGACAGGGGAAGAACAACATTTTTGCAAAACCTTCAGAATAACCTTTCACCCAGAGTCCTGTTACATATTAGTAACGGTTGCAATAACAAATATGTTTCTGTTTAAACATTCTCTTCAATTTAGAACACAGTAGAGAAAGAAGATATGAGAGGGGGAGAAAAAGAAGAAAAATATTGGGAGTCCCTCCCAAGGCCAAGTTGCGGTACTCACTAGAAATCAGTGCAGTCAGATTACTCTTTGGTTTGCATCCCCGCAAATGCATCCAGTTAGCCAGCTCTCATCTGCTTCTGCTCCCCCTGAATCTACAGGAGGCCCCCGGGGGAAGACGTTGCATTTCCTGACTCCCTCCCTCACGGTTAGGTCCAACCCCCCAGCTCTACAGGCTGAAGTTTCCCCTTCTTTAGGACTTCAAGCTTTAGTCCCCACACCCTGAGCACGCCTCCTAACCCCCTTCCCTCATCTACTCCACTCTCTCTCTTCGAATCAACACAGGAAGCCACCCTGTTGACCAATCAACATGCATGGATAGGCTATGACAATGCCCCTGGCATGAGGTGGAAGTGAGGCAAGTTCTCTTTCCCTGCCCTCTATGGTGATTCCCCAGAGAACTCTCCGACTTCTTTTAAAGGCACAGCTACCCTTTTTTTCACTTGTTGCTTCAATGGAATAATTCCCACAGAATTCTCATAGGTTAAAAATAATGAATAATTCTGAGGGGTCCATCAAGTTAAGCTTTGGCACATGCAGGTGCAATGGAAATATAGCAATGTGCACTTCTTTGATTGTGGCCGAGGTTGCACAAATGAAATATGTTACTTTTTATGGATTTAGATTACATTTGCATCTTCATGCATGTGGAAAACGGTTCAAAACGTTTTGACAAGAGAAATAAGAACACATATGGAGAATATCTTCTGGAAATGTATGATTAAAGTCCACGACCAGGAGGGGCAGATAAAACAAACAAAAAGAGTGGCTGCGCAACCTGTGTTCGTCCTGCCCCCCCCAAAATGCCCTTTCCTGCCTGTTTTCTAAACCTCTTTTTAACATTCTGCACATGTTGTTTTTCTGCAATGTAATATCCCTATAGTGTTATGCTGTCTATGTAATGTGTAAACAAGGCTACTTGTTTCATGTAGGTTATGCAAGCAAGAAATAAGTGTGTATGCTAAGAGCATCTGCTAAAATAGCATAACACTATAGGGATATTTATAAAAAATGTGATGTAAATCTAATAAATATTAGAGTATGAATTATCAGAGTAATGAATAATGGAGCTAGAGGGAACAGGCTCCTTACCAATTGTGCTATTTTGTTTATTATTTGGCTGTAATAAAATAAAAGTGTACATAATGTATCCGCCATTGTTTTCTATGTCCGAAAACAGCTTTTGGATATCAGAACAGCTATCACTAACCTCCATTTGAACGAGGACTTCAACTTCAATGAGTCGGGGGTAAAAGACATATTGATTATCACGGACCAGGCCCAAATCCCAGACACTCGAAGGAGGAGACGGCGCTATAGATACCTGAGAAGACTGTCAGAGAGTGGATAAATCGCCTCTAACCTCCATTCTATTGGCGAAAGTGCAATCACTGGAGAATAAACTGGATAAACTCTGTTTGAGATTATCCTATCAACGTGATCTGAAGAACAGTAATATCCTGTTTCTCAGAGTCGTGGCTGAACAACGACATGGTAAATATAAATCAATATGTTTTTTCTATACATCGGCAGGACAGAGCGGCTGCGTCGAGGAAGCTCAGAGGAGAGGGTGGGTGTCTCTTAACAACTGGCGCACCATTTCTAATATTAAGAAAGTCTCCAGGTTGTACTATGTGAGTGACAAAAATATTACAACAATATCTATGGAAAATTGTTAGCAGACATTAGTTGTTCTGGACATTTCTGACAAGTTCAAAATAGCTATCTAAGGTATGCAATGAAAAACATGAGGAACCAATGTGGAACTACCCAATTTCGAAATTGCACCTTGTACTATTACAACCTTCAAAAGTAAGTTTAAAGCAGGACCACTGTTGTGCCCACCCTGCCGACCCCTGGGTGCGCACCCCACAGTTTGGGAACCACTGGTCTATAGTACCACCACAAACCAATGCTGGCACTAGGACTGCACTCAATGAGCTGTATAGGGCCATAAGCTCAATAGTGTTCCTAGTGGCTGGTGACTTACATGCAGGAAAACTGAAATACATTTTACCTCATTTCTACCAGCATGTCACCTGTGCAACTAGAGGCAAAAAAACTCTAGATCACCTTTACTCCGCACACCGAGACGCATACAAAGCTCTCCCTCGCCCTCCAAATCTGACCATATATATATCCTGATTCCTGCTTACAAGCAAAAACATAAAAATAAAGTACTCAATACGGAAGTGGATGAAGCAGATGCTAAGCTACAGGACTATTTTGCTAGCACAGACTGGAATATGTTCCGGGATTCATCTGCTGGCATTGAGGAGTTACCCACATCAATTGCCAGCTTCATTAATAAGTGCATCGACAACGTTGCCCCTACAGTGACCGTACATACATATCCCAACCAGAAGCCACGGATTACAGGCAACATCCGCACCGAGGTAAAGGATAGAGCTGCAGGTTTCAATGAGCGGGACTCTAATCCAGACACTTAAAAGAAATTCCGCTACACCCTCTGACAAACCATCAAACAGGCAAAGTGTCAATACAGGACCAAGATCGAATCCTACTACACCGGCTCTGAAGCTTGTTGGATGTGGCAGAAGCTGAATAAACCACATGATCATTACACAGGTGCACCTTATGCTGGGGAAATTAAAGGGAGTAATTCTGTTTAAAATAAAGCCCTTTTGTAGGGAAAAAAAACTAATTCTGATTGACCTGGCCCCTGCCCAGTCATGTGAAATCAATAGATTAGTACTTTTGTACCCGTTTCCTCCAGCATCTTCACAAGGTCCTTTGCTGTTGTTCTGGGATTGATTTGCACTTTTCGCACCAAAGTACATTAATCTCTAGGTGACAGAACGCGTCTCCTTCCTGAGCGGTATGATGGCTACGTGGTCCCATAGTGTTTACACTTGCGTACTATTGTTTGTACAGATGAACGTGGTACCTTCAAGCGTTTGGAAATTGCTCCAATCAGACTTGTGGAGGTCTACAAAAAAAAAAAAATTCTGAGGTGATTTCTTTTGATTTTCCCATGATGTCAAGCAAAGAGACACTGAGTTTAAAGGTGGGCCTTGAAATACAGGTACATCTCCAATTGACTCAAATGATGTCAATTAGTCTATCAGAAGCTTCTAAAGCCATGACATAATTTTCTGGAATTTTCCAAGCTGTAAAGGCAAAGTCAACTTAGTATATGTAAGTTGCGTTATTTCATTTTATTCTACAATGTAAAAAAATAGTAAAAATAAAGAAAAATCCTGGAATGAGTAGGTGTCCAAACTTTTGACTGGTACTGTATATATGTACACACACACACGCTGCCCTTTCCAAAAGGAACACCTATGTGATAATGCTGTTCATTGACAACAGCTCAGCGTTCAACACCATTGTACCCTCCAAGCTCATCACTAAGCTAAGAACCCTGAGATTAAACACCTTCCTCTGCAACTGGATCCTGGACATCCTGACAGGCCACGCCCAGCTGGTGAGAGTAGGCAACAACACATCCGCCACATTGACCCTCAACACGGTGGCCCACCAGGGGTGCGTGCTTAGTCCCCTACTGTACTCCCTGTTAACACACTACTGCGTGGCCGGGCGACAAAAGAATGGTAGGCCTGATAACCAAGCTCAGCCTACAGGGAGGAGGTAAGAGACCTGGTAGTGTGGTGCCAGGACAACAAACTTTAAATCAATGTCAGCAAGACAAAGGAGCTGTCATGGACTACAGGAAACAGAGGGCCGAACACGCCCCCATTCACATCGACAGGGATGTTGTGGAACAGGTTGACACCAGTGAGAGCATCTTGACTGGCTGCATCACCATCTGACCGCAAAGCGCTACAGAGGGTAGTGCATGCGGCCCAGGCGGTGTCAGAGGAAGGCCCATCCAAGTCATAGACCGTTCTCTCTGCTACCGCAAGCAGTACCGATGCACAAAGTTTGGTTAGCAATAAGACTGCTAATTAGTTAACCAATAGCTACCCGGAATATCTGCATTGACCCTTTTTGCAGTAATCTCTTTTGACTCATCACATACGCTGCTGTTACTGTTTATTATCTATCCCGTTGCCCAGTCACTTCATCCCTACCTATATGTACAGTGATGAGAACAAGTATTTGATACACTGCAGATTTGGCATGTTTTCATACTTACAAAGCATGTAAAGGTCTGTAATTTTTATCATAGGTACATTTCAACTGTGAGAGACGGAATCTAAAACAAAAATCCAGAAAATCAAATTGTATGATTTTTAAGTAATTAATTTGCATTTTATTTGTTTGGTACAGAAACCTTTGTTTGCAATTACAGAGATCATACGTTTCCTGTAGTTCTTGACCAGATTTGCACACACTGCAGCAGGGATTTTGGCCCAGTCTTCCATACAGACCTTCTCCAGATCCTTCAGGTTTCGAGGCTGTCGCTGGGCAATACAGACTTTCAGCTCCCTCCAAAGATTTTCTATTGGGTTCAGGTCTGGAGACTGGCTAGGCCACTCCAGGACCTTGAGATGCTTCTTACGGAGCCACTCCTTAGTTGCCCTGGCTGTGTGTTTCGGGTCGTTGTCATGCTGGAAGATCCAGCCACGACCCATCTTCAATGCTCTTACTGAGGGAAGAAGGTTGTTGGCCAAGGTCTCGCGATACACGGCCCCATCAATCCTCTCCTCAATACGGTGCAGTCGTCCTGTCCCCTTTGCAGAAAAGCATCCCCAAAGAATGATGTTTCCACCTCCATGCTTCACGGTTGGGATGGTGTTCTTGGTGTACTCATCCTTCTTCTCCCTCCAAACACGGCGAGTGGAGTTTAGACCAAAAAGCTCTATTTTTGTCTCATCAGACCACATGACCTTCTCCCATTCCTAGACCATCTAGATGGTCATTGGCAAACTTCAGACGGGCCTGGACATGCGCTGGCTTGAGCAGGGGGACCTTGCGTGCGCTGCAGGATTTGAATCCATGACGGCGTAGTGTGTTACTAATGGTTTTCTTTGAGACTGTGGTCCCAGCTCTCTTCAGGTCATTGACCAGGTCCTGCCGTGTAGTTCTAGGCTGATCCCTCACCTTCCTCATGATCATTGATGCCCCACAAGGTGAGATCTTGCATGGAGCCCCAGACCGAGGGTGATTGAACGTCATCTTGAACTTCTTCCATTTTCTAATAATTGCGCCAACAGTTGTTGCCTTCTCACCATGCTTGCCTATTGTCCTGTAGCCCATCCCAGCCTTGTGCAGGTCTACAATTTTATCCCTGATGTCCTTACACAGCTCTCTGGTCTTGGCCATTGTGGAGAGGTTGGAGTCTATCTGATTGAGTGTGTGGACAGGTGTCTTTTATACAGGTAACGAGTTCAAACAGGTGCAGTTAATACAGGTAATGAGTGGAGAACAGCAGGGATTCTTAAAGAAAAACGAACAGGTCTGTGAGAGACGGAATTCTTACTGGTTGGTAGGTGATCAAATACTTGTGTCATTACTGACCTCTATATGCTTTGTAAGTAGGAAAACCTGCAAAATCCACAGTGTATCAAATACTTGTTCTCCCCACTGTACACATCTACCTCAACTACCTCGTACCCCTGCACATCGACCCTGTATATTGAAGTGCTGCATCAATTCCAACTGAAGGGAATAGCTTAGGAAAGTGCGAAGACAATGTATGCAACTGAAGAGACTAGATTAGGAAAGTTCTAAAATGGTGTATCCTGTGAATTTGCCATATTCATTATGAATAAACACTTGCTAAAGTGCCAGAATACAGTGTATCCAACTGTAGGGATTCGTTCAGAAAAGTACTAAAACAGTATATGCAACTGAAGGGACTAGTTTAAAAAGGTTCTAAAGTGGTGTATCCTGCAAGTTTGGTGTATTCAATATGTAATAAGTTGCTCTGCAGTGTGTCAGTGGTGCGGGATGTGTAAAGTGATGCTGATAGCTAGCTCTGGTCCAGGCCGTTAGTGGAGGAAGGCACACTAACGACCTGGATCAGAGCTAGTAGCTAGCCATCTAAAGTACTAACATGCTGGGGGTCCCTGGGGTCCAGTGTGTGGAGTAGGTCCTGGAGGTGGCCCAGCTCTCCCTGGGTTCGGTCCATTTCCCCGCTCTGTATCTCCAGCTGGCCCTCCAGAGCCTCCGCCTCATCTCTCAGCTGCCTCACTTGCTGGATCCTCCAGTGGAGCTTCTGCCTTAGTTGCTCTTTCTCTGCCTCGGACACCTAGATGAAGGATGGAGAGAAGAGGCTTTTAGAAGTGTCCGGGGTGGATTAGGCTAGTTGATGTGGAACAGTGCTGTTATTGTAGCATGGTCGCAGATCTGTTTGTGCAATCATGTCAACTCTTTGGCATGACAATAAGTGACAAGGAGTGATGAGGAGTTGACATAATAGGACAAACAGATCTGGGACAACTGTATCCTGTTATTACACTATTAGAAACAAATGTTTTGGATAGTGCCAAGCCAATCTACACGGTCACCGACATAACCGGTGGGGGGGATATCAGCGCATATCAGACTCAAAAGAAACACGTGGCTTTTCCCTGAAACTACACTGATACCATTACACTTCCTTATTATCAGTAGCATTTTATTATTAAAGTTATTACTATGAATATTAGACTAGTATACAAATTAAGAAATGTCAAATTGGAGAGGAATTCCTAAAAATACAAATAAATACAGATTTTGACGGACTAACCCATTCACACCTAGTCTGATGCGTTTTTCCCCCCACTTTTCCGAATAATTCTCATAACGTCACCAATGCTGCGGAGTCATTCTCTGTGGCAATATGTTGTCCAAAGTGTCTTGAGAGGACTCTGTAATGAGTTGCATCCCATTTAATAAAAGAGGTAACACAAAACTGGCACCTGTCATCATTCCGCACATGCTGACCCTGCATGTGATTAAAGAGATCAAGTCCAGACAGGCTAGGCCTATTTGAGGAAACTTTCTGAATGGACATAGATAATTTGTCAATTTATACATGCACCCACCTAAAAGGACACATCAATCAAAGGCACCTGCAGTGCATCTCACTTTGACACATAAGCAAATCACATTTGTCCTTTCCCAAAAACGTATGAACAAAAACTTGCCTTAGGTTCAAATTATTTCTGTAGGATATCAAAAAAAGAGTCTACATCATAGAATAATGCTAAATCAATGTAGCCTATCATATAAATTGACAAGGAAAGTTTTAAGGGGGATATAGAGACAATAGCCTGAGCGATATGTAGCCTAGTTCTGGTGTGATGTGATCACAATGGCTAAATTCCTACTTTGCTGCACTGCAAATCTAAAAAAAAAAACAGGCAGAGAGAAATGTATTAATTAATTCACACAGCAAACCCACAGACCTGTCAGTGGCAGTGCAGATAATAATTTCTATTGGTAAACATATTATTTTCCCATGCGAAAAGATGCAAATATTAAACCAGTTTGGCATAAATAATTGATGGATTGTGGCAGGCTGATATTTCGCAATTGGCGTGACTGGTGTCATAAGCAAAACATGTGTTCGTATAAATTTTTTCTTCCTAATTATTCGGATGAAAATAACGGACTTGAAGAGAAAGGGCCTTTACTGAAAATAGTCCTTTTACAAGATTAAATCATGACAGGAGCGTTTGATTCCTATTAATGGCTACTTTAGGAAACTTTCTGAATAAACATATAGGCCTATAGAGAAAAGAATCAGCGAACTCGCATACGCACACACCAATAAAAGGACCTGTCAATCAAAGCCAACAGCATACTATATTGTCAGACACAAGAGCAAATGTTATTGCTTTCCTTAAAATTTATTTTTAAAAATCTAGGCCTACCTTAGGCTTTCCAAAAGTAAGCTATAAGATAATGAATTGACAAGGAAAGCATGAAGGGGAGAGAGACAGCTATGCTATAGTATGAAAATGAAATTGACAGAAACAAATATACGCAACATTTCCATAGCATATTTATCAGCTTTGATTAATCTATAAATTAAGAAAAGATTCTGTATCTAATTATAGCATGACAGGTTGGATAGGATTGGCGCATTGTCCATTTGACACAACATTAGCTTATTATAGACCTCAGAGCCAGAACAAACTTGTCGACTGCTATTGAATAATTAATGAATAGTCAGACACATCCAATCGGTTTTAAAAGAAGAGCGATTTATTTATTTACTAGCAAGTAATGACAAGTTACTTTGTACAGTCGTGGCCAAAAGTTTTGAGAATGACAAATATTAATTTTCACAAAGTCTGCTGCCTCAGTTTGTATGATGGCAATTTGCATATACTCCAGAATGTTATGAGGAGTGATCAGATGAATTGCAAATAATTGCAAAGTCCCTCTTTGCCATGCAAATTAAGTGAATCCCAAAAAAACATGTCCACTGCATTTCAGCCCTGCCACAAAAGGACCAGCTGACATCATGTCAGTGATTCTCTCGTTAACGCAGGTGTGAGTGTTGACAAGGACAAGGCTGGAGATTACGCTGTCATGCTGATTGAGCTTGAATAACAGACTGGAAGCTTCAAAAGGAGGGTGGTGCTTGGAATCATTGTTCTTCCTCTGTCAACCATGGTTACCTAAAAGGAAACATGTGCCCGTCATCATTGCTTTGCACAATAAGGGCTTCACAGGCAATGATATTGCTGCCATTAAGATTGCACCTACATCAACCATTTATCGGATCATCAAGAACTTCAAGGAGAGCGGTTCAATTGTTGTGAAGAAGGCTTCAGGGCACCAAAGAAAGTCCAGCAAGTGCCAGGACCATCTCCTAAAGTTGATTCAGCTGCGGGATTGTGGCAACACCAGCACAGAGCTTGATCAGGAACGGCAGCAGGCAGGTGTGAGTGAATCTGCACGCACAGTGAAGCAAAGACTTTTGGAGGATGGCCTGGTGTCAAGAAGGGCAGCAAAGAAGCCACTTCTCTCCAGGAAAAACATCAGGGACAGACTCATATTCTGCAAACGGTACAGGGATTGGACTGCTGAGGACTGGGGTAAAGTCATTTTCTCTGATGAATCCCCTTTCCGATTGTTTGGGGCATCCGGAAAAAAGCTTGTCCGGAGAAGACAAGGTGAGCGCTACCATCATTCCTGTGTCATGCCAACAGTAAAGCATCCTGAGACCATTCATGTGTGGGGTTGCTTCTCAGCTAAGGGAGTGGGCTCACTCACAATTGTGCCTAAGAACACAGCCATGAATAAAGAATGGTATCAACACATCCTTCGAGAGCAACTTCTCCCAACCATCCAGGAACAGTTTGGTGACGAACAATGCCTTTTCCAGCATGATGGAGCACCTTGCCATAAGGCAAAAGTGATAACTAAGTGGCTCTGGGAACAAAACATCGATATTTTGGGTCCATGGCCAGGAAACTCCCCAGACCTTAATCCCATTGAGAACTTGTGGTCAATCCTCAAGAGGCAGGTGGACAAACAAAAACCCACAAATTCTGACAAACTCCAAGCATTGATTATGCAAGAATGGGCTGCCATCAGTCAGGATGTGGCCCAGAAGTTAATTGACAGCATGCCAGGGCAGATTGCAGAGGTCTTGAAAAAGAAGGGTCAACACTGCAAACACTTATGAAATGCTTGTAATTATACTTCAGTATTCCATAGTAACATCTGACAAAAATATCTAAAGACACTGAAGCAGCAAACTTTGTGGAAATTAATATTGTGTCATTCTCAAAACTTTTGGCCACAACTGTATAAGAAAGTCCACACAAAGATTTTTTTTACTGAAGTGCCATAGCATATAGGCTAGCGCTTCTACACCCCCACGCGTCTAGTGGATTAGCTGCTCGAGCATCAAATGACAGTTGGAAAGAGGAGGAGATGTAGACAAGTAATTGTTTTGCTAACTTAGTCTATAATTATTAGTAAACACTCCTGCTATTAGGTAAAGTTGATCTACATGAAATCAATGTTGCTCATGAAGATACATTTTCTTTCAGTCTTGGGGGTATGGTTCGATGTGGCAGGCAGTGATGTTAGTCCCCCATGAGACACCATAGGAACAATGCTAGTATCACTTCTTTAAACTATTTTGAATGAATCTAAGATAAAAGTCATTACAGATTTCTTGAGTTGACATTTTTGCAGAGGCGGTTTCAGTCACAAATTTTAAAATCAAGCCAAGGAGTTCGGTGCAGGATTTCTCAAATTAAAAAAATGTGCGACCTGTTGTCTTAAGTAAACAAAGTCCGATCCGCTGCAGGGAAGGTCTCACTGTCTCTGTGTTCTGCGGTAGCATTGGATAGAGTGTAAACCACCACAGCTGAGTATCCTGTGTTACTAGGCAAGTGAACATTGTCGAAATCAAAACCCAACCCTCAAGTAAGTCATGACGAACTCACTTACAAAACTCAGTTTTGGACCAGACTGACTTTATGACCAAAATTATTTACATATAATTTATTTACATATAATTTGTAGTAAATTTTGACACTACAATAAATGTTTCTGACTAATATCGATGCCACATTGGCTGTTTCCTATCAGATAAATTGTTTATTTCCTTCAGTTGTGCTTAAGTTAGAGATAGGGCAGAATACTGCCCCCTTTGGAGGAATTGCGTGCCCATAGTAAACAGAAATAAAATCCGTCCAAAATTGCTAATATATGCATATAATAATTATTATTTAATAGAAAACACTATAAAGCTTCTAAAACCGTTCAAATTATGTCTGTATGTAAAGCAGAACTCTCAGGGCAGCCATTCTCCCAAACTCTCTCTTGTCATCAGAAAAGTTGGGCCAACTTTGACGTCATCGCCCCCACCCTTCCCAACCAGCTACGGATCTGGGAACAGTTTCTATCTCTTCAGCGCGATGTCTCCTTTCAATGGGGCGTTTCATTGTGAGAATCGCGCGCTCCCTCGCCCTTTGGCGGGCTAAAATCTTCGGGTCACGCGAAAATACATGTACTCTCTTGCGCGCGTCGGGTCCAGAGCTCTCTTTGTTCCAGGTTTCACCAAACAATGTCGGTTTGTCTGTTCAAGCTGATAATTGTTTTGCACGTTTATAACATCCTAAAGCTTGATTCTGCACTTAGTTTGACCAGTTTAGTCGACATATAATATGTAATTTTGAAGTTTTGATGCGCATCCACTAGAATTTTGGCTGCATTTCAGCCGGAATTAGTCGCGTTTGATAACCCAAAGACACAGACTTGAAAACCAAACGCAGTTTTTGGTAAGTATGACTCCTTCCACGGCTTCTGATCGAAGAACATCAAAGGTAAGGGAATATTTATGTGGTAATTTTGTGTTTCTGTGGACTCCAACATAGAGGAGACATACTGCTAATTTCTGAGCGCCGTCTCATATTATAGCCTAGTGAACGAACTCTGTAACGTTAGAAATAAATGTAACACAGCGTTTGCATTAAGAAGAAGTGTATCTTTCTAACTATATGTAGAACATGTATATTTAGTCAGTAAGTTTATGATGTGTATTGCTTGTTATCTGACGTTATCTGGCGGGGCTATCATCATTTCTCCGGACATTTGAGTAGCATTTTTTGAACATGGCGTCATTGTAAACAGATTTATGGATATAAATAGCATATTATTGAAAAAAACATAAATGTACTGTGTAACATGTCCTATTACTGTCATCTGATGAAGATTTTCAAAAGGTTAGTGAATTATTTTTCTTTCAATCCTGCGTTTGTTGATTGCATATTTTGTTCAACATGGCTATTCAAATTAGCTGTGTCTTTGGTGGTGGTTTGACATAAATATGTGCTACAACTCAGCCAAGCTGCACTGCTTCTTGACACAATGCCCACTTAACCCAGTCAGCTGCACCAATGTGGAAACCCCGTACACCTGGCGACCGTGTCAGCGTGCATTGTGCCCTGCCCGCCACAGGAGTCGCTAGTGCGCGATGGGACAAGAATATCCCTGCCGGCCAAACCCTACCCTAACCCGGACGACACTGGCCGGCTGAGACAGAGCCTGGACTCGAACCAGGATCTCTAGTGGTAAGTAGCACTGCAATGCACTCGGGAGGCACTTGTCCCTAATTTTAAGGACAAGCCCGTTATGTAAACTGAACGTAATCTAAGTAATCCCCAAAAGTAATTATTTATCACAAGAGGACTATAAACAATAACTAGTAATGCTGCATACTCCAAGAAAGGTTCAAACTCATCTTTCTGGTAAATAGTTAAATTGCTGAGGTGTAGTCACTTTTGAGGACACAAGCTCAGCAAACAGTACAAATATGATAAAAATATGAAATATTTTGTGACATATTTCCTATTCAACAAAACTATGAAGGCTTGAAATGACTTATATGCCTTCTCAATATAGTACAATCAAATTATAACCACTAACTAAGATTTCACCTTCCTTATAACTGTAAAATACATATTTGTATGTTTAGTGTTAAGAGAAAATGTGCATATTTTCTAATGGTCTCTTGATCAAAACATCAGCCCCCACCACTGTGAACGTCACACGTTCGGCTTCCTGAACTCGTTAGGAACTCGCTTTTCATATCCTATTAATCTATAACAACCAAGGTGTTTTTTGTTTAAAATCTGTGAATTATTTTAGATTAATGGCAATAAATCAATCTCTGAATGTTCTATAGAGATCATCTCCTGTTGCGCTGCAATGTAAGGATTACAGGCACGTGCTTTGTCAGTGGCTGTGACGTAAGGTTCAGTTTATGGACAGTCAGAAGAGCGAATTAATTTCAGTTTTCCCATCATACTGTAATTCACATAGGCGCAAAAACTATACTACTGTGTACAATGCAAGCCATTTCGATCTACAGTGACCACAGATCAATTTATAAGCGAAGATTAAGGTCAGAAGAGTACCAGAATCATGCAGGTCCTGGGGGCTTTACATCATTAATATAAAAAAAGTAACATTGAACATCTAATTGTCAAATCATAGTGCAACATGTGAGCTGGTTCTACTCATTCAATTTCCCCTTCCTGTTGCACACAACAAGCTTCCATACCCCCTGTCAAGGGGATTTATGGCTGATTTGAGATGTAATCATCAACCCTGTCACTTTATTTGGCACAAACTATAGTGATTTTTTGAAAAGGAAAAACATTTGTTTATTAAGTTGAACATGTGCTCTTCAAATTAGGTAAAACATTTTTGGTAAAAAATGTTTTAATAAAATTCAAAGTTACACTACCAAAAAGGGACAAATTTGATGGAATGACCAAGTGCATTCATTTTGACAAAAATACTGCACTATATAGGAAACAGGGTGCCATTTGGGACACAGACAATAGGAGAGCCGAGCTTCGCCGGTGTCTCACCTGTTTCTGGGAGAGTGTCTCCTGCAGCTGGCGAAGCTCTCCACCGGCCCGGAGGACCTGCTGCTCTGCCTCCTCGATCTCCCTGTGCAACTGCTGCAGACGCTCCTCGGCTGGGGACACAGTCACACAAACAAGAACTCACCTAACTACACCTCACCTAACACTCACGTCAGTCAGCAACAGTCAGAGGAACAACCATGTAGTTCACTTCACATCCAATAGGCAGGGTGATGCAGACAATAGGAAAATCTTGTGTTACCATATCAGCTTCCACTCCTCCAATTCGAACCTTAGCCATTAGAAGGAAAAAAACCTTAACTGACCCAAGATCAGCATCTAGTAGGACGAACTTTACCATACTCCCTCTTCTGTACCTTTCGTCTGTTCTTGGCTGCAGTCTCTGGAGCTGATCATCTTGGCCACATCTTGCCTGGGGTTGTCTGTCTCTATGTGGCCTGCAGTTGGCATCTGATGACTCTGGATGCCATCTGAGGCCACCGCGTTCCTTTTGTGCCGTGCCTTTCCAATGTAAGGGCTTTCCTCCAGCAAGCTCTCTGCCTCCAACTCCTGGTGAGAGAGAGGGGAAATTAATCACAAATTCATGCAGATTCCAAGGGTGCATCCAAAATGGCATCTTATTTCCTGAGTGTACACCTTCCTAATCTTGAAATGCACCCCCCATGGCCTCAATTTGTCTGGGCATGGACTCAAAAGCGTTCCACAGGGATGCTGACCCATGTTGACTCCAATGCTTCCCACAGTTGTGTCAAGTTGGCTGATGTCCATTGGGTAATGAAACATTCTTGATACACACGGGGAATTACTGAGCGTGAAAAACCCAGAAGTGTTGCAGTTCTTGACACAAACCGGTGCGCCTGGCACCTACTACCATACCCTGTTCAAAGGCACTTAAATCCATTGTCTTGCCCATTCACCCTCTTAAGGCACACATCCATGTCTCAAGGCTTAAAAATCTTTTTTTAAACCAGTCTCCTACCCTTCATCTACACTGATTAAATTGGATTTAAAAAGTGACATCAATAAAGTTAATCCAGCTTTCACCTGGTCAGTCTAGGTCATGGAAAGCGGTGTCCTTAATGTTTTGTACACTCAGTGTATAGTTCACTACTTCTGACCAGAAGTATTGCACTGTATAGGGTATAGGGTGCCATTGTCGGCAGACCCTAAGGCAACAACTGAATGGAGAGATGGGTCTGGATGGATGCACTCACATGGTCTGGGTAATAGGGATATGGTTCAAACTTGGCGTCGATCTTCTGAAAGGCTAACTCCTGCTCCAGCTCATACTGCTTCTGGCATGCGCGTGTCAGCTCCACCGTTTTCTGTTTCAGCTGTTAATACGGCCATGCAGTATAGAGATTATACAGAGATATCACAAACACATTGAAGAAAAGCATCATACACTCACTGCAAGTTTGAATGGAATGTATGGCAATATTTTGGACTCTCCGAAAAATATAGCTCATCTTTATGGTGGTCAATCCCATGTAAATCGCTGCTCAGTATAATAGCCTATCTAAAAGCAGCTGCTATGTACCTAAATTTACTTTGTCACAATAAAATACAAACGTGCAAAATTACCTGTATATTATACTAGCTTTGACCATATAAAGTCAAACCAAGAAAAAGCAAGCAGCATCTATCATCATCATCTTTACATTTAATCTGAAACACGAGGTTAACAAACAAAAACAACAAAATGCTAGCAAACATAAGAGTGCTCTGCGAGTGAGAACCTGAATGGACAGAAGAGTCATCAACATTTAAGCAAGGACATGGGTCAGTAGGGGGCATTGGGTTCACATGAATCGGTGTGTCTTCAGAGTACCTGACAAATAGCATCCAGTAGAGGAGCAGGCAATGAAGGAGGCTGAAGAGACCGATGCAGTGGGAAAACAAACAGAAAATTCATGCAAAGAGTAAATGAGAAAAATGGATGAAGACATGATCATGGCCTGTATTCATAAAGAGTAGATGTACTGATCTAAGATTAGTGTTGCCTATTATATTATAATTAATACGAGTTACTAGAGAATGAGGCCCTGGCATTTGAAAAGGTTAGTGTTTTGTTTGTTTGACGCAACCTGGGTGCATGACTTAAAAGGCCATTAAGAAATCATGTGAACAATGAGCAATAAAAAAACTAAAGAATTTGCTTTCTATACACACAAACACTATACCACACCATGCAATACTACCTTCAGGAAAGGATCAACTAGAGGCCGGGAAAATAGCTATGGGCACAGAAAGACGAGAGAAAGATGAAGAGGAAGGCACGAAGAGTTTAGAGGACACGTAAATGCATCGTTGTTCAAGGAGCTCCTTCCTATATGACAATTTGCGTGTTTGTGTGTGTGTGTCAGGATTTCCGTTAGCCGGTAATTGACGGGTTTTGTCTACTAAAATGAAAAGCCCATGAATAAAATTGTTGCCGGCCAAATTGACCAGTAGATAAAACAAAGGTAGGCAAGCTTTCAGCACGTCACCCACCACTCTACAATGAGAGCTGGAGGCAGTACGCACTTAGTTAATTGTTTGAAACCTGAATTATTTACATCATATTATGAGGCATGTCTTACCTTGTATGAAAATCCAACCACAGAGGCAATTATTTAAAAAAAATGTCAAGTGGTTAATCATAAAAAATCTTAATTAAAAGGCAAAAAATATAAAACAAAAAATTTAACTAATGTGAGAGCACCAGCCTCTGCCATACGAATACTGATACACCGTGATCATTGGCGGCTATATAGTGCATTCGGAAATTATTATTTTTCCACATTTTGCTACGTGAAAGGATCATTCTCAAATTGATTAAAACGTTTTTTTCCCCCTCATCAATCTACACACAATACCCCATAACGACAATGCAAAAAAACAGGTTAATACATTTTTCAAAATTGATAAAAATAACAAACTGAAATATCACATTTACATAAGTATTCAAACCCTTTACTCAGTACTTTGTTGAAGCACCTTTGGCAGCGATTACAGCCTCACGTCTTCTTGGGTACGACGCTACAAGCTTGGCACTCCTGTATTTGGGGAGTTTCTCCAATTCTTATCTGCAGATCCTCTTAAGCTCTGTCAAGTTGAATAGGGAGTGTCGCTGCACAGATATTTTCAAGTCTTTCCAGAGATGTTCGATTTGGTACAAGTCCGGGCTCTGGCTGTCCTGAGGCCACTTCTGCGTTTTCTTGGCTGTGTGTTTAGGGTCATTGTCCTTTTTGAAGGTGAACCTTTGCCCCAGTCGGAGCAGGTTTTCATCAAGGATCTCTCTGCACTTTGCTCCGTTCATCTTTACCTCGATCCTGACTAGTCTCCCAGTCCCTGCCACTGAAAAACATCCCCACAGCATGATGCTGCCACCACCATGCTACACCGTAGAGATGGTGCCAGGTTAATTCCTGACATGACGCTTGGCATTCAGGCCAAAGATTTCAATCTTGGTTTCATCAGAGAATCTTGTTTCTCATGGTCAGGTGCCTTTTGGCAAACTTCAAGTGGGCCGCCATGTGCCTTTTACTGAGGAGTGGCTGCCGTCTGGCCACTCTACCATAAAGGCTTGATTGGTGGAGTGCTGCAGAGATGGTTGTCCTTCTGGAAGGTTCTCCCATCTCCACAGAGGAAGTCTGGAGCTCTGTCAGAGTGACCATCAGGTTCTTGGTCACCTCCCTGACCAAGACCCTTGTCCCCCGATTGCTCAGTTTGGCCACGTGGCCAGCTCTAGGAAGAGTCTTGGCGGTTCAAAACTTCTTCCATTTAAGAATTATGGCCACTGTGTTCTTCGGGACCTTCAATGCTGCAGATTTTTTTTTTGGTACCCTTCCCCAGATCTGTGCCTTGACAAAATCCTGTCTCGGAGCTCTACGGACAATTCCTTCGACCTCATGTCTTGGTTTTTGCTCTGACATGCACTGTCAAATGTGGGACCTTCTAAAAACAGGTGTGTGCCTTTCCAAATCATGTCCAAACAATTGAATTTACCACAGGCGGACTTATGTAAATAAGGTATCTGTTTTTAATTTTTAATACATTTGCAAAAATGTCTAAAAACCTGTTTCCCTTTGTCATTATGGGGTATTGTATGTAAATTGATGAGGGGAAAATATTATTTAATACATTTTAGAATAAGGCTGTAATGAAACAAATTGGAAATGTGGAAATGTTATGCTCTTAGTACTGTAGCCTACTCCCGATCGTCATGTTGTACAGCGCCATATTTTCATAATGGAAACCCTGATGGTTTTGTTTTTCTTAAGACTACAATATTAATCAAATGAATTACAATTTTCTTAAAATCGTTCCCATATACTATGTTCTTAAAAATATATATTTTAAATTCTCTAGTACAGCCAATATTGAAAGCTATCAAATGCTTTTCAAGGATGCCCTTTGGTTGTCAAACTAGCACTAACTAGCATTAATGGTAACAATGGCTGACAATTAAATAACCTGCCATAGAATTCTGCGGCAGCCAATAAGGTGTGCTGCAGTATTACACAACTTTTACAGGAAGAACCACTGTATATTAGTAACCCATCCTAGTTGTTGCATCTTTAGATTCACCAAGTTTCTACCGAAGATGTTCATCTCTGTCATATACTGCTCGCACCAGGTGCATTGTTTAGAATGGTGTTTTCCCGCTAATTGTATTTGTTTGCAAATGTTTTATCGGATGCCTCATTACAGTAGCTGCTTGGCATGTTATGATGAATTGCCATAATCAAAATGCGATCTGTCATTCTGAGCCCCGTGGGTGGCTGCCCTACTCACCCAACGCATATCGGTCCGGTAAATTTCTCAAATGGCCGGTAAATTAAAATCTTACCAGTCACGTTGTCCGGCACCACATTTTCCTAACGGAAACCCTGGTGTGTGTGTGTGTGTGTGTCTCTCTTTCTCTCTGTGTTTGAGTGAGTGCATGTATGTTGCGATAAATGCCCACCAGCTTTGTCTTGGTGTCCAGCTCCTGCTCCTGCTGGGCCTGGCAGTGCTGTTGCTGCAGGCTCTTTAGCTGCAGTTGGTCAATGAGCTCCTCCTGCTGCTCAAGCTCCTCCACTGCAGCCACCTGCTCACTCTGCAGCTTCCCGATCTCTGCCACACGACACTCTAGGTCCTGCTCCAGACGCTCAATCTCCTCTGCAACCACAGCATGAAAAGAGTTGGCATTTCCACTAACAGTGCCAACTAGGAAACAACCTAAGTGTGGTACTGAGGTACTGTATATTCACTAGGAAACTAACAGAAGCAAACCGGCCAAAATGAAGAGGGACTTTAAGTTTTGCACTAATGAATACACACCAAGTATCTAAAATATACAAAGGCTCATCTAGTAATGAGACCCTTTCATGGTTTTAAGCAGGGATTGTGCAATACTGCAATGTACCCATTTGAAAGCGCTGGGGGGCCTGCTCTCTCTCTTCCTGGCTGATAGGCTGCCCGTCCAGTGTCTCAAGTGACCTCAGGTGGAAAACCAGGAAGAGACGGTAATGGGGGAGATAGGCTATAGGGTTCTCTGCCAAGGTCAACTCTGTTAGGTTTTTCAGAGGCTTTAGTCTGGACAGCTCATGCAGCTTGCAGCAGCCCCAGGTATGAAGAGAAAGACAAAAAATATCAATGTTATTGGTCACATACACATGGTTAGTAGATGTTAATGCAAGTAGTGAAATGCTTGTTCTTCTAGTTCCAACAGTGCAGTAATATAACAATTCCCCCAACAACTACCTAATACACACAAATCTAAAGTGGTGAATGAGAATATGTACATTGAAGTATATGGAAGAGCGATAGCCGTGCGGCATAGGCAAGGTGCAGTAGATGGTATAAAATACAGTATATACATGTGATATGAGTAATGTAAGATATGTAAACAATATTAAAGTGGCATTATTTAAAGTGACTAGTGATCCATTGATTAAAGTGTCCAGTGATTGGGTCTCAATGAAGGCAGCAGCCTCTGAGTTAGTGATTGCTGTTTAGCAGTCTGATGGCCTTGAGATTGAGAAACAGCTTCTATCTCTCGGTCCCAGCGTTGATGCACCTGTACTGACCTCACCTTCTGGATGATAGAGGTGTGAACAGGCAGGGGCTCGGGTGGCTGTTGTCCTTGATGAGCTTTTTGGCCTTCCTGTGACATCGGGTGCTGTAGGTGTCATGGAGGGCAGGTAGTTTGCCCCTGGTGATGCGTTGGGCAGACCGCACTACACTCTGGAGAACCTTGCGGTTGAGTGCGGTGCAGTTGCCTTACCAGGATGCTCTCGATTGTGCATCTGTAAAAGTTTGTCAGGGTTTTGGGTGACAAGCCAAATTTCTTCACCCTCCTGATGTTGAGGAGGCTCTGTTGCGCCTTCCTCACCACACTGTCTGTGTGGGTGGACCATTCCAATTTGTCTGTTATGTGTACGCCCAGGAACTTCCACCTTCTCAACTGCTGACCCTCCGATGTGGTTGGGGGGGGTGCTCCCTCTGCTGTTTCCTGAAGTCCACGATCATCTCCTTTGTTTTGTTGACGTTGAGTGAGGTTATTTTCCTGACACCACACTCCGAGTGCCCTCACCTCCTCCCTGTAGGCTGTCTTGTCGTTGTTGGTGATCAAGCCCACTACTATTGTGTCATCTGCAAACTTGATGATTGAGTTGGAGGCGTGCATTGCCACGCAGTAGTGGGTGAACAGAGAGTACAGGAGAGGGCTGAGCACACACCCTTGGGGTCAGCAAACTGGAGATGTTTCCAAATTCACCACCTGGGGTTGGCCCATCAGAAAGTCCAGGACCCAGTTGCACAGGGAGGGGCTGAGACCCAGGGCCTCCAGCTAGATGATGGCCTTTTTTTTATTTTATTATTTTTTATTATTTCACCTTTATTAAACCAGGTGAGCAAGTTGAGAACAAGTTCTCATTTGCAACTGCGACCAGGCCAAGATAAAGCATAGCAGTTTGACACATACAACACAGAGTTACACATGGAATGAACAAAACATACAGTCAATAATACAGTAGAGAAAAAGAAAACAATGTCTATATACAGTTAGTGCAAATTAGGTCAAATAAGGGAGTTAAGGCAATAAATAGGCCATGGTGGCAAAGTAATTACAATATGGCAATTAAATACTGGAATGGTAGACGTGCAAAAGATGGATGTGCAAGTAGAGATACTGTGGTGCAAAAGGAGCAAAATAAATAAATACAGTATGGGGATGAGGTAGATAGATGGGCTGTATACAGATGGGCTATGAACAGGTGCAGTGATCTGTGAGCTGCTCTCACAGCTGGTTCTTAAAGCAAGTGAGGGAGATGGGAATCTCCAGCTTCAGTGATTTTTACAGTTCGTTCCAGTCAGTGGCAGCAGAGAACTGGAAGGAAAGGCGACCAAAGGAGGAATTGGCTTTGGGGGTGGCCAGTGAGATATACCTGCTGGAGCGCATGCTACGAGTGGGTGCTGCTATGGTGACCAGCAAGCTGAGATAAGGCAGGGCTTTACCTAGCAGAGACTTGTAGATAACCTGTAGCCAGTGGGTTTGGCGACGAGTATGAAGCGAGGGCCAGCCAACGAGAGCGTACAGGTCGCAGTGGTGAGCAGTGTATGGGGCTTTGGTGGCAAAATGTTATAGACTACATCCAGTTTGCTGACTAGAGTGTCGGAGGCTATTTTATAGATGACATCGCCGAAGTCAAGGATTGGTAGGATGGTCAGTTTTACAAGGGTATGTTTGGCAGCAAGAGTGAAGCAAGCTTAGTTGCGAAATAGGAAGCCGATTCTAGATTTAATTTTTGATTGGAGATGCTTAATGTGAGTCTGGAAGGAGAGTTTACAGTCTAGCCAGACACCTAGGTATTTGTAGTTATCCACGTATTCTAAGTCAGAGCCGTCCAGAGTAGTGATGCTGGATGGGCGGGCAGGTGCGGGCAATGATCGGTTGAATAGCATGTATTTAGTTTTATTTGCGTTAAGGAGCAGTTGGAAGCCACGGAAGGAGAGTTGTATGGAATTGAAGCTCGTCTGGAGGTTAGTTAACACAGTGTCCAAAGAAGGGCCAGAAGTATACAGAATGGTGTCGTCTGCGTAGAGGTGGATCAGAGAATCACCAGCAGCAAGAGCGACATCATTGATGTACAGTGGGTCTTTTATACTGATAACAAGTTCAAACAGGTGCCATTAATACAGGTAATGAGTGGAGGACAGAGGAGCCTCTTAAAGAAGAAGTTACAGGTCTGTGAGAGCCAGAAATCTTGCTTGTTTGTCGGTGACCAAATACTTATTTTCCACCATAATTTGCAAATAAATTCATTAAAAATCCTACAATGTGATTTTCTGGTTTTTCTTTTCTCATTTTGTCTGTCATAGTTGAAGTGTACCTATGATGAAAATTACAGGCCTCTCTCATCTTTTTAAATGGGAGAACTTGCACAATTGGTGGCTGACTAAATACTTTTTTGCCCCACTGTATACAGAGAAGAGATTCGGCCCGAGAATTGAACCCTGTGGCACCCCCATAGTGACTGCCAGAGGTCCGGACAACAGGCCCTCTGATTTGACACACTGAACTCTATCAGAGAAGTAGTTGGTGAACCAGGCGAGGCAATCATTTGAGAAACCAAGGCTGTGGAGTCTGCCAATTAGAATGTGGTGATTGAGAGTCGAAAGCCTTGGCCAGGTCGATGAATACAGCTGCACAGTAATGTCTCTTATCGATGACGGTTATGATATCGTTAAGGACCTTGAGCATGGCTGAGGTGCACCCATGACCAGCTCGGAAACCAGATTGCATAGCGGAGAAGGTACGATGTGATTCAAAATGGTCAGTAATCTGTTCGTTAACTTGGCTTTCGAAGACCTTAGAGATGCAGGGTAGGATAGATATAGGTCTGTAGCAGTTTGGGTCTAGAATGTCTCCCCTTTGAAGAGGGGGATGACCGCGGCAGCTTTCCAATCTTTGGGAATCTCAGACGATACGAAAGAGAGGTTGAACAGGCTAGTAATAGGGGTTGCAACAATTTTGGCAGATAATTTTAGAAAGAGAGGGTCCAGATTGTCTAGCCCGGCTGATTTGTAGGGGTCCAAATTTTGCAGCTCTTTCAGAACATCATCTATCTGGATATGGGTGAAGGAGAAATGGTGGGGGCTTGGGCGAGTTGCTGTGGAGGGTGCCGGGGAGTTGACCGGGGTAGGGGTAGCTAGGTGGAAAGCATGGCCAGCCGTAGAAAAAGGCTTATTGAAATTCTAAATTATAGTGGATTTGTCAGTTGTAACAATGTTCCCTAGCCTCAGAGCAGTGGGCAGCTGGGAGGAGGTGCTCTTATTCTCATGGACTTTACAGTGTCCCAGAACTTTTTTGAGTTTGTACTGCAGGATGCAAATTTCTGTTTAAAAAAGCTAGCCTTAGCTTTCCTAACTGCCTGTGTATATTGGTTCCTAACTTCCCTGAAAAGTTGCATATCACGGGGGCTATTCGATGCTAATGCAGAACGCCACAGGATGTTTTTGTGCTGGTCAAGGGCAGACAGGTCTGGAATGAACCAAGGGCTATATCTATTCCTGGTACTACATTTTTTGAATGGGGCATGCCTATTTAAGATGGTGAGGAAGGCACTTTTAAAGAATAACCAGGCATCCTCTACTGTCGGGATGAGGTCAATGTCATTCCAGGATGCCCCGGCCAGGTCGATTAGAAAGGCCTGCTTGCAGAAGTGTTTTAGGGAGCATTTGACAGTGATGAGGGGTGGTCGTTTGCTCGCAGACCCATTACGGATGTAGGCAATGAGGCAGTGATCGCTGAGATCTTGGTTGAAAACAGCAGAGGTGTATTTGGAGGGTGAGTTAGTTAGGATGATATCTATGAGGGTGCCTGTGTTTACGGATTTGGGGTTATATCTCTGGTTGGTTCACTGATCATTTGTGTGTGATTGAGGGCATCAAGCTTATATTGTAGGATGACCGGGGTGTTAAGCATGTCCCAGTTTAGATCACCTAGCAGCACGAGCTCAGAAGATAGATGAGGGGCAATCAAATCACATATGGTGTCGAGGGCACAGCTGGGGGCAGAGGGTGGTCTATAGCAAGCGGCAACGGTGAGAGACTTGTTTCTGGAGAGGTACATTTTTAGAAGTAGAAGCTCAAATTGTTTGGGTACAGACCTGGATAGTAAGACAGACCTCTGCAGGTTATCTTTGCAGTAAATTGCAACACTGACCCCTTTGGCAGTTCTATCTTGTCGGAAAATTTTATAGATCGGAATAGAAATTTCAAGGTTTTTAGTGGTCTTCCTAAGCCAGGATTCAGACACGGCTAGGACATCCGGATTGGTGGAGTGTGCTAGGGCAGTGAATAAAACATACTTAGGGAGGAGGCTTCTGATGTTAACATGCATGAAACCAAGGCTTTTACGGTTGCAGAAGTCAACAAATGAGAGAGCCTGGGGGATGGGAGTGGAGGTTGACACTGCAGGGCCTGGATTAACCTCTACATCACCAGAGGAACAGAGGAGGAGTAGGATAAGGGTACGGCTAAAGGCTAACAGAACTGGACGCCTAGTACGTTTAGAACAGAGAGTAAAAGGAGCAGATTTCTGGATACGGTAGAATATATTCAAGGCATAATGTACAGACAAAGGTACAGTAGGATGTGAATACAGTGGGGGTAAACCTGTGCATATAGTGATAATGAAAGAGATATTGTCTCTAGAAATAGCATTTAAACCAGGTGATGTCACTGCGTGTGTGGGAGGTGGAACTAAATTGTTAGCCGAGGCGTGTTGAGCAGTGCTAGAGGCTCTACAGTGAAATAAAACAATAGTTACAAACCAGAACAGTAATCGACACCACATGGTGACGTTAGGGAAAGGCATGCGTAGCCGGGTGTTCATACAAGTCCAGTGCGTGGCTTCAGGCAGCTAGCGGCACGGGGCTAGCAGGCTAACAGAAAGGTCTTAGAGGGATGACGCGATGGAGGAAAGTCTGTTGTGGCCCCCTTGTGCAGTTACATCAGCGGACGGATCAGCAGGGCTCCGTGTGGTAAACCAGGCCAATTGGCAAAATATGTATAGTGGCCAAAGAAATATATCCGAAGGACCTCTTAAGCCAGCAGTCCAATAGATAGCTAGATAGCTAGCAGGCCGCGGATTAGCGGCTGTGCGTTCAGGGGTCGTTAGCTGCTATAATTCCAGGTGGGGGGAAAAAATTATCATAATAAAAATGTTTACAAAAAAAAAAAAATTATAAAAAAGGTTCAGAGCTTGTGGTAAGAATCCGGAGATATGGAGAAGAATAAGTCCGACTAGCTCTGGTTTGACTGGCGCTGTGCAGACTGGCGAGAATTGTCCAGGATAAAGGTAGCTGATGACCGCTAGCAAAGGATAGCTGACTGCTAGCTAGTGGCTTCGATGGGCCTCGTAAGCCAACAGTCCGTTGTGCTCTAGACAGCTAGCATTCAGGGGACGTTAGCTGCGAAGGTGAGAAGGTTCAGAGCTTGCGATAGGAATCCGGGGATATGGAGAGAAAAATAGGTCCGGTATGCTCTGGTTAAATCGCGTTGTACAAACTGGCAAGAGCTTTCCGAGCTAGGGGTTAGCTGATGACCGTTATCTGGCTCGGAGGGTACTATGGTGTTGAATGCTGAGCTGTAGTCAATGAACAGCGTAGGTATTCCTTTTGTCCAGATGGGATAGGGATGGGATAGGGCAGTGTGCAGTGCGATGGTGATTGCGTCATCTGTGGACCTGTTGGGGCAGTATGCAAACTGAAGTGGGTCTAGGGTGGCGGTGAAATGATCCTTGACTCGCCTCTCAAAGCACTTCATGATGACAGAAGTGAGTGCTACGGGGCGGGGCGGTAGTCATTCAGTTCAGTTATCTTTGCCTTCTTGGGAACAGGAACAATGGTAGCCATCTTGAAGCATACGGGGACAACAGACTGGGATAGGGAGCGATTAAATATATGTCTGTAAACACACCAGCCAGCTGGTCTGCGCATGCTCCGAGGACGCGGCTACGGATGCCGTCTGGGACAGCAGCCTTGCGAGGGTTAACATGTTTAAATGTTTTACTCACGTCAGCCATTGAGAAGGAGAGGGGTGGGGCGCAGTCTTTGTTAGCGAGCCGCGACGGTGGCACTGTATTATCCTCAAAGTGGGCAAAGAAGGTGTTTAGTTTGTCTGGAAGCGTGACGTCTGTATCCGTAACGTGGCTGTTTTTGTAATCCCCGATTTCCTGTAGACCCTGCCACATACGTCTCGTGTCTGAGCCGTTGAATTGCGACTCCACCTTGTCCCTGTACCGGCATTTCGCTTGTTTGATTGCCTTGCGGAGGGAATAACTACACGGTTAATATTCAGCCATATTACCAGACCTCTTTCCATGGTTAAATGCGGTGGATCGAGGTTTCAGTTTTTCGCGAATGCCGCCATCCATCCACGGTTTCTGGTTAGGGTTGACTTCAATAGTCACAGCGAGTACGACATCTCCAATGCACTTATTTATAAACGCACTCACTGAGTTAGCGTATAGATCAATGTCCTTCTGAGAGGCTGACCGGAACATATTCCAGTCCACGTGATCAAAATAATCTTGGAGTGTGGCTTCCGACTGGTCAGACCAGCAATGAATGGTTCTCGTCACTGGTACATCCTGTTTGAGTTTCTGCCTATAAGCCGGGATGAGCAAGATGGCGTTGTGGTCAGATTTGCTGAAGGGAGGGCGGAGGAGGGCTTTGTATGCAGCGCGGAAGTTAGAGCAGCAGTGGTCGAGAGTATTAGCCCTACGTGTCGTACTATCAATATGCTTGTAAAATTTAGGTAACATTGATCTCAAATTTGCTTTGTTAAAATCCCCAGCTACAATAAATGTAGCCTCCAGGTATATAGTTTCCAATTTACATAGAGTCCAGTAAAGTTCCTTGAGGGCTGTCTTGGTGTTTACTTTATTTGGGGGGGGGGGGGGGTGTACACAACTGTTACTATATCTGACGAGAATTATCCTGGTAGGTGGAATGGCCTGCATTTGATAGTAAGGAATTCTAGGTCAGGTGAGCAGAAGGACTGGAGTTTCTGTCTGTTGTTATGATCACACCATTAGTTGTTAATCATAAAGCATACACCTCCCACTATTCCTCTTCCCAGAGAGGTGTTCATCTCTGTCGGCACATTGCATGGAGAAGCCCGGTGGCTGGACCGATTCCGACAACATATCAGAGAGAGCCATGTTTCTGTGAAACAGAATGTTACAATCTCTGATGTCTCTCTGTAGGGCAACCCTTATTCGAATTTCGTCTACCTTGTTGTCAAGAGACTGGACATTGGCGAGTAGTATTACTCTGGAGCGGTGAGCAATGTGCCCGTTTACGAAGCCTGACCAGAAGACTGCTCTGCCCCTTCTGCGTCGTCGTTGTTTTCGGTCAGCTGCTGGGATCCTGGGTGGTATTCCGAAGAGAGGATCTGCTTCGGGAAAGTCGTATTCCTGGTTGTAATGTTGGTAAGTTGACGTTGCTCTTATATCAAATCATTCTTCCCGGCTGTATGTAATAAGACTTAAGATTTCCTGGGGTAACAATGTAAGAAACAATACATTAAAAAACTAAATCTGTTTCCTAAGAACGCATCTGTCGACCATCTGTCGGCGCATTCTCAAGAATGTATTGGCTGGTGCAATCAAATTTCCCCTTTAAGGATTAGTAAAGTACCATCTTAAAAAAGGTCCAATGCATCTCAATATCAAATTATTACTATGTAACAAGCAATTGTCTTCAATTAAAATTGTCAAAAAGAAACAAAAATAGCTTCATAGCAAAGAGCAATTTCTCAAGCAAGAAATTTTCTAGAACTGTTTGAGTGGTCTGAGCGGGGAGGTTAAAACTAGCTGTTATTGGTAGACCTGTTTGGAACTCTTTCTATTTGGTCTATTAACTAAATGTACAACCTATTTGGCCTAATTTACCACTTGTTTGGCCTAAAATGTGTCTATTAACACATTTTGGACCAAAACTCCATCCCACCAAAACAGGATGAAATGTCAGGTCTTTACAAACAATTAGGGCTGAGCGATTAACCAAAATGGCGGTTATTTCTCCGTTTTTAAACAACTAACTGACCAACGTCGGTTCAATTATCTGAATTCCATTTCGTAGTTTTTTTTTCTGTGAGCTCAATGTGCACATTGCGCTGCACTTTCTGTACAGATAAATCAGATCATGCCCAGACTGTGCGATGTAGTAAGGAGTTGTAGTTTCCAACAGGCCAATGTTCTACATCACGTTTTCAGCGCTAATCTAACAACAATGACCATAATCTATTGCACTGCTTTGTAGGCCTCCTTGCTCGTACACGCATTTTCAGTTCTGCCCACACATTTTCTATGGGATTGAGGTCAGGGCTTTGTGATGGCCACTTCAATACCTTGACTTTGGTGTCCTCAAGCCATTTTGCCACAACTTTGGAAGTATGCTTGGGGTCATTGTTCATTTGGAAGACCCATTTGCAACCAAGCATTAACTTCCTGACTGATGTCTTGAGATGTTGCTTCAATATATGCTTATCATTTTCCTTCCTTATGATGCAATCTATTTTGTAAAGTGCACCAGTCCCTCCAAAAGCAAAGCACCCCCACAACATGATGCTGCCACCCCTGTGCATCACAGTTGGGAAGGTGTTCTGCAGCTTGCAAGCCTCCCCCTTTTTCCTCCAAACATAACAATGGTCAATATGGCCAAACAGTTCTATTTTTGTTTCTTCAGACCAGAGGACATTTCTCCAAAAAGTACAATCTTTGTTCCCATGTGCAGTTGCAAACCGTAGTCTGGCGGTTTTGGAGCAGTGGCTTCTTCCTTGCTGAGCAGCATTTCAGGTTATATCGATATAGGACTTGTTTTACTGTGGATATAGATAATTTTGTACCCGTTTCTTCCAGCATCTTCACAAGGTCCTTTGCTGTTATTCTGGGATTGATTTGCCTTTTTCGCAACAAAGTACGTTCATCTCTAGGAGACAAAACGCATCACCTTCCTGATCGGTATGACGGCTACGTGGTCTAATGGCGTTTATACTTGCGTACTATTGTTTGTACAGATGAACGTGGTACCTTCAGGCATTTGGAAATTGCTCCCAAGGATGAACCAGACTTGTGGAGGTCTACAACTCTTTTTCTGAGGTCTTGGCTGATTTCTTTTGATTTTCCCATGATGTCAAGCGAAGAGGCACTGAGTTTGAAGGTAGGCCTTGAAATACATCCAGAGATACACCTCCAATTGACTCAAATGATGTCAATTAGCCTATCAAAAGCTTCTAAAGCCATAACATCAATTTCTGGAATCTTCCAAGCTGTTTAAAGGCAGTCAACTTAGTGTATGTAAACTTCTGACCCCCTGGAATTGTGATACAGTGAATTATACGTTTTAAAAAATAACACTTGTGTCTCCAACATAAGTGTATGTAAACTTCCGACTTCAACTGTATGTATGTATGTATGTATGCACGTACGTACGTACGCACAAACGCAATGCCTTCGTTTTCTCCTATCACGATCATTAAACTCAACTGTTTTAAAGTCGCCATTGGCTTAATGGTGAAATCCCTGAGCTCCTCTCCAGCAACTGTTCCAACAGTTCCTCCCCGGCAACTGAGTTAGGAAGGATGCATGTATATTTGTAGTGACTGACTGAGTCTCATCTTTCCATAAAGGGGTCATAATAGTTTGTAGGCCAAACCGTTTAGACGATTTTGTGAGAAGACCGATTTTCGGGATGACTCATTTTCTGACAAACACCACTCTAGCTCCGTTACCGCTCACCGCAGATGCGGTGGATTAAGACGCATCCAATGCAAAAAAGATATCTCTAGCTTAAAACCTCTTGCCTCTACTTGGGACGCTTGCGTCCCAACTAGAGCTCTGGAAATGCAAATGTGCTACGCTAAATGCTAATAGTATTAGTTAAAACTCAAAAGTTCATTAAAATACACATGCAGGGTATCAAATTAAAGCTACACTCGTTGTGAATCCAGGCAACAAGTCAGATTTTTAAAATGCTTTTCGGCGACAGCATGAGAAGCTATTATCTGATAGCATGCACCAATACACTACAACACAAAAGCACAGCAGGGGACGTAAACAAAATAATTAGCATTTCGGCGTTACACAAACCGCACAATAAAATAGAAAACAGTCATTACCTTTCACCATCTTCTTTGTTGGCACTCCTAGATGTCCCACAAACACTATTGGGTCTTTATTTCGATTAAATCGGGCCATATAAAGCCAAGATATCGTTATATGTAGACTGTGTGATAAACGGAAAAAACAGCGATTTCACAACGTAACGTCATTTTTTAAAATTCAAAAAGTAGACGATAAACTTTCACAAAACACTTCGAAATACGTTTGTAATGCTACTTTAGGTATTAGTAAACGTTAATAAGCGATAAAAATCATCCATAGGCGATGTCAAAATCATTAGCTGTCGTCTTGGAAAAAATTTCACGAGAGCGCTCTTCCGGAATGATCTGGGCGGAGACCGGAGGTAAGTGGTGCCCCTGTTTCGGTTCAACCAAGAATCAAAGAGGATTCAATTCACAAGACTCTAGACAACATGGGGATGCTGTGGGAGTTGAATGCTCGGTCTTATCTAATTCGGCTCACTGTTAACAATTGCTGGAAGTGGCGCAAGGATATTTATTTCCATTTTCTGTGATCAGGTTTTCCTGCGCTTTCCGATGTAACGCACGTTATGTAATAGCCACAGTCGTGATTTAACCAGTTTTAAAAACGTCCGAGGGTTTCCTATCCACACATTCTAACCATATGAACGTACTATATTCCTGGCATGAGTAGCAGGGCGCTGAAATGTTGCGCGATTTTTAACAAAATGTTCAAAAAAGTAGAGGGTAGGAGCAACTAGTTAAACTGACAAATTTTATGGGGATTTTTTTTACGTAGCCGATGATTTTAGGTCCATGCGGACACCTGGGAGAGGGAGGGAAAGCTGTTTGTATGGCTGGCTGGCTTTATGGAGAGTGCTTTGACGCAGCTACTGGAAATAGCGTAACTTTTTCTCAACACATTGCAGATGTAAAGATGGCTGTAGTACATGGCTTTGGCTAAACTAGAGTTTTAATCATGGTTCTGAGCTAGTGCGTAGCAGGCAGCTAATTATTGTATGACATGTGTTTGTAGAATGTTACGTTCCCTATTGATTGAGGTGAATGAAGCTACAGCAACAAAGTGATCATTTCTGTTCTCCAAATTGCATTTAGTTTTATGTAGAAATGCAGTAAATTATCTTCAAATAGTTGTTTTATCCTCTCACTCCATCACTTTGCCATTCTTTAAGTTTAACTGAAATGACACCCCTGGCCTGAATAAATTATAAATCATAAACTAGCTACAATTGGAAAGATAGAAACAGGCTAAATGAAGTGCATATGTGGTGCAAGATGAAGAAGACAGAGAAAAACAGAGATACTCACAGAAGAGATCTTGTTACGTTGAAGGTTTAAAGTCTGGAGTGATGTCAGTTTCTTAGCCAGCCATAGAGGCACATGTTTAATGTCATTGCTGGAGAGATTTAAAAGCTGAAGACTTGCCATGTGCTCTAGGCCCTCAATTTTACTGCAGAAAGAAACAACGTTTCTTAAAATGTTTTATTACAAAAAACAATATTACAATTAGCAATCATAATAAATGTTTGATACACGTAGTCTGTTAACCCAATGGCAGAGTACATCAATAAAAGGTGTTGTTTAAGTGTGCTGTGCTCTTACTGGATTATGTTGTTAGAGAGATGTAGTTCCCGCAAGTTGTGCAGCTTTTCAAGCTTCTCAATTTTTTCAATGACATTATGGCTGACGTTGAGGATCTGCAGGTGCTCACACTTCTCCAAATTCTCAATGAACTGAAACACAGGAGATATGCCACTGTATTACATCTGTATCTATGTCAGTGTTGGCTCCTCAGAGGAGGAACATTCTACTCAGTAAATTTATTTTTATTTTTAGATATTCACGTCACCAAATACCTGATTAAAAAAAACAATGTTTTGCAATGGTCTACAATAATCTCAACAGCACCCACTAGGGACGCACCACGGTGTAGCACCCACTAGGGACGCACCACGGTGTAGCCAGAGGACAGCTATTTTCCAACCTTCTCTGGCTACATTGACTTCAGTCCAAAAATAAACTAGAAGGCTCGTGCTCCTCAATCCCTTCCATAAACCTACATGGTAATTATAACAACTTCCGGAGGACGTCCTCCAACCCATCAAAGCTTTTGCAGTCTGAACTGACATGTCCATAAAAATCAAAGGATCAGAGAACGAGCCTAGTACTACGCATGCGTGATTTAGAAGCTTGGTGAGTTGGTGACATTGTTGGGTTGATTGAGATAGTTTTTAGGACATTATTTAATTCAAATTAGTTTCTTCAAACTACAGGAGACAGCGGAGGTAGATTATATATTGTTTTCTTGGTTTTAGATCTTTATTTTTGTGTCGATGTAGTGTCATTTTCTTCAATTTGTCCTGCAAAATTTAGTAGCAAGTAGCTAGCTACCAGAGTGCAGTTTTCTCCACCAGAATGGCAAGCTAACGCTAACGACAAATGGTGCCTTTTTTTTTATTGAAGAAAGCCATTCATTGCCTACATCAGATTCCAGCTTCTGGGAAAAAGCTGTATCAATCATGTTATGGAGGAAGGTCTGGTTAAATTGTGCAACACAAGAAGAAGGTAAGAAGAAGAAACAGTGATACTTCATTTTTGGGCATGTAAGAGTTGCTTTTAGGGGGCATGTTGATCGTCCTGCAACGAACCAAGGGCAGATGAGAGAAAGTTAAAAGTGTGATTTAAAAGAGGTTGACGCAGCACATTTTTTCGCATGGCAAATGGATGAAACCACTGACATCTGTCGCTTGCAGTTTTTAGTTATTGTCAGGTATGTGGATGATCAGAGCTTTAATTCAGGAAAGTTTAATTTGATCTACATTTGATCCCACTGGGCACACCACGTCATTTCAATGTGGAAGTCAGGTAATATTTGGTTGAGACGTTGATCAATGAGATTAAACTATATTTAACCACTCAAAAAGACAGCAAAAATGTAGTTTAATTTCCAATGTGTTACCATACAATTTCAACCATCTAAAAGCACAACCATGATTTTCCTCCACAAGCAGGAAATTCAAGATTTTTACTGCACAGGGTCCTTAACCAAAAATCATGGTTGTGCTTTTAGATGGTTGAAATTGTATGGTAACACATTGGAAATTAAACTACATTTTTGCTGTCTTTTTGAGTGGTTAAATATAGTTTAATCTCATTGATCAACGTCTCAACCAAATATTACCTGACTTCCACATTGAAATGACGTGGTGTGCCCAGTGGGATCAAATGTAGATCAAATTAAATACATATTCCCACACTATGAGATTGGAATAATGCTGTGAAATTCAGAAAATTATGATAATGCCCTTTTTGTGTAAGAGCTGTTTGAAAAGACCGACCTAAAATGTCCACCTGTTTGGTGTGGTGGAGTTTTGGCCTGCCTGGTGACATCAGTAAATGTGTTAATAGACCAATAAGAAAGAGAGTTACAAACCTCTGTCAATAACGGCTAGTTTTCATCTGCCCAATTAGACCACCCCCAGTCAGTCTCAGCAAAATTCTTGCTTGAGAAATGTCTCTTTGCTAAGAAGATATTTTTGTTTCTATTTGGCCATTTTAAATTATAACAATCACAGTAAGGTACTTTATTGTTACTCAGAAATTATTTGTTTTTGCTCCCGATTGGCGCAGAAGTCTAAGGCACTGCATCTCGGTGCTAGATGTGTCACTACAGACCATGGTTTGATTCCAGGCTGTATCACAACTGGCCATGATTGGGAGTCCCATAGGGCGGCGCACAATTAGCCCAGCGTCATCCGGGTTAGGGTTTGGCCGGGGCAGGCCGTCATTGTAAATAAGAATTTGTTCTTAACCGACTTGCCTAGTTAAATAAAATAAAACTGGCTGCATTGGATCTTAAATTAAAGTTGTCACCGAAATGCCTATCACTGCACTTTCAACCACTTTAAAACACAGCAAAGTTCAAATAGGAATACAATGTCAGATGTTTATTTATACAACAGATTCATGTTATCACTGTGCTTCATCTAATAGCAGAACCAAATGACCTGGTTCACAGTTGAGATCACATTAAAAGTATAGTGCATTCGGAAAGTATTCAGACCCCTTGACTTTTTCCACATTTTGTTATGTTACAGCCTTATTTTAAAATGCATTAAGTACGTGTTTTTCCTCATCAATCTACACACAGTACCCCATAATGCCAAAGTGAAAAAAGATTGTTAGACATTTTTCCAAATAGCTTATTTACATAAGCATTCAGACCCTTTGCTATGAGACTCATTGTCTCCTAGAGATGAAATTGAGCTCAGGTGCATCCCGTTTCCATTGATCATCCTTGAGATGTTTCTACAACTTGACTGGAGTCCACCTGTGGTGAATTAAATTGATTGGACATGATTTGGAAAGGTACACACCTGTCTTTATAAGGTCCCACAGTTGACAGTGCATGTCAAAGCAAAAACCAAGACATGATGTCAAAGGAATTGTCAGTGAGCTCAGAGACAGGATTTGCATTGAGGCACAGATCTGGGGAAGGGTACCAAAAAATGTCTGCAGCATTGAAGGTCCCCAAGAACACAGTGGCCTCCATTATTCTTAAATGGTTTGGAACCAACAAGAGTCTTGCTAGTGCTGGCCGGCCGGCCAAACTGAACAATCGGGGGAGAAGGGCCTTGGTCAGGGAGGTGATCAAGAACCTAATGGTCACTCTGCAAGAGCTCCAGAGTTCTTCTGTGGAGATGGGAGAACCTTTTAGAACAACAACCATCTCTTCAGCACTCCACCAATCAGGCCTTTATGGTAGAGGCCAGGTGGAAGCCACTCCTCAGTAAAAGTTTGCCAAAAGGCACCCAAAGACTCTCAGACCATGAGAAGCAAGATTCTCTGGTCTGATGAAAACACGATTGAACTCTTTGGCCTGAATGCCAAGCATCACGTCTGGAGGAAACCTAGCACCATCCCTACGGTGAAGTATGGTGGTGGCAGCATCATGCTGTGGGGATATTTTTCAGTGGCAGGAACTGGGAGACTAGTCAGGATCGAGGGAAAGATGAACGGAGCAAAGTACAGAGAGATCCTTGATGAAAACCTGTTCCAGAGCGCTCAGTATCTCAGACTGGGGAGAAGGTTCACCTTCCAACAGGACAACAACCCTAAGCACACAACCAAGACAACGCAGGAGTGGCTTTGGGACAAGTCTTTGAATGTCCTTGAGTGGCACAGCCAGAGCCCGGACTTGAACCCGATCGAACATCTATGCAGACCTGAAAATAGTTGTGCAGCGACGCTTCCCATCCAACCTGACAGAGCTTGAGAGGATCTGCAGAGAAGAATGTGAAACTTCCCAAATACAGGTGTGCCAAGCTTGTAGCATCATACCCAAGAAGACTCAAGGCTGTAATTGCTGCCAAAGGTGTGTCAACAAAGTACAGTAGAGGGTCTGAATACTTATGTAAATGTGATCAGTTTTATCCTTTTTTTTTATAACTTTGCAAAAATGTCAAAAACAGTTTTTGCTTGTCATTATGGGGTATTGTGTGCAGATTGAGGAAAAAAACTATTTCACCAATTTTAGAATATGTAACAAAATGTGTAAAGTCAAGGGGTCTGAATATTTTCCGAATGCACTGTACATGGTGCAATTGACCAATACTGTTCAAGATTCTGTGCAGATTATTACAGCAATTGTGAAGATCTCCACAGACCTGCAACAACATACAGTATGCATGCAATCTTGAACATGCACGCTTTATATGATTAGAGAAGGAAAAAAATGCAGTTACAGTAACCTCAATGTGGCCATGGATGTTACTAATTTTAAGATTGAATGTTACATTTGTTTTTATATTACTTTTGTAATACAGTAAATAGCCTAACGTTATATTGAATTGTGTTTGGTTGACAACGCAACCAAATATCATCATTTAAAGGGGATTCATCTTCTGCCACTGACTTAGTCTGGTTTTAATTCCAGCTTTTCTACAAATTAATAATTGCTGTGTTGGATTCACATCTCCATCTCAACCAAAAATCGAAGTTTGATTGAATTCTATCAAATTTAAATATCGTTTGGTTTATAGTCCTATTCTTTAACTTTGATTTTTTTTTAGGTTTAACTTTGATTTTTTTTGGAGACGTGCACAGAAGGTACTATCCAAGCAGAAGATAAATCTCCTTCAAATGTTGATTCTGTATTTGGTTGCATTGACAACCAAGCACATTTCAATATCACTACATATCATACAATTTAAAATCAACCAGAGCTTGAAACCCTAGACCTATTGTATTGTCTATTTGTAAGTTGAATTCTGTGTTGAATTGCAACAATAGCTGTTGATGACTTTGCAAATGCTATATAGGCTTAAATAGCATTTTTGATGATACATGAATGATAAAGTATGGTCACATTTCATTTGCTCTGTAAACCTACCCTTTGGACTGATAGCAACAGTGAATCTATTTAGTTTTTAGTGTAGATCTCTTAATCATTCTCACGATGACACATTGGTAATAGCTATGCAGGGCTTGGTTAAAACCCTGGATGGGAGACCAAAGGGTAGCTGAAGATCAATTCTCCAGTAGGTGCTGTGCCCAGCTTATTGTTTTTTTTTCTTCTAATAGTGGTACAAATTCAACATATTTTACACAACGTTTGTCTATGCTGAAATTTGGTTACCACTAACATGTTTCCATCCATTTCCAAGCATTTTACGCAAGTAAAGTCATAGCAAAAAAATAATCAAGACAGCTGTGATGGAAACAGGAAGTTTCAAAACAATTTTATAAATGCCGACAGAATTTGTTCATTCACGATGGTGGGATCTTTGTGTCTGTAAAATTAATTATGCAAGAAATGGCGGTGGAAACACCTTTATGACAATTACATTTTAGTCATTTAGCAGACGCTCTTATCAAATCAAATGTATTTATATGGCCCTTCTTACATCAGCTGATATATCAAAGTGCTGTACAGAAACCCAGCTTAAAACCCCAAACAGCAAGCAATGCAGATGTAGAAGCACCAGGAGCAATTAGGGTTTTTTCACCCAGTCATCTCAGGGATTCGAAACAACAAGCTTTTGGTTACTGGGCTAAAGCTCTTAACCGCTAAGCAAATATTGATATAAAAACCATCATATCGAAAGTAAACTTGGAGTTACGCGATGATCTGGTGTGTGGTCCTTCCACTACGAATCATGAAACCATGCAGTTTATTATGCTACAAATTAAATCATTTATGATGAACTTCACAGGGTGGTAAAAGTAATAATAATAATCTCATTATGTAGACAGCCTTGCCACACTATCTTCTGGCTAGAGCGCATGCGCCAACCAGAGTAGGCACATTTGCTATTTAACGCAACCATTATTGTGACAAAACTATTGGTAGTTGAAAATGCAATGGAAACACATTGAACTTTAGATTATAATTCAGTATATTAAAACTTAAACGAAAAAGTACATTTCGTGTGCACTGTTATCACACACTGATTTTTATCTGCAACAAGTCAGTTTGGCGGAAACATACCACTGGTGAGAAAATGCGAATATTCAAAAATCTGCATAAAGAAAATATGCGCATTACAATCTGTTGCCAATTGGTGACAAAAGTTTGCAGACGACAACGGTCGGTGGCTTGATCACCGACAACGATGAGACAGCCTATAGGGATGTCATAGACCTGGTAGTGTGGTGCCAGGACAACAACCTCTCCCTCAACGTGATCAAGACAAAGGAGATAATCGTAGACTACAGGAAAAGGAAAGCCGAGCACGCCGCCATTCTCGTCGATGGAGCTGTGGTGGAGCTGGTCGAGAGCTTCAAGTTCCTTGGTGTCCACATCACCAACAAACTATCATGGTCCAAACACAACCAAGGCAGTCGTGAAGAGGGCACGACAACACCTATTCCCCCTCAGAAGCCTGAAAAGATTTGGCATGAGTCCTCAGATCCTCAAAAAGGTCTACAGCTGCACCATCGAGAGCATCACTGCCTGGTATGGCAAATGCTCTGCATCAGACCGCAAGGTTCTACAGAGGGTAGTGCGTACGGCCCAGTACATCACTGGGGCCAAGCTTCCAGCCATCCAGGCCGTGTCAGAGGAAGGCCCTAAAAATAGCCAAAAACTCCAGCCACCCTAGACTATTTTCTCTGCTATCGCACGGCAAGTGGTACTGGATCACCAAGTCTAGGTCCAAAACATTCCTTAACAGCTTCCTCCCCCAAGCCATAAGACTGCTGAACAGCTAATCAAATGGCTATCCAGACTATTTCCATTGACCCCCCCTTTTAACGCTGCTGCTACTTTCAGTTTATTATCTATGCATAGTCACTTTACCCCTACCTACATGTACATATTACCTCGACTAACATGTACCCCAATATATTGACTCGGTACTGGTACCCCAATATATATAGCCTCGTTTACTTTAGTTTATTTAGTAAATATTTTCTTAACTCTTATTAATCTTAACTGCATTGTTGGTTAAGGGCTTGTAAGTAAGCATTTCACAATAAGGTTGTTGTATTCAACGCATATTACAAATCAAATTTGATTTGAAACCTGTGGATTAAATTTTTCCCTAAAAACAACAATTGATGTTGATGACTTTTTTCAAATCCAATGTATTTTCCACGTCACAATACCTTCAGACAAAATTAGTATCGTAACACATATGGAGAATTTTCCAAATACGATTATGACACAGATTTTTTGTAATTATCTGTGATCTAAAAAAAATGTGCTTTCAGCTGCCAGCACGCATCGCTCTTTCACTCAGTGTGAAGCGCTGTGTGCTCTAAACAACTATTGGCTAGTTCTTCAGTCTGAAAATAAACGGTCGGGGTATCGGTTGAGCCTGCTGCAACGATTGGATTAGAACAAGCTCTGTTTCACTCACACGGTCACTCGTCTCATGGCACAAGTCTCCCTTCTCCAAACATTGTGTATGAATCAGAATCCGTAGCTAGTCATTGTTGTTCAATCCTGCCGACTTTGCTGAAGTCATATGGTTGTTTTTTTCTGTCTATTTAGTCTGTCCGTATAATTATTCCATTGCTGACGTGTTATATCCCGATCCAAGCCCATGCTTGCTTGCTATTATTTTTCTCACCCAGGTATGTTTATCAAGCGGCAGATCATTCAAAAATAAAATGACAAATGTCGATTGTTAATTTTAATTGTACAAATGTTGTGGCATAAGTGTCGGGAGAGAAAGTGTTCGCTTGAATATGACTAAGTAAGTAAATCATGTGCATTTTCATCTATCGAGGTCATTTACCTTTGAACAATGTGTGTGAAGGAACATAACGATGCACTGTGAGATGCACTCCAAGTGATAGTAGAGTAATGCACACTTGGCAATAGGCTTTACTGGCATGTAAAGCGCACTTCTGGGTTTTCCGATCACGAGTAAATCCAATTACGAGTATCAAGTGTGATAAAAAAAAGATACAATTATGACAAGATCGGCACACCGATACTCTGAACACCTCAACCCCTGTCCTGCACCACAGTTAATCACTCTATGCTAAGAATCCCTTCCAAACTCTAAAGTAGCCCTCTCATTCCCTCCCCCATTATATTTTACTATAAATGTCTTTATTAAAAGGTTTTGGGGTAAAATAATTGATCTTTGACGATATTGAAAACAAGCTTTGTTGTCTCTGTGTGCCTTTACCGTGGGTCTCCCATCCTCCTAAATGTTCCTAGTCATCAGCCTCCACTGATCTACGTGGTGCTGCTTTGGTGATTGTTAAATCCGACTGATGGAAAAGGATATTTCAGTTTCATCACATAGTTCTTACCTTGAATTTCTTGTCTCCACTCTTTGTTACGGCCAGGTTTAGGGACCGTACAAAGGCTAAATTGTCCTGCTTGGTCAGCCTCGAGATCAGGTCCTCTGTGATATATCTGATTCCCTGGATACTCTCTTCATCTAACCCGAAATGACCAAAAAGAGTGTTTCATCCAAACAGGTCAAAGGTGAAAGCAACACATTAAAGGAATTGTTGTAGCTAGCTAGTACCTGAATGTTTTGACCAGACTCGTCCTTCTCTACTTTCAATGGCCACAGTCTCTGTGAGTAGCCAATCTTCATTCGCATCAGTAATGTCTAACTGGTGATTACTGTCCATCTTGGAGTGGGTTGTCCGGTGGAGAGGTAAACGGGTGGGATGTGGAGTAAGGCTGTAAGGGTCCAACAGTGATGAGCCCAGACTCTGCATCCTTAAGCTTACTTTGGCTCCTCTCCTTGGTGAGATCCTCTGGGTAACCCCCTTTTTCATTGTGAAGCTGTGAAGTGGGGGATTTGATCAATTTATGAAGCTAACATTAGGTAGCTGCTAGCAAAATTAATTAGCTAGCTATGATATCTAGCTAAGTTAACTAATGACTGTTGAATGAAGCTAGTCTTAAGATCTACCATAGATAGCTGAGTCATATCAGGGCTTTTCAGCAAACAAAAACCAATGAATCTGGCTAGTAGAAGCCAAGATATAAATAACTTTGTTGTTAGTTAGCTAGCTTGCTACTTAGTTAGGGTGTTACGTTAATCAGCTAGCTAACTTTACAAATTTGTTTTATTCACAGTATCAGTGCGTTAACACAAGTCAAACCAACTAACGCTAGCAACAAACATTAACAATATCAAGCACTTGGGACGATAACGTTAGCTAGGTAGGCTCTATCAAAAATATGATTTTGAGATAAATTGGCTTTAAAGTTCCAAAACCTCATTGATTTGAATGGTGTCAGCAATTTTTATCTAACGTTAGCTAGCTAATTTTTCCCCAACATCGGCCACCCCCTAAATTCGGACACTTTCTAGCGATTGGAGGACTAAACCACCTCAAGCCACCTAAAGACAACCTTCTAACTAGCTGACCACTGATTTTTATTGCAATTTATGTAAGTTAAGTTAGGTTGAGGGTTTTCAAAAAAGTAACATGTATACACATTTGTATACATGTATACATACACGTTGTAACGTACGCTAACCCCATTCCGTACAAATGTGCGCAACTGTGACATTCAAACGAGGCTGCAAAGAAAACTAATAGGACAGTAGCGACTGTGTTCACATAAATCTGGGGTGTGAACTACGTTTCTATTCAAGCATTGACAGACATGGTAATGGGTCTATAGTATTGGAGAAAATGTGAGAAAAAAACGTACCCCTCCGACGCTGTACGTTACATCGTGACATGTTATGGCGTAACGTACAGCACGCATAAAACAACTAATTCTGTCTTACAGCCTCTCTCCACCAAGTGTAGCACTTCTCTCACTGTTTAGAAACAAGAAATGGACAGGGTAAGGGGGATACCTAGTCATTTTTTGCACCATCACTGCAAACTATCATGACTATCAAAAGCCACCGTTTACTTCTGACGATGACTTTAACACCTCCCTTAAAAACCTGATTCAAATTTGACACAGACCTTCAAATATGTATGTACACATTATATAAACTCTTTATAGTGTTTTATTTACATTTTAGAGGTGATAATGTGATAAGTTGGACAGTGAGTGAAAAAAGCTGTTTCCCCACACGACATCTCTCCTCACTATCACGCAATAGGTTTCGCATCCCCCCCATTTTTAAAAAGACCCGTCGGAGCTCAATGCCTTCTTGAATCATGCAGAGATGGGCATCATGAAGGGCTCATCATTGATTTTGTTGGAAAAGGGAGAAATTGTGCTTTACAATTGCATTGATGTTACAGTTGATCTGGAAGTATTACGTTTTTTGGGCGCTAAAATAAGATTAATTGTACGGACCAACGCGATGTACAAAAAAAAGTTTGTTATTTTACGATATAACAAACTTCGACTGATCGACAGACCAAACAACATTAAATATCCAACTTTTTACCTCAAATATAGTTAACGGATTTGCTAATGTTGCTAGCTTGGTTGCTAAATGTTGATATAACTGCAAATTAGAGCAAAAAGGAAATATATTGTAAGCGTTAGATAATACATATCATGAAAACAACTGAATGTCAAGCTTTTGCCGTATCAAAATTGGAGTCCTCTGACAGGGGCGTTTTGCACAATCTGCAAAAATGACATTTGAACTATGAACTTTTTGACACCTATCACTGTAGGCTGTGTTTACAACAGCTACAGTACATACAGTGGGTGAAAAAAGGTATTTAGTCAGCCACCAATTGTGCAAGTTCTCCCACTTAAAAGGATGAGAGAGGCCTGTAATTTTCATTATAGGTACACGTCAACTATGACAGACAAAATTAGAAAAAAAATCCAGAAAATCACATTGTAGGATTTTTTATGAATTTATTTGCAAATTATGGTGGAAAATAAGTTACAGGCCTCTCTCATCCTTTTAAGTGGGAGAACTTGCACAATTGGTGGCTGACTAAATACTTTTTTTGCCCCACTGTAGAGGCAGTATTTAGTCAAATGTTACAATGTATGCATCAATATTAAACTAATTGGGACACTAATTTTCATTACAGATATCAAACAAAAAACGTGGGTACACTTTGTTAATGTGATAACTTTCATCAACACCTTTCAGCTCTGAAATGTAAATGTTTATACATATTCAGATTAACTTATCTTTCTAAAACGTGTATAGTGTGCCAAGTTATTTAGCGACATGTATTTACCACCACAGCATGGAGAAAGTCAAGAGAAAGCAGTGGAGTGAAGTGGACATTTTTACATGCCATGGAGGACTGCGGGGCAGGGATGGCTATCTGCCAGGCTGCCAAGGTTAGGCATCTTTTGTTTTTAGGAGATTACCACGTGTATATTAATTTTATCTACTAGTAACAGTTTTATTTTCTTATCTACCAAGGTGCACCTCGGCAGACCGTGGCGGATTGGCTGAGCGGCCGGCCGGGTAACCCATGGTTGTTGCAGTGGACCACCCACATCGCTTGAACCAGAGGATGAAAATTATCTGGTGCAGCACAGTATCTACTGCGCCAGCCATGTATCTACTGCACAAGTATTTGGTGTTCTATGCGTTTATGTATGTAGAATGCTGGACTGACTGTTCTCAATGTGTGTGATGTAAATGTGGATGTGTATGGTGATGCCAAAACAAACATTTTCATCCTGGATGGACAATTTTATATTCTAGGTTTCGGCACCTAGGGGAAACAATCCCACCGCTGGGGAAAAGGTGGTGGGAAATGTTCAGGAAGAGGCACAAGAACCTGAGCATGAGGAGGCCGGACAACCTAGATAGGGGAGAGCCGAGTGTACCACACATCTGTCGATAGACACCTTCTTTACTTCATATGAGCAGCTCTTGGAAGAGAGAGTGGATTGAGGGAGAAACCTAGAACAAATCCATAACTGCGATGAGTCTGGGTTCCGTAGCGACCAGAGCAGGCACAAAGTGCTGGCTCCCCGGGGCGCAAAACACGTGTACCAGCAGGCTCCGGGGACCAAGGAGCACATCACAGTGCTGGCCTGCTTCAACACAGCTGGGGAGGATGTCCCCCCATTTGTCATCTACCCGGAGTGTTTCCTCAGTTGCCACTACACACTGGGAGGCCACCCCCAAGCCTTGTATGGACGGTCAAACAGTGGCTACATTGACAGAGACCTGTTCAGGAAGTGGTTTCAGCACTTCATTCAGCATGCAGTGAAAGAACGCCTACTCTTCAATGGGCGGCAGGTAGCCTAGTGGTTAGAGCGTTCGACTTGTAACCGAAAGGTTGCAAGATCGAATCCCCGAGCTGAAAAGGTACAAATCTGTTGCTCTGCCTCTGAAAAAGGCAGGTAACCCACTGTTCCTAGTCCGTCATTGAAAGTAAGAATTTGTTCTTAACTTACTTGCCTAGTTAAATAAAGGTAAAAATATATATTTTTTTAAATGGACACAAGAGCCACATGGACCTGGAGGTGCTCGCGGCAGCACTAAGGGAAGGGGTTGTGGCTGGGGCTGAGGGTCCTCCTGTTTGTCTTCCCACACACTCCAAGGTAGCTGGAGACCTCAGCCATTTTGACCAGAGTATTCCGCTACCCGTACAAGCGCTGCAAGGACATGCGCTACGTGGTGGAAGGGTTTAAGTATGGCCTCTTCCCTTTTGACCCTTCAGCCATTGAAGTGTCCCATTTAGTGCCGTATCGGTCCCTACCGGGTCCCACTACCTCCTCTCCTGGAACCAGCACTGTACCGTCTATCAGAACCTCCTCCCCAGCAATCACAGGAGGACCCTCATCCCCTGCTCCAGTCCCATTCCCTGCTCCAGCCCTAGAAGAGCACCCCCTGATAGATAGCAAAGGACCTGGGGCACATCATTACTGTCCTGAAGTTGACAAATACAGAAGACTACCTGTGGTCGCCACATGCCTCACCGGGAAAGGATACACGCGCCAGAGGCAGGAGAGGGGTGAGAAGGAGAGGGCAGAGGAGAAAGAGGGTCGGGCAGCCCTCAGAACACAGGAGAGGGCTGCCATGGATGAGACCATTGATGCCACCGCCTCCGCTGGACCTCCCGCTGGAACCACTCCTGACAGCTGCCAGTGCCTCCCAGTGTGCAACACCTGTAGGAGCCGCCGGAGCCCCCAGCTACAGTAGAAGGCCATGTGCCTACTCTTCCGGCCACATCATAATCGGCCCCTCAACCCCACCATTACAAACACCAGCTCCTCCAAGCCATCGTTGGCGGTTTCGTCCACCACCACCACACCACCCCCCATGTCTGTCACCACCAAACCGGCCTCCTCTGGACCAACTGCCTCCTCAGTCTCCCCTGGTCACATCACCACAGCAGCCTCCTCTGGTGTCCCTGCCCCCTGCAATTTGAATACAGCCACCTCCACAGGTAAACACATTAAATTACAAAACAATTACTTGTGTGTTTTATAAAACTGCAATGTTTTAACTTTTGTTTCTTTCTTTACATATTTACAGTCCATAGCACCAGCCCACAAGGCATGTCCACCCCCTCTAAAACTTCTGCAGCTTCCTCCAGAGGTATTGATGTAAAAAAGTTGAGAATGGTTTTCATGAAACATGGTCTGTCTAACACTACTTTTTCTCTTAACCGCAGCACGGAAAAGAAAGAGAAAAGCTCCACCGGCCACCTTTGTCATGCCACCCATGGCAGAACTCTCAGGTACTTCATAATCTTTATTTTTCTCTCTCTCATTTGTACCAATTACTATTGTTGCTGTAGTACTTCTACATTTTGCAAAACCATGTTAATCAATGTGTTTTTTTGTTGTTTTTTTCCAAATAAAAGAAGACACCACCTGCTGTGCTCACTGCGGGGAGCGTGATCCACCTGCAAGCTCCCCCGCAAGAGTGTAGGTCCAAGGTGCCATGGGTGTGCTGTGACTTCTGCTAGCACTGGTTCCACTGCAGGTGTGTAGAGTGAGATCTATAGTTGGCGGTGGAGCTGGGTTTTTGTGACAATATAGGGGTGGAGGTTGAGATTTAATTGTTTGTTTTGTTTGTTTTCATATGAAATTATTTATTTGAAAAAAATCAAATAAAAAAATGTCTAAAATATAATATATTTATTCAACCCATTTTGTGCATTTCTTCCTTTACTTTCCAAGTGCATATTTGCAACAAACTCCAACAGTGTTTACATTGTTTATCAAATGCACATGACTGAAATTAGTTGTATTTATTTAAACAAATGTATATCTACTTTTTCAAAACATAAGATTAATCTGTAAAACAAATGACGACACATTATTTGGTTACAACACTGCATATGTTGGTGAAGAAACATTTTTTAAGAGTCCACGGGAGGGCGCAACGGGCTACGCAATGAAAAGTTGACATGCGAGTAAAATGGAAAAAATTACCAGAAGGCTAGCCAACTATCTAGTAAACACTTCGGATACGGGGTTGGTTTCTAATTGTTTAACAAAATGAAACAGATATCTTGTAATTTAACAAAATAGTAAGGTGGCCGATAACTGGGCAACGTATGCGGATAATACGGGACGTATTTTTTTGCTAAGCCGTTTATCAAAAAGCTGATAACGTTAGTATTTCCACTGAAATGTCAAACATGCTAATTGCTGACCCGTTAGCTAACATTTTTATGACACCAATAATCACAAAACATTGATGGCTTGATCACAAGATAAGTGTTGAAGGTAATACATTTCTTAAACGCTGTTGAATATGCCGATAATACGGGGTTCCACGCTAACGTTAGTATTATTTTGAACTTAACATGAATTGGGGTAACGTTATTTAGTAACTAGTTAACGTTCCTAGCTATAACGGTACTGTAGCTATATAACGTTAGGTAGAGAACATTGAACAGAACAAGGTTGGCAAAAATACAGACAGAACCTTAGCTATAGTCCCGAACTATCAACTCACATTTTTGTGACTGTTTGTGATCCTCGGTCCTGTGTGTGGGAATTTAACGGCTAACATTACCGTAGCTAGCTAACCAACTGCCTCCATAGTAACCAAAGCGATACAGAGCACTTTACAACTTGACCAAATACTACTACTTTGAGGTTTAACGGCGGTTGGCATCCAATAAATGTTCCATTACCGCCACCTACTAGACTGGAGTACAACTTCCTTATACTTTGCTTGAAAAAATAAACATGTAACCTACCATCTAACAATACACTCACAAAAAAATACAAAATAACACCACCCTACTCCACTATTTAAATATATTTAGTCCTACCTCAAGCCAACAACCTGAAAGGGTGGGACACCACCACTTAACACACCCTGTAACTCTTCTGATGTTATGTCTCTCACACGAAAATACCTCTGCAGCTGCCACCACAACCTACATTTTCTGCGGCTTACGTTCCATCCCTGCAGTACAGTTCATAACCATTGCTATAAATGCAAAAAATCCAATCTAACTGAAACATATATCACTTGTTGGCCTATCCCTCTGTACTGGTACAGATCTACTACTCACACCACTCCTCTCAGGATCCCTCCCACTTGACCCATCTTCCTCTACTTTCTTCACTGCCTCAGCATTATGACAACTTCTACTCTACTCTAACCCTGGAAACCTCAACCTGGAGGAGGCTCCAAGATGGCAGCTTGAGCACACGTTTCCTACCGAGCTCTATATACCAACTTTTGAAAGATAGTGAAACGTGTATTATTTTGAACTACCAAAATAACACCTCCAGGTCCATGTGGCTCGTGTCCATTTTTTTAAATGTAATTGACCTTTTATTTAACTAGGCAAGTCAGTTAAGAACAAATTCTTATTTTCAATGACTGCCTAGCAACAGTTGGTTACCTGCCAGAACAACAGATTTTTACCTTGTCAGCTCAGGGATTCGATCTTGCAACCTTTCGGTTGCTAGTCCAACGCACTAACCACCAGGCTACCTGCCACCTCTTTAATACTTTGCTTGCTAAAAACATCAGGTTATTTATGATTTAAGATGACATTTTCCAAAATGCCACAGCTCGCTGACAGAAAGAGAGATCTTATGCTGCAGTAGTTTAAGTGTCGTGGGGCTAGGGTCACTCTGTTATATCTGGAGTATTTCTCCTGCCTTATCAGGTGTCCTGTGTGAATTTAAGTATGCTCTCTCTATTCTTCCTTTCTCTCTCTCGGAGGACCTGAACCTCAGGACTACCTGGCCTGATGACCCCTTGCTGTCCCCAGTCCACCTGGCCGTGCTGCTGCTCCAGTTTCAACTACACTGCCTGCGGCTATGGAACCCTGACCTGTTCACCGGACGTGCTACCTGCTGTTTTCAACTCTCTAGCGACAGCAGGAGTGGTAGAGATACTCTGAATGATCGGCTATGAAAAGCCAACTGACGTTTACTCCTGAGGTGCTGACAACCACTGTGATTATTATTATTTGACCCTGCTGGTCAACATTTGAACATCTTGGCCATGTTATGTTATAATCTCCACCCGGCATAGCCAGAGGAGGACTGGCCACCCTTCATAGCCTGGTTCCTCTCTAGGTTTCTTCCTAGGTTCTGGCCTTTCTAGGGAGTTTTTCCTAGCCACCGTGCTTCTACACCTGCATTGCTTGCTGTTTTGGGGTTTTAGGCTGGGTTTCTGCACAGCACTTTGAGATATCAGCTGATGTAAGAAGGGCTTTATAAATAAAATTGATTTATGGCTACCTCCTCAGCTAGCAATGCTCAGGCATTATCCAATGTCGTTACACAGCAGGCAAATGCTTTGATTGACAACTGCCCCAACTATACTGGTCTGACAGACTCCATGACACTAACCGTGTAAGACAAGGATTTTCCTTCTTTGCTTATAACCCCAAGCTAACCTCCAGCTTCCAAGAAAGGCATGTTTGAACTGGGCCCAGATGCCACTGCCAATAAGGATGTTGTCGCCACTCTTTCCAGGTTCATCAATGCAAGGTCCGATGCCATAGAGAAAATGTTTGGCGACAACGCAATGAAAATCGAGGGCTTAAAAAAAACAGTTGACTTTGCATGCATATAAATCAAGGATGTTAAGAAGAAGGTCGTCCACATTGAAAAGCATGTCAAAAAGGAGGAGGGAAAGATGGACTTGCCAAATAAGAATCATAGAACTTGAAAGATACTCCAGACGGTGGAATCTGAGACTGTATGGAGTTCCCGAGGCAGATGGGGAGAATGTGCAGCAAGAGACCATCAAAGTCTGCCAAGCTATCCTACCTGTGGAGAAGGCTAAGCTAGCAGCATGTTGTCGACACGGTACATCACCTCGGCATGAGAAGGAAGGGTGACTCCAAGCCCAGAGATGTCATTCTCCAGTTCATATCATGGATCTATAGGGATACCATTTGGAAAGCAGCCAAGAAATCTACTTTCCTACGTAATAACAATCTGCTGAAGACCTCTTGAAAGCAGACAGAGAAAGGAGAGAGAAACCGTGGCCGGCTGTGGAAAAAGCACGAAAAGAAGAGAAAGCGGCTTACTTCATCGGAGGGCTCGCTTTCATCAACGGATCCTGAATCAACCTTCCTCCTTGAGGACTGTCATAGGCTGTGCCTGGTGGTCAACAGAGGCTACCTAGATACAGTGGGGCAAAAAAATATTTAATCAGCCACCAATTGTGCATGTTCTCCCACTTAAAAAGATGAGAGGCCTGTAATTTTCATCATAGGTACACTTCAACTATGACAGACAAAATGAGAAGAAAAAAAATCCAGAAAATCACATTGTAGGATTTTTATGAATTTATTTGCAAATTATGGTGGAAAATAAGTATTTGGTCAATAACAAAAGTTTATCTCAATACTTTGTTATATACCCTTTGTTGGCAATGACAGAGGTCAAACGTTTTCTGTAAGTCTTCACAAGGTTTTCACACACTGTTGCTGGTATTTTGGCCCATTCCTCCATGCAGATCTCCTCTAGAGCAGTGATGTTTTGGGGTTGTTGCTGGGCAACACGGACTTTCAACTCCCTCCAAAGATTTTCTATGGGGTTGAGATCTGGAGACTGGCTAGGCCACTCCAGGACCTTGAAATGCTTCTTACGAAGCCACTCCTTCGTTGCCCGGGCGGTGTGTTTGGGATCATTGTCATGCTGAAAGACCCAGCCATGTTTCATCTTCAATGCCCTTGCTGATGGAAGGAGGTTTTCACTCAAAATCTCACGATACATTGCCCCATTCATTCTTTCCTTTACACGGATCAGTAGTCCTGGTCCCTTTGCAGAAAAACAGCCCCAAAGCATGATGTTTCCACCCCCATGCTTCACAGTAGGTATGGTGTTCTTTGGATGCAACTCAGCATTCTTTGTCCTCCAAACACGACGAGTTGAGTTTTTACCAAAAAGTTATATTTTGGTTTCATCTGACCATATGACATTCTCCCAATCTTCTTCTGGATCATCCAAATGCTCTCTAGCAAACGTCAGACGGGCCTAGACATGTACTGGCTTAAGCAGGGGGACACGTCTGGCACTGCAGGATTTGAGTACAATGGGTACAATTCCAAACTTGAAAATGATCACTTACTTGAATCTTTAGAAAAGCGTATTCTCCATTGGCTAACCAAGTTCCCTAATGCTTTACTTATAGAAGGTGGGGATTTTAATATTTCTCTGAATAATTTAATTGATAGATGGCCTCCGGGACAGTTTGAGGCAGTTTATGGAAAGGTTTGATATTATAGATATTTGTAGAGTAAAGTTTCCTAATGACAAGTCTTTCACATGGAGCACGCTCCAGACAATCACGCATAGATTTTTGGCTGGTGTGTAAATGTTTTGATAAACAGGGTATTTCTGTTAACATCCTTGCCACTCCCCTTACTGATAATAGAGCTATTTATATTGACATTAAACTTTTTATCTCTGATAATGGCCTTGGCAGAGCATCCTACTGGAAGCTTAATAGCTCTATATGTCACGTTCTGACCTTAGTTCCTTTGTTTTGTCTTTGTTTTAGTATGGTCAGGGCGTGAGTTGGGGTGGGCAGCCTTTGTTTTTCTATGTTGTATTTTGCATTTGGCCTGGTATGGTTCTAAATCAGAGGAAGGTGTCGTTAGTTGTCTCTGATTGAGAATCATACTTAGGTAGCCTTTTCCCACCAGTGTTTCGTGGGTGATTGTTTTCTGTGTCTGTGTGTTCCACACGGAACTGTATTGTATTTTTGTGTTCATTGATTTTGTTCATTAAAACATGACAAACACGTACCACGCTGCATATTGGTCCGATCTCTCATACTCCTCGTCAGAGGAGGACGAATCCCGTTACAGAATCACCCACCACCAAAGGACCAAGCAGCATGGTAAGGTGGACTCCTGGACATGGGAGAACGTTCTGGACGGCAAGGGAGTCTACACATGGGAGGAGATCCTGGTGGGAAGGGATCACCTTCCATGGGAACAGGTGGAGGCAGCTAGGAGAGCAGAGGCAGCCGGAGAAAGGAACCAGCGGTATGTGGGAACACGGCTGGCAAGGAAGCCCAAGAGGCAGCCCACCCCCCCAAAAAAAAAAATTGGCGGGGCACACGGGGAGTTGGCTCAGGTCTGCTTCCTGACTCTGCCACACTCCCCGTGTGCCCCGCCAATTTTTTTTTTTGGGTGGGCTGCCTCTTGCTTACCGTGGAGAGCATGGGACTGGTCAGGCCCCGTGCTATGGGGTGATGCTCACGGTGTCGAGGCGGAGCATTCACAGGCCAGTGTGCTCGGTGCCAGCGTCCCGCATTTGCCGGGTGGAAGCTGGCATCCAGCCAGAAGGGGTGGGGCCAGCTCTGCGCTCGAGACCACCAGTGCGCCTCCACGGCCCAGTGTATCAGGTGCCTCGGCCAAGGAAGAGGCCTCCTGGATGTCCTCCCAGCCCGGTGAGTCCTGTGCCTGCTCCCAGAGCCAGGTCTCCTGTGTGTCTCCCCAGCCCGGTCTCCTGTGTGCCTCCTGTGCCTCCCTCCTGTCCGGAGCTGTCAGAGTCTCCCTCCTGTCCGGAGCTGCCAGAGTCTCCCTCTTGTCCGGGGGCCCGCTACAAGGGTCCCCAGTCCGGGGTCGGCGGCGAGGGTCCCCGCTCTACGTCCCTCGCCAGAGCCGCCACCGCGGAGAAATGCCCACCCAGACCCTCCCCTATAGGTTCAGGTTTTGCGGCCGGAGTCCGCACCTTTGGGGGAGGTACTGTCACGCCCTGACCGTAGAGAGCGTTTTATGTCTCTATTTTGGTTTGGTTAGGGTGTGATTTGGGTGGGCAATCTGTTCTATGTTCTATGATTTTCTATTTCTATGTGTTTGGCCGGGTGTGGTTCTCAATCAGAGGCAGCTGTCTATCGTTGTCTCTGATTGAGAACCATACTTAGGTACCCTTTTCCCCCACCTGTTTTGTGGGAAGTTAACTTTGACTTTGTTCAGGGCACATAGCCCAAAGCTTCACGGTTTTGTTCTTTGTTTTGTCGGCATCATTTTTAATAAAGAGAAAATGTACGCTTACCATGCTGCACCTTGGTCCAGTCCTTCAGTCAGCCGTGACACTATATTAAAACATGAGTTGGTCAAGATGGAGATAAACATTTTAATTACACACTTTTGGAACAAAGCTATAAATGACAATTCATATTCATTTTCATTTTTGCCTCTTATTTTCAGTTTTGTACACCAGCTTCAAACAGCTAAAGATACAATATTTTTGGTTATTGAAAAGATATTTCATAGTTTATCTGGTTTAGATGGTAGAATCATTATCTACAATTGCTTGTTTTGGCACAAACTGAAACTATTTGAATTTTAGCAAGCAGGAGATGGCATATTTTGCCTATTGCACCTTTAAAAATAGTCATTGTGCATTGAATTGTATGGTTTGTTTGACTTTGCAATCATTGATTTTTGTTTGACATACATTTTAAAGTGAAAAATCTGACTGTCAGCATCACTGTTACCGTAGAATTGCCCTACAACTCGACTCAGTCCAGTCCCACAACGTGTGGTAACACTTATTTGGCTAAATGATTATCCATTGTTGCCTCTCTTTTTTTTGTGTTTTTTTTTTTGAATTTTACCCCTTTTTCTCCCCAATTTTCGTGGTATCCAATTATTGTAGTAGCTACTATCTTGTCTCATCGCTACAACTCCCGTACGGGCTCGGGAGAGACGAAGGTTGAATGTCATGAGTCCTCCGATACACAACCGTACTGCTTCTTAACACAGCGCGCATCCAACCCGGAAGCCAGCCGCACCAATGTGTCGGAGGCTACACCGTGCACCCGGCCCGCTACAGGAGTCGCTGGTGCGCGATGAGACAAGGACATCCCTACCGACCAAGCCCTCCCTAACCCGGACGACGCTAGGCCAATTGTGCATCGCCCCACGGACCTCCCGGTCGCGGCCGGTTACGACAGAGCCCAGTACTGCAGTACAGCGCCCTTAACCACTGCGCCACCCAGGAGGCCCAGCCATAGCAGTCTTAAAATGGACAGTTACCTTGAATGCAACATGGATGCTAAAAAGATGCTAAAACATATGAATTCCAACTGAACGCTGACATTTCCTAACATCTTATTTTCCTCTCTCTCACTCCAGTTTTTCTCAGGAGACAGGTATGTAGACAGTGTATGTAGAAAGAACACGTTTAACCAGGCAAAGCCTGGCTTCTACTTCATCACCCTGGACCACTACACCAACGAGGCAGAGGACGCCGAGTTTGGACCTGTGAGTCACCAACTCATGACACAGCACATATGTACAGTATCACTCCACCTTCCTCAAACACCAGTGCCCTATTTTTGTTTACCTTTTTAACCAATGTTTATGGATTGTACAAGGATTTTAGATTGGGACTTTGACTCCATACTAAATCTAATTCCATCTCCTGTATTGCCCTCTATAGATTATGCTGGTGCCGCACTGTAAGAAACTGGAGATCCTCATTGGATCTGAGGGATGTGACGTGGCCATAAACAGTGCCTGGGACACCTTCCAGCGCTACCGCTGTCTGGAGAATTAAGACTAAGTGCAGGCCACTTCACTCCCAACAGTTATGTAAGCTTAAACATACTTGTATATAAGCTTGTCCGGTAAAACGTTTACCGGGGTATTTGGAAACAGCCACAGGATGGTTTTTCAATACCATTGAAACTATTTCTTTGTAGTTTTTCAATAAAAATGTGTATATTTAAGTAAATACCTGCAGTGAACTTGTGCAATTCTTTAGGAGATAAAACTGACCGCGTTCTTCATTTCACCCCTCACATTATTTTACATTATGAAGCTTACAGTAGTTCCCCAGAACAGTTGAGCCAGTCACGTGTTTGTTTGTAAATACAGTGACCTCAAAAAATATTTGGACAAATTACAAATGTTTTGTTGTTTTGGCTCTCTACTCCAGCACTTTGGATTTGAAATTATTTTTATTTCATTTTATTTAACCTTTATTTAACCAAGTAGGCTAGTTGAGAACAAGTTCTCATTTGCAACTGCGACCTGGCCAAGATAAAGCAAAGCATTTTGACACATACAACACAGAGTTACACATGGAATAAACAAACATTCAATCAATAATACAGTAGAAAATCTATATACAGCATGTGCAAATGAAGTAGGATAAGAGGGGTAAGGCAATAAATAGGCCATGGTGGAGAAGTAATTACAATATAGCAATTAAACACTGGAATGGTAGGGTGTGCAGAAGATGAATGTGCAAGTAGAGATACTGGGGTGCAAAGGAGCAAGTTAAATAAATAAATACAGTATGGGGATGAGGTAGATTGGATGGGCTATTTACAGATGAGCTATGTACAGGTGCAGTGATCTGTGAGCTGCTCTGACAGCTGGTGCTTAAAGCTAGTGAAGGAGGTAAGAGTCCCCAGCTTCAGAGATTTTTGCAGTTCGTTACAATGACTGTTAGGTTAAAGTGCAGACTGTCCCCTTTAATTTGAAGGTATTTTCATCGTATTGTACATAGTCCCCCCATTTTAGGGGACCAAAAGTATTGGGATTTCACTTATGTGTATTAAAGTAGTCAAACGTTTAGTGTTTGGTCCCATATTCTTAGCACGCAATGATAACATCAAGCTTGTGACTCTACAAACTTGTTGGATGCATTTGGTTTTGTTTTTGGTTGTGTTTCAGATTATTTTGTGCCAAATAGAATTGAATGGTCAATTATGTATTGTGTCATCTTGGAGTCACTTTTATTGTAAAAAAGAATGTGGATGCTACCATGATTACGGACAGTCATGAATGAATTGTGAATAATGATGAGTGATAAAGTTACAGACGCACAAATATCATACCCCCAAAATGCTAACCTCCACTGTTATTTTAATGGTGAGTGGTTAGCATAACTTGAAGGTATGATATTTCTGCGTCTAACTTTCTCACTCATTAATGTATTTTCCTTCACAGAAAATACTGCCAAATTCTCTAAAAAGACTTGAGCCTGTGAGGACTTGCTTCCATTCAGCCACAAGGGCATTAGTGAGGTCGGGCACTGATGTTGGGCGATTAGGCCTGGCTCGCAGTCAGCATTCCAATTAATTCCAAAGGTGTTTTATGGGGTTGAGGTCAGGGTTCTGTGCAGGCCAGTCAAGTTCTTCCACACAGATCTCGACAAACCATTTCAGTATGGACATCGCTTTTTGCACAGGGGGCATTGTCATACTAAAACAGGAAATGGCCTTCTCCAAACTGTTGCCACACCCCTTAAAATGAGTGGATTCGGATATTTCTGCCACATCCATTGCTAACAGGTGTATAAAATTGAGCACACAACCATGCAGTCTCCATAGACAAACATTGGAAGAAGAAGAGCTTACTGAAGAGCTCAATGACTTTCAACGTAGCACTGTCATAGGAGGCCACCTTTCCAACAAGTCAGTTCAAATTTCTGCCCTGGTCAACTGTAAGCACTGTTATTGTGAAGTGGAAACATCTAGAAGCAACAACGGCAACAATGGCTCCGCCACGAAGTGGTAGGCCACACAAGCTCACAGAACGGGACCGCCATGTGCTGAAGCACATAGTGTGTAAAAATCGTCTGTCCTCCCTACCGAGTTCCAAACTTCTGCTGGAAGCAACGTCAGCACAAGAACTGTTTGTTGGGAGCTTCCTGAAATGGGTTTCCATGGCCGAGCAGCCGCACACAAGCCTACGATCACCATTCGCATTGCCAAGCATCGGCTAGAGTAGTGTAAAGCTTGCTGCCATTGGACTGTGGAGTAGTGGAAACATGTTCTCTGGAGTGATGAATCACGCTTCACCATCTGGCAGTCCGATGGACGAATCTGGGTTGGCGTATGCCAGGAGAACGCTACATGCCCGAATGCATAGTGCCAACTGTAAAGTTTGGTGGAGGAGGGATGATGGTCTGGGGCTTTTTTTTCATGGTGCGAGCTAGGCCCCTTAGTTCAAGTGAAGGAAAATCTTAATGCTACAGCATACAATGACATTTTAGACGATTATGTGCTTCCTACTTTGTGGCTAGAGTTTGGGGAAGGCTCTTTCCTGTTTCAGCATGACAATGCCCTCATGCACAAAGCGAGATCCATTCTGAAATGGTTTGTTGATTGGTGTCGAAGAACATCACTGGTCTGCACGGAACCCTGACCTGAACCCCATCGAACACCTTTGGGATGAATTGGAACACCGACTTTGAGCCAGGCTTAATCGCCCAACCTCACTAATGAGCTTGTGGCTGAATGAAAGCAAGTCCCCGCAGCAATATTCTAACATCTATTGGAAAGCCTTTTTTGAAAATTATGTCGCAGGTGAAAATGTATTGGTCGCGGGTTGCAGGATTTTGGGCTACTTCTAAATTGCCCCATGGCCCCAAACAGTCCTGTCAGGTGCAGAACACTAAACAGAAAACAACTACCCACAAAACATAGGTGGGAAAAAGCTACCTAAGTATGGTTCCCAATCAGAGACAACGATAGTCAGTTGTCCCTGATTGAGAACCATACCCGGCCAAAACAAAGAAATACAAAACATAGAAACAAGAACATAGAATGCCCACCCCAAATCACACCCTGACCAAACCAAAATAGAGACATAAAAAGCTCTCTAAGGTCAGGGCGTAACAATAACACTATCCATAAGTTAAACGTTGATGGTGTTATTACACATGACCAAAAATGTATAGTAAATACTGCAGCAATTTTTACAGAAAATTGTATAACTCTACGTACTCTCAGGAATCCACAGATATGTTTTTTGATTCACTGAATAATGTTCACTCTATCAGTGATACAGAATCTAAGTGTGATTAACCCATCAAAGTTGAAGAGATTATAGAGTCTATCAAACATTTAAAGAACAATAAATCACCAGGTGTGGATGGAATTACATCAGAATTTTATAAATTATTTTCTGAACAAGTAGCTCCCTTCCTATTTTAAGTCTTTTTAGAGAGTATTAAAAATAATGAGTCAGGGGTTAATAACACTGATACCTAAGCCTAAAAAAGAAGTGCTTGATCATTGATAACTGGCGTCCAATGTGTCTTCTTAATAATGACTATAAGATATTAGCGTTACTACTTGCAAAAATAATTAAAGAAATCATGGATGCAATCATTGATGAAACACAGTGTGGATCTATGAGGAACAGACATATTTCTAACAATATCAGACTAGTATTAGACATACTTGACTACTCAGACCTAATAACCGAGGATAGCTTCATATTATTTTTACATTTTTATAAAGCATTCGACACAGTAGAGTATCAGTTCCTCTTCCACTCCCTTGAGAGACTTGGCTTTGGGGATTTATTTCTGTAAGGCTATTAAGACTCTCTATACAAATGGTAACAACTCTATCAAACTGAAAAATGGCACCTCACCTAGATTTGAGTTAAAGAGAGGAATTAGGCAAGGTTGTCGTATCTCCCCGTACCTGTTTTTATTAATCACCCAACTTCTTACAAATTCTTTAAATAATAGTCCTGTACAATGTATTTCCATAGCTGGTAAAGAAATTATTATAAGCCAGCTGGTTGACGATACTACACCTTTTCTGAAAGATGCTAACCAAATTCCAATATCGATCAATGTGATTACAATCCTTTTTCAAAGTGTCTGGTCTATATCTTAACATTAATAAATGTGAACTCATGGCTGTCAAATATTGTGTGACACCTTCATATTATGGTATTCCAGTAAAAGAAGAACTTACATATTTAGGCATAACCATTACAACGGACCAGAAGCCTAGAGGCGTACTAAATTTCAACCTTCTTATTAAAAAAACTAGAAGAAGCTAAATCAATGGCTAGGGACTTATCTTTAAAAGGAAGAGTCCTAATAACCAAGGATAGATGTATCTCTAGACTAACATATGGCGCTCTATCTTTATATAGAGACAGTAAAATAAGCAAGGAGATAGACCAGACCAACTTTCTGTGGAGAAACCGTACCCATTACATTAGGAAAACTGTTGTAATAAACACTTTTGAGAATGGTGGGCTATATTTCCAGGACTTTACTACCTTAAATAATACTTTTAAGATCAATTGGATAAAACAATTCCTAAGAAGACCCACTTCTATGTGGAATTTTATTCCTCATCATGTCTTCTCTACTTTTGGTGGGCTTAACTTTATTTTTGGTTTGCAATTATAATATTGACGAAGTTTCTGTGAAACTTTCTGCTTTTCATCGGCAGGTTTTCTTGTCATGGTGCTTAATTTATAAGCATCATTTTTCTCCACAGATATTATATATGGAATAATCAGGATATATTGTATAAAAATACTTTTTTGCTTTTAGAATATTGGTTCTGAAATAATATCCTATTGGTGAGCCAACTGGTAAATGCAGAGGGTATTTTACTCAGTTATAAGGAATTATTTTCAATGTCCCTGTAACACCTAAAGATTTTGCAATTGTTTTAGATGCCATTCCCTCAGCTGTTGCTTTATTATTCAGGAACGTGTTAAGACCTGACCCTCAAAGCCTACCTTCCTTTGACCCTGTTGACTCATCAGTAGGAAAGATTTGTTTCTCTTTTGGTCCATTCAACAACGATAGAGCAATACGAACCTTGTTTCAGCAGGATGTTGTATCTATACCTTATGTCATGCCTTATTAGAATGGATTTATTGATAATATCTGTTGGAAAAAAGTTTAGATGTTGCCACACACATACCTACTTGTTAACAAAATTAAGGAAGTTTCCTTTAAAATTATTCATAAATATTATCCTGCAAACCACTATATGAAGAAGTTTAAGGAAAACATCAACCCAAATTGCAACTTTTGTAATGACAACCCAGAAACAGGGTTGCATCTTTTTTGGCATTGTATTCATGTTAGAAAACTGAGGCAAGACACCAGTAGATTTATAATTTAATACATTTATGAATATCTTACACTATTGTGGAGAGATGTACTGCTTGGATTCTTTACCTACGATAGAAATAAGCTGAAACATTTTTACGTAAATCATTTAATTATGGTTTTGGCCAAATTTCATATTCACAAATGTAAATTTACAAACAAAACACATTTTCTTATCTTACAAAAAGAAATTGAACTGTATTTTAACACAATTAAATATTCTACTAATAAAAAAGCTGTTAGAATAATAAGTGTATGTCCCTTAAGGTCCTTGTGTAATGTGATATTGTACCTCCTAGCCCAATTGTCCTTTGAATATTATTTATATATACATCAAATCTAATTTATTTATAAAGCCCTTCGTACATCAGCTGATATCTCAAAGTGCTGTACAGAAACCCAGCCTAAACCCCCAAACAGCAAGCAATGCAGGTGTAGAAGCACGGTGGCTAGGAAAAACTCCCTAGAAAGGCCAAAACCTTGGAAGAAACCTAGAGAGGAACCAGGCTATGAGGGGTGGCCAGTCCTCTTCTGGCTGTGCCGGGTGGAGATTATAACATAACATGGCCAAGATGTTCAAATGTTGACCAGCAGGGTCAAATAATAATAATCACAGTGGTTGTCGAGGGTGCAACAGGTCAGCACCTCAGGAGTAAATGTCAGTTGGCTTTTCATAGCCGATCATTCAGAGTATCTCTACCGCTCCTGCTGTCTCTAGAGAGTTGAAAACAGCAGGTCTGGGACAGGTAGCATGTCCCTTGAACAGGTCAGGGTTCCATAGCCGCAGGCAGAACAGTTGAAACTGGAGCAGCAGCACGGCCAGGTGGACTGGGGACTGTAAGGAGTCATCAGGCCAGGTAGTCCTGAGGCATGGTCATAGGGCTCAGGTCCTCCAAGAGAGAGAGAAAGAAAGAATTAGAGAGATCATACTTAAATTCACACAGGACACCGGATAAGACAGGAGATATAACAGACTGACCTTAGCCCCCTGACACAAACTACTGTTGGGGGCACCAACCCAGACAGGAAGATCACGTCAGTGACTCAACCCACTCAAGTGACTTGTGTTCCCACATCTACTTCCTGTATTGATTTGTTGTTAATAAAAAATCATTTAAAAAATAAGGGGGGAAAAAAATATGTTGTGCTATTTGATGTGTATATTTTTTGACACAAAAAGACCCAACCGGCATTCCGTAGTTCAAAGTCATTAGCCCCGTTCTACTTTTGAGCATGAATATGGCAGAGGCGTCTTTAGAACGTTGACAACAATGGCAATCTCGCGACAATAGTGACGGAGGTGCAACCCACAGAGTTTGGTCAGAGATACTCAGAGTCGGTACTTTTGAGGAGTTGGGGAAACTCCTTTGGAATCATATTAATGTACCTTGCTCACGATAGGACATTTACATTACATTTAAGTCATTTAGCAGACGCTCTTATCCAGAGCGACTTACAAATTGGACAAGGAGTGCTGTCCTTCAAATAGTGAATGGGAGTCAAACTGGGTGCCAGATCAAAAACCCAATATTAGCATTAATTTCGTCAACAAGAACTACAACATTACACATTTTCCGAGATGTGAGATAATTAACTCGTTCTCTTGTAATACCGTATTGCTTTGGAATTGTGACCTTATGTACTTTCGAGGAAAATAGGGAGGTTTCTCGACTCATACCCTGACTTTGAGAAGGGATTGCATGACGATTAGTTTAGCAACTACGTGACAAAACATGACAACGTGAACCCGATTGGTCTACAGTCTGCTAGATAGACCGTTATATGTTCCTCCATTCATTGCCCAATGGGATTCCTATTTGTATTCTCTCTGGTTTGGTGTACACTTTTCGTCAATGTTTGGCGTCTCGTTTCCATAACAACAGAAGATACCAACAGGAAGTACAGAGGTATGTATGTCGTCGATTTCTTCATTTGTAATCTAGCTACAAAAAACTAAATTGCAGTTCTTGCCTCTGATATGAATAACGTTATATTATTTTGAAACTATGTCATTTGTAATGGTTTTCATCAGTTGTATAGTAACGTTGTTGACCCTGGCCTTAGCTGCTGCTGATTTCTTGCTAGCTTTTGATCATAACCAAACGGAATCTGCGGGGATTTCTTATATTTTCTGCGGCGATTTCTGCTGAAATTCTGCGGAAAGCTTTTTTGCCTCTAGGGTAGAAACATTATTTTGTAACATGGCTTATGTGAATAAATGCTTAGATGCTTGCCGTGTTTCTTCAGAAATGTGGAGAACTTGGGCCCCTTTTCAAGAGCTATATATCTGCTTTGATTAATGTTCTTGAGAAGTCCACGATGAACTCCTCTCAGCTGTGGAGGGTATCTTTGCCAGACACTAGGCCAGGGTCTGTGTTCTTGTTTGGACTGAAACATTTTTAGAAAATAAAGAACAATAGCAGGCCTATGGTGGATCTCAAGCTTTGAATCTAAGCACACACTCTCCTGAAATGACACAAACACAGCCCATAAACCTCACACAGACACAGCCCATAAACCTGACAGTATGTCTCTCACACAAATACATTTTCAAACAATGATAGTTAACATATTTTCGGGAATTGTTTTTGTTATTTACTTGCTGTTTTTGAGATTCCTAACTTGATAGCCAAAGTGACATGATGGAGCTAACTTGTTAGCTTGCTAACATTACTTCAGCTAAGTTAGCTAGCTAGCCTAAATGAAACGGTGGAGCTGGAGTGACAACACGGGGAAGCTTGCCAGGCTAACGTTAGCTAGCTAACTTGCCACTATGTAGATAGACAAAAATGTAACTGTCAAGAACCGATATTAGCTAACTAGAACAAACCTATTAGATAATATATATATGTAGCTAGCTAAAGCATCAGAATGTTTACCTGGTCCACGGAACTAGCCCTCCTATTTTTGTTTCAGAGTGACCTCGGGTGCTCCACCACAGTTTAATGCCGATTGGATGCTGACAGACTTTGCAGTTTACAGTTTGGCTGGAAACGCCCTGGCTGTTATTCTGGTCGCCAAGTGTTTACTCCTCAGCTCTTCTGCTGTAAATCTGGGCATTTTTTGTTAGTTCTCTCATCAGACAGCTGTCATTCATTCCCTTAGCTGTCTGCACCTCTCACTCACACAGGGGAAGGGTTACACTTTTCGATTATTGAAATACATCAATGAAAACAGAGGAAAAACTTAAGTTCAACAACGAGTCAATTTTATTTGACTTTTATATCAGCAGCTTATTTTTAGCTTTAGATATGCAATTCTATTTGGAATTCGGCAGATTTTCGTAGGGAATTCTGCGTGCGCGGATTCCATGCGGGTCTAATTATAATCATAACTCTCAGTTCCATTACATTACAATTGTACGGGAGGATTTTTGTTAAGAGCCGCAACGCTCAGTCTGAACATTAACACGCATCGCTTGCGGTATGGCTTTGGAAGCATAGGGATCTTATCTTTCATATCGGCAATAAAAAAAAATCTAAAAACAAAAGGTTAAATTGATACACACCGTTTTAGGGTTAGGGTCCCACAAAGCCATATTTCCATGTTACCACGCTTGTTTAAGGAAAATCGTCAGAAGACAGAATAAAACTACCTGTGCTAATTGGCTATCTGTGTCTCCGAACACCTAGGTGTAAACAGAAGACATGCCACACACGTCTTGTCACTGAAAAATACTGTTGTTGGCTGCAACTATGTTACAACCGGTTTAAACAGTGTCCAGTAAGTGTGTATTTTTCATTTAAGTTATTTTGATGTCATATGAAAGTAGAGGGATTTATGTTTCTAGAACCGTACAGCAATTGAGTATCAATTCACGTTTAGATATAGTATTTGGCTGTTTTGGCTTCTAAAGCAAATTCGCCATTTAAACAGAACAGGTAAGGTCATTGGACTAAGGAGTAACATTAGGCTTCTTTATTCCAATATTAGGCGAATTGCTTGCTAACAAACTGTTTAAATAAATCCATGTCCAGTCAGGACTGATACATTTGAGATGTCAGTATGAAATAGCTAGTATAAAAACTTGTGTGAATTCTTGGCCTTGTATGATACATTAGTGATAATGGGGGGAAATTGTCGAAGCAGGGTTTAATACATTTTTAAACTATTGATTAGAGCCTGTAAGTAAGCATTTCACCTGTTGTATTCGGCACACGTGACAATCTTTGATTTGATTTGAACTAGCTCTCAAACTCTAGGCAGCATTCTGCCTTCTCTCTGCAGTTTTCACCCATTAGCTTCGCCCACGACTACCTCATGTGAACTACAATGCCGACGGTCTGTTTTAATGTTTAGAAACGTCAATAATCATCACTTGCAATACGGCTTTCGAAACATATGGCCCTTAACTTTTTATTTATTTAATTTAACCTTTGTTTAACTAGGCAAGTTAGTTAAGAACATATTCTTATTTATACAATGACGGCCTACCAAAAGGCCTCCTGCGGGGCCTGGAGCTGGGATTAAAAATAAAAATATTTAAATATAGGACAAAAAACACATCACGACAAGAGAGACAACACAACACTACATAAAGAGAGACCTAAGACAACAACATAGCAAGGCAGCAACACATGACAACACAGCATGGTAACAACACAACATGGTAGCAGCACAAAACACGGTACAAACATTATTGGGCACCATCACGCAAAGCTGCCACAACTGTCAGTAAGAGTGTCCATGATTGAGTCTTTAAAACTGTCCATCTTTGAGTGTTTGTTGCAGCTCGTTCCAGTCGCTGGCTGCAGCGAACTGAAAAGACGAGCGACCCAGGGATGTGTGTGCTTTGGGAATGTGACTGGCAGAACGGGTGTTGTATGTGGAGGATGATGGCTGCAGTAGATATCTCAGATAGGGGGGAGTGAGGCCTAAGAGGGTTTTATAAATAAGCATCTTTCATTAGAAAGAAAGAATCCTTCAAATAAACAAGATACTTCCTGAGTTATGCTTTCACACAGGTGTTCAGAGCATGCTAGATAGCTAATTAGCACAGGTGGTTGTCTCTTGTCTTCCGTAAACAAGCGCTGTAACATGGCGATATGGCCGTGTGGGAACACTAACCCTAATCCCATCAAGGTGTGCATCAATTTAACCTTTTGTTTTTTGAAAATATTTTTTTTGTTGAAAAGGTCCTTATGGTTCCAAAACCGCACTGCAAGAAACGCATGTTAATATTCAGATTGAGCGTCAGGGCTCTTAACAAAACTCCCCCGTACATAAGACGCCTTCGTATAATTGTGTCCCTGGTGGCACCAAATAATCAAAGGTCTGACAGCACAGAGATGCTTGGGAAAATGGTCACAACAGGGGACTAGCGTGTGTGTGTGTTTCAGGGGAAAGGGGTGCTCTGATCTCCATCACCTAGGACTTGACAATGGTTAATCAAATGTCCCAATTTTTGCCCTTTTTTGCTCAATTTTGCATGCCTTCTCAAACAGCTGCAACTGTATATGCCATCGTAAATCAAGTCCTTGGTCTCAGGGATGGAACAACTTTTGAGCATCTGAGCTTATGGTTGTTTGTGGGGGAAAGGGGTTGAGTGTGTGTGTGCGTGTGTCCCACATCTGTTGCTAGAGGGTAATGATGTTAAGGACAATATAGGATGAATCACAATAATTGTTTGCTAAAATAATAATTGCTTGCCAAAAATGTAATTTGTAATGGTAATCTTGGTTATAGGTAACAGTCCTTTGCATGAACTGCCTGCATTATTACGCATATTATTAGTTAATTATTGGAAATTAAGATGAAGTTGTGTTGGAAAAGGAATGGGGAGGCGAAATATCATTCAATGGGGAGGCGAAAAAGTCATTCAAAAGGGGTGATGATATTAAGTAACCATAATTTTGATCCGAATGTGCAAATTGTCCAAACAGATCCTGAAGGTAGATGGATGATTTTTAATATGTTATTAGGCCATAAACAGATATGACTCATTAACCTATACGGTCCAAATAATGATGATCCACGCTTCTTTGAAAATATGTATAATAATATATTAACCCTACAAGGAATACAAGTCTATATTATTATGGTGGGAGATTATAATACATTTACATTTATGTCATTTAGCAGACGCTCTTATCCAGAGCGACTTACAAATTGGTGCGTTCACCTTAAGACATCCAGTGGAACAGCCACTTTACAATAGTGCATCTAAATATTTTAAGGGGGGTGAAAGGATTACTTTATCCTATCCTAGGTATTCCTGAAAGAGGTGGGGTTTCAGGTGTCTCCGGAAGGTGGTGATTGACTCCGCTGTCCTGGCGTCGTGAGGGAGTTTGTTCCACCATAATACAGTTTTAAATACCTCTATGGCCCGTGAAGGAAATCACACTAAACTATCACCCTCATGCACTTATATATCACAAATATAGACATATTGGAACTAGTGGATATATGGAGGCTTAAATATCCTGACCTAGTGAAATAGGCATGTGGCGGAGGCTCAATCAAGCTTGTCGTCTTGACTACTTTCTTATGTCATTCTCTCCAGCCCCAACAGTTTAAAAAGTGTTGATAGGGGGCAGAATGCAGTCATTATTACTGAAACGGGATCCAAGTGGTAAATATAAAGATCCAGTCCATTTTTAAAAAATTGGAGGCCCCTACTAGCAAAAATTATAGCAAAATGCATAGAGCATAGAATTAAAACGGTATTGTCGGATATTATTCATCCTAATCAGACAGGTTTTTTACATGGAAAAAAACTAAGACAAGTACTGGAAATAATGTAAGATGAGTACTGGAAACAATAGAACACTATAACAAATCTGGGAAACCAGGCCTTGTATTTATAGCTGACTTTGAAAAGGCTTTTGATAAAGTACGACTGGAATTTATATATAAAGGCCTGGCATATTTACATTTTGCAGAATCTCTTTTAAAATGTGTTAAAGTTATGTATAGTAACCCAAGGTGTAAAGTAGTAAATAATGGCTACTTCTCAGAAAGTTTTAAACTGTCAAGAGGAGTAAAACAAGGTTGTCCACTATCGGCATATCTATTTATTATTGCCATCGAAATGTTAGCTGTTAAAACAAGATCCAACAATAATATCAAGGGGGTTTGAAATCCAGGGCTTAAAAACAAAGGTGTCATTGTACACTGATGATTAATGTTTTCTTTTAAATCCACCATTTGGATCCCTCCACAGCCTCAGAGGATCTAGATACTTGTTCTTTCCTCTCTGGATTACAACCAAATGATGATAAATGTACTATATTATGTATTGAATCACAAAAAATAATACTTTTACATTACCGTGTAGTTTACCAATAAAATGGTCTGACAGCGATGTGGGCATACTCAGTATACATACATACATACATACATACATATACATAAATTCTCTCACTCCACTACATTTAATAGAAAGTTAGCACAAAAAAAAAAGATAAGATCTTGCTACCATGGAAAGGAAAATACCTGTCTATTTGTGTGAAAATCACCCTGATGAACTCTTTAGTCATATCCCAGTTTACCTATTTGCTTATGGTCTTGCCTACATTTAGCGACCTGTTTTTATTTTATTTTATTATATGAGCAAAATATATTCCATTTTATTTGGAATGGCAAGCCAGACAAAATTAAAAGGGCCTATTTATACACTGCTCAAAAAAATAAAGGGAACACTAAAATAACACATCCTAGATCTGAATGAATGAAATATTCTTATTAAATACTTTTTTCTTTACATAGTTGAATGTGCTGACAACAAAATCACACAAAAATTATCAATGGAAATCAATTTATCAACCCATGGAGGTCTGGATTTGGAGTCACATTCAAAATTAAAGTGGAAAACCACACTACAGGCTGATCCAACTTTGATGTAATGTCCTTAAAACAAGTCAAAATGAGGCTGTAGTGTGTGTTGCCTCCACGTGCCTGTATGACCTCCCTACAACGCCTGGGCTTGCTCCTGATGAGGTGGCGGATGGTCTCCTGAGGGATCTCCTCCCAGACCTGGACTAAAGCATCTGCCAACTCCTGGACAGTCTGTGGTGCAACGTGGCATTGGTGGATGGAGCGAGACATGATGTCCCAGATGTGCTCAATTGGATTCAGGTCTGGGGAACGGGCGGGCCAGTCCATAGCATCAATGCCTTCCTCTTGCAGGAACTGCTGACACACTCCAGCCACATGAGGTCTAGCATTAGGAGGAACCCAGGGCCAACCGCACCAGCATATGGTCTCACAAGGGGTCTGAGGATCTCATCTCGGTACCTAATGGAGGTCAGGCTACCTCTGGCGAGCACATGGAGGGCTGTACGGCCCCCCAAAGAAATGCCACCCCACACCATGACTGACCCACCGCCAAACCGGTCATGCTGGAGGATGTTGCAGGCAGCAGAACGTTCTCCACAGCGTCTCCAGACTCTGTCACGTTTGTCACATGTGCTCAGTGTGAACCTGCTTTCATCTGTGAAGAGCACAGGGCGCCAGTGGCGAATTTGCCAATCTTGGTGTTCTCTGGCAAATGCCAAACGTCCTGCACGGTGTTGGGCTGTTATCACAACCCCCACCTGTGGACATCGGGCCCTCACACCACCCTCATGGAGTTTGTTTCTGACCGTTTGAGCAGACACATGCACATTTGTGGCCTGCTGGAGGTCATGCAGGGCTCTGGCAGTGCTCCTCCTGCTCCTCCTTGCACAAAGGCGGAGGTAGCGGTCCTGCTCCTGGGTTGTTGCCCTCCTACGGCCTCCTCCACGTCTCCTGATGTACTGATCTGTATCCTGGTAGCGCCTCCATGCTCTGGACTCTACGCTGACAGACACAGCTAACCTTTAAACACTATATATAACATTATATTGGTTGCAAGAACTGTATATAGTAATTGAAAATGTCTAAGTTTTAAATCCGGCGTTGCTTTGCGTTCATAAACCATGTGCCATGGAATCGGAACATCGGACATCTCTTCCCAACTATTTTGCAATCTAAACTCAGCAAAAAAAGAAACGTCCCTTTTTCTGGACCCAGTCTTTCAAAGATAATTCGTAAAAATCCAAATAACTTCACAGATCTTCATTGTAAAGGGGTTAAACACGGTTTCCCATGCTTGTACAATGAACGATAAATAATTAATGAACATGCACCTGTGGGATGGTCGTTAAGACACTAACAGCTTACAGACGGAAGGCAATTAAGGTCACAGTTATGAAAATTTTGGACACTAAAGAGGCCTTTCTAATGACTCTGAAAAACACCAAAAGAAAGGGCGCCCAAGAAAGTGCAGCAAGCGATTTTGCTGTGAGAGATGCACTCACACCAGCCTGCTGCCAGCCCTGAGCAAGCTCTGTACTGGTGGTGCCCCGATCCCGCAGCAAAATCAACTTCAGGAGACGGTCGTGGCGCTTGCTGCACTTTCGTGGGCGCCCTGATGCCTTCGTCACAACAATTGAACCGCTCTCCTTGAAGTTCTTGATGATCTGATAACTGGTTGATTTAGGTGCAATCTTACTGGCAGCAATATCCTTGCCTGTGAAGCCCTTTTTGTGCAAAGCAACGATGACGGCACGTGTTTCCTTGCACAGTGAGGCGAGGACTTTTGGAGGATGACCTGGTGTCAAGAAGGGCAGCAAAGAAGCCACTTCTCTCCATGAAAAACATCAGGGACAGACTGATATTCTGCAGAGGGTACAGGGATTGGACTGCTGAGGACTGGGGTAAAGTCATTTTTTCTGATGAATCCCTTTTCTGATTGTTTGGGGCATCTGGAAAAAAGCTTGTCTAGAGAAGACAAGGTGAGCGCTACCATCAGTCCTGTGTCATGCCAACAGTAAAGCATCCTGAGACCATTCATGTGTTGGGTTGCTTCTCAGCCAAGAGAGTGGGCTCACTCACAATTTTGCCTTAGAACACAGCAATGTATAAAGAATGGTACCAACACATCCTCAGGGAGCAACTTCTCCCAACCATCCAGGAACAGTTTGGTGACGAACAATGCATTTTCCAGCATGATGGAGCACCTTGCCCTATGTCAAAAGTGATAACTAAGTGGCTCGGGGAACAAAACATCGATATTTTGGGTCCATGGCCAGGAAACTCCCCAGACCTTAATCCCATTGAGAACTTGTGGTCAATCCTCAAGAGGCGGGTGGACAAGAAAACCCCCCGCAAATTCTGACAAACTCCAGGCATTGATTATGCAAGAATGGACGTGCATTCAGTGACCCAGAAGTTAATTGACAGCATGCCAGGGCGGATTGCAGAAGTCTTGAAAAAGAAGGGTCAACACTGCAAATATTGACTCTGCATCAACTTCATGCAATTGTCAATAAAAGCCTTTGACACTTATGAAATGCTTGTAATTATACTTCAGTATTCCATAGTAACAGGTCTCATGATTTGTTGCACATGGGCGGTAGGCTACTTCAAGCAGCGCAAAATGTTATTACAGTAACCAAAAAAATCTGAAAACCACTTTTTTTCAGACTCAGTCTGAAGTGTGCCCTTATTCTCATTTGGGGTTTGTAAATGGGCCACTTCATAATTGAGAGTAGTTTAATGTAGGCCTAATCTCCCTACATAAGAGTGCACTGTGTGTGGTCTGCAGTGGGTCCGTAATCTCATAGTCACTCCAACTCCAGCTGTTCTCCCTCAATCAATTAGAGTAAGGTGAAGTTGCCCCTACGCTTATCTTGGGTCAGTTTTGCATTTCCCACACTAATGGTTAAAGGTGCATTTCTGGGTAACAATTAAGCATTTTACTGTGATTGTTTTACATTTACATTTACATTTAAGTCATTTAGCAGACGCTCTTATCCAGAGCGACTTACAAATTGGTGCTTTCACCTTATGACATCCAGTGGAACAGCCACTTTACAAATAAAATGGTCAAAAAGTAACAAATTGTTTCTTAGAAAAGAGCAATTTCAAAGCAAGTATTTTGCTTGGACTTTCTGGGAGTGGCGAGCGGAAAACTAAAAACTAGCTGTTACTGTCAGAGGGGTTTGGAACACTCTTTCTTATTAGTCTGTTAACAGGGTTGGGTATATTCATTTCTAAATGTAATCTGTTAAAGTTACTAGTTACCTGTCCAAAATTGTAATCTGTAAATGTAACTTTTTTGTATTACCCAAACTCCGTAATCTGATTTACTTTCGGTTACTTTTAGAATACTTTTCCATTAAGAGGCATTAGAAGAAGACAAAAATGTATATTACCAATTGAACGACATCTATTGCAGGATAAATCAATGCTAGAATGTACATTGCTCGCCAGGAAATGGATGTTGCGTTTTCCTTTATGGTTTATTTAGGCTTCTTCTAACCCATTGCTGTAAACTTCAATACAGATGATAATATGACTAGGCTATATCTTTACATTAAAAACCAAAATGTAATATTTCCAGTCAATCCAATTAATTTAATACCCTTTCATTTTCAAGAATATGACTTTTGATTAGCCAAATTGTTTTACCTGAACATAACCCTAAAATTAAGGACTTGTTAGACTACTCTGTTGTTTATGATTTTGTTATCTTGGAGGACTGATTGGCCTCATTGCTTCAAGTTGAAAAATAAATGCTGCTCTCATGCATGGAATGGCATGCAGGGCTCAACAGTAACGCTTGTTCTCTTGTCCAGGACAAGTAAAAAAAATTGGGACAAGAAAATATAGATTTAAGTTGTCCGAATGGAAAAGTACATTTTTTTTATTTCGAAAATCACAATATCAAACAATTACTCCTATCAGAATTGGATCATAGAGGCCAACATTGGAATAATATTAAAATATTTTTTTAATGTACATAAATAAAAAAGCCTACACGTCAAAGTGTAGGTGATATGCATAATTGATACAGTCTCATGTCCAAACCGATGCTGACATGAGGAAGACGCCAGAAAATGCCAAACTTTAATGAGACTTAATTACATAAAAATACGCTAAGTGCCAGTCATGTTTGACAAATATAAAGGCATGATTCTGTCGACATACTTGAGGAACGGTTCGTTCAGATCAAATGGCGACGAGAGCTGAGAGTGAAGGACAGTGCCTGTTGCAGCGCATCACCCACCTTGAATCTGAGCGGAGGCGCTTTGAAATTATTTAACCATAAATGTCCATGTTTAAAACCTAGATGTTTTATGTCATTTTATGAAGCATATCTTACCTTGTTTCAAAGTAGCCTAGCCAAAATATGATCACAGAAATATTTAGGGAATTATTTAAACACCTACATTTTTCTCTAGTTCTATTGGTTTTCAAATCAACATTTGTTTTTTTTGTCCAGCAGCAAAAGGCATAATCCTAGTCATATTAGTAACCCATGCTAGTTGATACATATTTAGATCTCCCCTCTTTCTTAATTTTTAACCAATATTTTCCTCTCTGTCACATGAAACTGTTCGTGCGGTGGGCTTTTGAGATCAGTGTTTTCCCACGAATGAATTTTTGAACACGCGCAGTCTACAACCATGTACGCATTGTTGAAGAAATAAAACTTTAGCAACATTTAAAGCTAAATGGTCTGATCTGTTACACCAGCTTCATTGCTTTTTTACATTTTTTAATGTGTAGTGGTTGTTTGAATTTTGGATCTGTTGTCCGAGAACTGTCCCAGATTCTGTTTTTAACTGTGGCAAAGACATATTTTATATCATCCCAGGGAAGGAGGGAATAATTTGATAAAATACATAAAAAGTGTTTGGTTGTAATTGTAATATTGCAATCTTTTATGGGCTACTAAGGGTGGGCAACCATCTTCGAGGATAGCCTTAAAGGGCCAGTGTTGTATTTTGAGACAGGCTTGACTATGCAAAGAAGCCAATAGGCACAGTGTGCCCGACATTTTTGTCTGATTCTCTACGGTCAAAAAATATAGTAATACGTTTTATTTTGTAAAGTGGTTACTATATCATACAATGATAACATTTTTTGGACAAGTAAATCTATCCTACTTATCCAATGGCTAAAAGAGTTCATGTCAAGCACTGGCAGGCTTTGTGCACTACCAAAATGTGCATTTGCATTCTCCTACCATATCTATTTCTCCCCAATTTCGTGGTATCCAATTGTTAGTAGTTACTATCGCTACAACTCCCGTACGGGCTCGGGAGAGACGAAGGTCGAAAGCCATGCGTCCCCCGAAACACAACCCAACCAAGCCGCACTGCTTCTTAACACAGCGCACATCCAACCCGGAAGCCAGCCGCACCAATGTGTCGGAGGAAACCCTGTGCACCTGCCGACCTGGTTAGCGTGCACTGCGACCCAGCCTGCCACAGGAGTCAATAGTGCGCAATGAGACAAGGATATCCCTACCGGCCATACCCTCCCTAACCCGTAAGACGCTAGGCCAATTGTGCGTCACCCCATGGACCTCCCGGTCGCGGCCGGCTGCGACAGAGCTTGGGCTCGAACCCAGAGTCTCTGGTGGCACAGCTAGCACTGTGATGCAGTGCCCTAGACCACTGCACCACCCGGGAGGCCCCTTCCTACATTATTTTAACATTTCTACAAAATGTTTTCATTTCATTTCAGTACCAATTATATGCATACCCTGGCTTCAGGGCCCGAGCAACAGGCCGTTTACTTTGGGCATGTAATTCAGGAGGAAATTGAGAAAAACGGGGCCTAGCCCTAAGAAGTTATAAGAAATCTCGCTGTGCCCTCCAACTAACCATCAACCAGGCAAAGCGTCAATATAGGAATAAGATCGAATTGTACTACACCGGCTCCGACGCTCGTCGGATGTGGCAGGGTTTGCAAACTATTACAGACTACAAATGGAAGCACAGCCTAGAGCTGACCAGTGACACGAGCCTACCAGACAAGCTGAATGACTTCTATGCTCTCTTCGAGGCAAGTAACACTGAAACATGCATGAGAGCATCAGCTGTTCCGGACTACTGTGTGATCACGCTCTCCGCAGCCGATGGGAGTAAGACCTTTAAACAGGTCAACATTTACAAGGCCACTGGACCAGATGGATTACCAGGACATGTACTCCGAGCATGCGCTGACCAACTGGCAAATGTCTTCACTGACATTTTCAACCTCTCCCTGTCTGTAATGCCAACATGTTTCAAGCAGACCACCATAGTCCCTGTGCCCAAGAACACTAACGTAACCTGCCTAAATGACTAACGACCCGTAGCACTCACATCTGTAGCCATTAAATGCTTTGAAAGGCTGATCATGGCTCACATCAACACCATTATCCCATCTTAGACCCACTCCAATTTGCATACCACACCAACAGATCCACAGATGATGCAATTTCTATTGTACTCCACACTGCCCTTTCCCACCTGGACAAAAGGAACACCTATGTGAGAATGCTATTCTTTGACTACAGCTCAACGTTCAACACCGTAGTGCCCACAAAGTTCATCACTAAGCTAAGGACCCTGGGACTAAACACCTCCCTCTGCAACTGGTTCCTGGACTTCCTGATGGGCCACCCCCAGGTGGTAAGGATAGGTAACAACACATCCCCTATGCTAATCCTCAACACAGGGGCCCCTCAGGGGTGCGTGCTCAGACCCCTCCTGTACTCCCTGTTCACTCATGACTGCACGGCCAGGCACGACTCCAACACCATCATTTAAGTTTGCTGATGACACAACAACGAGACAGCCTATAGGGAGGAGGTCAGAGACCTGAACGTGTGGTGCAAGGACAACAACCTCTCCCTCAACGTGATCAAGATAAAGGAAGTCGTGACAATAAGAGACTTGCTTGGGCCAAGAAGCACTAGCAATGGACATTAGACCTGTGGAAATCTGTCCTTTGGTCTGACGAGTCCAACTTTGAGATTTTTGGTACCAACCGCCGTATCTTAGTGAGATGCAGAATAGGTCAACGGATGATCTCCACATGTGTGGTTCCCACCATGAACAATGCAACAGGAAGTGTGATGGTGTGGGTGTGCTTTGCTGGTGACACTGTGATTTATTTAGAATTCAAGGCACAATTAACCAGCATGGCTACCACAGCATTCTGCAGCGATACGCCATCCCATCTGGTTTGCGCTTAGTGGGACTATTTATTGTACAGGACAATAACCCAACCCACCTCCAGGGTGTGTAAGGGCTACTTGACCAAGAATGAGAGAGATGGAGTGCTGCATCAGATGACCTGGCCTCCACAATCACCCTACCTCAACCCAATTGAGATGGTTTTGGATGAGTTGGCCCGCTGAGTGAAAGAAACGCAGCCAACAAGTGCTCAGCATATGTGGGAACTCCTTCAAGACTGTTGGAAAAGCATTCCAGGTGAAATTGGTTTAGAAAATACAAAGTTGTCATCGAGGTAAAAGGGTGGCTACTTTGAAGAATCTGCTTAACACGTTTTTGGTTACTACATGATCCCATATGCATTATTTAATAGTTTTGATGTCTTCACTATTATTCTACAATGTAGAAAATAGTACAAATAAAGAAAAACCCTTGAATGAGCAGGTGTGTCCAAAGTTTTTACTTGTACTGTGTTGAAACATCCTGTGGTGGACTGCAATAACATCGAATAGTCCCCGCAATATGCAACTGTTCAGGGAAGTCAGGAACCAATACACGCAGTCAGTCAGGAAAGCAAAGGCTAGCTTTTTCAAACAGAAATATGCATCCTGTAGCTCTCACTCCAATGAGTTTTGGGACACTGTAAAGTCCATGGAGAACAAGAGCACCTCCTCCCAGCTGCCCACTGCAGTGAGGCTAAGAAACACAGTCACCACCGATAAATCCATGATAATCTAACATTTCAACAAACATTTCTCAACGGCTGGCCATGCCTTCCTCCTGGCTACTCCAACCCCCCCCCCCCCCCCGCAGCTCCTCGCCCAAGCCTCCCCAGCTTCTCCTTCACCCAAATCCGGATAGCAGATGTTCTGAAAGAGCTGCTAAAACTTGGACCCGTACAAATCAGCTGGGCTAGACAATCTGGACCCTCTCTTTCTAAAACTATCCGCCGCCATTGTTGCAACCCCTATTATCAGCCTGTTCAACCTCTCTTTCGTATCGTCCGAGATCCCCAAAGATTGAAAAGCTGCCGCGGTCATCCCCTCTTCAAAAGGGGTGACACCCTAGAACAGATCGCTGACCATTTCGAATCCCACCGTACCTTCTCCGCTGTGCAGTCCGGTTTCCAAGCCGGTCACGGGTGCACCTCAGCCACGCTCAAGGTACTAAACGATATCATAACCACCATCGATAAAAGATGCAGTGCAGCCATCTTCATTGACCTGGCCAAGGCTTTCGACTCTGTCAATCACCGTATTCTTATCGGTAGACTCAATAGCCTCGGTTTTTCTAATGACTGCCTCGCCTGGTTCACCAACTACTTTGCAGACAGAGTTAAGTGTGTCAAATCGGAGGGCATGTTGTCCGGACCTCTGGCAGTCTCTATGGGGGTACCACAGTGTTCAATTCTCGGGCCGACTATTTTCTCTGTATATATCAATGATGTCGCTCTTGCTACTCAGACGACACCATTCGGTATACTTCTGGCCCTTCCTTGGACACTGTGCTAACTAACCTCCAAACGAGCTTCAATGCCATACAACACTCCTTCTGTAGCCTCCAACTGCTCTTAAACGCTAGTAAGACCAAATGCATACTTTTCAACCATTCGCTGCCCGCACCCGCCTGCCCAACTAGCATCACCACCCTGGACGGTTCCAACCTAGAATATGTGGACGACTATAAATACCTAGGTGTCTGGTTAGACTGTAAACTCTCCTTCCAGACTCATATTAAACATCTCCAATCCAAAATCAAATCTAGAATCGGCTTGCTATTTCGCAACAAAGCCTCCTTCACTCACGCCGCCAAACTTACCCTTGTAAAACTGACTATCCTACCGATCCTCGACTTCGGCAATGTCATCTACAAAATAGCTTCTAATACTCTACTCAGAAATCTGGATGCAGTCTATCACAGTGCCATCTGTTTTGTTACTAAAACACCTTATACCACTGCGACCTGTATGCTCTAGTCGGCTGGTCCTTGCTACATATTCGTCACCAGACCCACTGGCTCCAGGTCACCTATAAGTCTATGCTAGGTAAAGCTCCGCCTTATCTCAGTTCACTGGTCACAATAACAACACCCACCCATAGCACGCGTTCCAGCAAATATATCTCACTGGTCATTCCCGAAGCCAACACCTCCTTTGACCGCCTTTCCTTCCAGTTCTCTGCTGCCAGTGACTGGAACGAATTGCAAAAATCGCTGAAGCTGAAGACTTTTATTTCCCTCAACAACTTTAAAAATCTGCTATCTGAGCAGCTAACCAATCGCTCCAGCTGTATATAGTCCATCTGTAAATAGCCCACCCAATTTACCTACCTCATCCCCATGCTGTTTTATTTGATTTACTTTATTTCTGCTCTTTTGCACACCAGTATCTCTACTTGCACATCATCATCTGTGCATTTATCACTCCAGTGTTAATCTGCTAAATTGTAATTATTCGCTCCTATGGCCTATTTATTGCCTACCTCATGCCTTTTGCACACACTGTATATAGACTTTCTTCTTTCTACTGTGTCATTGAATTGTTTATTGTGTTATTGGCTTGTTTATTGTTTACTCCATGTGTAACTCTGTGTTGTTGTCTGTGTCACACTGCTTTGCCTTATTTTGGCCAGGTCGCATTTATAAATGAGAACTTATTCTCAACTAGCTTACCTGGTTAAATAAAGGTGAAAAAACCTTTAAAAACCCACAGTAAATCACGTTTTTGACTGCACTGGGCCTTTAAGGTTCGGATACGGGGAGGGGAAGCTGATCCTTGATCTGTATGGGAAACTTCACCCTGGAGCCAATTGCCACATTACTAATATTTAGACCCTAGATAAAACCAGAGCATGTGCTGTCAGTTCAATAAGAACATCTAAATCTGAGCAGAAATGTATGAAGGATGTGTATCTCAAATCAAATGTTTAAATCAAAATCCGAAAATTCAGTCATTACAACGCCAAACTTTTTTCCAAATTAACTCCATAATATCGACAGAAACATGGCAAACGTTGTTTAGAATCAATCCTCAAGGTGTTTTTCACATATCTATTCGATGATAAGTCATTCGTGGCAGTTGGGTTTCTCCTCTGAAGCAATTGGAAAAATACATGCAGCTGGAGATTACGCAATAATTGCAACGGAGGACACCAAGCGAGCACCTGGTAAATGTAGTCTCTTATGGTCAATCTTCCAATGATATGCCTACAAATATGTCACAATGCTGCAGACACCTTGGGGAAATGACAGAAAGTGTAGGCTCATTCCTTGCGCATTCACAGCCATATAAGGAGACATTGGAACACAGCGCCTTCAAAATCTGGGGCATTTCCTGTTTGAAATTTCATCTTGGTTTCGCCTGTAGCATCAGTTCTGTGGCACTCACAGATAATATCTTTGCAGTTTTGGAAACGTCAGAGTTGTTTTCTTTCCAAAGCTGTCAATTATATGCATAGTCGAGCATCTTTTCGTGACAAAATATCTTGTTTAAAACGGGAACGTTTTTTTATCCAAAAATTAAAAGAGCGCCCCCTATATCGAAGAAGTTAAGAAGTTAAGATGCCAAGCGTTTAGCTGCTTCGTGAGGGTAGGCCCATAGAATTACAGAGAACATTATGCGCCGGTTTCCTGGACACAGATTATGCCTAATCCTGGACTAAAACACATTTTCAAAGTAGGTTCTCCATTGTGCTTCTTCATTAGTCCAGAAATAGTCTTAATCTATGTCCAGGAAACCCACCTATAATGTAGGCTAGCCTTCTCCATGGGTATCAAGGTCTAGCAGCAATTGTACTATTTTAGGTAGGCCTAATTGATTGACTTGCTTGTTGGTTGTACCATCTGGAATAACTCTTCTATTTCCCCAAGGTGTAACCGTCCTGAAACTGGAAATGCAGGCTTCTCGCGTCGGAGTGGTCAGGGACTCCATGCTGGCTAATCCTCTTTTAATTAGGGTAAGGAGCATGGTTTGAAGAGAGGCTACATGGATCAGGCAAAGCGCCGAGCAATCATACCCATACTGCATTGGCTGCCCTCCCTTGCTTATTAGGCTGTGTTTGCACAGGCAGCCGAATTCGAACATTTTTTCCTGGCCTTTTGACCAATCAGATCTTTTCACATCATATCTTTTTCAGATCTAATCTGATTGGTCAAAAAAATATCAGAATTGGGCTGCCTGTCTAAGCGCCTTAGTTTCTTCTTTGAGATATTTCAATGTCATTCAATTTCAGAAAACAACACTAGAGGGCTGCATTGCCAGTTGAATAATATATTTCTTATATCTGTCCAAATGATTTCTCCTTCCTAAAGTGTACACTTCTTCACCTTCAATGATTTAAAACTGGAACATGAAATATGGTGCAAACTCCTAAGAGCTCTGTGTATGGACCCTAAAACGTGAACCTCAGCTATCATAGTTGTTGTATTGACTTCAAGTCTGAATGGCATTAATGAAGCCTATGGATAGAGTAGAATATAATAACTTTATTGTGCCATATACATGTACTGTAGTTATTATCACGCATGAGATTCCACCATTGTAGCCTGTACATTGAATATATTCACTGATCATGTACTTTTCCTTGGCAAATAAAGGTGTCGTTCAGGTATGAATTATTTTCTTTAACCTTTATATAACTAGACAAATTCTTATTTTCAATGACGGCCTAGGAATAGTGGGTTAACTGCCTTGTTCAGGGACAGAACAACAGATTTGTACCTTGTCAGCTTGGGGATTTGAACTTGCAACCTTTCAGTTACTAGTCCAACACGCTAACCACTAGGCTATGCTGCCGCCAAATAGCTGTGAGACATTCTTTTTCAGTCATATCCAATACCAGGTGTATCAAACTCCATTCTTTGAATGATGCTGTGTCTGCATGTAGGTATTACAATTATACACTTCAACAGTGTTTACCACTCCTGCTCCTGGGACATCAATGATTACACATTGTAACTATGCAATAGACTAGAAACATGATTTAAGTAAAGGCTGATTTGTTATTTATATATACAGAAAAAAAACAGTACACTACACTTCCTATGCATATATCATCTGCATTAATCTGAGGACACAGGATAGTATTTCAATGAGATGCTTAATTTCAACCAGTGGAAAATGTGAAATGCTTTATTGAAAGAAGTTCATTATCTAGGTGTCTTAAAAACATAATACATGCATTATAATTTTGATAATTGTAATATTTGATTATAAATACAAGTTCAAGCTAATCTTCAATGCACATATGGTGTGCCTTGTAAAAAAGAAAAATAGGAAGAAAGACGAGGTGGGGAGAGAGGTGTAGAAGATAGAAAGGGAAAGGGGTAAGAACTGAGGCAGACAGCATATCATTAATGAATTACAGTTCATCACAATTACATAGTGTCTAATCAGCCTTGGGCCCCCAGTTGGCCCGAAGGTTATCTTAAGAGCAGGTGAGGTGGCGATGACGGGACTGGCTTCCTCTCTCAAAACATACCTGCTGACGAGAGACTGATGAATAGAGAGAGCGCATGATTAAGCCTTGTTTTTTAAAATTCCAACGTGGTCAGTCATCATAATCATTAGGAGGTTTGAAATTGAAAACTGACCTTTGATCATAAACTCTGGGTCTACTACATCTTTATCTATATTTCAATGTAAAGCATCTTTAATAATATTTCCTGTTGACCAAGTGACCTCTCAGTATGATCATGCTGTGCCCTCTGTGTCAGCCAGTTCAGATGCGGGAGGGGTTCACTGTCACGGCTGATATAACCTAGAGAATTTAGGGAGAAGGGGGAGCGGGATGTAGTGAAGGCAAGAGCCTGTTATTGAGAAAATAAGGTAGTTAAAATGGACTGTGTTCAACAGGAATCTGTGTGTGTGTGGTCTCACCTGGTGTCCACACTAAGTGGCTACAGAGTACTTTATGCTGAAAAACATACACATGAGGACAAACAATAGAAGATAATGTCATTATTTGACTTTTACATTACCAAATCATTGTGAATTACTAAAGTATAATATCCCTTATAACAAATCATGACAACATTTTATAGATATGTGCATGTGTAGCATGTGACAATAGCAGGATCATATCAAGGATAGCGTCACAAATGAATACATAAATACCACTTGAAGCTTGATGATGACTTGATCATTTGAATCAGCGGTGTAGTGCTAAGGCAAAAACAAAAATGTGCACCCTTTTGAGTCCCCAGGACCAGGACTGAGAACCGCTGCTCTTCATTGGGACCTCTTAATCTGCAGACAGGCTTTCACAGCTCTCTGTATCTGAGGACAGAAAACCTCAGAAATAGACTTCATTATATTCAAATTAGACAGCACTGAATATGTTCTCTGTCCTCACTTCTATGGACTAGAATTACACAAAAGTACCTGCTCTATCCAGAATAGCCTACTCACTCCCATCTCGTTCCTCATCGAGTAACGATACAGGCTATTTGTTCTGTGACCGGCATAATAATGCAATGAAACAAGCAGGGAGCAGGTTTCGAACCCTCAACATTCTAGCCCAAAGTCCAGCACGCTATCGACTGTGCCCAAATGTATTAATTTGGGTTGGGGCCGATTGTGGCTAAAAACACTTGATCAATTTTAACAAGTGGAAAGGGGAAAAAATATTATTATTAGTTTATCACAAGGGTAGCAGGCTGTGAATTCTGCAAACAACGTTTCTAGGTTGGGCTATTAGCTGAACAATAGACTATTCAACCTTGACTAAAGAATTGTCTAATAGCCGAGCTAGGTGTGAATTTTGGCCCATTCCTCCATGCAGATCTCCTCTAGAGCAGTGATGTTTTGGGGCTGTTGCTGGGCAACACGGACTTTCAACTCCCTCCAAAGATTTTCTATGGGGTTGAGATCTGGAGACTGGCTAGGCCACTCCAGGACCTTGAAATGCTTCTTACGAAGCCACTCCTTCGTATGACATTCTCCCAATCTTCTTCTGGGTCATCCAAATGCTCTCTAGCAAACTTCAGACGGGCCTGGACATGTACTGGCTTAAGCAGGGGGACACGTCTGGCACTGCAGGATTTGATTCCCTGGCGGCGTAGTGTGTTACTGATGGTAGGCTTTGTTACTTTGGTCCCAGCTCTCTGCAGGTCATTCACTAGGTCCCCACGTGTGGTTCTGGGATTTTTGCTCACCGTTCTTGTGATCATTTTGACCCCACGGGGTGAGATCTTGCGTGGAGCCCCAGATCGAGGGAGATTATCAGTGGTCTTGTATGTCTTCCATTTCCTAATAATTGCTCCCACAGTTGATTTCTTCAAACCAAGCTGCTTACCTATTGCAGATTCAGTCTTCCCAGCCTGGTGCAGGTCTACAATTTTGTTTCTGGTGTCCTTTGACAGCTCTTTGGTCTTGGCCATAGTAGAGTTTGGAGTGTGACTGTTTGAGGTTGTGGACAGGTGTCTTTTATACTGATAACAAGTTCAAACAGGTTCCATTAATACAGGTAACAAGTGGAGTACAGAGGAGCCTCTTAAAGAAGAAGTTACAGGTCTGTGAGAGCCAGAAATCTTGCTTGTTTGTAGCTGACCAAATACTTATTTTCCACCATAATTTGCAAATAAATTCATTAAAATTCCTACAATGTGATTTTCTGGAGAAAAAAAAATCTCATTTTGTCTGTCATAGTTGAAGTGTATCTATGATGAAAATTACAAGCCTCTCTCATCTTTTTAATGGAAGATCTTGCACAATTGGTGGCTGACTAAATACTTTTTTGCCCCACTGTACATGTGGGTAGAGTTATTAAAGCGACTAACAGAGAGTAGCAGCAGCGTAAAAGAGAGGGGGGGCAATGCAAGCAGTGGGTAGCCATTTGATTAGATGTTCAGTAGTCTTATGGCTTGGGGGTAGAAGCTGTTTAGAAGCCTCTTGGACCTAGACTTGGCGCTCCCGTACCGCTTGCTGTGCGGTAGCAGAGAGAACAGTCTAGGGTGGCTGGAGTCTTTTATAATTTTTAGGGCCTTCCTCTGACACCGCCTGGTATAGAGGTCCTGAATGGTAGGAAGTTTGGCCCCAGTGGTCTACTTGGGCTGTACGCATTACCCTCTTCAAAGAACTTGAAGCTCTCAACCTGCTCCACTACAGCCCCGTCGATGAGAATGGAGGCATGCTCGGTCCTCCTTTTCCTGTAGTCCACAATCATCTCCTTAGTCTTGATCACGTTGAGGGAGAGGTTGTTGTCCTGGCACCACACGGCCAGGTGTCGGACCTCCTCCCTTATATGCCATCGTTGTTGGTGATCAGGCCTACCACTGTTGTGTCATCTGCAAACTTAATGATGGTGTTGGAGTCGTGCCTGGCCGTGCAGTCATGAGTGAACAGGGAGTACAGGAGGGGACTGAGCACCCACCCCTGAGGAACCCCTGTGTTAAGGATCAGCGTGGCAGATGTGTTGTTACCTACCCTTACCACCTGGGGGTGGCCCATCAGGAAGTCCAGGATCCAGTTGCAGAGGGAGGTGTTTAGTCCCAGGGTCCTTAGCTTAGTGATGAGCTTTGAGAGCACTATGGTGTTGAACGCTGAGCTGTAGTCAAAGAATAGCATTCTCACATAGGTGTTCCTTTTGTCCAGGTGTGAAAGGGCAGTGTGGAGTGCAATAAAGATTGCATCATCTGTGGATCTGTTGGTGCGGTATGCAAATTGGAGTGGTTCTAGGGTTTCTGGGATAATGGTGTTGATGTGAGCCATGACTAGCTTTTAAAAGCACTTCATGGCTACAGACATGAGTGCTATGGGTCGGTGGTCATTTAGGCAGGTTACCTTAGTGTTCTTGGGCACAGGGACTATGGTGGTCTGCTTGAAACATGTTGATATTACAGACAGGGAGAGGTTGAAAATGTCAGTGAAGACACTTGACAGTTGGTCAGCGCATGCTTTTAGTACACGTCCTGGTAATCCATCTGGCCTTGCAGCATTGTGAATGTTGACATGTTTTAAAGGACTTACTCCATTGGCTGCGGAGAGCGTGATCACACAGTCGTCCGGAACATGTTTCAGTGTTACCTTCCCCGAAGCGAGCATAGAACTTATTTAGCTCATCTGGTAGAGTCGTGTCACTGGGAAGCTCTAGGCTGTGCTTCCCTTTGTTATCTGTAATAGTTTGCAAGCCCTGCCACATCCGACAAGCGCCAGAGCCGGTGTAGTTTGATTCGATCTTAGTCCTGTATTGACGCTTTGCCTGTTTGATGGTTCGTCGGAGGTTATAGCGAGATTTCTTATAAGCTTCGGGGTTAGAGTCCCATTCCTTGAAAACAGCAGCTCTGCTCAGTGCGGATGTTGACTGTAATCCATGGCTTTTGTTTGGGGTATGTACGTACAGTCACTGTGGGAACGACGTCATCGATGCACTTATTGATAAAGCTAGTGACTGATGTGGTGTACTCCTCAATGCCATCGGAAGAATCCCGGAACATATTCCAGTCTGTGCTAGTAAAACAGTCCTGTAGCTTAGCATCTGCTTCATCTGACCACTTTTTTATTGACCGAGTCACTGGTGCTTCCTGCTATAATTTTAGCTTGTAAGCAGGAATCAGGAGGAAATATTTATGGTCTGATTTGCCAAATGGAGGGTGAGGGAGAGCTTTGTATGCATCTCTGTGTGTGGAGTAAAGTTCGTCTAGAGTTTTTTTCCCTCTGGTTGCACATTTAACATGCTGATTGAAATAAGGTAAAACTGTTTTAAGTTTCCCAGTATTAAAGCATTTTCCTTTTTGCTTATGGCGGTATACAGCTCATTGAGTGTGGTCTTAGTGCCCAGCATTGGTCTGTGGTAGTATGTTGACAGCTACGAAATATACAGATAAAAACTCTCTAGGTAGAGAGAGACTACCTCAGGCAAGCAAAACCTTGAGACTTCCTTAGATATCGCGCACCAGCTGTTGTTTACAAATATACATAGAGCGCTGTTCTATCCTGCCGATGCAGTGTGTAACCTGCCAGCTGTATGTTATTCATGTCGTCGTTCAGCCACGACTCTGGGAAACATAAGATATTACAGTTTTTAATGGTTCGTTGGTAGGATATACGTGCTTTTAGCTCGTCCAATTTATTTTCCAGCGATTGTACATTGGCCAATAGTACGGATGGCAAGGGCAGATTAGCCACTCGTTGGCGGATCCTCAGAAGTCACACCGATCACTTTCCGCGATATCTTTTACGTCTCTTTCTCCTGCAAATGACGGGGATGAGGGCCTGTTCGGGTGTCTGGAGTAAATCCCTCTTGCCCGACTCATTAAAGAGAAATTCTTTGTCCAGTTCAAGGTGAGTAACCTCTGTTCTGATTTCCAGAATCTCTTTTTTTGGTCATAAGAGACAGTAGCAGCAACATTATGTACAAAATAAGTTACAAAAATTGTGAAAAAACTTAAGAAAATAGCACGGTTGGTTAAGAGCCCATGAAAATGCAGCCATCCTCTCGTCGGCACCATCTTACTGTCCCGTCCTCCCAGGCCATCGGCCTGGTGTAGGATCAGTTAGGGTCAAAGTAGTGGAATGGAGTGTTGATTTTATTTTTATGAAATAGTGGTATATAGGTTTAGAGTTAGTTTGGTGGATTTTTAAAGTGTTTGTATTACAAAATGTAACATGATTGATCCCACACTACCGCACAGTAGGTGGCGGCATGCACAAACAAAATGTGCGAATGCCATGATCCCAAAGAAGAAGAAGGAGCATAGATATGTTATTGTTGTATTGTTTTCGTTACGTTTTCATAGTTCCATCCAGCTGCCACGTCAATCCGAACAGCACAGAATATAAACAAAAGGGGAAACATCATTTCTTGCTGTGTATTGAGCGCTAGCTGAAGAATGAGATGATTAAATGTATTTGTGAGACAATTAAATGTAATTATGAAAATGGATAATTAATTCTGAACGCTGCAGTCCGCCTGGTTTTCCACCTTCCCAAATTTTACACCCTGCTCCTCCGCAAACTCCACTGGCTTCCAGTCGAAGCTTGCATCCACTACAACACCATGGTGCTTACCTACAGAACAGCAAGAGGAACTGCCTATCCCTGCCTTCAGGCTATGCTCAAACCCTATATCCCAACCAGAGCACTCCATTCTGCTACCTCTGGTCTCTCGGCCCTCCCACCGCTATGGGAGGGCAACTCCTGCTCAGCCCAGTGCAAACTCTTCTCTATCCTGGCACCCCAATGGTGGATCCAGCTTCCCCCTGAAGCTAGGACAGCAGAGTTCATGCCCATCTTCTGAAAGCAGCCTACCTCTTTAAAGAGTATCTTAAAAAAAAAAAAAACACACACACACTTCTAGCTCTGAGTTTGCTGATAGCTGCTTTATTGAGGAAACCTGTACTTACTATACATGTGATATGCTATCTTAAGATGAATGCCCTAACTGTAAGTTTCCTTGGAGCGTCTGCTAAATGACTAAAATATTCATGTAAGTAGACTGCTGATTGGTCACCTCATCCTCCTCTAGACTGCTAATTGGCCAGCTCATCCTTCTCAGAGATGACATCGTGTTCTATGAGGTAATGGCGAGCATTTTGAAATGGTCTGTTCGAGTTGGGGGTTTTGAAGTGTTTTTTGGATATATTAAAAGTGAGATTTTCACTGGGAAGTTACCTTAATAAAAAATAAATATTATTGACACATCATCATCATTGTTGCTGGGATTAATTCTACATTATGTCCTCTTACACTATCCAGCCCACCTCCACCGGAATAGAAAGGGGGAGCAGGGAGCCCTTTGCCCTTTTGCACAACCCTCCTCTTTGCCTGCCTTTTCCAAAGGGGCATGTTTTGGCTGACGCAGAACATTTAATTATTTTATTTAAATGTCTATGATAATGAGGAACACGTGTTTGTACAGACCTACAGTGGGGCAAAAAAGTATTTAGTCAACCACCAATTGTGCAAGTTCTTCCACTTAAAAAGATGAGAGGCCTGTAATTTTCATCATAGGTACACTTCAACTATGACAGACAAAATGAGAGAAAAAAATCCAGAAAATCACATTGTAGGATTTTTAATGAATTTATTTGCAAATTATGGTGGAAAATAAGTATTTGGTCACCTACAAACAAGCAAGATAAATATTTCGATGATGTAAGACTGGTTTGCCCAGTAGAGATCGCCATTGTCCTTTGTAGAGTCTTTCTGGTCGTAGTGTTGATTAGAGTGGATACGTTGGAGTACCCTGTAGTTCTTAGAGGAGTGTCTGTGTCCTAGGCCACGTATGTTCCAATCAATTGAGATTGTGTCCTAGGTCACGTGCCTATGCCACGTACGTTCTCAGCTGCAGACTGATAACCCAGACGACTAGGATTTAATAATTTATTGTATGTAGTGATCGATAGTTCAGAGTTCATACCATTTTGCCATACTCAGCTTGTGCTGTATTCTGGCTGGCCTATGCTACCCCCCAGGGAACGTCCTGACACTGTTTTTGCTTTGTCATTATGGTGTATTGTGTGTAGATTGAGGGGAAGAAAATAATTTAAGCAAATTTAGAATAAGGCTGTAAAAAAAAAAGTAAAGTGGTCTGAATACCTTCCCGAAAGCACTGTATATTATTGAAAAAGTAGAAATCTTAACATTTCTAGAAAACCTAAGGTTACAAATCAACTCAAAAGTGAGTGGCTTTGTGGTTTGGGCAGCTGCCTTCACCAGACCTACTGTGTCAGTAGGGGTTCGATTCCCCCAGATTTACTTGATTTAGTTACACATTTCAAATATGGACAGTCCAGGGATATTTTACACCCGATTCTTGATAAGAAATGACCATACCAGACACTTTATTTTAAGAACAGTTGTATTTAATGGATAACATCAATAGGAAATGAATAAAATAATAACAGTAGACTACACCAAAGTTAGTTTCCATTCATACAAAGTGTCTGATAAATTGCCACAGTAGATTTGCTGTGTCAAAGGAAGAAACTTAGTCTGTTTAGAAAGTACCACATTGTTCCAATCATAATACCAATCATAGGCCGAACATACTGTATCTTGAAAGACTGGTTGCATGCAGGACTAAGGTAACACCGACATCATCTTTTAGGGAGTGGTAATGAGGTGACCAATAATAGTTGCAATTGAGATCAGCTGTGCGGGTGAATCGATGGTTTAACGAGACATCAGCTGGTGATAATATAGTGCCATCGACGGTTGTTATTTTATTATATTCCAATACATTCTGTAGGCTACTCATTAGCCTATCCATCGTTACATAATGAAAGGTGTACGTAACCAAGATGCCATAGCAGTTCAGACGTCTTTTGTCCTCGTCTTGTCGTGTCCTGTATATATATATATATTTACAACTTTTTTCACATACATTTTATTTTTATTTTCCATCAACTCATCTTCAAAACACTCTCCTGCAACCCGCCTCACCAATTTATATTTATAAAAAAGTATTATTTACCTCAAATCTGTAATCCTCCAAGAAGCTAGCCAGAAACTCCAAGAAGCTAGCCAGAAACTAGCCAGAAGCTAGCCCAGAAGCTAATCCAGAAGCTAGTTAAGAAGCTAGTTAGCTTCTTTACTGGCAAATCGTTAGTATTCAGCTAACCACGGTTTGTGGTCATCAGCTATCCTTTAGCTCGAAAATCTATCGCCAGTTTTGTACGGCGCAGTGCGGCTCGGAACGGAACATACCGGACCAATTTTTCTCTCCATGTCCCTGGATTTCAACTGCTCTCTGGACATTCATACCCGGATCTCACAGCTAGCTAGCTGCTATCCGTGTGACTATCGGCTTTCGTCGATTCCGGAGCAAACATCAATTATTCCGGAGCTAGCCAGCTCCGTCAATCACTCCTGAGTTCCATCAATCACTCCTGGGCTGCAGTCACCTATCCGGACCCGTTTTACTGCCTACGCGGAGCCCCACCGGGCCTTCAGAACTGGACTGCCGACGTTATCTACCCGAAGGAGATCCGGCTGGCTCCTCCGTCGCGACGTTACCTGAACGCCCATCTGCGGCCTGCTAACCGTTAGCTGTCTTACCGGCTGCTATCTGAATAGACAATCAGACAATTTATTTATTTTTTATTATTATTATGTTTTCTTCTTGGGCCTCTATAACTATATCTATTGTTTTTATTTTTGTTGTTGTTGTGTGATTTGGATTAATCCCCTCTACCACACGGAACCCCACTAATCTACTGACGGAACGCAAGAGGTGGCTAACAACAGACCTCCATCCTATGCTAGCTTGCTACCGATGGCCTGGCTAGCTGTCTAAATCGCCGTGACCCCCCAACCAACCTCTCCACTCACTGGACCCTTTTGATCACTCGACTAAGCATGCCTCTCCTTAATGTCAATATGTCTTGTCCATTGCTGTTCTGGTTAGTGTTTATTGGCTTATTTCACTGTAGAGCCTCTAGTCCTGCTCACTATACCTTATCCAACCTATTAGTTCCACCACCCACACATGCAATGACATCTCCTGGTTTCAATGATGTTTCTAGAGACAATATCTCTCTCTTCATCACTCAATACCTAGGTTTACCTCCACTGTATTCTCATCCTACCATACCTTTGTCTGTACATTATACCTTGATGCTATTTTATCGCCCCCAGAAACCTCCTTTTACTCTCTGTTCCAGACGTTCTAGACAACCAATTCTTATTGCTTTTAGCCGCACCCTTATTCTACTCCTCCTATGTTCCTCTGGCGATGTAGAGGTGAATCCAGGCCCTGCAGTGCCTAGCTCCACTCCTATTCCCCAGGCGCTCTCTTTTGACGACTTCTGTAACCGTAATAGCCTTGGTTTCATGCATGTTAACATTAGAAGCCTCCTCCCTAAGTTTGTTCTATTCACTGCTTTAGCACACTCTGCCAACCCGGATGTTCTAGCTGTGTCTGAATCCTGGCTTAGGAAGACCACCAAAAATTCAGAAATTTTCATTCCAAACTACAACATTTTCAGACAAGATAGAACTGCCAAAGGGGGCGGTGTTGCAATCTACTGCAAAGATAGCCTGCAGAGTTCTGTCCTACTATCCAGGTCTGTACCCAAACAATTTGAACTTCTACTTTTAAAAATCCACCTCTCTAAAAACAAGTCTCTCACCGTTTCCGCCTGCTATAGACCACCCTCTGCCCCCAGCTGTGCTCTGGACACCATATGTGAACTGATTGCCCCCCATCTATCTTCAGAGCTCGTGCTGCTAGGCGACCTAAACTGGAACATGCTTAACACCCCAGCCAACCTACAATCTAAACTTGATGCCCTCAATCTCACACAAATTATCAATGAACCTACCAGGTACCTCCCCAAAGCCTTAAACACAGGCACCCTCATAGATATCATCCTAACCAACTTCCCCTCTAAATACACCTCTGCTGTCTTCAACCAAGATCACAGCGATCACTGCCTCATTGCCTGCATCCGTAATGGGTCAGCGGTCAAACGACCTCCACTCATCACTGTCAAACGCTCCCTGAAACACTTCAGCGAGCAGGCCTTTCTAATCGACCTGGCCGGGGTATCCTGGAAGGATATTGATCTCATCCCGTCAGTAGAGGATGCCTGGATATTTTTTTTAAATGCCTTCCTAACCATCTTAAATAAACATGCCCCATTCAAGAAATTTAGAACCAGGAACAGATATAGCCCTTGGTTCTCCCCAGACCTGACTGCCCTTAACCAACACAAAAACATCCTATGGCGTTCTGCATTAGCATCGAACAGCCCCCGTGATATGCAGCTGTTCAGGGAAGCTAGAAACCATTATACACAGGCAGTTAGAAAAGCCAAGGCTAGCTTTTTCAAGCAGAAATTTGCTTCCTGCAACACTAACTCAAAAAAGTTCTGGGACACTGTATAGTCCATGGAGAATAAGTACACCTCCTCCCAGCTGCCCACTGCACTGAAGATAGGAAACACTGTCACCACTGATAAATCCACCATAATTGAGAATTTCAATAATCATTTTTCTACGGCTGGCCATGCTTTCCACCTGGCTACTCCTACCCCGGTCAACAGCACTGCACCCCCAACAGCAACTCGCCCAAGCCTTCCCCATTTCTCCTTCTCCCAAATCCTTTCAGCTGATGTTCTGAAAGAGCTGCAAAATCTGGACCCCTACAAATCAGCCGGGCTAGACCATCTGGACCCTTTCTTTCTAAAATTATCTGCCGAAATTGTTGCCACCCCTATTACTAGCCTGTTCAACCTCTCTTTCGTGTCGTCTGAGATTCCCAAAGATTGGAAAGCAGCTGCGGTCATCCCCCTCTTCAAAGGGGGGGACACTCTTGACCCAAACTGCTACAGACCTATATCTATCCTACCATGCCTTTCTAAGGTCTTCGAAAGCCAAGTCAACAAACAGATCACCGACCATTTCGAATCTCACCATACCTTCTCTGCTATGCAATCTGGTTTCAGAGCTGGTCATGGGTGCACCTCAGCCACGCTCAAGGTCCTAAACGATATCTTAACCGCCATCGATAAGAAACATTACTGTGCAGCCGTATTCATTGATCTGGCCAAGGCTTTCGACTCTGTCAATCACCACATCCTCATCGGCAGACTCGACAGCCTTGGTTTCTCAAATGATTGCCTCGCCTGGTTCACCAACTACTTCTCTGATAGAGTTCAGTGTGTCAAATCGGAGGGTCTGCTGTCCGGACCTCTGGCAGTCTCTATGGGGGTGCCACAGGGTTCAATTCTTGGACCGACTCTCTTCTCTGTATACATCAATGAGGTTGCTCTTGCTGCTGGTGAGTCTCTGATCCACCTCTACGCAGACGACACCATTCTGTATACTTCCGGGCCTTCTTTGGACACTTAACAACCCTCCAGGCAAGCTTCAATGCCATACAACTCTCCTTCCGTGGCCTCCAATTGCTCTTAAATACAAGTAAAACTAAATGCATGCTCTTCAACCGATCGCTACCTACCCGCCTGTCCAACATCACTACTCTGGACGGCTCTGACTTCGTGGACAACTACGTGGACAACTACAAAGACTTAGGTGTCTGGTTAGACTGTAAACTCTCCTTCCAGACCCATATCAAACATCTCCAATCCAAAGTTAAATCTAGAATTGGCTTCCTATTTCACAACAAAGCATCCTTCACTCATGCTGCCAAACATACCCTTGTAAAACTGACCATCCTACCAATCCTCGACTTTGGCGACGTCATTTACAAAATAGCCTCCAATACCCTACTCAACAAATTGGATGCAGTCTATCACAGTGCAATCCGTTTTGTCACCAAAGCCCCATATACTACCCACCATTGCGACCTGTACGCTCTCGTTGGCTGGCCCTCGCTTCATACTCGTCGCCAAACCCACTGGCTCCATGTCATCTACAAGACCTTGCTAGGTAAAGTCCCCCCTTATCTCAGCTCGCTGGTCACCATAGCATCTCCCACCTGTAGCACACGCTCCAGCAGGTATATCTCTCTAGTCACCCCCAAAACCAATTCTTTCTTTGGCCGCCTCTCCTTCCAGTTCTCTGCTGCCAATGACTGGAACGAACTACAAAAATCTCTGAAACTGGAAACACTTACAGTGCCTTGCGAAAGTATTCGGCCCCCTTGAACTTTGTGACCTTTTGCCGGATTTCAGGCTTCAAACATAAAGATATAAAACTGTATTTTTTTGTGAAGAATCAACAACAAGTGGGACACAATCATGAAGTGGAACGACATTTATTGGATATTTCAAACTTTTTTAACAAATCAAGAACTGAAAAATTGGGCATGCAAAATTATTCAGCCCCTTTACTTTCAGTGCAGCAAACTCTCTCCAGAAGTTCAGTGAGGCTCTCTGAATGATCCAATGTTGACCTAAATGACTAATGATGATAAATACAATCCACCTGTGTGTAATCAAGTCTCCGTATAAATGCACCTGCACTGTGATAGTCTCAGAGGTCCGTTAACAGCGCAGAGAGCATCATGAAGAACAAGGAACACACCAGGCAGGTCCGAGATACTGTTGTGAAGAAGTTTAAAGCCGGATTTGGATACAAAAAGATTTCCCAAGATTTAAACATCCCAAGGAGCACTGTGCAAGCGATAATATTGAAATGGAAGGAGTATCAGACCACTGCAAATCTACCAAGACCTGGCCGTCCCTCTAAACTTTCAGCTCATACAAGGAGAAGACTGATCAGAGATGCAGCCAAGAGGCCCATGATCACTCTGGATGAACTGCAGAGATCTACAGCTGAGGTGGGAGACTCTGTCCATAGGACAAAAATCAGTCGTATATTGCGCAAATCTTGCCTTTATGGAAGAGTGGCAAGAAGAAAGCCATTTCTTAAAGATATCCATAAAAAGTGTTGTTTAAAGTTTGCCACAAGCCACCTGGGAGACACACCAAACATGTAGAAGAAGGTGCTCTGGTCAGATGAAACCAAAATTGAAATTTTTGGCAACAATGCAAAACGTTATGTTTGGCGTAAAAGCAACACAGCTCATCACCCTGAACACACCATCCCCACTGTCAAACGTGGTGGTGGCAGCATCATGGTTTGGGCCTGCTTTTCTTCAACAGGGACAGGGAAGATGGTTAAAATTGATGGGAAGATGGATGGAGCCAAATACAGGACCATTCTGGAAGAAAACCTGATGGAGTCTGCAAAAGACCTGAGACTGGGACGGAGATTTGTCTTCCAACAAGACAATGATCCAAAACATAAAGCAAAACCTACAATGGAATGGTTCAAAAATAAACATATCCAGGTGTTAGAATGGCCAAGTCAAAGTCCAGACCTGAATCCAATCGAGAATCTGTGGAAAGAACTGAAAACTGCTGTTCACAAATGCTCTCCATCCAACCTCACTGAGCTCGAGCTGTTTTGCAAGGAGGAATGGGAAAAAATTTCAGTCTCTCGATGTTCAAAACTGATAGAGACATACCCCAAGTGACTTACAGCTGTAATCGCAGCAAAAGGTGGCGCTACAAAGTATTAACTTAAGGGGGCTGAATAATTTTGCACGCCCAATTTTCCAGTTTTTGTTTGTTAAAAAAGTTTGAAATATCCAATAAATGTCGTTCCACTTCATGATTGTGTCCCACTTGTTGTTGATTCTTGACAAAAAAATACAGTTTTATATATTTATGTTTGAAGCCTGAAATGTAGCAAAAGGTCGCAAAGTTCAAGGGGGCCGAATACTTTCGCAAGGCACTGTATCTCCCTCACTAGCTTTAAGCACCAACTGTCAGAGCAGCTCACAGATTACTGCACCTGTACATAGCCCACCTATAATTTAGCCCAAACAACTACCTCTTTCCCAACTGTATTTAATTAATTTATTTATTTTGCTCCTTTGCACCCCATTATTTTTATTTCTACTTTGCACATTCTTCCATTGCAAAACTACCATTCCAGTGTTTTACTTGCTATATTGTATTTACTTTGCCACCATGGCCTTTTTTGCCTTTACCTCCCTTCTCACCTCATTTGCTCACATTGTATATAGACTTGTTTATACTGTATTATTGACTGTATGTTTGTTTTACTCCATGTGTAACTCTGTCTCTATCTGTCGAACTGCTTTGCTTTATCTTGGCCAGGTCGCAATTGTAAATGAGAACTTGTTCTCAACTTGCCTACCTGGTTAAATAAATAAATAAATAAAACCAATAATAGGCTACTGTTTGTGTTTCCTTGGCTGTTATTGCTTGCTTGGTGTATGCATGTTCTATGAATCAATTTAGCCTACCTTGTATTATTTATAATAATGTTTTATGTTAGATGTGCTCCCACAATCTAATTGTTATTTGCCCAATGATTTATTCTTTCTTAATGTTATTTTCATATGTTTTTAGCTTTTATCATGGAGATAGAACAGTGTTGGAAAGAAGGGGCAGGGAGATTCAAAGGGCAGTGAGCCGGATTCGAACCCTTGCCGACTCTGGCATGTGTGTGCCGACGCTGGCATTATACTCTGGCTATAACCGCTAGACCACACAGGTGCTGAGACCACCAGTAATTTATTTAGCCTATTGCTTGCCTTGAACATATAATAAAACAATTGATTAAAAAAAGAAAATATTTTCCATAACAAAACTTAAATCTTCCCCCTACACATATGACAGTTTATTATCATGTATTATAATCCAGACAAGCAAGCTTTAGCCTGCATGTTGCCTAAATAGTCTACTTTAACTGGACCTGCAATCTCAGACAGGGTTTCCCAAACTTGGTCCTGTGACAAGTTCTAAATATTTCTTCAAACAGTCTAATCCTCCTGCTGCAGGATTATTTTCCTCCTGTGACGAAACGGGTGAAATTAAGATCTGACATCTGTAATATGAAATATGTATTTACTACTATGTTGACAGAGCTGACCACACCATGGTTACGTCCATAATGGGACCCTATTCCCTACATAGTGCTCTGCTTTTGACCGGGACCCACCAAGGTTATTATAGTAAACGAAAACTGAAAATAAAATAAAAACAGAAATCGGAAAAACTATTTAGTAAACTGAAATAAAATATTTTTTAAAAACATTTGAAAACTATACTTGAGACTATTATCTTTGACTGCAAAACTAACTCAAATGTAAAAAACAACCATTCTTTTTAGTTTTTTTGGGGCCAAAAATCGAATGGAGTTGAAGCTTTTTTTATAACGTGATTTTGGAGCTTCTGAATCTGGCGGGTAAATGCTGCCAGAAGATGGCAATGTTTCAAATAGACGTAGCTAACCGGGAAGATATCAGAGAGCATGAGCGTGACCCATAGGTGTGAACAATGGTGGCAGCAAAACCAACACCAGTAGTGGTTGGTCGCAAAAGGCTACAGCCCATATGGGACTATTTTGAGTACATTGCTGGAAAGGACAAAAGCAAATGTATTGAGGTATCAGAAGATGGCAGCATGTGTGGAACAGAGATATTTGGGAAAAATCCAACCAACCTCAAAGTTAATTTGAACAGCACCCACAAAGAATTTCAGGAGAAAGACTAGCTATTATTTTATTTTCGGAATTCGGTCAGGATTCGACTCCTGGTATCATATGAACACACACAAGACATTGAAAATGTGTAGAATTGCAGGAAATTAGCTTTAAAACTGCTACATTTTCTCTTTGCTCGATGGCAAAAGGTGTAGAGTTGCAGAAATGTTTCTTTAAAACTGCAAATTTTCTTCTGCCAACAAGAAGGGTGTGAACAGTTTGGGGTTGCATGGGTTGCAAGGTGGGGGTTTGCTACTACGCCCAGGGTTGCCAGGTAAGATTAATTTGTAGCCCAATGACTAATCAAGGCCTGCCTACAGGCCTAATCAAGGCTTGAAAACTAGCCTTAAATGTTTTTTCGCAGCGAGAGGAGTTGCCACATTTAACTTCTTAACCTAAGAAGTAAAATTCGGATTTTCATCAAAATAATAATTATTGTGAGCTAATGTGACTAATAAAGGAATTTGAATATGCCTCAAGAGAAAATATAATTTGCCCATTTAAGTCATTTACATTTAAGTCATTTAGCAGACGCTCTTATCCAGAGCGACTTACAAATTGGTGCTTTCACCTTATGACATCCAGTGGAACAGCCACTTTACAATAGTGCATCTAGGTCTTTTAAGGGGGGGGGGGGGGGTGAGAAGGATTACTTTATCCTATCCTAGGTATTCCATAAAGAGGTGGGGTTTCAGGTGTCTCCGGAAGGTGGTGATTGACTCCGCTGTCCTGGCGTCGTGAGGGAGTTTGTTCCACCATTGGGGGGGCCAGAGCAGCGAACAGTTTTGACTGGGCTGAGCGGGAACTGTACTTCCTCAGTGGTAGGGAGGCGAGCAGGCCAGAGGTGGATGAACGCAGTGCCCTTGTTTGGGTGTAGGGCCTGATCAGAGCCTGGAGGTACTGAGGTGCCGTTCCCCTCACAGCTCCGTAGGCAAGCACCATGGTCTTGTAGCGGATGCGAGCTTCAACTGGAAGCCAGTGGAGGGAGCGGAGGAGCGGGGTGACGTGAGAGAACTTGGGAAGGTTGAACACCAGACGGGCTGCGGCGTTCTGGATGAGTTGTAGGGGTTTAATGGCACAGGCAGGGAGCCCAGCCAACAGCGAGTTGCAGTAATCCAGACGGGAGATGACAAGTGCCTGGATTAGGACCTGCGCCGCTTCCTGTGTGAGGCAGGGTCGTACTCTGCGGATGTTGTAGAGCATGAACCTACAGGAACGGGCCACCGCCTTGATGTTAGTTGAGAACGACAGGGTGTTGTCCAGGATCACGCCAAGGTTCTTAGCGCTCTGGGAGGAGGACACAATGGAGTTGTCAACCGTGATGGCGAGATCATGGAACGGGCAGTCCTTCCCCGGGAGGAAGAGCAGCTCCGTCTTGCCGAGGTTCAGCTTGAGGTGGTGATCCGTCATCCACACGGATATGTCTGCCAGACATGCAGAGATGCGATTCGCCACCTGGTCATCAGAAGGGGGAAAGGAGAAGATTAATTGTGTGTCGTCTGCATAGCAATGATAGGAGAGACCATGTGAGGTTATGACAGAGCCAAGTGACTTGGTGTATAGCGAGAATAGGAGAGGGCCTAGAACAGAGCCCTGGGGGACACCAGTGGTGAGAGCACGTGGTGTGGAGACGGATTCTCGCCACGCCACCTGGTAGGAGCGACCTGTCAGGTAGGACGCAATCCAAGCGTGGGCCGTGCCCTTATTAAACTTGAAAAAACAAACAAATTTTAGGCTCTTTCTGGCAATTGTGCCATTATGCGCCAGATGTTATGAATACAAACGGTTATAAATGGCCTATTTGGGAGATTGACTTGTCATTTTCAATAGGCATAGGCTAGGCCTACTGACTAAAATCTGGGTTTATGATTGTAAATCAACTTTGCCATGGTTTGGTTAGCTAGATGCAGGTATAGCCTATAGCCCCTGATAGGCCTACATGTAATTTCAGATAGCCTACACAGTAGCCTAGTTAATATCTCATATTAATGATTTTGCAGCTTGTTTAGGTCAAATTGTCAGATGAATATATTTAACATGAATAGCGAGGCTATTTCGTGGTAAGAAGTGCTTGTGTTGCCCAATAGCCTGCTGGAATAGGCTACTGAGGATGGGATCGTCAATTATTATTATTTTTTTTAACCTGTAGCCTAATCTGACTGACGGTTACCTTCAATCTAATGCATTCTAACAACAGCTGATCTGCAATTGCGATAGAACTGTGACCATGATCACAATTGATAACTTCCAATTTCATTAAATAAACATGCACATTAATAATTGCATAATAACACAAGGCTATGACAACAATAAACTTAAGTTAAAGGCTATTTTTTTAGTGACAAATTGATTTGCAATGACTCCAGTGATATCATCATTTCAACGTATTTATTATATAAAATGGTAGAAATGATTAGGCTAATTGATGGCCAACAGATGCAACTGTATCATTGTCCACATTTAATGTTAGTTTCATTGTGGACTTTTCCCCATAACAGAAGCACGCAAGGGAGTAACATAACTTCCATTTCAAATGTCCACTCTGCAGCTTGACCAAGAACTGAGCATATGTAAAAACCCTTTGCTTGATATGGTTTTTCATAAGCAAAGTCCACATTAGAATGCAGATGTATCTAACATGCTGACCACACCACTCGCATTACGTGTGCGAGGGTTGCAAAATAAATGTACACATACATGTTATTCAATCATTGCATCCAAACTGCTCTTGCGCGTCAACGAGCGTCTGCGCAGACAGGCGCTGAAAATAGAACTTGGTTCAATTTGTGATGCTTGGCGCCCTCCCCAAGCATCCCAACTCCTCTTTGATTTCTATGAGCATATACCCACGTGGGGGTGTATGCACCTTAAAGTTGGTTGCCAACCACTATGTAAAGTCGAAAGAAGAAGAAGCCTGATGGAGGAGAGATTACTATTAACTAACTCGGTTTACCCCTTTATATGTGGATTAATTGTCTAAGTAGAGGAAATTGTACATTTCAGGTAAAATAACAGCCCAATGTTCATATCCCAGGACAAATTAGCTAGCAAGAGCAAGATATATAGCTAAATTGCCATGAATGTTTAATACTTTTCGACCTGTCCCCAAATTAATATAGTTGGTTTAAAGTTTGTTTTGATATTTCAACCTGCATTTCCTGATCACGGATGGATAAAATCAACATGCGTGCGATGGCACACGCCCTGTCTAGTCAGCATGTAAATGCTCTCTAGAGCGCCTAAAGTCGTTTTCCTGTGCTTTGTCACCGTTACTTCTTGATGCGCATCAGTTCTAGCGCGTTAACATGTTTTATGGAAATAGGTGTCTCCATTGTGACATTCTAAAGTGGTAAAAAGTTGTCATGACGTGCGCGCGTGCTGCTCTGTCTCCTCACTCACATGATTCAGCTGCCTGCTGCAGCGCTCAGTCTCAACACATACACACACCCCTCCGGACCTCCCCACCACTCACTCTGTCACACGCTCACTCAGAAATAAGTGGCAGCAGGTCACAGTGAAATATATATTTTAAAGAAATTGCCATGGTGGCCGCGGTGCAATTTAGAAGTAGCCCAAAATCCTGCAACCCAATACATTTTCACCAATTTGGCAAAAAAAAAAAAAAAAAAACAGACATGGAAACCCTGACTATGCTGACAAATAACAATATTCATCCAGAACTTTGTGTGACCTGACCATCTTGAATAGTACCACAAATATATTCTAGCCTCCCAATGCATACTGTAAGTCTACTTTATGTCCCTAACACTGAAACGAAATTTTATAAAAACGAATATAAATATAATAAATATTTTTATCAAACTAAAACTGAATAAAAACTAGTAAATCAAGTCTGAAAAGTAATTGAAACTAAACTGAATTTAAAATAATAATCTAAAAACGAATAGAAAATTACAAAACTATAAACCTTGGGGTCCACCCTACATAGTGCACTTCTTTTGATCAGAGCCCTATGTACCATTCGGGACGCAACACATCTCAGGGCCCACTAACAAGCGCCTCTGTCCCCACTGCTTGAATGGTGTAGCAGCGATTACATAGAGGAAACCAAGTCTAGATTTAACCTTAGCCTGCAGCTTGGATATGTGTTGAGAGAAGGACAGTGTACCGTCTAGCCAAAAGTAATTGTATGAGGTGACTAAACCCTCAGAGGTAGTAATCACACCGGTGGGGAGAGGGGCATTCTTCTTACCGAACCACACAACCTTTGTTTAGGAGGTGTTCAGAACAAGGTTAAAGGCAGAGAAATCTTGTTGGGATTATGGTTAATTGTTTAGCTAGCTAGCTACATGCCTAAACAAAAGAGTCCACTATGCAAGTAACCATTTTGCTGTACCTTTTACACCTCCTGTATCCTGTGCATGTAACAAATAAATATAGATTTTATTTGATATAGTGTGTGTTTACCAGAGATGGTAATGTGAAGAACAACATGACCTGCACCAAAGTCAAATTAGGCTATAACAAGTTCTAAAATTCTCCGGGAGAATGCCCTGCTTTTATTTCATCACACTCACAACTGTAAGCTACTTTCTGTAATTAGCTCACCATTAACTTGTTAATAATGATCTTGTTGTGAGTTTATTTTCCTGTAATAATGAATACAAATTAAATAAAGTTAGGAGGTTGTCAGTTATGATATGGTCATTTGAACTGATTAGCCAGCTAATTTAATGTTAGCTAGCAAACTAACAAGCTAGAAACTAACGAAAACATTGTTTAATAAGTTGCTTTTAGTTGCCTGGTTTGCTAGCTTGTTTGTTATTTTGGACCACCAGGCTGCTGATGCCATGCAGCCTGTCGTTTTTGTGTTTATACTTTTTCATAAAAACATCAACAAGTTTGACATCAGACAACAATAGAATGTTCATTATGTCACTGTGACAACTGTACACAGACATGTTGATAGACATAGTTTAAACCAGCCTTTAGTCTTGAAGTCTTTGGTTGTTTAGTACACTACCGCACTCACATGTGAATCCTTAAAGCAATGGGTAAGGCTTAAGAGGGTGTGAACGATGCTGAATGTGTGTAGACAAAGAAGAGCTCTCCAGGAGGTTTACCAAAACATTCAAGGGCTATTTTTCAAGTTTATCAACTTGATGATGATTTGATGTTAGTTTGATGTTCAGCTTTTCAACTGACCAAATGCAGGAAAGCAATTCTTGATGTTTAACTTACTGCAGTGGGCTAAATCAGGGTCACACAGAGTGTTTCTTGGTAGTCTTAAACAAATCTACTTTGAAACCAAAGTATACACCTCACACAAATGGTTGTGGGCTTAAAAAAAAGACACCTCTACTGTGTCAGATATAGTTGAAATGTGTTAAATTTAGAGTTTGCATCCCAATATTACCCTTTATATACATCACAGAGCTATAACAAAACACAATTGACATAGAAACACCGGATATATATATATATTGTTGATTAATTATGAAAAATATTAATAACATTCCACCCATGGAGCCACTAGAGGGCGATTTGATCAGTTGACTGCAGGAAAGCGGTGCATCTGAAATGGGAAGAATTCTATCCATCTGATGTTTCGATTTCTGTAGGGGAGAGGAGCCTACAGCAGCTCATCTGTAGTACAGGTCCTTGAGAGTCTGTGGGGGGCTTACCCAGACATATGCTCCCAATTAGTTGGCCTTCTTTATGTAAATGCTTTATAAATTATCCCCTATGCTTAGGGATTAGGCGCTCATAAGGAGAGTTTGCATATCAATAAACAGACAGGTTGTGCATGGAGAATGGATCACAGACAGACATGGGAAGAGAAGGGGGAGGGTTATGGGGATGGGCCCAGGGTGGGGTGGGGTGGGGTGGAGGAGACATTATGGAATGTAGGGTGGTCTGTTTAGGGAGTTTACCTTTTTTTTTTTTTTTTTTTACAGTTGCCCACAAATATGGCAACATATTTGATTTTGGATTCCTAGGGGGGGGGGCTCTATGAAATTTGAGTAATCAGGGTGACAGACATTGACACATTCAATACCGCCTTGCACAATCTTGCCTGCATCTAGCTGTTCTAGGGTGGAATCATTAGTCCAACAGTTGCAAATGAGAGTTTCTATTGAAGAATTCAGGTATGTTTTTCCCAGTTTCGTTCTGTTTGCTTCCATTTAAGAAACGTTTTTAAACAGATTTGGCAGAATGAATACACCCCTGATCACACACAAACACAGTTCACAGCAGCAAGATTGTTGTATAATTCCTTCTCACATCTACGCGCTCTCCTCCTCTTACCTTTTCCCTTCATTGTGGACACATCAGCTGTCTGTGACCAGGCAAAAAAAACTTTCCAAGCAGAACCTTCAAAAGCTAATCGCGACACACAGCCTACATCGGTGTCACCATATTAGCTAAAGTCAAGTTAACATAGCTACTAGAACTAATACATTAGTAAACCTGCGACAATCATGCAGTGCAATGTACAGTTAGTTACCTAGCAGTTTAGATTTACACCAATGGGCCCCGGTGGCAATATTAATAAAACCAAAAGCTTACCTTGAATTTCAGTGTTGAATAGCCATAGCCAGCTAGGTAACATACACTACATGACCAAAAGTATGTGGACACCTGCTCGCCGAACATCTCATTCCAAAATCATGGGCATTAATATGGAGTTGGTTCCCCCCTTTGCTGCTATAACAGCCTTCACTCTTCTGGGAAGGATTCCACTAGATGATGGAACATTGCTGCGGGGACTTGCTTCCATTCAGCCAGAAGAGCATTAGTGAGGTCGGGCACTGATGTTGGGCAATTATAGGCCTTGCTTGCAGTCTACGTTCTAATCCATCCCAAAGGTGTTCGATCGGGTTGAGGTCAGGGTCTGTGTAGGCCAGTCAAGTGTTTCCAAACCGATCTCGACAAACCATTTCTGTATGGACCTCGCTTTGTGCACGGGGCATTGTCATGCTGAAACAGGAAAGGGCCTTCCGCAAACGATTGCCACAAAGTTGGAAGCACAGAATTGTCTAGAATGTCATTGTATGCTGTAACATTAAGATTTCCCTTCACTGGAACTAAGGGGCCCTAGCCTGAGCCATAAAAACAGCCCCAGACCATTATTCCTCCTCCACCAAACTTTACAGTTCGCACTATGCATTAGAGGGCAGGTTCGTCCGTTGGACTGCCAGATGGTGAAGCATGATTCATCAATTCAGAAAATGCTTTTCCACTGCTCCAGAGTCCAATGGCGGCAAGCTTTACACCTCTCCGTATGGTGATCTTAGGCTTGCGTGCGGCTGCTCAACCATGGAAACTCATTTCATGAAGCTCCTGACGAACAATACTTGTGCTGACATTGCTTTCAGAGGCAGTTTTAGACTCGGTAGTGAGTGTTGTCTTGGCTGTGTGCTTAGGGCCGTTGTCCTGTTGGAAGGTGAACCTTCACCCCAGTCTGAGGTCCTGAGCACCCTGGAGCAGGTTTTCATCAAGGTTTTCATCTCTGTACGTTGCTCCGTTCATCTTTCCCTCGATCCTGACTAGTCTCCCAGTCCCTGCTGCTGAAAAACATCCCCACAGCATTCCAGGTTTTCTCCAGACGTGATGCTTGGCATTCAGGCTTCATCAGACCAGAGAATCTTGTTTCTCATGGTCTGAGAGTCCTTTAGGTGCCTTTTGGCAAACTCCAAGTGGGCTGTCATGTGCCTTACCGAGGAGTGGCTTCCATCTGGCCACTAACATTAAGGTCTGATTGGTGAGTGTGGCTGAGTGTGGCAGAGATGGTTGTCCTTCTGGAAGGTTCTCCCATCTCCACAGAGGAACTTTTGAGCTCTGTCAGAGTGACCATTGGATCCTTGGTCACCTCCTTGACCAAGGCCCTTCTCCCCTGATTGCTCAGTTTGGCCGTGCAGCCAGCTCTAAGAAGAGTCTTGTTGGTTCCAAACTTCTTCCATTTAAGAATGATGGAGGCCACTGTGTTTTGGGGGACCTTCAATGCTGCAGACATTTTTTTGGTACTCTTTCCCAGATCTGTGCCTCAACACAATCCTGTCTCAGAGCTATACGGACAATTCCTTCGACCTCGTGGCTTGGTTTTTGCTCTGACATACACCATCAACTGTGGGACCTTATATAGACAGGTGTGTGCCTTTCCAAATCATGTCCAGTAAATTGAATTTACCACAGATGGACTCCAATCAAGTTGTAGAAACATCTCAAGGATGATCAATGGCTACAAGCTCAATTTCAAATCTCACAGCAAAGGGTCTGAAGGTATTTATAAAAACCTGTTTTCGTTTTGTCATTATGGGGTTTTATGGGGAAACATTTATTTAATCCATTTTTGAATAAGGCTGTAACTTAACAAAATTTGGAAAAAGTGAAGGGGCCTGAATACTTTCCGAATACACTGTACCTCTGTACACACTTGATCAGTCTCTCGTTCACAATTTGACAAGCACACAAGCAATTCAATGCCTCGGATTTCTCAGTGGTAAATATATCATTCACAGGTGATAGGCTAATATTGTCACCCATCAGACTAGTCTTGATTTAATCTTGGCTTTACATATACTACGTAAGAGAATGCCAAGAGTGTGCAAAGCTGTCATGAAGTTAAAGGGTAGCTACTTTGAAGAATGTAAAATCTAAAATATATTTAGATTTGTTTAGCACTTTTTTGGTTACTACATGATGCCATACGTGTTATTTTATAGTTTTGATGTCTTCACTGTTATTCTACAATGTAGAAAATCTTTTTTTTAAGTAAAAAAGTACAACCCTGGAATGAGTAGGTAGGTCCAAGCTTTTGACTGGTCCTGTATGTATGACATTTAGATTGTGTGTTTTGATTTAGATTGGACTATTATCATGCATAGGGAAGCGCACAATTGGCCCAGCATCATCCAGGTAAACGTCATTGTAAATAAGAATGTGTTCTTAGCTGACTTGCCTAGTTAAATAAAGGTTCAATTTAAAAATGTAAAATAAATAATGGGGAAATACATATCTGAATGGAGGTGTCACGACTTCTACCGAAGGTAACTCCTCTCCCTGTTCGGGCGGCGCTCGGTGGTCGGCGTCGCCGGTTTACTTGCCACCACCGATCCCTTTTTACTTTTCTGTTTGTTTTTGTCTGTGATTCTTTTTCACACCTGGTTTCATTTGCGTTAATTTATGTGTGTATAAGGGTAACCTGTTGCCTGCCTTAGTTTGTGCCGGATTAGATTTGTGTGTATTGTGCTCGATTGTATTTACAGTTTGTTGTTTTCACGGTTACGCACGTGTATTTGAGTGTCGGAACTGTGTTTGTTCCTCCGTGCGTTTGCACGAGTTCTCAGTATCGAGAGCGTAGTTTGTATTTTCGACTGAGCCATTTTTGTGTTGGTGGACTGTCTGATTAAAATACGCTTCTCAGACATCCCTGCTCTCCTGCGCCTGACTCCTACACCTCTCACCTAGACGCACGTTATAACAGAAGGACACTATTCCCATGGTTAATTTTGCATGCCATCTTGTTGTAAAGAGAGGCAATGTGCTTAATATTAGGAAGGTTTAGAAATAAATATAGTAGGCCTAGCCTATAGTAAGCTGATGGGATCCTCCTCTTTTTCAGAGGTCATCACTCTGTTTTCTCACACAATTGCATAGCCTATAGGAATGCTGCTCAATGAGCTCATGAACTCTCATGAAGTGTTTGATTCGATTTTCTATTACATTTGTATTGATGTCTGAGTGGTAAGAGAGACAATAGAGTGCTGAGTACCAGGCAGTTAGCACGTAAACTACTAATCAGCAGCATCAGAGCTTGGAGAAGTCAAATTACTGTGCTATTTGACTTGTGACTGCCAGTGTGGCGGTAATATGGTCACCATAACAGCCCTAAATGAGATCTTCACTGACTTTGTTGTTTGAAGGTTTTCAGGTTGTCATTCACTCATAAAGCTTGCAAACACTTGTCACATCTGGTTATTTCCTTGGAGATATGATGTGCTTCCCTAATGGCACCCTATTCCCTATATTGTGCACTACTTTTGAAAAAAGTAGCCCTATGGACCCTAGTCAAAAGTAATGTATTAAATATAGGGGTTTAAATAGGGTATAGGGGTTTAAATAGGGTTTGTGGCGGCAGGTAGCCTAGTGGTTAGAGCATTGAGCCAGTAACCGAAAGGGGTTGCTAAATCAAATCCCCGAGCTGACATGGCTCTGCAACCTGAACAAGGCAGTTAACCCACTGTTCCTAGGCCATCTTTGTAAATAACTGACTTGCCTAGTTAAATAAAGGTTAAATAAAACAAATATTTAAAATCAATAAATATGGTGCCATTTGGGACGAACCATGGTGGTGTAATCCACATTTCATACATAGATGCTCAGGCAGGCTTTAAACATGAGGTAATTTTCACAATGGTTATGCTGTGATTAACTATCTGGTAAAAGTGTTTCCATTGTATTCTAAATGAGACTTGTGTTTTGAGTCATGTCATAGCTGAAAGCCAGGCTTCAAGCTAGCGATGCCATATTGTATCTGTGTGTTTCCGTTGCTGGCACAAGGTATTCGCTATAACCAAAGGATGTTTTTATCTGCCTACAAATCACACAAGACAGCACGAGGGGGGGAAGCTTTCGTATGTGTTCATCTGTGTGACTGACGCGTGCTCAGAACCTCTGTTTCTGTCACTCAGTGAAGAGCCTGCAGATCATAGGTACATGTCATACACTTCAATGTGTTCAGGTAATGTGGAGTAGCAATCCCTCGCACCCTTCTCTCATCACCCTAGCTGGGGTTTGGATTTTCTCTTCCCGTCTTTGTGGAGAGATGATGAGAACTTAACTTAAAAGCAAGAACTTGAATGGGGAACTTTGAAACAAGACGACCAAAGCGCAGTACGACATCACCTATTGCTCGTTCCCCGCAACCCTGACTTCCACCCCCTTGGAGATTCTCTCAGAGCTACAGTGTAGAGATGGCAGACAGGTGGTATAAAGCCGCACCTCAGTACTGGAGAAGAGGAGCTGCTTCATTCAGCCCCGTTTCTCTTAGTCACCCTTCAATCCTGGGCTGTGTCCCAACTGGCCCCCTATTCCCTATTTGGTGCACTACTTTAGAGGGAATAGGGTGCCATTCGGGACAGGGGGGGTCCAACGCCAGTTAACAGGGGGGTCCAACGCTACAGAGCACGCTATAGAAATGCATTATGTAGGACAAACCCGATTTGTCTACCATGTAATAGAATACGGGGATCGAGTCAGGTGCTCTATGCATTTCATTTCCATCTGCACCGTTCTGAACATTTCACCTCTCTGTGTAGGCTACAGAAGCCATTAAGGGACAAAGAATCACTCGACCACCATTGTGTCTTACTGCCGCTACTAAAACGCTCACTCTTTTGAAACAAAACTCTCCATTTAAAAGGGTTGGTTAAATGTTTGTACCATATGACAATCAATGTCTTTCCAAAAATAATTTTGATCTTGTTTGGAATATTTTATGGAAATTAGTGCCTTTTAAGTACCTGGGATAATTAACAGTAATTTATACAGGTAGTGTCTTTCCACCTATTAACGTCTCTAAAGACTTACTGATAAAGTAGCTGACAATTGATCACTTCCACACAAGTCTGACATATTTGACGTTCTTGTCCGTGAGTTACAATTTTCAAATGTGCTCCCAAGTGCTGTTCTTCTTGCGACTTCGGCATAGATTTATTTTGAAATTCAAAAAAATGTGAATGGTTTCAACAGTGAGGTTAGAAACATCAAGGTCCTCAAGCTTTCCATGTTTGTTTCTGACAGCTTAGGGAATCTTCTGCATCTAGGAGCTCTTCAAAAATAGGACTGGTGAGGAAGAAATTGTGGATTCCGAAGCAGGCTGATACTGTTGTAGCCTGGTCCCCCCCCCCACCCAAGATAGCAAATGAATACGTCATAAGCCATGGCAAAAACATTTTGAATTCCAGTAAAATTAGCTGAGAAACTGCTAAATGTTCTTTCAGCATCATGGCAAAATGTGTAGAATAGTCACAAAGGCTCTCCGCACTGCCAAAGCTGACTCTTTCTCCTCTGTTCTCATCCTCCTGGATCTATCTGCTGCCTTCAACACCGTGAATCATCAAATTCTCCCTCCACCCTCTCAGGGCAAGGTGTCACAGGCTCTGCACACTCTTGGATTGCATCCTACCTGGCAGACCACTCCTACCAGGTGACATGGAGAGGTTCTGTGTGTGCACCACGTACTCTCACTACTGGTGTCCCCCAGGACTCGGTTCTAGGCCTTCTCTTCTTCTCTCTATAAGTCATTTGGCTTCGTCATATCCTCACATGGTCTCTCCTATCATTGCTATGCGAATGACACTCAACTACTTTTCTCCTTCCCCTTCTGACACCCAGGTGGTGACACGCATCTCTGCATCCCCGGCAGATATGTCAACTTGTATGTCGGCCCACCACCTCAAGCTTAACAAGACGGAGCTGCACTTCCTCCTGGGGAAGGCCTGCCCGTTCAATCACCGTTGACTTCTCCACAGTGTCGCCCTCCCAGAGTGCAAAGAACACCCTGTTCTCTGCAAACCTAAAACCAGTGACTCGCTCCTGTAGTTTCACGCTCTACAATATCCGTAGAGTACGACCCTTCCTCACACAGGAAGCGGCGCAGGTCCTAATCCAGGCACTTGTCCTTTCCCATCTGGACTACTGCAACTCGCTGTTGGCTGGGCTTCCTGCTTGTGCCATCAAACACCGGAAACTTATCCAGAACGCTGCAGCCCGCCTGGTTTTCCACCTTCCCAAGTTCTCTCATGTCACCTCGCTCCTCCGCACACTCCACTGGCTTCCAGTCGAAGCTTACATCCACTACAACACCATGTCTACGGAGCAGCAAGAGGAACTGCCCCTCCCTACCTTCAGTCTATGCTCAAACCCTAAGCCCCAACCGGAGCACTCCATTCTGCTACCTCTGGTCTCTTGGCCTTCCCACCCCTACGGGAGGGCAACTCCTGCTCAGCCCAGTGCAAGCTCTTCTCTATCCTGGCACCCCAATGGTGGAACCAGCTCCCCCTAGCTGGAACCAGCCCCCCCCCCCCCCTAGCTCTGACTCTATTGATACTGTAGCTACTTTGAGGAACAATGTACCTTCTATGCCTGTGATATGTGGTTGTCCCACCTAGCTATCTTAAGATGGATGCTCTAACTGTAAGTTGATCTGGATAAGAACGTCTGCTAAATGACTAAAATGTAAATGTAAAATGATTAACTATCAAACTGCACATTTTTCTCTCGGACCCATGGAAATATGTGTTGGATTGGAGGGAATTAGCTTTAAAAGAGCAACATTTTCTCTCAGCCTTATAGCAAAATGTGTGGAAATGTCACCACTCTCACATTAATAGACAGAGCTATGGATGGACTAACCATCCAAGGTATCGAAATAGAGCTTTAACCATAGAGATCCTATTCTAATTCCTAATTCTATGTTTTGAGGCTATACTGTGTTGGTTTTCTTTTACATTGTTTACAAACTGGAGTAAAACCAGCTTATACTTTGGTTTCTGATGGGGTACAGCAGATGTACAAACTCATGAGACATTTATAAGTTATATTCTTCAATAATTCATTGATATATACCATTAATTTATCAATCTAAAAATGAATGTAGCAACCAATGATTCTAGCTTGAAGGTGAATACTGTCTTGTTTTTCTGTCTGTTACCTACAGCCAGCGCTTGGGAAGACCAAGTCTAAAGGGTTGACATGTCTTGGACCTGATTTTGTGTACGGAACTGTTGCGACCATCCAGGACGGAGGAGTCTCAGAAGGTAGGGGGTGTGCAAAGTGGCCATCCTGCATCACTCAATTGGGTGTTAATCTACACATTGGGGGTGACATAAAATAATTTCTATTACTATGAATCCTCCTTTGCATCCCTTGTGGTCCATTATTTTCTTTAACCCCAGACTTAGCATTGATAGGTGTGTGGAACCCCTCCACAGCCCACAATAAAAAATAAAAAAAACTCCACAGCACATGGTAAAAACAATCTTGGATATTATTCAGAGGCGTGTCTGTCAGGCACACACACTCTGGCTGCACTGGAGAGGGCTGGATTGTGACGGCCATAGCAGTGTCATATGGCCAACTATTTAATTACTTAGGGAATAGGGTGCCATTTGGGATACAACCCACGTGTCCCCATTACCATCAGCCCTGATGTCACAGTGTGTTTGGCTGAGAAAGCGTCCCCTCAGGCAGCCGGCCCTCCCTGTCACTCTTACTCTTTTCACCAGCTAAACTGTGCATGTCCTCCTCCTCGTCCTCCTCCTTCTCTAGCTGGAGAATGATAATGATGCTCTTCCATCAGCGGACAGACGCCGGGGAATGTCAAACTCTCTCCTGAACCCCCACCAAACCAACCCTTGAACCCCCCTCCAGGCCCTCGCCACTCACACCCAGTGGAAACGTCTCGACTGTCAATCGTGAGCCGCTCTAAGTGTTTAAACACTCAACTCTCTCAAATACCCCCCCCCCCCCTTAGATCTGTCACTACCCACTAGACAGAGAGCGCTCTTTTAAAAATGGCATAAAAAAAAGTGTGAATTTCAATAATTGTGACAAGGATAACAAAGGCTCACTGTCAGCGACGGTGGTAACGACACCTGGGAACACACCTCCATATTGTCACCGAGACAGAGATGACTGAGAGAGGGAGTCAAGCGCCATATGGAGATGTCACCGTCTCGCAACTAATCAAAACCCCTCTGATGGAAATTGGTGTTGCAATGAGCTGCTTCACAAAGAACAGCCTTGTTCCAACTCTTTACACAGCTATAAATATTTCAGGAAAGACATTATCTACTGTACGTGAGCGATTGATCAATCTTTGCATAGTTGTAGCTGTGTAGACACCGCCCAGCTGGCACATTTGGTTCCTTTAAAGTTGTGTGAACATATGTTTTTGGATTTCCATTGGTTGTGGGATCGAAGCCAACGTTCTGAGAAAAGAAGTGAAAATATCACCTGTTCTGGGAGCGTTTATTTTTAAGTTGCAGGGAGGTTCTGAGAAAGTTTTACTGTGAGGTTTTAAGTCTTTTAATTTCACTGCTTGCTTATTTTGGGTCAACTTTTTGTAACTCCATGCACAGATAGGACACATGAAAATTGATTTCCTTAGGCATTAATCATGCAAACACATTTATTTTTTATTGTGACACAGCATCAGTGAGAACCTATGATGATCTGTTCTCTATCCATGGAATTAGTCCCCTGTGACACCAGTATCCATACATACCAGCTCCAGCTAGCATGTCATGTTTATTTTACGCACACAAAGCTGTTAATTTTAGTATATTAAAACAGCCCATTTCAAAAGAAACAAGCACTCATTAAGATCAGGTGTGGCCAATTGTATGTATGGCCAACATCCCTGAACACACTTAACAAGATAGAGGATAGAGAGTTTTGTCTTAACGTTCGCAAAACAATTTGAGAACATGACTTTAAATATAACCATGACGAAACCTGTAAGAAACGTTATGCTGAAGTACTGAAATTCCCAAAGATGAACGTTGTTTCTTAATGCTCTCTAAACTATTTGAGAACATTCCCAATGTCAAAACAGTTGGAGAACATTAACAAAATGTAAATGTAACCATGTTTGAACTTTTAGGAAACTTTGTTAAAGTTATGAAATAAGAAGAACATTTTTTTTTTGGTGAAGTTCCTTGAATGTGCTGAGAATGTTCCAAAGCCGAGCAACTATCCTGCACTATTCCCAGAAAGTTGTGGGAAGGTTTTATGCAAAATAACCATAGGACCACTACACTCTCACCAAGCTCCAATAAATATATGGTTCTCAGAATGTTATGTGCTAGCTGGGCATGCTTTGTACCTGTAAAATAGTTCAATTTGATTTCCATTTCAAAGACATCTGTAGGGAATTTGTCTCGGATGAGTTGATAAGGGTGTGTGTGTTACGTTACGGCCTTATTCTAAATGTCATATCAGTTTTTTATTTTTAATAAATTTGCTAACATTTCTAAAAACCTGTTTTTGCTTTGTCATTATGGGGTATCGTGTGTAGATTAATGAGATTAAATTATTATATATATTTTTAGAATAAGGCCAACGTAACAAAATGTGGAAAAAGTCAAGGGGTCTGAATACTTTCTGAATGCACTGTACTGTGTATTTCCAAACTATGAGGTTTTATCATTTATTATCATAATGCCCTTTTAGTGTAAGTGCTGTTCGAAAAGCCTGCCTGACATTTCAGCCTGTTTTGGTGGGATGGACTTTGTGGTATAAATTGGTTAATAGACCAGAACTCTAAACGTCTCTGCCAATAATTTTCCTTTTTACCCTCACTACTCAGACCACTCCCAGACAGTCCTAGCAAAATTCTTGCTTGAGAAATCTACTTTTGTGTATTTTTTACCATTTTAATTAAGAATCACCGTAAGATACGTAATTGTTACCCAGAAACTATTTGATATGGAGATAAAAAATGGCTTGCATTAAGATCTTTTAATAACAAATTTGACATTTTTCTTTAGGGGGGAAGTAACTGTTGAAGTATATATGGGGAAAATATTGGGGGTGAATCTTTCTTATTTGGTTTTGTCAACTTGATTATATACAGAAAGAAAAACAGAAGTAAACAAATAATAACAATATATTAGATAAAAATAAATAGTAATTGCGTGTTAGAGGAGACACTGTGAATACAGGCCCTGAACTCACTCTCTGCCGTTGTGTTATATGCCCTACTCTCCCAGCCTTGTCCAACTGGCACACACACTCCCTACCCACCAGTGGCAGTAGAGGCCACTCCAGGAGGCCTGGGAAGGACTTTGTGGCTCTGAACCGCGAGGGGGTGAAGTCTGGCCTGGTGACTGCCAAGGAGCATTATCAGTACCGCGCCACCCACGACAGGAGACAAGCCTCCCTTGCCAGAAGGGGCTCCCGTGTCCCTGTGCCCCCTCGCATCCCCCCTGACACTACCTTTGGCATCTCGACACAGTGAGTGTCCAGATTCCCTATCTAGTGCACTAGATAGGTAATAGCAATAATGTAATTTCAGACTCAACTTCTCTCATACTGGAACAGGGCATCACAACATGAATGGAAGGAAACTAGGGCTACAATACTGTGGATGGCCAATTTGCTAACATGTTCTATCCATTTTCATTGAGATATAGCAGTAAATCTTCTCTACACTGTTTTCATTTTGACAAAAGGTGAATTTGCCATTGCACTCCTTAATGTGAGCTGGATAGCCAGCCGACGCCTCCACTTAGCTAACAAATCAATTTGTAGCTATTATGCACAACGGCACAACGTGCACGCTGTAGCGTACAGATATCTCTCCACCAAAGCTTTATACGTGTCTGTCTCCTCTCAAGGGAACAAATGTTTGAATTCACAGTAGCAGTGGATATGTTATTAATAGATCTCAAGCAAGAGATCCCATTGAAATAATGAAATCACAACCAGAGCAACATGAATAGGTGCCAGCATTTATTTAGCTTAATTCCCTAGATGAGGATCTGCTCTGTGTGTTCATAAGGAAAAATCCGAACACACATAGATACGAGTAATTGATAAATGGCTAATCCAGTTGTTTTCAACTGCAATGTTGTGTCTTTGGCATCATTAAAAGTGAAGACTGTTATTTTATCAAATCAATGTAATTATTATTACGTGATTAAACTAATCATGTAACTGTAATTAACTAGGAAGTCGGGGCACCAAGGAAAATCTTCAGATTACAAAGTTATAATTTTCTTAATATAACTCTTCAGATATTTTAATATCTGGTCAATTTGTCTTCTTATTAATGAATTATCCTTTACCTCACGTCAGTCTCATTCCAAACGTTAGTAAATAGTTGGTTATCCGCATGAACCCAGCCTTTGCTATGAATCATTGTCTTAATCAATTGTCTTAATCATTTATTTACTAACTAACTAATCACAGAAATACACAAACAAACAAACAGCAGATGTGTTACAAACAAATGATAGGGAAGATTCCCTAGTGGGCTAAGCCCATACGACGGCTTGGTGGACAAAGGGAAGTGGGTGTGGAATGAGCGAGAGCGGGAAGGACAAAAGGGATCACTACACACAGTTGACAACTATATTAATTGAAATGCTAATCCTTTGCACATGAACGCTCCCTCGTTCTGGAATAATTGCAATCAATATACACTGCTCAAAAAAATAACGGGAACACTAAAATAACACATCCTAGATCTGAATGAATGAAATATTCTTAAATACTTTTTTCTTTACATAGTTGAATGTGCTGACAACAAAATCACACAAAAATGATCAATGGAAATCAAATTAATCAACCCATGGAGGTCTGGATTTGGAGTCACACTCAAAATTAAAGTGGAAAACCACACTACAGGCTGATCCAACTTTGATGTAATGTCCTTAAAACAAGTCAAAATGAGGCTCAGTAGTGTGTGTGGCCTCCACGTGCCTGTATGACCTCCCTACAACGCATGGGCATGCTCCTGATGAGGTGGCTGATGGTCTCCTGAGGGAACTCCTCCCAGACCTGGACTAAAGCATCCGCCAACTCCTGGACAGTCTGTGGTGCAACGTTGGTGGATGGAGCGAGACATGATGTCCCAGATGTGGGGCGGCAGGGTAGCCTAGTGGTTAGAGCGTTGGTCTAGTAACCGGAAGGTTGCAAGTTCAAACCACCTGAACAAGGCAGTTAACCCACTGTTCCTAGGCCGTCATTGAAAATACGAATTTGTTCTTAACTGACTTGCCTGGTTAAATAAAGGTAAAATAAAAAAATAAAAAAATGTGCTCAATTGGATTCAGGTCTGGGGAATGGGCGGGCCAGTCCATAGCATCAATGCCTTCCTCTTGCAAGAACTGCTGACACACTCCAGCCACATTGTCTTGCATTAGGAGGAACCCAGGGCCAACCGCACCAGCATATGGTCTCACAAGGGGTCTGAGGATCTCATCTCGGTACCTAATGGCAGTCAGGCTACCTCTGGCGAGCACATGGAGGGCTGTGTGGCCCCCCAAAGAAATGCCACCCCACACCATGACTGACCCACCGCCAAACCGGTCATGCTGGAGGATGTTGCAGGCAGCAGAACGTTCTCCACGGCGTCTCCAGACTCTGTCACATGTGCTCAGTGTGAACCTGCTTTCATCTGTGAAGAGCACAGGGCGCCAGTGGTGAATTTGCCAATCTTGGTGTTCTCTGGAAAATGCCAAACGTCCTGCACGGTGTTGGGCTGTAAGCACAACCCCCACCTGTGGACGTTGGGCTCTCACACCACCCTCATGGAGTCTGTTTCTGACCGTTTGAGCAGACACATGCACATTTGTGGCCTGCTGGAGGTCATTTTGCAGGGCTCTGGCAGTGCTCCTCCTGCTCCTCCTTGCACAAAGGCGGAGGTAACGGTCCTGCTGCTGGGTTGTTGCCCTCCTACTGCCTCCTCCACGTCTCCTGATGTACTGGCCTGTCTCCTGGTAGCGCCTCCATGCTCTGGACACTACGCTGACAGACACAGCAAACCTTCTTGCCACAGCTCATATTGATGTCCATCCTGGATGAGCTGCAGTACCTGAGCCACTTGTGTGGGTTGTAGACTCCGTCTCATGCTACCACTAGAGTGAAAGCACTGCCAGCATTCAAAAGTGACCAAAACATCAGCCAGGAAGCAAAGGAACTGAAAAGTTGTCTGTGGTCACCACCTGCAGAACCACTCCTTTATTGGGGCTGTCTTGCTAATTGCCTATAATTTCCACCTGTTGTCTATTCCATTTGCACAACAGCATGTGAAATTTGTCAATCAGTGTTGCTTCCTAAGTGGACAGATTGATTTCACAGAAGTGTGATCGACTTGGGAGTAACATTGTGTTGTTTAAGTGTTCCCTTTATTTTTTTGAGCAGTGTATATTTACGCCCAGGAGTCGTCATGATCTCTGTTGGATTCGTCAGTCTGTCTGCTGGAGAGTCAGTTCATCCGCATCTCTTTCGCTCTCTCTATTTCTCTGAAGATCAAAGTCTTTTGTGGTTGGAATATCTACTTCAGAGTTCCATTCAGAAATGTTCTCATAGAATAGGTGTTTCGGTTGTTGGTATCCGCATCCCAGGTTACATAATTTCTAGCTGCAGACTAGTTAGTATCTAAGATTTGCTCTTATCTTGTAGGGATCGATAGTCTCAGAGTTGAACCATTTCCAGCCATGTAGCCAATGCTCCATTTGATTTATTTAACCTTTATTTAACCAGGAAGGGCTCATTGAGATTTAAAATATCTTGTTCAAGAGCGTCCTGGCCAAGATAGGCAGCACCAAGTCTTACAAAAATTACAGACAAACATCATGAAAAACTACAAGTAATCTAGTAAAAACCATAGCAAAATCAAAAACAGCAAATTAAAAACATTGACAGGTCAGGGAATCAGTCTCAAGATCATTCATCAGTGATTTAAAATACCAAATCGGGACAAGTTCTTCCATTTTTAAAGTATTTTGTAAGGCGTTCCAAGACGATGGCGCAGAGTACATAAAAGCCCTTTTACCAAATCCAGTTTGGACATTTGGAACAGTTAGCAGGAAAAGGTCCAGCGAACGAAGAGAGTACTCACCACATTTCTGAACAATAAAAATGGCTTTGTAAATAAAAGTATACCAGTGACTGAGCCTACGAGTGACTAGAGAAGGCCAGCCAACCCTGGTATACAAAGTGCAGTGGTGTGTAAGGGTTTTGCAGTTTTAAATACATCTCAAAGTGCCATAGTAAAGGGTGTCAATTGATCTCAAACACGGAGCGGAAGCATTCATATATAAAATATCCCCATAGTCTAATTAAGGCATAAATGTAGCTGATACTAGCCTCCTTCTGGCTTCAAAAGAAAAACAGGCCTTATTCCTAAAATAAAATCCCAATTTCAGCTTCAATTTTTTTGTAAGTTGTTGAATATGCAATTTAAGAGAGGCCATCATCAATTAAAATTCCAAGATATTTATATGAGGTTACAACCTCAATCTCCTTGCCCTGACAGGTAGTAATAGGTGAAAGGTTCAGAGGTCTATTTCTTGCTTTAGAAAACACCATTAGTTTAGTTTTGTGAGTATTGAGGATAAGCTTCAATTGACACAAGGTATGTTGAACAGTATAAAAAGCAGTTTGCAAGTTCTGGAAAGCTTTTGTAAGAGACAAGGCACAACATTAAATAACTATCATCAGCATAAAAATGAAGTTGCACATTTTGTGTCTAAATCATTTATTTAAATAGTGAATAAGAGAGGACCACAATTTAACAGACATAAGCCCATCAAATTGAGTGCACTCTATCAGGCAGATAGTTAGCAAAGTTAGCAAACCATGCAACTGCATGCTCTGAAAGACCTACACTCGACAATCTCTGCCTTAGTATAGCATGATCAACTGTATCAAAAGCCTTAGCGAGATCAATAAAAAGTGAGACACAGTGCTGTTTTTTGTCAAGGGCTTCAGTGATATCATTTAAAACCTTCATGGCTGCTGTAATTGTGCTATGCTTCTTCCTGAAGCCTGATTGGTACATTGATAAAATAGAGTTAGTAAATAAACTCTTTTAGCTGTTCACTCACAAGGGTGTCAAGTATTTTCACCAGGGGTGACAGCTTTGAGATTGCCTATAATTATTTAAAAGAGTTGGATCTCCCCCCTTTTAAAAGTGGTAGGACAAATGCTGATTTCCAGATCTTTGGAATTTCATTACATTCCAGGGTTAGATTGAACAGATATGTAAGTGGTTCAGCTATGAAATCAGCTGCCAGATTTAAAAAGCAGGGATCCAAAAGATCAGGACCTGCAGGCTTTCTCTGATCTAAGGATTTCAGGGCCTGCACTGAGAATGGCAAAAAGCTAAAAGTTTGACCAGCTCTCACTGGTTCATCCACACAGGGTTGTACAGAGAACACTGAATCAAACAGCCTACCAGATGATACAAAGTGCTCATTGAAACAATTCAGCATTTCAGTTTTGTCATATACAGCAACAGAGTCCTTCAAAACACATGACGGTAATTCATTAACATTACTGTTACCAGACATAGCCTTCCAAAACTTTCTAGGGTCATTCAGGTTATCAGTGGTAACAGACATAAAATATTCAGACTTGGCCTTCCTGAGAAGAAAAGAACACTTGTTTCGTAACTGCCTAAAAATAAGCCAATCAGCATCAGATCATGATTTCCTTACTTTAGCCCAGGCTAGATTATAGTTGTGAATAATACAAAACAGCTCAGAAGAAAACCATGAATTATCCCGCCCTTTAACCCTGAACCTGCAGAATGTGGCATGTTTGTTTACTATTTGGACAAAACCATCATAAAAACAAATCATGAAAGAAAGCCTGCTCATTAATCTTGCTTCTACCCTCTACTTTTTTTAACATTCTGTTAAAAATCGCGCAACATTTCAGCGCCCTGCTACTCATGCCAGGAATATAGTATATGCATTTGCTTAGTATGTGTGGATAGAAAACACTCAAACGTTTATAAAACTGGTTAAATCACTGCTGTGGCTTTACCAGAACGGCAGTTACATCGAAAAGCACAGGAAAACCTGATCACAGAAAATGGAAATAAATATCCTTGCGCCACTTCCAGCAATTGTTCAAAGTGAACCGAATTACATAAGAATGAGATTTCAACTCCTGCAGCTAACACACGTTGTCTAGAGTCTTGTCATTTGATTCAGCTTTGATTCTTGGTTGAACCTAATCAAGGGACCACTTCCCCCAAGTCTCCGCCCAGCTCTTTTTGTGGAGCCGTCCTGTGGACATTTTCTGCCAGACGACAGCTAAGGATTTTACATCGCCTTCCTGATGAATTTTATCGCTTATTAACGTGTACTAATACCTAAAGTTGCATTACAAAAGTATTTCGAAGTGTTTTGTGAAAGTTTATCGTCGACTTTTTGAATTTAAAAAAATGACGTTACGTTATGAAACGCAGTTTTTTTTCGTTGATCACACAGTATACATATAACGATATCTCGGCTATATATGGACCGATTTAATCGAAAAAAAGACCCAATAGTGATTATGGGACATCTAGGAGTGCCAACAAAGAAAATGGTCAAAGGTAATGAATGTTTTCTATTTTATTGTGCGGTTTGTGTAGCGCCGAATATGCTAATTATTTTGTTTACGTTCCCTGCGGGTCTTTTGTGGTGTTACATATGCTATCAGATAATAGCTTCTCATGCTTTCGCCGAAAAGCATTTTAAAAATCTGACTTGTTGCCTGGATTCACAACGAGTGTAGCTTTAATTCAATACCCTGCATGTGTATTTTAATGAACGTTTGAGTTTTAACTAATACTATTAGCATTTAGCGTAGCGCATTTGCATTTCCAGAGCTCTAGTTGGGACGCAAGCGTCTCAAGTAGGAGCAAGAGGTTAAAACACTTCAAATTTCTCTTACGAATAAAACATGGGTTTGTCTTACGAACCTTAGTATTTCTAACAACAGCACAATGGTCACTTAAATCATTACAAAAAACACCAACCGCAGAATATTTATGTGGTATGGTTAGGAATTCAATAACTATTCACAATCACAGCTCACGCTGTGGGTTTGCTTAGTCCTGGTACTCAAACCTGTGCCACCTCAGCATGCTTGGTCTAAAGAGGATTTCCTCAGGAGGGGATTTTATTCATAACAGTTGAAAAGGCAGTTCTATGATGCCTGATCATGTCTGTGCTCACGGGGGCGGACCAATGACTTAGTTAAACTTTTAAATAGTTTCATTTTTACTCATTCATTTTATACAACGGAGGCACCTGTATAAACAGAGTTAGGGTAATGTGGCTGTATTGTATTTCATGAGGTCACAAACATGAAACAAAACGGACCGGGTCGTAGCTGGCTTCTCCACCGACTGTTTACACATTCTCCAAAATATGGATATTGTTCCATTCTCAAATTTTGGAATGTAGTAGAATTTGGCAGGAGTTCCTTTGTTCTACTGTGAAACTCTCGCACTCTCCATACTGCATGAAAAGGGTGAGAGAGTCTCTGCCAGGAATTTATGACCTGAGATAACAGAACCTGGGTGTAGGAGAGAGTGAGAAGCCATGATCTATACCCAGAAAGGGCCACGTCATGACAGTCCCCCCCCCCCCCAGCTAGGCAGGCTACTGCTTGGGAACGTCTCCCACTCAGAAGTATGAGATGGGGAGGGGGGTGGAGGTAGGTTGACCTCAGGTCCCCCCACTGGAAGCCTGAGGTACGGGGAGCGGGAGAATCTATCAAATAGCGCACCTCTAACTTTGATTTTACTAATTGCATTAGCACTGTACAGTCACACTACGAAATGCTACTAAATAAACCACAAATCAGTCATAATACTGTGAATATATTTTTGCAGATAGCAAGGAGAGGTGAGGGGAGTGGTGATTGAAGGAAGATATCTTGCAGCCTGCTGGCTCCACCCCCAAGCCTTATATGGACTTCCTGCCCCAACGAGGCAAGCTGGTGGATAATTAAGCCATTTAGTGCTTTGGGATAAAAGAGGAAGCGGACTGCACAAAGAGGGAGAGGACCGAGAGGGAAATGCGTGTTATGGAGCGTGTGAATTATCTGTACGATTACCCGTGTTTGGTTATTGAACTTGTGGAAACCCCACACCCTTGCCCCTACTACATGTGGTGGAGAATACGGGCATTGCAAACCAAGCTCAATAACTAAACAGACACGGAGCCATAATGGAAGCATTGGTGAAACATCTGGTGGAGGCGAACATAATGCAACAAACTATGCATTGGGTGCTGCTGGAGGAACAGCATCAGCAGACCGCTCTTGGCTGAACTCAGCCAGCTGACAGCTGCCCATGCAGGTGCAGCAATGCCTCGTCCCAAAACCCAGTATGTTTATACTGAAACTGACAGGGGCTGACAACATCGAGGTTTAGCTCCAAGCCTTCGAGAGGACGGAGGCTAGGGAGAAATGACCCCATGAGCAATGGGCCAGCCTGCTATCACCCTTCCCGTCAAGCACAGCACAAAATATCTATCAGGATCTGACTGCTGACCAGGCGACGCATTACGAGGGGCTGGAAAAGTAAATCCTGCGCCGGTATGGTTCACCCTGATTAGCGGGGCGTAAAGATTTTATGATTGGGTGTATGATGTCACAGCGCCCCCCCCCGCCTGACCGCAAATGCATGATGTGATTAGGCTGGCCAAGAGCTGGCTAACTGCTGAACCACTGACGATCACGCCCATCGAGAAAGTGGTCATAGATCAATTTCTACACTCTCTCCCGTTCTAAGCTAAAGAGGATGCAAGCCAAACTAACCAGCAGAAAGAGGATCAGCTAGTGGAACTGGTGGAAGGTCAACAGGTGGCTTTGGAGGTCCTGCACAGAGGACAACCACGGAAGGCTGAGCCCTCAGCTTTCTCCAACGATGTTGTAAGCTGGAATCATTGAAGAGTGAGTGGTGTAGACCCATAGTGATGGTGCAGAAACCAGACGGCACCATTCACTTTTGTAATGATTTTAGAAAGTTAAATGAACTCTCAAAGTTCGCCTACACCATGCCCCAACTTAATTAACTAATAGAACGGCTAGGGACCGCCTGATTTATCAGCATGCTCGATCTGGCGAAGGGTTATTGACAGGCGCCCTTAGCTCCCGAGGTTAGGGAGAAAACTGCTTTTGCCACCCCTGATGGGCTGTCCCACAACAGGAAGCTGCCCTTTGGGTTGCATGGGCCCCGCCCACTTTCCAGACGTTGATGGACTGGGTTCTCCGTCCCCATCGCGAGTAAGCGGCGGCCTACCTCAATGTAATCCATGGGAGCGAGTGGGAGACCTATCTAAACCAGGTGAGCGTGGTATTGCAGGCCTTACTACAGGGGGCGGGAGGCTGAGTACCTGGGGTACTCGGGAGGGGATGTGTAAAACCCAGGTGAAGAAAGTGGAGGCGATTCGGGACTGGCCACACGCCCTCACGTTTATGGGGTTGACTAGTTACTACCAGAGATGTATCCCCCTCCCTAGCCAGCCCCCTGACAGATCTGACCAGGAGCTGTCTGCCCACCCAGGTGACGTGGACAGAGGAGACTGGGAAAGCCTTCCAGGGCCTAAAGGGAACCCTGTGTTCTGGACCCGTGCTGGTGACGCCGGACTACTCCAAACCACTGGTGGTACAGACCGATGCGTCTGAAACGGGTGGGTGCCCGTCCTATAACAGCTACAAGAAGGTGAGGAACACCCAGTTGTATACATTAGTCGGAAGCTGTTGCCGAGGAACAAAGATATTCCACTATGGAGAAAGAATGTCTTGTGATCAAGTGGGTGCTGGAGACTCAAACCACTGGTTTGGATGTCACGGAATAAAGACAGTAACGCCCGGATCACTCGCTGGTTCCTATCCTTACAGCCCTTTGATTTCTCTGTCGTCCACAGATCAGGTGCAGCCCATGGAAATGCGGATACCCTCTCCAGGAGGGATGCTCTAGGGAGCTGGGGGGGATAAAATGCTCGGGGGTGCAGCCCGCTGGCTCCACCCCCGAGCCTTACATGGTCTTCCTGCCCCTACGAGGCAAGCCGGTGGATCTTTAAGTGCTCGGGGATAAAAGAGGAAGCGGGCTGGACAGAGGGAAACACGTGTTATGGAGAGTGTGAGAAGCGGGAGAATTATCTGCACGATTGCCAGTTGTGAACTGGTTGCTGGATCCCCTCGTGTGCAAATATCCCTAATAAATTCCCCCATTTGCATTCTAGTTGTGCTCCCTGTGCGTGTTTGGTTATTGAACTTGGTGACGTGGAAACCCCGCACCCTTGAGCCTGCTACAATATAGTTTCACAGACATATTGTAAAAAAAAATTCTGGTTTGTGCAAAATCGTTAAGAATAATATAAAACCAGTCTGCACACCACCAAGGTGAATTGGTTTAGTCTTGACTCTTGGTTGACAGTGTTGGGGGATGGGTAATGTATTGATGCTCGTGTGCCAAATCAACACATTTGTTTCTATTAGTCTTTGTTACTACTTTTTTATATTTATGAGTCTTATTTTTATATTTGTATAGTTTTAAATGGTACGATTATTTATCCGCCAGAGAGAGAAGACAGGGAAGAAACCACCATTTACCTTCCTATAGGCTGCTGTAGCCTACATATTTATTTAGTTGGTCATTCTATAATTTTCATGGAATTTTAGTGGTAATTAAATATAATTTGAGAATCTATCAGAATTAATTTCAGAAATATTTTTACCAGGTCCATGTATTCTCAAATTGAAAAAATGAGGGAGCGCCGCTCCTCCACACTTCAGCAGCACTACATTCCTGCTATGAAGCATTCACCACCAGTACTATAAAGCATTCAGTTAGTACTATGGAGCATTCACAGTCAGTACAATGAAGCATTCAAGTCAGTATTTAGTCAGTACTTTGAAAAGCATTGCAATGTTGCTTTTTGTTCTATGTTGCTACGTCTTGCTTATCCTATGTTGCTCTGTGTGTGCTCACTGCTCAATGATTGTCTATATTGTAATTGTTTTCAATAACCAGCCCAGGGACTGCAGTTGAAAATTAGCCGGCTGGCTAAAACCGGCACTTTTACTGAAGCGTTGATTAATGTGCACTGTCCCTGTAAAAATAAACTCACACTCAATGCTGACATGGGTCTGGAGACAAATTATAGAAATATAAAGCCCATCATCCACACACATTATTTCACTGTACATTTTGATATTTGGAATTGGTTTAAGAAAGACATTATGGAAGTGGACGTGTTAATTCCTATTGTCTGATCCTGCTGGCTCTCACAAGACAATAGCTACTGGCTGAGAGCGGAGGCTGGGAATGGAAAGGAGTGGGAGGGCATGGAGTGGTAGAGGGACTATGTGAGAAAGAAAATCTATTCATCGAGATCTTTGCCTCCACCATCATGTGACAGGGGATCTCACATCACATCCTAATTGTAGTAGGATTGTCACAATACCAGTATACGTTGATACCACAAAACTCAATTTTCCATGGCAAAAAAGAAAACTCGAAGCAGACTAAACTCTATGGTCCTCCGGAAATAAACAAATGTGACTCTGGATAACAACAGAAGGCTGTGTGTTTGGAACCTTAGCACTCTTTTGCTCAGCAAATAAGGCTGACATTCAGTTCAAGTGCATTGCCCTTCACTTTTAAAGGTAATTTACGATTGGCTGACATCAAGCATTTACCATGAATGTGATCTCTGCGAATGTCAGGGAAATTATCTTTAATAGGTACATCACTGGTAGTGCAGTGCGCTGCGCTGCAACGGGCCTTTGAATGAATCCTGGCCAATGTCAGCTTCATGTTTTGTTTCCTAGCCATAATACTTCTGAGTGTTGCAATACTGGTATCGTGAAAACCCTCAAATGCAGGGATTGTTACGATGAGGCAAATGGGCATAGGTTCCATGAATGTTGTCTTTATCTTCTCCCTCCTTGTGGGGGCACTGGATCCGTAAAATGGAGCAGGATTATCTGGCTAACGCCCGTGTGTGCAGTTTCTCTCCTTCTCCATCCCTATCTCTTTTTCCCCTCTTGGTGTCAGGGGAAGGTTTATCTTCTTCTATCTTGATGTTTGGGCCTGTGTGAGGGGGCTGAGGCAGGGTCATGGGGAGGGGGACCATGACAGATAAAATCATGGTTCCCTGGGGACTTGTTTGGCCCCACACCCGATCCACCAAATGCCAAGGTGAACTCTAGTGTGCATGAGTTAGGATCCTACTACTGAAGCCCCCCTTCCCCCATGCATATGACAACACACTGATGCTGATGATAACACACACAGTCCTAGAGCTATATATTCTGAAGGAGGACATAACATCCTGTAACAGTCACTCTCTACACTTGTGAATTACTCTTTACTCACACTTGTGAAATTGGAGAAGGAATGCTTACACTCCGTTCTAGGTGGTCTTATTTCCGCCATGATAGAAAAGAGGAATGCTCAGATCCAGGCAGACAGGACGGGCAGTGACCAATACTCTCTCCTCTTCCCCAGACCAGGCTGCTTGTAGCGGGGCTCCTGTAGCACCCGTGTCCAACTTTATTAGGGCCTCGTGGAGAGGGGATGAGTGCAGGGGCATGTGGCGCACACTAACGAAGCAATAAAAGTCACCACGGGGGATGGAGCTGGAGGGGAGGGGCCTGCAGGTTACCAGTGCCAAGGCAGGCGTTAATTGAGACTTCCCAATCACTCATATTACCTCCGTATTGCACACATCACAGAGCGTGGGAGAGTTCCTCGGATCCTCCTCCATCTGATCAGGTTCTGCGTCCCATATGGCACCCATTTGGGCCTTGGTCAAAAGTAGTGCACTATTTAGAGAATACCCACTGTGCACATCAGATTATTTCAACATCAATTATTGGATAATATTTGGTATTTGGTTGATCAATGAGATTCCAAACTATATTCACCCACTCAAAAAGACAGCCAAAAGTTGAATTTCCAATCTGTTATCAGTATACATTCAACCATCTAAAAGCACAACAAAATTCCAATGGAAAAACAAAGGTGGGGGGGGGGCTTGCTGAAGAGTTTTTCTCTGCAAATATAGGAGTAATAATGGGCAAGTTTACACATTTTATGGGTGGAGGGGGTCAGGGAATGCTGCAGCACCCTCAGCACCCCTACTTCCTGCAGCTATGCCTGCGACAACCTATGAATGCTGCTGTGTCTTGAACATGCATGCTTTATATTATTACATCAGAATAAATGTATGGTCTTAGAGGGGGCATGATGTATGTGAGGGTGGAGGGAATTCTTCAAACAATCTAGAACCATTATCATTGTCTAATTGTTTATTTTCTGCATAGGTTATCTAAGCATACTTATTTACCTGTTCAATTGTCATTTAAATGAGGGTGTCATTTTGACTGTAAAAATCACACATCTCAATATACTGCACTAACATGCCTAGGAAATTACCTATCCAAATTACAACACAGAATCATAACATGTCAATGCAGGTGCATATTATGGCTTTATATTTACACTGAAAAAAATATATAAAAGGCAACTTGTAAAGTGTTTAGTCATGTTTCATGAGCTGAAATAAAAGATCCCAGAAATGTTCCATAAGCACAAAAAGCTTATTTATCTAAAATTCACCAGCCCCATCCCTCAGATGTTTACCGAACCACAGATGGAAAAGCCACTGTTATTTTTTCGACTGCAGATTACCGCTTTAAAAGTAATCCTATAAGTAATCATCAAGTTTTTTTTATTAAGTATCTGTAATCTGATTACAATATTTTGCTGATAAAGTAACAGATTACAGTTGCATTTTTTTGTAATCTGTTAATCCCCAACTCTGTATATTAACTATACTGAACAAAAATAAAAATGTAACATGTAAAGTGTTGGTCCCATGTTTCATGAGCTGAAATAAGAGATCCCAGAAATGTTCCATATGCCCAAAAAGTTGTGCACAAATTTGTTTACATCCCTGTTAGAGAGCATGTCTCCTTGCCAAGATAAACCATCCACCTGACAGGTGTGGCATATCAAGAAGCTGATTAAACAGCATGATTATTATACAGGTGCACTTTGTGTTTGGAACAATAAAAGGCCACTCTAAAAGGTGCAGTTTTGTCACACACCACAATGCCACAGATGTCTTAGGTTTTAAGGGAGCGCGCAGTTGGAATGCTGACTGCAGGAATGTTCACCAGAGCTGTTGCCAGATAATTGACTGTTCATTTCTCTACCATAGGCTGCCTCCAATGTTGTTTTAGAGAATTTGGCTGTATGTGCAACTGGCCTCACAACGGCAGACCACGTGCATGGCGTTGGGTGGGCGAGTGGTTTGCTGATGTCAACGTTGTACACAGAGTGTCCCATGGTGGCGGTGGGGTTATGTATGGGCAGGCATAAGCTACGAAGAATGAACACAATTGCATTTTATCCATGGCAATTTGAATGCACAGAGATACCTTCACGAGATCCTGAGGTCCATTGTCGTGCCATCACCTCGTGTTTCAGCATGATAATACACGGCCCAATGTCATAAGGGTCTGTACACAATTCCTGGACGCTGAAAATGTCCCAGTTTCATGGCCTGCATACTCACCAGACATGTCACACATTGAGCATGTTTGGGATGCTCTGGATTGACGCGTACGACAGCTTGTTCCAGTTACAGCCAATATCCAGCAACTTCGCACAGCCATTTAAGAGGAGTGGGACAACATTCCACAGGCAACAATCAACATGCAATGGAGATGTGTCGCGCTGCATGGAGATGTGACACTACTGACTGGTTTTCTGATCCACGCCCCTACCTTTAAAAAAAAAAAAAGGTATCTGTGACCAACGGATGCATATCTGCATTCCCAGTCATGTGAAATCCATAGATCAGGCCCTAATGAATTTATTTAAATTGACTGATTTCCTTATAGGAACTGTAACTCAGTAAAATATTTGAATGTGTTGCGTTTATATGTTTGCTCAGTGCAATACACAAATATCATTATCATAAGGTGCCAGATTACATTTAAACAAAGTATTTTTCTGCCTATCCAAGCATACCTCGAGCTGTCTGTATCCTCCTGACTGGTGGATATTTTTTTTAAGAAACTAAATATGCTTCTCTGCTAAAATCTGGGTAAATTATTTGAAAGGAATGAGAGTCTTGTTCAGTACATTTAATAATTGCTTGCTTTTCTAAAATCTAGCAACCTTGCCAGCAGGTATGCCAGCAAAGATTGTTAGACAAGCTACTCTAACTTTGATAGCTTGAAATGGCTTGGTAGCTAATTGTGGTTGGGAGATACTTTTGTATAAACTCAACAAAAAAAGAAAGGTCCTATCACTGTCAAATGCGTTTATTTTCAGCAAACTTAACAGCTGTAAATATTTGTATGAACATAACGAGATTCAACAACTGAGGCATAAACTGAACAAGTTCCACAGACATGTGACTAACAGAAATGGAATAATGTGTCCCTGAACAAATGGGGGGTCAAAAATCTAAAGTAACAGTCATGCAGCTGGTGGCCACACCAGATACTTAAGTACTGCAGTGCATCTCCTCCTCATGGACTGCACCAGATTTGACAGTTCTTGCCTTGAGATGTTACCCCACTTTTCCACCAAGGCACCTGCAAGTTCCCGGACATTTCTGGGGGGGAATGGCCCTAGCCCTTATACCCTCCGATCCAACAGGTCTCAGACGTGCTCAATGGGATTGAGATCCAGGCTCTTTGCTGGCCATGGCAGAACATTCCTGTCTTGCAGGAAATCACACACAAAACAAGCAGTATGGCTGGTGGAATTGTCATGCTGGAGGGTCATGTCAGGATGAGCCTGCAGGAAGGGTACCACATGAGGAAGGAGGATGTCTTCCCTGTAACGCATAGCATTGAGATTGCCTGGAATGACAACAAGCTCAGTCCGATGATGCTGTGACACACCGCCCCAGACCATGACGGACCATCCACCTCCAAATCGATCCCGCTCCAGAGTACAGGCCTTTGTAACGCTCATTCCTTCGACGATAAACGTGAATCCGACCATCACCCCTGGTGAGACAAAACCGCGACTCGTCAGTGAAGAGCACTTTTGCCAGTCCTGTCTGGTCCAGCGACGGTGGGTTTGTGCCCATAGGCGACGTTGTTGCCGGTGATGTCTAGTGAGGACCTGCCTTACAACAGGCCTTACAAGCCCTCAGTCCAGCCTCTCTAAGCCTATTGCGGACAGTCTGAGCACTGATGTAGGGATTGTGCATTCCTGGTGTAACTCGGGCAGTTGTTGTTGCCATCCTGTACCTGTCCCGCAGGTGTGATGTTCGGATGTACCGATCCTGTGCAGGTGTTGTTACACGTGGTCTGCCACTGCGAGGACGATCAGCTGTCCGTCCTGTCTCCCTGTAGCCCTGTTTTAGGCGTCTCACAGTACGGACATTGCAATTTATTGCCCTGGCTACATCTGCAGTCCTCATGCCTCCTTGCAGCATGCCTAAGGCACGTTCACGCAGATGAGCAGGAACCCTGGGCATCTTAATGTTTGTGTTTTTCAGAGTCAGTAGAAAGGCCTCTTTAGTGTCCTAAGTTTTCATAACTGTGACCATAATTGCCTACCGTCTTTAAGCTGTTGGTGTCTTAAAGACTGTTCCTCAGGTGCATGTTCATTAATTGTTTATGGTTCATTGAACAAGCATTGGATTTTTACGAATTATCTTTGAAAGACAGGATCCTGAAAAAGGGACTTTTTTTTTCTTCTGAGGTTATATAGTGTGTGGACACCCCTTCAAATTAGTGAATTTGGCTATTTCAGGCACACCCGTTGCAGACAGGTGTATAAAATCAGTAAGATTGGCAGTAGAATGGCCTTACTGAAGAGCTCAGCTACTTTCAATGTAGCACCGTCATAGGATGCCACCTTTCCAACAAGTCAGTTGGTCAAATTTCTGCCCTGCTAGAGCTGCCCGGGTCAACTGTAAGTGCTGTTATTGTGATGTGGAAACGTCTAGGAGCAACAATGGCACAGCTGCGTAGTGGTAGGCCACACAAGCTTAGTGCCACCGAGTGCTGAAGCACGTAGCGCGTAAAAACCGTCTGTTTCCAACTTTGTGTTAACAGTTTGGGGAAGCTGCTTTCCTGTTCAGCATGACAATGTCCCCTGCACAAAGTAGGATCCATACAGAAATGGTTCATCGAGATCTGTGTGGAAAAACTTGACTGGCCTTCACAGAGCACTGACCTCAACCCCTTCAACTCTCTGCCCTTTCAACTCTCTGCCTTGTCCAGTCAGTGTGCCCCCTCCACAAAATACAACCGACAGATATTTTTATAAAATAATTATGAAAAACCTGGGATTAAAAATGAAGTTTAGTAAATAAAATTAAAATGTAGAGGAAAAATCAGAGGGGGCACGTGCTCTTGTGCCCCCTATGGGCAAGATGCATCTGCGTATAGTTACAGTAGCCTCAAAATGTGGCTGTGGATGTGTTACTCGTTTTAAGGTTGAATATTACATTAGTTTGTAAGATAGCCTTAACTTGGACCTCCCAAGTGGCGCAGCCACCTAAGGCACTGCATCGCAGTGCTAGAGGCGTCACTGCATCGCAGTGCCAGAGGCGTCACTACATCGCAGTACCAGAGGCGTCACTACATCGCAGTACCAGAGGCGTCACTACATCGCAGTACCAGAGGCGTCACTTATGACCCGGGTTCGATCCCAGAAGGTATCACTACCGGCCGTGATCGGGAGTCCCATAGGGTGACACACAATTGGCCAAGCGTTGTCTGGGTTAGGGGAGGGTTTGGCCAGGGGGGCTTTACTTGACTCATTGTGCTCTAGCGACTCCTTGTGGTGGGCCGGGCGCTTGTAGGCTGACCTCGGTAGTCAGGTGTTTCCTCCGGCACATTGGAGCGGCTGGCTTCCGGTTTAAGCAGGCGGGTGTTATTAAGAAGTGCAGTTTGGCGAGTAATGTTTCGGAGGACGCATGACCTTCGCCTCCCGAGCCCTTTGGGGAGTTGCAGTGATGAGACAAGATCTAAATTGGGGAGAAAAAGGGGGTAAAAAATATATATTTATGTACATATATTCCAAAAATGATCGCCTTAACTTTAGGCTATTTACTGTACTACAAAAGTAATATCCAATTATGTTTGGTTGACAATGCAACTAAATATTAACATTTAAAGGAGATATTTACATCTCAGCCCATTCTTTAACTTCTATTTTTGGTCGAGTTGGAGACGTGAATCCAACACATAATTAATAGGCTATTTATTGTATTTATTAATTTGGAATAAAGAAACATACTGGAATTAAAGCGAGACTAATCAGTGACACAGATGAAACAATCCACACAGAAGATGAATCTCCTTGAAATGTTTATATTAGGTTGCGTTGACAACTAAACACATAATTCAATATCACTACATGTTATTACATTTGAAATCAACTGGAGCTTGAAACCCTAGGCCTATTGTATTGTCTATTTTGTTTATATTCTGGGTTGAATTGAAACAATAGCTGTTGAGTTTGTAAATTCTATATAGGCCTAAATAGCATAATTGATTATACAGTATATGAGTGATAAAGTATGGGCATATTTAATTTGCTTTGTTAAACCTACCCTCTGGCGTGACTTCGATAGCAACAATGAATCTATTTCCCTTTTTTATTCGAGATCCATTCTCAACAATCGTTCTCACCATAGCACATCGGTGATAGTCAGTGACAGATAATCATAGCTAAACTGGGCTTGGTTCAAATCCTTGATGGGAAACCAAAGGGTAACTGTAGATAGATTAATTTTCCAGTAGGAGGTACTGAACAGCCTGTTTTTTTCCTCATAGTGGATATAACGTTGAAGATCTGACGTTTTAAAGGTACAAATTAAAAAATGTATACAAGATTTGTCTTTGTTGATATTTGGTTACCTTGATGACATAATACTGTGGTTGAAATTTTACCCTCAAAACAGTTTTCACTGATTACTTTTTTGAAACCCAATGTGTTTTCCATGTAAATTCCATGTCACAATACGCTGACAAATGACGTTGAAACAATGTTGATTCAACCAGTTTGTGCCAAGTTGGTAGGAAGCAATTTCAGATGCAGCCACATTCACATTTTTCAGCTGCCTCAGAGATAGACATCCCTCTTCTAGTGGTCCCCTAGGACAGTCAGTCAGGTCAATGTCAATCCTGTGTTTTGTCGTCTCAGGCCATCCACTCCCATCTGTGAGCTGCTGGAGCACAAGTACGCCCAGCGCTGGTTAGAGGAGCAGCAGGCCAAGGAGAGAGCCCTGGAGGAGGGGCAGCTCAACTTGGTGAGATTTGGGGACGAGTGGAGAGGAAAGGAGGCTGGTTTAAAGGTAGCCAGGAGCAGTGTTCTCCAGGGTTTGGGTCAATTCCGTTTTTAATTCATGGGGTGGATTCTGAAATTGCATATTGCTTCCTTATGTGCATTTTTCCATTCATGAATTGAATGTCTATTTACTTCCTTCATTTACTTTATTGAAAACTGAATTGAGCCCAACTCATATGCACTCTGAATCCTGAAGACTGGCACACAAGGGGTTATATTTTTATAACCTGTTTTGGAGAAGGTATTACCAGCAATAGTAGTAAGTCGTACTTGTAGTGGTGGTAGAATAAGTATTTATATGTTCTATGTATGTCCATTTCTCTTCTGCCGTGGCTATCATTGCAGCCTAAGCTGGGCCGCATCCAGGAGACACGGACAACTCTGTTGAGGAAGAGTCGGTCGATGCCCGAGTCCACCCCGCTGTGGAAGCTTCCCCGCTTCCAGCAGGTAAAAGCCCAGTACAGTAACACCACAGCACAGCTACAGGGTCACCAACACTCCAGCCTAGACAACCTAACCAGTATTATTGTAGTTGTTCTATTACTGTGCATGCCTGTGTGAGTGAGTGAGAGAGGTGTATCCTGGTCTCCTGAAGGCATTTCTACACACAGTCCATAGGGAATCAGTGAGGAATGGAAGGCAAAATAGGGAAGGGGAGCAGAATAAAGAATAGACTGCCTTAGGGGATGTTTATAGTCAAAATGTAAGATTCCCTCACCTTCATTTACAACACACAGGCACATGTAGACCCACACACCCTCAGTGATCCCCCTCACTCACCTACTTCATGGCTAGCAGAGGCCTCCAATTAAATCAAAAGTGATGTGTTTTTAGTGGTGTTTTACACTGACAAGTGGGCTATCATTGTGACGGCTCTACCTGTCAGTGAGGCAATGGAAATACTCCATTGACAATGGCCACTGCTTCCAATTATGGGGGAATCAGCCTCTTGCCACGCTAACGATCCACACACACAGTCTTCCCCACCTAACTTTACTTTCCCAATCTTTTCCCATTCCTGCATATATGTTTTTGGTGCAAATTACACACACAAAATGGGGTGGCGTGCTGCCTGGTAGCGAGGTCTGCTTTCTATGCCGGTCAGCTTTAATGAGGCGATTTAAGGTTTATTTTGGCGGCCCGCGTACCACTAAAGTCTTTCTTGTCTGACAGCTGAAAGGCGAATGTTAACCCTATAAAATACTAAACAATCCTCAGTATTTTCTGTCAAGTAGCATTTCTGATTGCTCTGAGTTCGACATTTGCATCCCTGACTTTTCCGGCGTGCTCCGCGTTTCATCTGCTCATCATTTGTTTGTTTGTGTTGTCATTTTTTTCTTTTGCTTCTCTCAATTCTATCTTTGTTGAATCGCTTGTTTTTTCTTCCCCGTTTCAATAAGATACTATGGTTCCACAGGATACATGATTTCTTACCAAACAAAGACAACATAATAAATAAGTAAATATTTAAATAAACAAATGACACACAGGCAAATAGTTACACTGTACTATTTTCTTGCTGGTAGATTTGATAAGGGAACTGATAGGAGCTGTTTTCTCTGTATTTGAAGCATCTTACAAGCGATTTGCAACATGTCAAATGTAATAAAAAAGTGTGTACTTACAGGATTAACTGGCAGTCCATATCTGAGAACAACTTTTATTCCAAATTCTAAATGTATTTTATACAGTACTCTTCCACAATCCATACACAGAAATCTAAATGCCTGGAGGAAAGAGTGAGAAGAGCCAGTGGAGATGCATTGGATGTGCTCCTCAAACTCTCCATCACATCTTTCAGTGGTACTCACACATTGGAGTTAATCCACATGGCAGGTCCCTTTCATTTTGTTTCCAGTGTTGAGCCCTATCTGGCAGGATGGCTTGATCGAAGAGCCCAGAGTCATATCTGTATATACACAAGACTTTCCTACATATCTCTATATAATGTCTTAAGATGAACGCACCAATTTGTAAGTCGCTCTGGATAAGAGCGTCTGCTAAATGACTTAAATGTAAATGTAAAACATTGCCATATAAGACTGGGCCAAGTCAAACTCACCATAACATATCTCTATATAAACCTGGTCAAACTAACCAAGCCAAACTCACCATCACTGTTCATCTCTTACCTGCAGGTTGGCCCAGCTCTGGACACCTTCCGGGATCCATATGCTAGAAAGAAGGCCTTCAATGCACACTTCTCAGACTCAGTGGCACGGACAGGACAGCTGGGCCAGGGAACCTACACTGTGGGCTAAAACATACATAGAGAAGAGTCTATGTAGTAACTGTTGGGGTAGGGAGTAGGGGGGCAAAGTCTTATTTTCCAACCAGCCTTAATCAAATTGCTCTCAGATGCAATCAACCTATATATATATATATATACTCATACTGACAATATTATTATCATGGGATTTTACTGATTTCTACAACTCCTCAATTACAGATTGTACTTTGAGTTTGTTGGCAAAAAAAACAGATATTGTACTTCCGGCCGGACTTACACTGTTACCACCACAAGGATTTGTAATATAATGTTTGTAGACTACAGCGACTATAACTCAGCGAGAAGGTAAAGTAAAAAAAAAAAACTCAAATGCTATGAATATGTGTTCCAGGAAAAATAAAGGAAAAATATTTTAAGTTATTCAAATATGCTAATATTGCTTCACTTTTCACTGTTTGTTATTAGGTCATAGCTTGGCTATAAATCTTTTTCTCGGGTTGTGTTCCAAGTATAAAACATTTAATGGAAAAGTCAGACTGATTTAGGGTCATTTATTTCAATAAATTCATATATTCAATTTTCTGTTTGTTTGCCTACATTGAAAAGAATATGTTTTCTATGTTAATTCGCATAATATAAGGAAAACCACAACCTATACATATGGTACAATACTATATGTATACTGAACAAAAAAGCAACATGCAACAATATCATTGATTTTACTGATTTACTGTACATGTAAGGAAATCAGTCATTTGAAAAAAATTAAATAGGCCCTAATCTATAGATTTAATGACTGGGCAGTGGCGCAGCCATGGGAGGGCATAGGCCCACTCACCTGGGAATCAAAATGAGTTTATCAGAATTAGTTTTTCCACACAAAAAGGACTATTAGACAGACAGACATACGCCTCAGTTTCATCAGCTGTCCGGCTGGCTGGGCTCAGATGATCCCGCAGGTGAAGAAGCCGGGTGTGGAGGTCCTGGGCTGGCGTGGTTACATGTGGTCTGCAGTTGAGGCTGGTTGGAAGTACAGCCATATTCTCTAAAACAACATAAAACGGGTTATGGTAGAAAAGTTAACATTACATTCTCTGGTCGACATTCCTGCAGTCAGCATGCCAATTGCACACTCCTTCAAAACTTGAGACATCTGTGGCATTGTGTTATTTCATCTCATGAAACCAACACTTTACATGTTGCATATTTATTTTTGTTCAATACATTTACATTTACATTTAAGTCATTTAGCAGACGCTCTTATCCAGAGCGACTTACAAATTGGTGCATTCACCTTATGACAATACATATAGCTGACACTCCCAAACTCGCTCCACAGCAACCCCAGTAGATGAGCTGAGCACAACTGCAGTTCCAGGTCAAAGCAATATTATAAAGGGTGTCACGCTGCTTGCTAAGCCATACCGCTTTCTCCCGAGCCAGCTCATACCAAGATGAGAAACTCAGGACCTCTGCCTCACAAATACACATGACAGGCCTCTTGAAGCATTCTAACCTGTTGCACAACTGCAGACTAAGGAGTGAGTTTCATAGATCCTCATCTGCTACATCTCCTTAAATATCAGACTGGGAAGAACTGACATTAACGAACCCCCCCCCCCCCCATTATACCTACACCTAACATGCCAATTCAACAAATATGAATATGTACACATTGAAATATATATTTCTGCAGTGGCAAGAAGTGAAAAAATAAACAACCCGGTTAGACATGGATTACCAAGGAAAAGCTACATCTAGGTTACCAGAGGACTATTGCCAGCGTTGGTAAAGGTGTTATGAATCAGTGTGGAAAATATCTGTACAGGAGATATAATTTATGATGCCCAGGCCAAATATCTGTATCATATTTACAGTAATGAGGGGTGAGATGAAACAGGGTGGTAGTGGTTGAATCCACCCTTCCCCCACTCCTCCTCCCCTCAGTTATCACCAAAACCTCTCTGAGCCAATGGGCTCAGGGCATTGTTAGAGACACCTTTAAAAGCTGACAATTGTGCTTTAGTTGTGAACAGGGTCACTAGGGGACTTTGTGTATTATTTTATGTTTGCTTGGGGCCACAACATCAACCATATACAGTACCAGTAAACCCATCATGTTTGTTCGTGTCGTCAGTGTCTCCCGGTTTCCTCAAAGGCAGGACGTGACTGCAGACTGCATGGACTTTAAGACTGGTGCTGAAATGAACTCGCTAACTGGTTGAGGTCCTTCCCTTACAGGGGAAGTTTACTCTACAAAACATGTGGAATTAGGCTATTATTAACCTAGGATATTTTTTGGGGGGGAGGGAGAATAGCATACAGTGTCGTTTTCAGAACATTACATATATTTCTACAGACACGCTGCAGTAAAACGCGTAGGCCTAATGATGGAAAGTGGATAAAAACAAATTGCCTGGTCAAAGTTGTTTCGGGATTTTCCAACTGGACAGTTGACTTGGTCTCAAATTGTAGTTTAAAAGTACGAAATTACCCAGTTGCCCTGTTCATATTTATCATGGAGGTCTCCACAAACGGGTCGAGTTTTGGTGTTGACTCTCTGTCTCACAGACCAGCAAGCCCACACTTTTTGAAAGGAGACAGTTCGATCGAAAAATGCCGGTCTCCACTGGAGTTAAGACAGAGGTCCGTCCTGGAAAGCGGCTGCTCATCTCCCCTCTCCCCGCGACTGGAGTCTGTCGAAGATGCAATGCACAGACATGATTTTGCACTGGAGTCCTCGCTACAGCATGGGCAACTGCCCCAGCCACGGACAGTCGCATCATCTTTTCTTATTCGGGATATTCTTGCAGACTGTAACAAACCACTTGCAGCATGTGCCCCATACAAGAGTCATGAACATCCCATGCCAGACTCCGAGCATTTTGAGTCCAAAATAGCGGACGACTTTATGGATAAAATCCACAGCAACTCGTCCTCGGAAAATGAATACCAAGGTAAGCTTTATTACTTGACAGTCCGTAAAACAAGTTGACAGTGAGTTAATCGCTCATATAGACGGCTATTTTAAGAATTTTCAAATTATGATAGGCCTATAAATAGCCGAATGTCTTATAAATTAAAGAAAAAAAACGTTCATTAAAATAACTAGGCTATCATATTAGTTAATCAATTATATGAAGACATTAGGCATATAGCCCAATACCCTTGGTTTGTAGGCCGACTTTCTATACATTAGTATTTATATGAGAAAATAAAATTGCGCGCCCATTTAACTGCCTTTAAAGCCACTTACTTTGAAAATGCAAACAGAAAAAATCCAAATAGTCCTATATGATGATTTGTTCAATAAGGCCTTTAAGCGTAAACAATGTATCCAGCGTGGTTAATTGACGATGGTTGCAGCTAACATAAATATGATACTAATAATGTAATGTGACTAGGACTATTATAGGCCACTTTAATATTATTCCTTATTTGTGATCAACCTGAAAGTGTGTGCGTCAAACCATCATCTCATCCTTACATTGACCAATATAAATGTAGGGGGCCTAATAATGCCTATGATGACTGGTTTTCATTTCATGGATGAGTGGTGTTTCGTATATCAGATTGTCTCTCTCTCTAGTTGGTTTATCTTCCACCGATACATCCAATTGTTCGGGGATTGGCTGCAATTTGTCTACCTGATAATCAGATTTGTAACCCGAGGATCTTGTCAGCTCTATATTTCGGGTTTATCCACGGTCCTGTGAAGTCGCGCCAGTCAGTTGACTGGTTTCCATCCCTTGTGGATCAATTAACTGGATTATTGTACTCCCTGAGAATCAGATCCGCCCATATAAAAACCAGTTTTCGCGCTTCACATATCCACTGTGCAATAACCATGGAAACAACCGATATATTTTATGTGGCAGTTATAGGCCTATAGCCTTCGAAATCCCTGTCCAATCATAACCATGATTTTAGGCCAACCGGAAAATGTGCAGGTCAAAATTATATCCTTTATGATTCTGGTTATATTTTGGTGATGTATCTAATTGTAAATACATGTTCATTAATTTTAGCGCGAGACCGTGACATGGACAGCAGCAGAGACAGTCCGTCGTCTCGGCTGAAGAAGCCCCGGAAAGCTCGAACCGCTTTCAGTGATCACCAGCTGGCCCAGCTCGAGCGCAGCTTCGAAAGGCAGAAATATCTGAGTGTGCAGGACAGAATGGAGTTGGCAGCTTCGCTCAACCTCAGCGACACTCAGGTCAAAACTTGGTACCAGAACAGACGGTGAGTTGCAAGACAGATTGAAACCGTAATTTGTAATTAATGTAAGTAGGCCTAGTTATTGGATTCAGCCACTCAAAAATATGTTATTACAAACATATAGTTTTGACTAAGTCCTCCCATATCGTTGTGAAGAAATTACACGTACCACAATTACGGACAACACATGAATACATGCATAATCAATTACTGCATTCTGTATCAATAATTTAAGTGGCAATACACAATTGCTATAATTATTATTTACCCGTAAAATGGCTGTCAACTGTGAGATTTTACATATTTTCCCCCTAATGTAGCTACATTGTTTATTTAATAAACAGGTCTGTTGGGTGAGTAAAGTAGGCCTATGTAATATTCTGGGTAACATCCAATTCTATTTCCTCCTGCTTGTTATAATTGCAGATGACGATGGCCAATAAATTGTACCTATAGCTTGATTTTGTTCTCTAAACCCTCATTTTCCTTTTTCGTTTTAGAACGAAATGGAAGCGCCAGACCGCGGTTGGACTTGAATTGTTGGCCGAAGCTGGCAACTACTCGACTCTTCAAAGAATGTTTCCCTCGCCATATTTTTACTCACAAAGTCTGGTTTCGAACCTAGATACCACAGCGGGCTTATATCTGTACAGAGGACCCTCGGCACCACCACCTATCCAGCGTCCGCTGTTTCCACGAATCCTCCTCCATGGTCTTCAGGGAGGTGGGGAGCCGCTCTCCTCTCTATCTGGGGTCCTCCCTCGACCTACACATCGATGAACGGCATTGCTGTCAGCAGGCAAGCAAGCTCCTCGCTGACAAACAAATGGGACTGCACATTAACAAAATTACATGACTTTGAAATTAGAAACTTTTATTTGGGTCGATATTTGTGAAATGTAGTTTACAGTTTGGCTTTAGGGGAAAAATGACAAATAAACATGTTTGTAGACCAATGTGTAGGCTAATTGAACATGGTGTGTTTCAGAGCGGGCCGTCATATTTTTTTAGGCTGACGAATAGGCTCTTTTATCAACGTGGAATTATTGGATTGAGGCCAAAATGCTATTTTGTGTTTGCACAAATTTGGGTCTGGATTAAATTTGTTCTGCTGAAATTATGCTGGCAAAGGCAATCTTCCCACATTTGCGTATACTGCATCCACGATAAACGCTGCATGTCGGCCCCCATCGGAAATTAGCTTTACATTTCGATCACGCAATCTGTAACGTTTAAGCGATACTGTTTTTAGAGAATAACTGGGCTCTATTCAAACAAAACCAAAATAAACACGTGGTTATAGCCTATGTTTATAACAATATATATGTCCATGATAATTGCAAATAATGGAGATGTGGGGACCTACATTCCAGATTTATCTTTAGCATTTAATTCAATTATGACATTCACTTTTCGTTTCGCTCAAATTGGACGACCAATATGGGGCAACAGTGAAACTTTTTGAAGATGAAAGATGTAGTCTTATTTGAAATTGTTCGCGTAATGTCATGTGGTTGTTTCAAAGTATCCTATCCCAGTTAAAGCCAAAACATGGGGATGTATTTACGTTTTTTAAATACGTTCTACAAAAATTACCCTTCACTCAAAATATGTGGTCGAAAGAAGATTTAGTTACAGGTCAGCATAGACTAAGTTTTTATTTTATTAGGCCTGTTTAACTTTTATTTTGACAGGGAGTCATGTTAGCCAATCAATGGGCACAGAATTGCACACTGGCCTCTATAAGGTTTAAATTAAATTAAGGAATCATTAGAAATGAAAGCAAAACGTGGCCTAGGGTGGTCTAGCAGTCTAGCCGCTGCCTCTGGTGCACAAAACAACCCCAGATAGGTGCTGTGAAATGTGTTGTTTTACATGGTCAGCCATAGTAGTAAGGAGGCCCTGGAGCAAATTAGCGTTTAGTGCCTTGCTCAAGGGCACAGAAGATTTTTCACCTTGTCGCTCGGACATTCGAACCAGCAACCTTCTGCTTCAGCACACTCTCCTCTTTCATCTCTAAACATACAACTAAATTATCTTTAATAAAGGCCCAATGCAGTCAAAAACATAACTTCTCTATTTTATATATATATATACACTATGTTGGAATAATACTGTGAAATTGTGAAAATGATAATGCCCTTTTATTGTAAGTCAAATTAAGTGGGAACGGTCGGGAATGGTGTGTTGACAAACATAACTCTTAAAATATAGCCTACATGTAAAATAAAAATCTAGGTGAATAAGACAATTAAGCTTTCAAATTAATTTCAGATTTGGTCAAAATTTATGTTATGCAGAAGGCTACCTATAGCCTGCATTTTACACTTGATTTAAGTTGCACAAAATCTAATTCCAATTCCAATCAAGTGTTCAAATCTAAAATGCACTTGGTTGAGTGTTGAAACTTTACAAAATTATTGTTAATTTCTAAACCACACAGAGAATTAAAGTAATCCCATAGAAATACAGTTGGAGTCGGAAGTTTACATACACTTAGGTTGGAGTCTTTAAAACTCATTTTTCAACCACTCCACACATTTCTTGTTAATTAACAAACTATAGTTTTGGCAAGTCGGTTAGGACATCTAATTTATGCATGACACAAGTAATTTTTCCAACACTTGTTTACATACAGATTATTTCACTGTATCACAATTCCAGTAGGTCAAAAGTTTACATACACTAAGTTGACTGTGCCTTTAAACAGCTTGGAAAATACCAGAAAATTATGTCATGGCTTTAGATGCTTCTGATAGGCTAATTGAAATAATAAAGAGTCAATTGGAGGTGTACCTGTGGATGTATTTCAATGCCTACCTTCAAACTCAGTGCCTCTTTGCTTGATATCATGGGAAAATCAAAAGAAATCAGCCAAGACCTCAGAAAAAAGATTGTAGACATCCACATGTCTGGTTCATCCTTGGGAGCAATTTCCAAACACCTGAAGGTACCATGTTCATCTGTACAAACAATAGTACGCAAGTATAAACACCATGGGACCATGCAGCCATCATACCGCTAAGGAAGGAGACGTGTTCTGTCTCCTAGAGATGAAAGTACTTTGGTGTGAAAAGTGCAAATCAATCCCAGAACAACAGCAAAGGACTTTGTGAAGATGCTGGAGGACATAGGTACAAAAGTATCTATATCCACAGTAAAACAAGTCCTATATCGACATAACCTGAAAGGCCCCTCAACGAGGAAGAAGCCACTGCTCCAAAACCGCCATAAAAAGCCAGACTACGGTCTGCAACTGCACATAGGGACAAAGATCGTACTTTTTGGAAAAATGTCCTCTGGTCTAATGAAACAAAAATATAACCTTTTGGCCATAATGACTATAGTTATGTTGGGAGGAAAAAGGGGGAGGCTTGCAAGCCGAAGAATTACCATCCCAACCGTGAAGCACGGTTGTGGGCGTGCTTTGCTGCAGGAGGGACTGGTGCACTTTACAAAATAGATGGCATCATGAGGGAAAATGAAGTGGATATATTGAAGCAACATCTCAAGACATCAGTAGGAAGTTAAAGCTTAGTCGCTAATGGGTCTTCCAAATGGACAATGACCCCAAGCATACTTCCAAAGTTGTGGCAAAATGGCTTAAGGACAACAAAGGCAAGGTATTGGAGTGGCCATCACAAAGCCCTGACCACAATCCTATAGAAAATGTGTGGGCAGAACTGAAAAAGCGTGTGCGAGCAAGGAGGCCTACAAAACTGACTCAGTTACACCAGCTCTGTCAGGAGGAATGGGCCAAAATTCACCCAACTGCTTGTGGAAGGCTACCCAAAACGTTTGACCCAAGTTAAACAATTTAAAGGCAATGCTACCAAATACACTCTATTAGTATGTAAACTTCTGACCCACTGGGAATGTGATGAAAGACATACAAACTGAAATAAATAATTACTATTATTCTGACATTTCACATTCTTAAAATAAAGTGGCGATCCTAACTGACCTAAGGCAGGGACTTTTTACTGATTAAATGTCAGGAACTGTGAAAAACTGAGTTTAAATATATTTGGCTAAGGTGTATGTAAACTTCCGACATCAACTGTAGGTCTAATCAATAGTTACAAACCCACTTGTAATTGCTTAAAACGAATTGTCAATATGGCAGTAGTTGTAGGCTATAACTAATGTTGTGGCGGACCATCTGAACAGCTGACATTATTTGTCAACAATAGATTTGCCAAACAATTAGTCAACAAAATATTGAATGAGTGATTATCAATGACTCCCCCCAAAGTGCTGGTGATGGTGTCTTGGGCTCTTGGCCAAAATGCGATAACAGCTGGTGACCAGCCGATACTGCCCGATATGACCGTGGAGAGACTGGGACAGGACAGCTGGTCAGCGGCGACGCACGCAACACTCCTGACTTCTCAACCCGGCTAGAAAGCTACTCTACCTGGTGATTGGTGAAATTCAAGCCAACCAAACTTGTGAAATTAAAACAAAAAGACAATGTGTTTTGGTTAGAAGTGAACAAATTAGGGATGGTTCAAAATGTACATAATGGGTACTTGGAGGAAAATGGGGGAGGGTCGTGCTTTTTCAATTTCAGTCAAGGGGAGGGTTTAGTATTTTCTAAATCTAGTCCAGGGGAGGGTCATGTAATTTGTAATCGATTAAATATCAACATTTCTTAGTGTTTTAGAATTACTTGCTAATTAAGAGGGAGATTAACCCGATGCCCCAATCAAGTTAAGCATCAGAATAGAGACAAAGTAGAGTCGCAATTCAACAGTTCAGACACGAGACATATGTGGCAGGGTCTAGTCAATCATGGATTACAAAACGAAAACCAGCTCAGTCGCGGATACCGACGTCTTGCTCCCAGACAAACTAAACAACTTCTCTGCTCGCTTTGAGGACAATACAGTGCCACTGACACGGCCCGATACCACAATCTGCTGTGAGGGCTCTTCTTCACTGCAGCCAACGTGAGTAAAACATTTAAACGTGTTAACCCTCGAAGGCTGTCGGCCCAGACAGCATCCCTAGCCGCGTCCTCAGACCATGCTCAGACCAGCTGGCTGGTGTGATTATGGACATAATCAATCCCTATCCCAGTCTGCTGTTCCCACATGCTTCAAGAGGGCCACCATTGTTCCTGTTCCCAAGAAAGCTAAGGTAACTGAGCTAAACGACTATCGCCCCCGTAGCACTCAATTCAGTCATCATGAAGTGCTTTGAGAGACTAGTCAAGGATCATATCACCTCCACCCTACCCGACACCCGAGACCCACTCCAATTTGCTTACAGCCCCAATAGGTCCACAGATGACGCAATCGCACTGCACACTACCCTAACCCATCTGGAAAAGAGGAATACCCATGTAAGAATGCTGTTCATCGATTACAGATCAGTATTTAACACCATAGTACCCTCCAAATCGTCATTAAGCTTGAGACCCTGGGTCTCGACCCCGCCCTGTGCAACAGGGTCCTGGGCTATCTGACGGCCGCACCCAGGTGGTGAGGGCAGGAAACATCTCCACCCCGCTGATCCTCAACACTGGGGTCCCACAAGGGTGCGTTCTCAGTCCTCTCCTGTACTCCCTGTTCACCCATGACTGTGTGGCCATGCATGCCTCCAGCTCAATCATAAAGTTTGCAGACGACACTACAGTGGTAGGCTTGATTACCAACAATGACGAGGTGAGGGCCCTCTGAGTGTGGGGTCAGGAAAATGGAATGTGGAAAGTTCCTCGGCGTACACATTCACAGACACACTGAAATGGTCCACCCACACAGACAGTGTAGTGAAGAAGGCGCAACAGTGCCTCTTCAAGCTCAGGAGGCTGAAGAAATTTGGCTTGTCACCAAAACCCCTCAAACTTTTACAGATGCACATTTGAGAGCATCCTGTCGGGCTGTTTCACCGCCTGGTACGGCAACTGCTCCGCCCACAATTGTACGGCTCTCCAGAGGGTAGTGAGGTCTGCACAACGCATCACCGGGGGAAAACTACCTTCCCTCCATGAAACCTACACCACCCAATGTCACAGGAAGGCCAAAAAGATCATCAAGGACAACAACCACCCAAGCCACTGCCTGTTCACCCCGCTATCATCCAGAAGGCGAGGTCAGTACAGGTGCATCAAAGCTGGGACTGAGAGACTGAAAAACAGCTTCTATCTCAAGGCCATCAGACTGTTAAACAGCCATCACTAACATTGAGTGGCTGCTGCCAACATACTGACTCATCTCTAGCCACTTTAATAATTAGATGTAATAAAAGTATCAGTAGTAACTTTAAACAATGCCACTTTATATAATGTTTACAAATCCTACATTACTCATCTCATATGAATATACTGTACTCTATACAATCTTGCCTATGCCGTACACCCTTCCATTTATATGTACATATTCTTATTAATTCCTTTATAGTCAGAACTAGAAGGACAAGCATTTCGCTACACTCACATTAACATCTGCTAAACATGTGTATGTAATCAATAAAAGTTGATTTGATCTCTGATTCTCCGCTGGGTGCGCAATATCAAGTGCGCCTATAGGCTATTTAGTGTGGTTTCAATCAAAATATCCATAGCCTATAGACTACAAAGTGCCTGCTTGGAGAGAAAAAAAGAGTAAAGTTATATTTCTAAGATAGCTGCTGGGATGGTGTAAATAAAACTAAGCTGCATTACACACGGCAATGGACATTAGAACCCTGGGCCACGGCCTGCTCTCCTCTTGCTGATCAAAAAATGGTGTGTGCTTCCTAACAAATGGCTGTGCTGTGTAGGCCTACGGTGGCAGTTTAGGAGTCAAAGGCTTCTTCCGAAAATAATTTTGGATTATGCCTAGTCCTAAAAATCTTGCTTGTGGACTAGCCTATGTTCTGTTCAGTTCGAAAAAGAGAGCATTAACATGAGGACAGGTCAACCTTGATCGCTTGCTACTACTATAATTGATTTAATAAAAAACAATATACAATGCATTCAGAAAGTATTCAGACCCTTGGAGTTTTTCCACATTTTGTTATGTTACAGCCTTATTCTAAAAGGTATTAAGTTCGTTTTTCACCAATCTACACACAATACCCTATAATGACAAAGCAAAAATAGTTATTTAAAAGTTGGCAAATATGTAAAAACCCGGAAATATCACATTTAAACAAGTATTCATTTAATTTACTAAGTACTTTGTTGAAGCACCTTTGGCAGCGATTACAGCCTTCGAGTCTTCTTGGGTATGACGCACAAACTTGGCACACATGTATTTTGGGGAGTTTCTCCCATTCTTCTCTGCAGATCCTCTAAAGCTCTGTCAGGTTGGATAAAGGCCTGCATTAAAAAAAGCCTGATTGTTGATGTGCTGCAGAGATAGTGGTCTTTCTGGAAGGTTCTCCCATCTCCACAGAGGAACACTAGAGCTCTGTCAGAGAGACCATCGGGTTCTTGGTCACCTCCCCGACCAAGGCCCTTCTCCTCCGATTGCTCAGTTGGCAGGGCGCCCAGCTCTTGGAAGAGTGACTTCTTCCATTTAAGAATCGTGGAGGCCACTGTGTTCTTGAGGACCTTCAAATGCTGCAGAAATGTTTTGGTACCCTTCCTCAGATCTGTGCCTCGACACAATCCTGTCTCGAAGCTCTACAGACAATTCCTTCGACCTCATGGCTTGGTTTTTGCTCTTACATGCACTGTCAACTGTGGGACTTTATATACAGGTGTGTGCCTTTTCAAATCATGTCCAATCAATTGAATTTACCACAGGTGGACTCCACGTTGCAGAAACATCTCAAGGATGATCAATGGAAACAGGATGCACCTGAGCTCCATTTCGAGTCTCATAGCAAAGGGTCCGAATACTTATGTAAATAAGGTCTCTTATTTCTAATACATTTGCAACAATGTCTAAAAACCAGGTTTTGCTTTTTCATTATGAAAATGGAAGGGGCCTGAATACTTTCCGAATGCACTGAATTTCTTACCCATGATGTAGACCTATTTATCAGAGTTATTAACCTCACAATAAGCCAGATTCTAGTAACTTACATTGTGGTGCTGAAACTTGAAGCATCAGCCATGGCACAATCAATCAGAAATGAACAGCTGATGGTGCTGAAAGTAGACAAATTTGAGTAGGCATAATTAATTTCAAACCTCTTCAATTTAATTAGACTAACAACAAGAGGGATGTGTGTTAGAGCCTATTTCTTCCTATTTAAGAAATAAGAGGTAGGCCTACCTTTGTGACAGACAGAATTAGGTTGTAGGCTGCTATATACATAGATATGTCGGTCAATTCCTCCACCCTCAATGCACTCTAAACAACAGCCCTTGACTGACACAGAGGTAGGCCAAGTGAAGACCAAGTCTTGAAATGAGCGGGTATGCCATAGGTCTACTTTTTATTAAAGAAAATGGCAAAAAGCACAGGCCAACCCCTTGTTTGCGTAAGTTTGCATCGGTAGACCGACTGGTGGAAAAGAAGGTCTGCATCGGTAGTCCGACTGTCTGTGGTTGAAATGTAAGACTAAGTTTTGAAAGTACCATGCTCAGATTCCTAATGACATATCAGATTTTATTTTTTGGCAAACAGGGACAGTTTCATTACAAACAAGACACACTGATTAGGCATTGGTTAAATATGATAAGATGAACACATAGGTCTATCTCTGTCCATTCTTAGCCTGTCATTTCAGTAATTTGTGTAGTATTACAAAAGGTTCTGCTAAAATTGAACTTTGATACATATGAAAATAAAAGCCCACAAACGCCAATACCTGTATAGCATACCAATCAACCAACCATAGCGGCAGGTAGCCTAGTGGTTAGAGCGTTGGGCCAGTACCCGAAATGTTGCTGGATCGAATCCCAAGCTGACAAGGAAAATAAATCTGTCATTCTGCCCCTGAACAAGGCAGTTAACCCACTATTCCCCGGTAGGCCGTCATTGTATATAGGAACTGACTTGCTTAGTTAAATAAAGGTTTTTTAAAAAGCCTATTTGTAAAGACTGTATTCACCTGGAAAAAGTAGCAATGTAAAAAAACAAAGTTTTTTTTTAAAGATCACACTTGTAATTTTCTTTTGTTTTATCGGAACAGGAGGTCATATTCACTGAGTATACCAAACATTAGGAACACCTTCCTAATATAGAGTTGCTTTTGACAGTTGTGTCAAGTAAGCTTGGATGTCCTTTGGGTGGTGGCGCATTCTTGATCCACATGGAAAAAGGTTAAGCATTAAAAAAACAGCAGCGTTGCAGTTCTTGACACCAACCAGTGCGCCCGGCACCCACCATACCCAGTTCAAAAGGCACTTAAATATTTTGCCTGGCCCATTCAGCCACTAAATGGCCCACATACACAATCCCTGTCTCAATTGTCTAAAGGCTTAAAAATCCTTCTTTAACTTGTCTCCTCCCCTTCATCTACACTGATTGAAGTGACTTCAATAAGGGATCATAGCTTTCACCTCTCATGTCATGGAAAGAGCAGGTGTTCTTAATGTTTTGTATACTTTGATTATATGATTATTGACATTCGGAAACATTTTAGATCGCATGAATGCATTTTGTTTCATTACCTTTATCACTTTCCATGATCTGGGTTTATTTTATGAAACAAATTCAACACCAGACATGTATTTTCAAAATTGAAAATGTTCATTTAAAGTCGTATCCACACAGATGTATACCAACATTCCTATCGATGCAGTAGCTGAAAATACAATTCTGACATTCTGGAGAACAACCACTCTTTTCATGAAACGGTGACATACTTAACTTGTGTCGACGTGATAGACCATGGTGCGTGGCTCACCATACAATTCATTATAAAATAATACACACAACCTGAGACTGTCAGTCTGTTCTGAACTGCTAAAGAAAAACACTATACTCACTATGTCAACTTCTGGTGCCCCATACTTGGGGGTTTTGTGTCAAGCACGGCTCTGGGATCAATTCTGTAGACACACAGTGATTGTGCAAAGGTAGAGGGTTAAACAGTTATGGTAAGGATGGAATTCACCCATCCTTAAGCTACACAACCAGCACAATCACAAATCAACCCCTAGAACCCCTTCACCCGTTCTAGGTGCACCATTTTAGATGAGAAGATACTGGGCGTAAGGAATATCAAATGACAGATGCTCCACCTAATCTAAAAAAATATATTTAAAAAAGGGCTAGGTGGAGTTATTACCTTTTCAACTATAATTTGATCGGTTTAGATCTATGAGGGGCCGTCACAAACATGTCTAGACTATAGCTGCTAGGGACAAGAGATTGGTTTAGGAGTTAGGAGAGCTGTCCTGGGTGAGTGGGGATAACCTTTCAGCTATTCCACTCGGTCCTCCTCTCCGTTGGCTTGGCTTTTCTTGTTCTTGTTCTTCTTCTTTTTGGCTGCGGAGTCTCCATCAATCCCACTGGCATATTCGGAGCGCGTGAGACTGGCCACCCGCTCTTCAGTGCTAAACTTCTTGAGAGGTCTGAGGGGAGAGAGCATAGGATGCAGCAGCTTCATTAGACAAGCAGTCCCTAATATACCAATTGGTAAAACATTAACACTCAAATCTCAACTTCAGAGCCGGATATACGTCATCAGAGCACGCAACATAACATTGTACTGTCGACACTCGGTTGTTTATATTAAAATTGTTTCATTATCTCCTTTCAGACTGGAAAAACCCCAGGGCTTGATGGCATACCGGTAGAGGGGTATATCAAGTATTTTTTGATATACTAAAAGCTCCATTGTTAGATTGTTTTAACTACTCCTATAGAAATGGTAGTCTGTCAGGTTCTCAGCAGGAAGGTCTGATTTCTCTATTATTAAAACAAGACACAGATGGCAAATATAAAGACCCGGTCTATCTAAAAAAAACTGGAGGCCCCTTATACTTCAATGTTGTGATGCAAAAATACTAGCAAAATGCATAGCACTCAAAATTAAAAGGGTTTTACCAGGTATTGTTTATCCTGATCAGACAGGTCTCTTACATGGACGATACACTGGAGATAAAATACGACAACTACTAGAAATAATAGAACATCATGAAACATATAAGCCAGGAATGGTATTTATAGCGGATTTTGAAAAGGCATTTGATAAAGTAAGACTGGATTCTTTCAATTTCGGTAATTATCTTATAAAACGGGTAAAAATAATGTATAGCAACCCCAGGTGTAAAATAGTAAATAACGGCTACTTCTCAGAGAGTTTTGAATTGTCAAGAGGTGTTAAACAAGGGTATCCACTGTCACCATATCTATTCGTTATAAAATCAGATCCAATAACAACATTAGAGGATTAGAAATCCAAGGCTTAAAAACAAAGGTGTCCATGTATGCCGATGACTCAAGTTTTATGTTAAGTCCGCAAGCTAGATCCCTGCAATGTCTCATTCAAGATCTAGATAACTTTTCTGTACTCTCTGGACTAAAACCTAAATATCATAAGTGTACAATATTACATATCGGATCCTTAAAAAATACAACTTTTACATTACCTTGCAGCTTACCTATAAAATGGGCTGATGGTGAAGTAGACATACTCAGTATTCATATCACAAAATATATAAATAAGCTCTCCACAATGAATTTCAATTGAAAACTTGTAAAAATAGACAAGATCCTGCAACCATGGAGAGGTAAATAGGTAAATACCTGTCTATTTATGTAAAAATTGCCCTGATTAACTCCTTAGTCATATCAGTTTACTCACTTAAGGCACTGCCTACTGCTGCTGATTCATTTTTCAAATCATATGAGCAAAATATATTTAGCTTTATCTGGGACACTAAACCAGACAAAATAAAACATGTCTATCTATATCATGAATATGAATTGTGTGGGTTGAGATGAAATAAAAGCACTAAACTTCTAAAAGCTTCACTTATTCAGAAGTTTTACTTTACTTAGGTTACTAAGAAAGGCTCATGCATTGTTTAAAAATGGCCTTTTTGCCTTTGTGTAGATTTCCATGTCTCATTTTCGATTAATTGAAAATGATACTTTGAAAAAGTATCTTTCTCAAACAAGTATGGCTACAATTCCAATTTTATCCCCTTGAAACACTACAACAAATATTATGGCTGAACTCAAACGTGCTGGTTGTTTAAATACCTGTATTTATGGGAAATATGTTTGAAAAGGGTATTTTGTTCTTAAATGATATTGTAAATTGGAATGGTAGAGTTATGTCCTTCATGGAGTCAGAATTGTACAGAAAGGTCTGCTCAATCCAAGAGAACAACCAATTGATTACAGCATTACCCCAAAAATGGAGGAGGCAGGTGGTAGCAGGAGGAGGTAGGGAACTGGTCTGTCTGCCCAATATAACGGATCAATAATAAATAATAACATAAATAGGAAAGTATACCAGTTTGTTGACAACTTATAGCATAAATAGGAAAGTATACCAGTTTGTTGACAACTGTATACAAGGATGTTGACAACAGTGCCATACAGATTGCAAAATAGTTGGGAAGAGATTTTTGATATACCGATTCCATGGTACAGGGTGTATTGAAATATAAAACACAAGATTCAAGACCTCGTGCTTTTTCAGCTAAAATGATTATATATAATTCTTGCCACCAACAAAATGTTGAATATTTGGGGCATAAAATCATCAAAGCTCTGCAGATTTTGTTGTGAGGATACAGAATCAATAGACCATTTATTTTGGTATTGCCCTCAGGTAGCCTGTTTCTGATCTCAGGTTCAGGAATGGCTGAAAATGCATAGCATAAATGCATAGAAATAGTACTGTTAGGAGATCTGGAGAGACCGAGTCAGTCAATTACTAATATACAAATACTCTTAGTAAAAGTATTTATCTTCAACTCGCAATCTGTGGGTTCTATTTGATTAGATAGATTGAAATTGTACGTTAAACATCACAGCATAGTTGAAAGATATGTGTTGCATAGAAACCCGAAGTGGGTGGCCAGCAGAGATAGATGGGATGGGCTGAGGGTTGGGATGTGGAATTGGAGACAAGTGGGAGTGGAGTTGCTGTGCGGGACATAGAATGATGGTCAAACATAAAAGTTTTTAAAAAAACAATGAAAAGTGTGTTTGAATGACACCGAGGGGCAGGGTTTTTACAACTAATGCCGGTTTGCCTGAGGCTGATGCCATGCGGGTGTTTGTACACATGCATATACACAAAGTCTCATTCAAATAAACGCATACAAGAACTGACACATGCATGTAATAGTGCCAGACATGCATACAAACATATACAGCTGGCATTGCAATTGTGAATTGGGGGGTTCTTGAGGGTGGGGAATGGAATTATTTGTATTTTTAAAAATTCTTCTTGGGGGTGGGACGGGTCTCGAATGGTTGAGGGACAGCTATTGGGGAACTGTGTGGGGGATCTTGGAGGGTTCGGGTTCACGTTTTTTTGCCTGGTGGGAGATCTGTCAACGTGCCCTTGAGCAGGGCATTGACCCTGGATGCTTCTGTGTGTGTCGCTCTGAATGGGAGTCTGTTGGATGACTTGTATAATGTAGTTGTTGAGCGGCTTCACCGCAAGTATATTGTATATGTTTCGGATATTTTTAATAATATCTTTAATATCTCAACTTCATCCTGAACATACTACCTCTTCCTAAACAAGCCCCAGTTAGCCCAAAGACGGCACTACAGGAGAACAGACATCTCTGGCTGTGGTGAGACCTAATAGCCTATCTTCACAAGGAGGGAAAGAAGCACCAGAGAAAAGAGTGACTGACTGTTGTGTGTGTATAGGAGAAGATCTCTTGACCAGCGATAACTGCCATGTCACATCGCAGCAGGGGGACCATGTAAAACCAGCCTGTGTCTTTATCTAATCAATAACCGCTGGAGCCTGCCCTGAGCTGGAGCCTGCCCTGGGCTGCCCAGCCCAACTCTAGCCCAGAGGGACATGTAGGGCCCACAGAGCACAGTAGACTGCAGCAAACACCCAGGGCAGTGACACTGATCACCCCAGAGGAGCCTGCTTCAAGTAACAGGATTATTGATCTGCAGCTATAGTGTGCTCTATAGGGAACCCTACTGGAGGACATATGAATGGGGAGCCTGACTGACTGAAGAGCATATATCTACACAAATCTCGGGTTAACCCAGAACTGAAGTCTCCCATTATTGGTCAGATGCCCGATTAAGTTCTGGGTCCATAAATGTTTAGAGTAGAGCTAGAACGAGGATCGGAACCAGAACAAAGAGCTCCTCTCTCTTTGCAAGTTAGACGGGTTGTTTGTTTAGCAACAAAATCAAGGTGCGCGCAACTATGAGGAAAAACAGACAGGGTTGGCATAGACTATTAACAAATGTAAGCTATATTTCATCTCCAATATTTATTGAAAACATATACATTTGCACAATGAGCAAGTCACTGAAATACACCCTTAGTTTGCTAGTGAATTTGACCCATATTAGCATTGACATGAAGTCAGTCAAAACACCTCAAAACAAGATATATCAATAACATGATGAAACAAACCACTTACGATTCGCCACATCGGAGTTCGTCATTCTTGCTAACAATCTGGCCATCCAGAATCACAACAATACGCTGACTTCTGCCCCATGGAAGCGCACATATGGTTAGCTGACAACGTCACAAACTATCTGTGGACCAAATGTCCCCTCCCCTTCCGAAATGTGAAAGACGCACCTGTGAAATCGTGATTTGTCTAAATCACAGGAAATGATGCTGCGCGATATCTCATGCATCCCATTGTATCATGAGATTTACAGTACCATTCAAATCAAATCTAATTTTATTTGTCACATACACATGGTTAGCAGATGTTAATGCGAGTGTAGCGAAATGCTTGTGCTTCTAGTTCCGACAATGCAGTGATAACCAACAAGTAATCTAACTAACAATTCCAAAACTACTGTCTTATACACAGTGTAAGGGGATAAAGAATATGTACATAAGGATATATGAATGAGTGATGGTACAGAGCAGCATACAGTAGATGGTATCGAGTACAGTATATACATATGAGATGAGTATGTAGACAAAGTAAACAAAGTGGCATAGTTAAAGTGGCTAGTGATACATGTATTACATAAGGATGCAGTCGATGATGTAGAGTACAGTATATACGTATGCATATGAGATGAATAATGTAGGGTAAGTAACATTATCTAAGGTAGCATTGTTTAAAGTGGCTAGTGATATATTTACATCATTTCCCATCAATTCCCATTATTAAAGTGGCTGGAGTTGGGTCAGTGTCAATGACAGTGTGTTGGCAGCAGCCACTCAATGTTAGTGGTGGCTGTTTAACAGTCTGATGGCCTTGAGATAGAAGCTGTTTTTCAGTCTCTCGGTCCCAGCTTTGATGCACCTGTACTGACCTCGCCTTCTGGATGATAGCGGGGTGAACAGGCAGTGGTTCGGGTGGTTGATGTCCTTGATGATCTTTATGGCCTTCCTGTAACATCGGGTGGTGTAGGTGTCCTGGAGGGTAGGTAGTTTGCCCCGGTGATGCGTTGTGCAGACCTCACTACCCTCTGGAGAGCCTTACGGTTGAGGGCGGAGCAGTTGCCGTACCAGGCGGTGATACAGCCCGCCAGGATGCTCTCGATTGTGCATCTGTAGAAGTTTGTGAGTGCTTTTGGTGACAAGCCGAATTTCTTCAGCCTCCTGAGGTTGAAGAGGCGCTGCTGCGCCTTCTTCACAACGCTGTCAGTGTGAGTGGACCAATTCAGTTTGTCTGTGATGTGTATGCCGAGGAACTTAAAACTTGCTACCCTCTCCACTACTGTTCCATCGATGTGGATAGGGGGGTGTTCCCTCTGCTGTTTCCTGAAGTCCACAATCATCTCCTTAGTTTTGTTGACGTTGAGTGTGAGGTTATTTTCCTGACACCACACTCCGAGGGCCCTCACCTCCTCCCTGTAGGCCGCCTCGTCGTTGTTGGTAATCAAGCCTACCACTGTTGTGTCGTCCGCAAACTTGATGATTGAGTTGGAGGCGTGCGTGGCCACGCAGTCGTGGGTGAACAGGGAGTACAGGAGAGGGCTCAGAACGCACCCTTGTGGGGCCCCGTGTTGAGGATCAGCGGGGAGGAGATGTTGTTGCCTACCCTCACCACCTGGGGCGGCCCGTCAGGAAGTCCAGTACCCAGTTGCACAGGGCGGGGTCGAGACCCAGGGTCTCGAGCTTGATGACGAGCTTGGAGGGTACTATGGTGTTGAATGCCGAGCTGTAGTCGATGAACAGCATTCTCACATAGGTATTCCTCTTGTCCAGGTGGGTTAGGGCAGTGTGCAGTGTGGTTGAGATTGCATCGTCTGTGGACCTATTTGGGCGGTAAGCAAATTGGAGTGGGTCTAGGGTGTCAGGTAGGGTGGAGGTGATATGGTCCTTGACTAGTCTACTCTCAAAGCACTTCATGATGACGGAAGTGAGTGCTACGGGCGGTAGTCGTTTAGCTCAGTTACCTTAGCTTTCTTGGGAACAGGAACAATGGTGGCCCTCTTGAAGCATGTGGGAACAGCAGACTGGTATAGGGATTGATTGAATATGTCCGTAAACACACCGGCCAGCTGGTCTGCGCATGCTCTGAGGGCGCGGCTGGGGATGCCGTCTGGGCCTGCAGCCTTGCGAGGGTTAACACGTTTAAATGTCTTACTCACCTCGGCTGCAGTGAAGGAGAGACCGCATGTTTTCGTTGCAGGCCGTGTCAGTGGCACTGTATTGTCCTCAAAGCGGGCAAAAAAGTTATTTAGTCTGCCTGGGAGCAAGACATCCTGGTCCGTGACTTGGCTAGGTTTCTTCTTGTAGTCCGTGAGTGTTTACATAGTCTGTCTATGAGAGATTAATCTACACACAGAATGCATCACTCTCACTGCCGGACCTGGCATCTGTCAAAAGTCCAATACTTAGCAGAGAACCCCCCCCCCCCAGTGCCATATGCATGCCGTTGCCCCTCCCCCTCACAGACGATTGTCATTGAAATACATCAACCCGCCTTAACTACATGCCAGATCAGTTTCTTTGAAATTGTAATGAAAGTTGTAACCAATTCCTTTTCAGTTACTTAAAAAAAAAAAAAAAATCAACTACCTAGCTTTTCAAAATGTTAATTCAAACCATTCAGAAAGTTGGAACAAATAACATTCACAATGACTGGAGAGATAAGGAATGTAGGATATGGGGCACAGTCTAAATATACTGCCATTTTATAGTCAGCTCTTGTTTGTTTAATTGTTTGCCGTCTGTTTGTTACCAAAGGACAAAGAACATGTTAAGCACAAGGGACAAAATAACCCCCTTAGGGCAAGTCCAAGTGCAACCTCAGCCTCACCACCAGAGATGGCAACGTAAATAAACAATGAAAGGTGGTCTCCATGTATTCTTAACACCCGTGGCTGTGTGAAGTCTAGCTAGAGTTTACACCAGAGGGAGTAGGGAGTATGTGTGAGATGTGCCTCTGAGAAGGCTTTGTGTATGTGTATGATGTGTTTGTTTGTTACTGGACTATTCAGGCAATTAGAGAGAGGACCTGCCTGGACAAGGACAGTGCAACACCACAGCCATACATACACCTGTAATGAAGTCTCTACTGACAGGTGGCCGGAGAACAAAACAAAAAAAAACACTGTCCCAGGATGCTTTCCAAATGGCACCCTATTCCCTATACAGTTCACTAATTTTCACCAGGGCCCATAGGGCTCTGGTCAAACTAGTGCACTATATACGGCCAGAGGGGTCCTGAGAGGGACACTAGGAGAACGAGGGAGTCTGTTAGAAAGAGCCAATAGCTGTTATCAAATCAGTGAGACTGTGGGTGTGTGTGAACATGAGAGCAGTGGTAACATTCAAAGCTGAGCTAACCATCAGACAGGCCATATGGATGATGTCTAGGCTGGGGTTAAAACAGTGAGTGTCGCTGGGTAAGTGTGTGTCTGTGAGCATAGTAAAACTGTAGAGAGGAGTGTCCGGTACGGTTTCGCGCAGGCTTTATTCATTAGGGGCCATGGCCGATAATTAGCCTAGCTGTTAAAAAGGACCGCAGCCAGTGAGTTCATTAACACTAGAATAGTCATTTGGACTGCTCATGAATTAAAAAATATTATTAGTCTGCCATTTTTAAAGTCATGCCCCCCTTCGTCGTTGACTTTTCCCAAATAAGTCTATATAAAATGGGACAGCTGGAGCAAGAGAATATGGCTGCCGTTTTATGGGCTCTTCAACAACTGTGCTATTTTATGTCGTTATTCGCATTGTTAGTCACTTATTTTGTACATAATGTTGCTGCTACCACCACTATAAGAGGTTATATCCAAGTGCTTTGAAAGGCTGGTCATACCTCACACCATTATCCCAGAAACCCTAGACCCACTCCAATTTGCATATCGCCCCAACAGATCCAAAGATGTACTCTCTATTTCACTCAACGCTGCCCTTTCCCACCTGGACAAAAGGAACACCTATGTGAGAATGCTATTCATTGACTATAGCTCAGCGTTCAACACCATAGTGCCCTCAAAGCTCATCACTAAGCTAAGGACCCTGGGACTAAACACCTGCCTCTGCAACTGGATCCGGGACTTCCTGATGGGCCGCCCCCAGGTGGTAAGGGTAGGGAACAAAAATCCGCAACATGGGGGCCCCTCAGGAGTGCGTGCTCAGTCCCCTCCTGTACTCCCTGTTCACTGATGACTGCATGGCCAGGCATAACTCCAACACCATCCAGTTTGCCGATGACAACAGTGGTAGGACTGATCACCAACAATGACAAGACAGCATATAGGGAGGAGGTGTCGTGGAAATAGTCGCTCAATCATATCATATTAGATTCCGGAACTTGTGAATTGAAGAATACTTTATTACAAGGTTACAAGCCGAGTTGGTCCATGGGCCAGATCAACTTGCACCCCCCCTTCACTATTTTACACTGCTGCTACTCTTGTTATTATCCATGCATAAGTCACTTAACTCTACCTACATGTATATTTTACCTTAATTACCCCGACTATAACAGGTGCCCCCGCACATCGACTCTGTACCGGTACCCCCTTTCTATAGCCTCGCTATTGTTATTTTACTGCTGCTCTTAATTTGTTACTTTTATTTCTTAAAATTGTTGGTTAAGGGCTTGTAAGTAAGCATCTCACGAAGATCTACACCTGATTTTATTTGATTTGATTTAACAAACTGTTAGAATCATAATATTACAAACAGAACTGGAGGTTTAACCAGCTTTATGAGAGCATGGCAATTTCTTTTTATGGATTTCCTCCATTGACCCTCCTTTTCCTGAAAGTAGCGCCTGCTCTGCTTCTTCCGACAGTGGTATGTGCCGTGCCCAGTTGATAATCACCCCGATAATTGCCTCAAAACTGAACCTAAACGAATTTCACACATAACATTAAATAAATGAAGTATCATGAGGGAGAAAAGGGGAGGATGGCTGAGTTGATGAACAAGGCTGAAGCGAACAATGCATAATTATGTAATCACCAAATGTGAATGAAAAGGGCTGGCTATTCTATTGCATTGACCTAATTATAATCTACAAATGGTAGGGATGTAACGGTACATGTATTCGTACTGAACCGTTCCGTACAGGGACCTCTGTTCGGTCCGCACTGTGAACCCGAATGAATACGCACAATGAAACATTTTACAAAATAAAAACACTTGGCCTATAGGCTATGGCTATGCTGTGTTGTATGCCTCTGAGTAAATCTGGGGGAAAAAAACTAAAATTTCAGGATATTCATTAAAACTAGCATGTTGTAATCAAAAATTCTAATCTTAATTGGTACATTTCAAACTGTCCTTTTGTGAGGCGCAGAGGTGGGGTCGATAAACCAGATTTTGGGAACATTTTGGCTTCCCAGTAGATCACAAATGGCGATTGACAAAGTTGTGGATAAAACATTAAGTCACCACGCTCAACGAGAATAGCTTATGTAGCTGCCAAAACCTCAAATATGTTGACATTTACACCAACATCACCCCAGTATACCAGAGCAAGACTGGAACGCAAAGAAATAACATCTCATCGCCTCTGCATTCAAACAGCCCTTACCAGCCGATTCTGACTGGCCCAAACTAAACAGCGATATGTGGGCTGTGTTTATATTTTTTACAGTCTTTGGTTTATAGCCGCGGATATGCACCCATTCTCGTGGTTGAGAATAGGGGTTTCAGCACCTCATGAAAGTGTTCGAGCCACGTTACGAACATTTCAGCAAACACGTAGGACCTGCTTTATAAAAGCAAGCCAAAGCCTTCAATTAATTGGCGAATGCACCCTGTGTTACGCTTACTTAACAGTGACAGCCACATTATCTCAGAATGGGAAATATACCGTGCTACAGTCAAGCCCCCTTTATGAGTCACAAGTGCGCAATGGTACTGAAGGAGGCAGTGTCATGGCGCGTTCGTAATTTATTACATATGACTGGCAGAAATCTGCTTAAAACATCCCTCCAACTGGGAATTACTAGTGGGAAACTCGTCTATCAATCTGAGCTCCCACTTCTCCCGTCTGACGTCCCCTACTAAAGGAAATGGCCTCACACAGCATTTCCGCCAGTTAAATGAAACATTGAAACATTGTTTATAAAAATTCTAATTTTTACAATCATGATAGCTGTACTTTATTTTATTTTATGGCTGATGCAGCTTGTCGGCCAAATGCCCATCTGCGTTTCTGAACAAGTTCATATGACATTAACACATCCAACTGGCATTTACGATTTACGAAATTTCAACCTTCCACATGGTTAAACGCAACAGCAGAGTGGAAACTTGAGACCCAAACATAACAATGCTGAATGTTGTGAATTGCATTTACATTTTCCTGCTGTACAGAAAACCCCAAAAGTACCAAACCGTGGGCTTGGTGAACCATTACAGTCCTACCAAATGGTATGTACATACATCAGTCCACAGAATTCTAGTAGTCTTATCAGTCTACTCTGGCATACTTGGGAGTGCACAGTGAGAGCGTGCATAATTTACAATGGCAAGAAGCCAAAGACAAATGGATGCACATGCTGTGTTAGCGTTGCTACAAACAGTGAATGAAAACGACTCAGACGGGGAAGAAATTAATAATCTCAGATGACTATTCTAATTCTGAGCCTCAGCCTGAACCTACAACTTATTTTTTTATACATGGCAAAAACGTATAAAAATGTGTCATTATGGGGTAGTGTGTGTAGATTGAGGATTTAAAAAAACAAACAATTTTAGAATAAGGCTGTAACGTAACACAATGTGGAAAAGGGGAAGGGTTCTGGATACATTCTGAATGCACTGTATAATGATGTTTAGGCTACTGATTTCATAATTTGACCTTGCGTCTTGGTGGTTGGGGCATTTTGATATTTTTAATGCTGTTTCATAGTTAGTTATAATTTAATTTAACCTTTATTTAACTAGGCAAGTCAGTTAGAAACATAATGACGGCCTACCCCGGATGACGCTGGGCCAATTGTGCGCCGCCCTATGAGACTCCCAATCACGGCCGGATGTGATAAAGCCTGGAGTCGAACAAGGAACTGTAGTGACGCCTCTTGCAATGAGATGCAGTGCCTTAGACCATTGCGCCATTTGGGAGCCCAAAACAAAAAGGCACTCCAGTGATATACACTGGATAAAAATATAAACATGTAAAGTGTTAGTCCCATGCTTTAAAAAAAAGCTAATTTCGCAAATTTTGTGCACAAATTTGTTTACATTCTAGTTAGTGAGCATTTCTCCTTTGCCACAATAATCCATCTACCTGACAGGTGTGGCATATGAAGAAGCTGATTAAAGTGCATGATCATTACACATGTGCCCCTTGTGCTGGGGACAATAAAAGGCAACTCTAAAATGTGCGGTTTTGTCACACAACACAATGGCAGAAGTTTTGATGGAGCGTGCAATTGGCATGCCAACTGCAGGAACGTCAACCAAAGGTGTTGCCAAATAATTGAATGTTAATTTCTCTACCATAAGCCGCCTCCAACATCATTTTATAGAATTTGTCGGTACGTCGAACCGGCCTCACAACAGCAGACCATGTCTGATGTCAATGTTGTGAACCGAGTGCCCCATGGTGGCAGTGGGGTTATGGTATTGGTAGGCATAAGCTACGGACAACAAACACAATTGCATTTTATCGATGGCAATTTGAATGCCGAGATACCTTCACGAGATCCTGAGGCCCATTGTCGTGCCATTCATCTGCTGCCATCACCTTATGTTTCAAGATAATACACAGCCGGTGTCACAAGGATCTGTACACAATTCCTGTAAGGTGAAAATGTCCCAGTTCCTACATGGCCTGCATACTCACCAGACATGTCACCCTTTGAGCATGTTTGGGATGCTCTGGATCAACATGTACGACCACGTGTCCCAGTTCACACCAATATCCAGCAACTTCGCACAGCCACTAAAGAGGAGTGGGACAACATCCCACAATGAACAGCCTGACTAATGTGAAGGAGATGTGTCACGCTGCATGAGGCAAATGGTGGTCACAACAGATAAGCTGTATCACATCCGGCCATGATTGAGAGTCCCATAGGGGGGCGCACAACTGGCCCAGTGTTGTCCGGGCTAGGCAGTCAACTGACTTCCCTAGTTAAATAAAGGCTAAATAAAAAACAAATAATAATAAATACACAGTAAAAAACGAATGAAAATGCTATTGTGTTATTTTTTTTGTGTATTCTAATTTCATAAACAACCAAATTAAAATGTATTACACTGTTAGAATGTTGCCGTCAGAATGACGTTTCCCCTAAGTACCGATCTAGGATCCGCTTCCCCTCCCCAATTCTAACCATATTATAAGAGGGTAAAATGCTAAACTGACCCAAGATCAGCGTCTCGGAGCAACTATACCCTACACCACTTAATTCAGCCCAGCATTCATTTGAAGGAGTAAGAATATTAGGGGGGAGGCTGTAAAAATATACAAGATGCTTTTCTTTATCCCGCGCCATCCATTCCTAACTCACCTAGATATATAAATCCTGCATGTTATGATTAGTGTTGAAAAAAAGAGAAAATAACGGGAATTTTCAACTGCAAGGTGAGACGGATTGAAGATCAGAGATGCGTGTCTGAAACTACATATGGCTTATGTAGCTGCTCTCCTTAAAATGTAAGAGTATTCCTTCCGCCTTCGGACATTTTGTTATGGAAAAGTAGCTCGGGTGAAGATCTGAATGAGAGAGGAGATGCCATGCCTTCAAACAATTCTCAATAAAAATTTATGCGTGCCACACTGCAGTTTAACATGGAGTTATTCCTAACCGTACGCATCTCTCACGTAGCAACTGACTGCGGTAGTTTCATGTCCAAAAAAAAAGGACAACGTGGGACGTGAAGAATAGAAAAAAATAAGGAATTTAGGGTGATTGTACCAGAGACATTGCCATTTGGGACGCAGGCTGTCTATTCCCTATATAGCGCAGAACTCTTGACCTGAGCTTTGTTCAGGGAAAAAAATGGTGTCCCGAGGACAATAAAAATGTCTGGGAGGGTTCAAAACAAAAGTTGGGATAGTGGCAGGACGGGACGATAAACATTTTATATTTTTCTGGCCTACAACAGTGGTTCCATACTAAAATATTTAAACACAAAGACTAGGCTGATGAAACAGACCATAACATTTAGTTAAAAAGTTGATTAACTATGAATAATTCACATTACAGGCACAGCAATGTGTTCACTTGTCTTGGAGATATGCGTGAATGTTCCAAAATGCTATTACGGGAAAACACCATTCTCAAACGCGCACCTGATGCGAGCGGTTTTTAAAAATGGGACAGATGGATATATAGCCTAATGATAGAAACTTAGAGGGAATCTCTGAATATGCAGCAATAGGATTGTGCCTTACTGCCTTTGGACTAGGGTTGAATATTTTCACGGTATTTTACAAATATTCCATCCCGAGAATAAATCACTTTTCTCCCGGGTAACCCAGTATTTCCAACCTAAACAGGAAGTGTCATTCAAAAGCATTTAAATAGGCCTACAGTTGCTTGAAAAAAGTATTCAACCCCCTTTTTATTTTTGCTATTTTGTAGCCTTTCAACCTGGAATTAACATGTATTTTTTGGGGGGGGTTTGTATCGTTTGATTTACACAACATGTCTAACACTTTGAAAATGCAAAATATTTCTTATTGTGAAACAAAGACAAAATTACAGAAAATTTGAGCGTGCATAATTTCTCACCCCCCCAGAGTCCATACCATGTAGAGCAGAGCCACCCTTTGCAGCAATTACAGCTGCAATTCTCTTGGGGTATGTCTCCATAAGCCTGGCACATCTAGCCACTGGGATTTTTGCCCATTCTTCAAGGCAAAACTACACCAGCTCCTTCAAGTTGGATGGGTTCTGCTGGTGTAGAGCAATCTTTAAGTCATACCACAGATTCTCAATTGGATTGAGGTCTGGGATTTTACTAGGCCATTCCAAGACATGTATGGTGGTGCTTTAGCAGTATGCTTAGGGTCATTGTCCTGCTGGATGGTGAACCTCCGTCCCAGTCTCAAATCTCTGGAAGACTAACAGGTTTCCATCAAGAATTTCCTAGTATTTAGTGCCATCCATCATTCCTTCAATTCTGACCAGTTTCCCAGTCCCTACCGATGAAAAACATGCTTCACTGTGGGGATGTTATTCTCGGGGTGATGAGGTGTTGGGTATGCGCCAGACATAGCGTTCTCCTTGATGGCCAAGAAGCTCAATTTTAGTCTCATTTGACCAGAGTACCCTCTTCCATATGTTTGGGGAGTCTCCCACATGCCTTTTGGCAAACACCTAATGTGTTTGCTTATTTTTTTCTATAAGCAAATGGCTTTTTTTCCTGGCCACTAATCATAAAGCCCAGCTCAGTGGCACATACGGCTTAAAGTGGTCCTATGGACAGATACTCCAATATCCACTGTGGAGCTTTGCAGCTCTTTCAGGGTCATCTTCGGTCTCTTTGTTGCCTCTCTGGTTAAATAAAGTCCACCTGTGTGCAATCTAACTAATTATGTGACTTCGGAAGGTAATTGGTTGCACCAGATCTTATTTAGGGACTTCATATCAAAGGGGGTGAATACATATATATGCACATCACTTTTCTGTCTAATTTAAATTCTAAACATGTAATTCATTCATTTCACTTCACCAATTGACTATCTTGTGTATGTCCATTACATGAAATACCCAAAAAATCCATTTAAAATTAGATTGTAATGCAACAAAATAGGAAACAATGTAGAGGGGGATGAAAACTTTTGCGATGCACTGTATGTCTGGATTTGATGAGAGCGTTGATCTAAAATGATGCTACCTGAGCCTGATGAGCCATACATTAAATACATTTTATGAGCCCTAGCCCAAATGATTGTGCCATTATTGAATACATACAGTTCAAGTCAGAAGTTTACATACACTAAGGTTGGAGTCATTAAAACCAGTTTCAACCAGTCCACAAATTTCTTGTTAACAAGCTACAGTTTTGTCAGTTAGGACATCTACTTTGTGCATGACACAAGTAATTTTTCCAACAATTGTTGACAGACAAATAATTTCACTTAATAATTCCCTTTATCACAATTCCAGTAGGTCAGAAGTTTTCATACACCAAGTTGACTGTGCCTTTAAACAGCATGGAAAATTCCAGAAAATGATATCATGGCTTTAAAAGCTTCTGATAAATGATGTCAATTGGCCTGAGTCCATTGGAGGTGTACCTGTAGATGTATTTCAAGGCCTAACTTCAATCTCAGTGCCTCTTTGCTTGACATCATGGGAAGATGAGCCAAGACCTCAGAAATGTTTTTTGAGACCTACACAAGTCTGGTTCATCCTTGGGAGCAATTTCCAAATGCCTGAAGGTACCACATTCATCTGTACAAACAATAGTATGCAAGTATAAACTCCATGGGACCATGCAGCCATCATACCGCTCAGGAAGGAGACGCATCCTGTCTTCTAGAGATGAACGTACATTGGTGCGAAAAGTGCAAATCAATCCCAGAACAGCAGTAAAGGACCTTGTGAAGATGCTGAGGAAACAGGTACAAAAGTATCTATATCCACATAATCTGAAAGGCCGCTCAGCAAGGAAGAAGCCAATGCTCCAAAACCGGCATAAAAAAGCCAGACTAAGGTTTGCAACTGCACATGGGGACAAAGATTGTACGTTTTGGAGAAATGTCCTCTGGTCTTATGAAACAAAAAAAGAACTGTTTGGCCATAATGACCATCGTTATATTTGGAGGAAAAAGGGGGGTGCTTGCAAGCCGAAGATCACCATCCTAACCGTGAAGCGCGGTGGTGGCAGCATCATGTTGTGGGGGTGCTTTGCTGCAGTAAGGACTGGTGCACTTCACAAAATAGATGGCATCATGAGGGAGGAAAAATGAAGTGGATATATTGAAGTAACATCGCAAGACATCAGTCAGGAAGTTAAAAGCTTGGTCGCAAATAGGTCTTCCAAATGGACAATGGCCCAAGCATACTTCCAAGGTTGTGGCAAAGGGGCTTACATCACAAAGCCCTGACCATCACAAAGCCCTGACCTCAATCCCATAGAAAATTTGTGGGCAGAACTGAAAAAGCATGTGCGAGCAAGGAGGCCTACAAACCTGACTCAGTGACACCAGCTCTGTCAGGAGGAATGGGCCAAAATTCACCCAATTTATTGTGGAAGGCTACCCGAAACGTTTGACCCAAGTTAAAACCCCTTAAAGCTAGGGGGCAGAATTTTCACTTTTGGATAAATAGCGTGCCCAATTTCAACTTCCCGCTACTCATGCCAAGAATATAAGATATGCATATTATTCATAGATTTGGATAGAAAACACTCAGAAGTTTCTAAAACTGTTTGAATCATGTCTGTGAGTATAACAGAACTTATGTAGCATGCAAAACCAGCAAAGCAGCAAATTTTGTGGTAATTAATGTGTCATTCTCAAAACTTTTCGCCACGAAACACTTCACGCTTCAGTCTGGTTTTAGACCCCATCATAGCACTGAGACTGCACTCGTGGAGGTGGTAAATGACCTTTTAATGGCGTCAGACCAAGGCTCTGCATCTGTCCTGGTGCTCCTAGTCCTTAGTGCTGCTTTTGACAGCATTGGTCATGGCATTCTTTTGTAGAGAACGGAAACCCAAATTGGCCTGGTTTAGAGCTTATCTGTCGGAAAAATATCTGTTTGTCTCTGGGGATGACAAATCAACTACGTTTCGGTGTTCCTCAAGGTTATATTTTAGGACCATTATTGCTTTCACTATATGTTTTACCTCTTGGTGATGTCTTTCGGAAACACAATGTTAACTTCCACTGCTATGCGGACGATAAACAGCTGTACATTTCGATGAAACATGGCGAATCCCCAAAATTGCCCTCCCTGGAAGCCTGTGTTTCAGACATAAGGTAGTGGATGGCGGCAATGGTTTTACTTTTAAACTCTGTCAAAACAGAGATGCTAGTTTTTGGTCTTAAGAAACAAAGAGATCTTCTGTTGGATCTGATAATTAATCTTGATGGTTGTACAGTCGTCTCAAATAAAACTGAAGGACCTCGGCGTTACTCTGGACCCTGATCTTTCCTTTGACGGACATATCAACTCTTTCAAGGACAGCTTTTTTCCATCTTGTTAACATTACAAAAATTTGAAACTTTGTCCAAATATGATGCAGAAAAATGTATCCATGCTTTTGTCACTTCTAGATTAGACTACTGCAATGCTCTACTTTCTGGATATCCGGATAAAGTACTATATCAACTTCAGTTAGTGCTAAACACGGGTGCTAGAACCTTGACTAGAAGCAACATTTTTTAAAATCAGATTACCCTAGTGCTCTACACTGGCTTTCTGTAAAGGCGAGGGCTGATTTCAAGGTTTTACCGCTAACCTGGGCTTGCTCCTACCCATCTCTCCGATTTCGTCCTGCTGTACATACCTACACATACGCTACGGTCACAAGACACAGGCCTCCGTACTGTCCCTAGAATTTCAAAGCAAACAGTTGGAGCCAGGCCTTTCTCCTATAGAGCTACATTTTTATGGAATGGCCTGCCTATCCATGTGTGAAACGCAGACGCGGTCTTGACCTTCAGTAGGTCCCATGATTGTGTGTAGTCTCGCTCAGGTGTGTGAAGGTGAACGGAAAGGCACTGGAGCAACAAACTGCCCTTGCTCTCTCCACCGGGATTCTCTGCCTTTAACCCTATTACGGGGGCTGAGTCACTCGTGCTCTTCCACCGCGTCCCTAGGAGGGGTATACCATTTGAGTGGGTTGAGTCAGTCATCCTGTCTGGGTTTGGCGCCCCCCTCGGGTTCGTGCCGTGGGGGAGATCTTTGTGGGCTATACGCAGCCTTGTCTCAGGGTAGTAAGTTGGTGGTTTGAAGATATCCCTCTAATGCCTGGTTGGCACTGTCCAGGGGTATCGTCGGACGGGGCCACAGTGTCTCCCGACCCCTCAGGTCTCAGCCTCTTGTACTTATGCTGCAATAGTTGTGTTGGGGGCTAGAGTCAGTCTTATGCATGGAGTATTTCTCCTGCCTTATCCAGTGTTCTGTATGAATATAAGTATGTTACCTCCTGGAGGACCTGAGCCCTGGGACCATGCCTGATGACTCCTTGCTGTCCCGAGTCCACCTGGTCGTGCTGCTGTGAGTAAGTGAGTCTCTTTCATGTGCAAAGGGATTTATAAAGACATTTGATTGATTGTGATGATCTAGCATTTGGTTCACTCCAGACTTGACTGCCCGTGCAACTTTTCAGGGAAGTCAGGAACCAATACACACACAGTTAGGAAAGCAAAGGCCAGCTTTTTCAAACAGAAATTTGCATCCTGCAGCACTAATTCCCAAATGTTTTGGGACACTAAAGTTCATGGAGAATAAGAGAACTTCTTCCAAGCTGCCCATTGCACTGATAAATCAACGATAATCGAGAATTTCATTAAGCTTTTCTCTATGGCTGGCCATGCTTTCCACCTGGCTACCCCAACCCCGGCCAACAGCTCTGCACCCCCCGCAGCAACTTGCCCAAGCCCCCCGCCCCCTTCTCCTTCACCCAAATCCAGACAGCTGATGTTCTGAAAGAGCTGCAAAATCTGGATCCCTACAAAATCAGGACCCTCTTTCCTAAAATGATCCGCCGCCATTGTTGCAACCCCTATTACTAGTCTGTTCAACCTCTTTTGTATCGTCTGAGATTTCTAAAGATTGGAAAGCGGTCGCGGTCATCCCCCTCTTCAAAGGGGAGACACTCTAGACCCAAACTGTTACAGACCTATATTCATCCTGCCCTGCCTTTCTAAAGTGTTCGAAAGCCAAGTGAACAAACAGATCACCGACCAATTAGAATCCCACGATACGTTCTCCGCTATGCAATCTGGTTTCCGAGCTGGTCACGGGTGCCCCGCAGCCACGCTCATAGTCCTGTACGATATCATAACCACTGTCGATAAAAAACAGTACTGTGCAGCTGTCTTCATCGACCTGGCCAAGGCTTTCGACTCGGTCAAGCACCGCATTCTTATCGGCAGACTCAACAGCCTTGGTTTCTCTAATGATTACCTCACCTGGTTCACTAACTACTCCTCAGATAGAGTTCAGTGTGTCAAATTGGAGGGCCTGTTGTCCGGACCTCTGGCAGTCTATGGGGGTGTCACAGGGTTAAATTCTGTATATATATCAATGATGTCGCTCTTGCTGCGGGTGATTCTTTGATCCACCTCTACGCAGATGACACCATTCTGTATACATCTGGCCCTTCTTTGGACACTGTGTTAACAAACAAGCTTCAACGCCATACAACACTCGTTCCATGGCCTCCAACTACTGTTAAATGCTAGTAAAATAAAATGTATGCTCTTCAACCAATCGCTGCCCGCACCCGCCCGCCTGCCTATCATCACTACTCTGGACAGTTCTGACTAAGAGTATGTGGACATCAATAAATACCTAGGTGTCTGGCTAGACTTCACGACTGGACTACCGACGTTGTCTGCCGAGGGAATTATCCAACTGGCCCCTCCGTCGCAATGTTACCTGAACGCCCATCTGCAGCCCGCTAATCGTTAGCCGTCTTATCGGCTGCTATCTGAATAGGTCTTTTGGACAATTTTCTTGGGTCACTATAACTATCTATTTTGCCAATTGGATTAGTCCCCTCTACCGACGGAAACACACGAGGTGGCTAAAAACAGACCTCCATCCTCTGCCAGCTTGCTACCCATGGCCCGGCTAGCTGTCTGAATTGCAGTGACCCCAACCAACGCCACTACTCACTGGACCCTTATGATCACTCGGCTAAACATGCCTCTCCTTAATGTCAATATGCCTTGTCCATTGCTGTTCTGGTTAGTGTTTATTGGCTGATTTCACTGTAGAGCCTCTAGCCCTGCTCATTATACCTTATCCAACCTCTCAGTTCTACCACCCACACATGCGATGACATCACCTGGTTTCAATGATGTTTCTAGAGACAATATATCTCTCATCATCACTCAATGCCTAGGTTTACCTCCACTGTATTCACATCCTACCATACCTTTGTCTGTACATTATACCTTGAAACTATTTTATCGGCCCCAGAAACCTCCTTTTACTCTCTGTTCCGGACGTCATAGACGACCAATTCTCATAGCTTTTATCCTACTCCTCCTCTGTTCCTCTGGTGATATAGAGGTGAATCCATGCACTGTAGTGCCTAGCTACACTCCTATTCCCCAGGCGCTCTCTTTTGATGACTTCTGTAACTGTAATAGTCTTGGTTTCATGCATGTTAACATTAGAAGCCTCCTCCCTTAAGCTTGTTTTATTCACTGCTTTAGCACACTCTGCCAACCCGGATGCCCTAGCCGTGTCTGAATCCTGGCTTTGGAAGACCACCAAAAACTCTGAAATCTCCAGCCCTAACTACAACATTTTCAGACAAGATAGAACGGCCAAAGGGGGCGGTGTTGCAATCTACTGCAGAGATAGCCTGCAGAGTTCTGTCCTGCTATCCAGGTCTGTACACAAACAATTTGAACTTCTAAAAATCCAACTCTCACCATTGCCGCCTGCTATAGACAACCCTCTGCTCCCAGCTGTGAACTGATTACCCCCCATCTATCTTCAGAGCTCGTGCTGCGAGGTGACCTAAACAAGAACATGCTTAACACCCCAGCCATCCTACAATCTAAGCGTGATGCCCTCAATCTCACACAAATCAATGAACCTACCAGGTACCACCCCAAAGCCGTAAACATGGGCACCCTCATAGATATCATCCCAACCAATTTGCCCTCAAAATACACCTCTGCTGTTTTCAGCGATCACTGCCTCATTGCCTGCATCCGTAATGGGTCAGCGGTCAAGCAACCTCCACTCATCACTGTCAAACGCTCCCTGAAACACTTCAGCGAGCAGGCCTTTCTAATCGACCTGGCCTGGGTATCCTGAAGACTATTGACCTCATTCAGTCAGTAGAGGATGCCTGGTTATTTAATTTTTTTTTAAATGCCTTCCTCACCATCTTAAATAAGTAGCCCCATTCAAGAAATTTAGAAACAGATATAGCCCTTGGTTCTCTCCAGACCTGACTGCCCTTAACCAACACAAAAACAACCTATGGCGTTCTGCATTAGCATCGAACAGCACCCGTGATATACAACTTTTCAGGCAAGTTAGAAACCAATAAAAACAGGCAGTTAGAAAAGCCAAGGCTAGCTTTTTCAAGCAGAAATTTGCTTCCTGCAACACAAACTCAAAAAAGTTCTGGGACACTAAAGTCCATGGAGAATAAGAACACCTCCTCCCAGCTGCCCACTGCACTGAAGATAGGAAACTCTGTCACCACCAATAAATCCACTATAATTGAGAATTTCAATAAGCATTTTTCTACGGCTGGCCATGCTTTCCACCTGGCTACCCCTACCCCGGTCAACTGCACTGTACCCCCCACAGCAACTCGCCCAAGCCTTCCTTATTTCTCCTTCTCCGAAATTCAGTCAGCTGATGTTCTGAAAGAGCTGTAAAATCTGGAACCCTACAAATCAGCCGGGCTAGACAATCTGGACCCTCTCTTTCTAAAATGATCTCATGAAATTGTTGCAAACCCTATTACGAGCCTGTTCAACCTCTTTCGTGTCGTCTGAGGTTCCCAAAAATTGGAAAGCAGCTGCGGTCATCCCCCTCTTCAAAGGGGGGGACACTCTTGACCCAAACTGCTACAGACCTATATCTATCTTACCCTGCCTGCCTAAGGTCTTCGAAAGCCAAGTCAACAAACAGATTACCGACCATTTCGAATCCCACCATACCTTCTCCGCTATGCAATCTGGTTTCAGAGCTGGTCATGGGTGCACCTCAGCCACGCTCAAGGTCCTAAACGATATCTTAACCGCCATCGATAAGAAACAATACTGTGCAGCCGCATTCATTGACCTGGCCAAGGCTTTCAACTCTGTCAATCACCACATCCTCATTGGCAGACTCGATAGGCGTGGTCTCTCAAATGACTGCCTCGCCTGGTTCACCAACTAATTCTCAGATAGAGTTCAGTGTGTCAAATCGAAGGGTCTGTTGTCCGGGCCTCTGGCAGTCTCTATGGGGGTGCCACAGGGTTCAATTCTTGGGACGACTCTCTTCTCTGTATACACCAATGACGTCGCTCTTGCTGCTGGCGAGTCTCTGATCCACCTCTACGCAGACGACACCATTCTGTATACTTCAGGCCCTTCTTTGGACACTGTTAACAACCCTCCAGACGAGCTTCAATGCCATACAACTCTCCTTCCGTGGCCTCCAACTGCTCTTAAATACAAGTAAAACTAAATGCATGCTCTTCAGCCGATCGCTGCCTGCACCTGTTCACCCGTCCAGCATCACTACTCTGGACGGCTCTGACTTAGAATATGTGGACAACTACAAATACCTAGGTGTCTGGTTAGACTGTAAACTCTCCTTCGATACTCACATCAAACATCTCCAATCCAAAGTTAAATCTAGAATTAGCTTCCTATTTCGCAACAAAGCATCCTTCACTCATGCTGCCAAACATACCCTCGTAAAACTGACCATCCTACCGATCCTCGACTTCGGTGATGTAATTTAAAAAATAGCCTCCAATACCCTACTCAATAAATTGGATGCAGCCTGTCACCAAAGCCCCATACACTACCCACCACTGCGACCTGTATGCCCTTGTTGGCTGGTCCTCGCTAAATATTCGTCGACAAACCTACTAGCTCTAGCTTGTCTATGAAAGTCTTTGCTAGGTAAAGCTCGATCTTATCTCAGCCCACTGGTCACCATAGCAACACCCACACGTAGTACACGCGCTCCAGCAGGTATATTTCACCGGTCATCCCCAAAGCCAACACCTGCTTTGGCCGCCTTCCAGTTCTCTGCTGCCAATGACTGGAACGAATTACAAAAATCACTGAAGTTGGAGGCTTATAATCTCCCTCACTAACTTTAAGCATCAGCTGTCAGGGCAGCTTACCGATCGCTGCAGCTGTACACAGCCAATCTGTAAATAGCCATTCCCATTCCAACTAACAACCTACCTAACTACCTCATCCCCATATTTGTTTTTCTGCTCTTTCTTCTCTGTAAATTGCTAAATTATTACCTCGCCACTATTGGCCTATTTATTGCCTTACCTCCTTACTTGATTTGCTCACACTGTACACAGATGTTTCTATTGTGTTATTGACTGTATGTTTGTTTATCCCATGTGTAACTGTTGTTTTTGTCGCACTGCTTTGCTTTATCTTGGCCAGGTCGCAGTTGTAAACGAGAACTTGTTCTCAACTGGTCTACCTGGTTAAATAAGGGTGAAATAAATCAAATATATATATATATTTTAAATGATCGTACCAGATTCATCGCTATTCATGGGCCAACTGTTTAAGAGTGTTTCCCAAACAAGCACATTGAGAGAACATTCGCTTAGTGCGTCGTTACACTACGTGCCGGTATTAATGGGATCGAAAGAAAAGCAGCACTGCTCTTGGATCAGCTTTCTCCATTCAAATCTTACCTAACAGATGTATTCTACAATACTGACAACAGATCAGCTCTGAGACAGTAATTTCAGAAAGTATTCATACCACTCAACTTATTCCATATTTTGTTGTGCTAGAGCCTGAATTCAAAATTGATAAAAATACATTCTCACCCATCTACACACAATATTCCTCAAGCTCTGTCAAGTTGGTTGACAGCCATTTTCAAAGTTATAACTTGGCCACTCAAGAACATTCAATGTCATCTTGGTAAGCAACTCCAGCTTATATTTGGCCTTGTGTTTCAGGTTATTGTCCTGTTGAAAGGTGAATGTCTCCCAGGTTTTCCTCTAGGATCTTGCCTGTGCATAGCTCTCCTCTGTTTATTTTTAACCTAAAAAAAAAAAAAACAGTCCTTGCCGATGACAAGCATACACATAACATGATGAAGCCACCACCATGCTTGAAAATATAAAGAGTGGTACTCAGTGATGTTTTGGATTTGCTCCAAACATAACGCTTTGTATTAAGGACATAATGTTAATTTCTTTGCCACATACGTTGCAGTTTTTCTACTAAGCTATATAGTTAAGGTCATACCAAGGATCATTTAGCTATTTGATTTAGAATTTTAAAACCCCTTGAGGTAACAAAAAAAAAAAACTTTTTGATCTTACTGCTGTTTGCCCATACAAATATCAGAGAGATAATACATTTTTGTGTATATTTATTTAACCCCATATTTTGGGCATTAAACAATCCAGAAATACAGTGTCTTCAGAAAATATTCAGACCCCTTGACTTTTTCCACATTTTGTTACGTTACAGCCTTATTCTAAAATTGTTTCAATTGTTTTCCCCCCTCAATCTACACACAAGCAGAAACAGGTTTTTAGAAATGTTTGCTAATTTATAAATAAAATACTGAAATATCCCATTTACATACAGTATCAGTCAAGTTTGGACACCTACTCATTCAAGGCTTTTTCTTTATTTTTACTTTCTTCTACATTGTAAAATAAAAGTGGACATTAAAACTATGAAATAACACATATGGAATCATGAAGTAACCAATAAAAGTGGTATCAAATCAAAATATATTTTATATTTGAGATACCTCAGAGTAGCCAGGTCATCTGATACAGTACTCCATCACTCTCCTTCTTGGTCAAACAGCCCTTACACAGCCTGGAGGTGTGTTGGGTCATTTTCCTGTTGAAAAACAAATTATAGTACCACTAAGCGCAAACCAGATGGTATGGCGTATCGCTGCAGAACACTGTGGTAGCCATGCTGGTTAAGTGTGCCTTGAACTCTAAATAAAATCACTGACAGGGAACCACACATGCGGAGATCATCCATTCACCTGCTCCGGGTCTTACAAAGACATGGCAGTTGGAAGCAAAAATCTCAAATTTGGCCCAAGCAAGTCTCTTCTTCTTATTATTGGTATCCTTCAGTTGTGGTTTCTTTGCAGAAATTCGTGAAGGCCTGATTTACGCAGTCTCCTCTGAACAGTTGATGTTGAGATGTGTCTGTTACTTGAACTCTGTAAAGCATTTATTTGGGCTGCAATTTCTGAAGCTGGTAACTGCAATGAACTTATCCTCTGCAGCAGAGGTAACTCTAGGTCTTCCCATCTTGTGGCGGTCCTCATGAGAGCCAGTTTCATCATAGCGCTTGATGGTTTTTACGAATGCACATGAAGAAACGTTAAAAGTTCTTTAAATTTTCTGAATTGACTGACCATGTCTTCAAGTAATGGACTGTCGTTTCGCTTTGCTTGTTCTTGCCATATGGACTTTTACCAGATATCACCCCTACCTTGTCAAAACACAACTGATTGGCTCAAATGCATTGAAGGAAAGAAATTCCACAAATGTACTTTTAACAAGGCACAGATGTTAATTGAAATGCATTCCAGGTGACTACCTGGTCAGAGTCTTTAGGTGCCTTTTGACAAACTCCAAGTGGGCTGTGATGTACTGGGCGGCAGGGTAGCCTAGCGGTTAGAGCGTTGGACTAGTAACCGGAAGGTTGCAAGTTCAAACCCCCGAGCTGACAAGGTACAAATCTGTTGTTCTGCCCCTGAACAGGCAGTTATAACCCACTGGCCCTAGGCTGTCATTGAAAATAAGAATTTGTTCTTAACTGACTTGCCTAGTTAAATAAATGTATAAAAAAATTTACCTTTTACTGAGGAGTGGCTTCCGTCTGGCCACGCTACCATAAAGGCCTGATAAGTGTTTGCGTCTCCGAGTGTTGCAGAGATGGTTGTCCTTCTGGAAGATTCTCCATTCTCCACAGACGAATACTAGAGCTCTGTCAGAGTGACCATCGGCTTCTTGGTCACCTCCCTGACGAAGGCCCTTCTCCCCCGATTGCTCATTTTGGCAGTCCTGATCGTTCCAAATTTCTTTCATTTAAGAACGATGGAGGCCACTGTGTTCTTGGGGACCTTCAAATGCTGCAGAAATGTTTTTGTACCATTGCCCTGATATGTGTCTCAACACAATCCTGTCTCGGAGCTCTACGGACAATTCCTTTGACCTCATGTCTTGATTTTTGCTCTGACATGCGCAGTCATCTGTGGAACCTTAGACAGGTGTGTGTCTTTCCAAATCATGTTCAATCAATTTAAATTTACCACAGATGGACTCAAATCAAGTTGTAGGAACATCAAGGATCCATGTAAAAAGGATGCACCTGAGCTCAATTTCAAGGGTCTGAATACTTAATTAAATAAGGTCTGTTATTTTGTTTTATACATTTGCAAAAATCTCTAAAAACCTGTTTTCGCTTTATTATTATGGTGTAGATCGAGGATGTATTTTTTTCAAATCCATTTTTAGGTTAAGGTAACAAAATGTGGAAAAAGACAAGGGGTCTGAAAACTTTTTGAAGGCATTGTACTTCCATACATTTTTTCAACTGTTACCAAGGGACCTTCAGTCAAGTCTTGTATGGCCTGTACATGTTCATTAGAGTCAATTAGTGTTTAGCCAAAAACGGTTCGGACGCCACAGACAGCAGTTGGCAGATCGTCTATACCGACTTCAGACGAGTCTCCTGACACTTGTGGAGTCTCCTGACACGCGGGTGTGCGGAAATCGACTGTAGGGGGTTAACCTTTTTGGGATAGGGGACAGCATTTTCACTTTTGGATGAATAAGGTGCCCAGAGTGAACTGCCGCTTGGCCTACCGAATACACAGTGTCTATGGGGTCAAGTTGCACTTCCTACGGCTTCCACTAGATGTCAACCGTCTATAGAAACTTGTTTCGGGCTTCTGCTATAAAAGAGGGGGGAATGGGAGCTGAATGAGTCATGGGTCTGGCAGAGTGTCTCAGGCTCGTGACGCGCGCTCCCGACAGAGTTAGCTCTCGTTCCAGTGCTTTTCTTCAGACAATGAAATTCTCCGGTTGGAACGTTATTGATGATTTATGTTAAAAACATACTAAAGATTGATTCCATACATTGTTTGACTTGTTACTACGACCAGTAACGGAACTTTTAGAGTTTTTGTCTGGACGAAGTGCTCGTGCCTCATGAAGATGGATTATTGGGCTGAACACGCTAACAACAAGTGGCTATTTGGACATAAATGATGGACTTTATGGACCAAATCAGTCATTTATTGTCTTACTGGGATTCCTGGGAGTGCCTTCTGATGAAGATCATCAAAGGCAAGTGAATATTTATAACGTTATTTCTAACTTCTGTTGACTCCAACATGGCGGGTATTTCTCTGGCTGGATTGGGCTCGGAGCGCCGTACTCAGATGAAGTTTTATTGAAATCTGACACAGCGGTTGCATTAAGAAGACGTCTATCTTTAATTCTGTGAATAACACTTGTATCTTTTATCAATGTTTATTATGAGTATTTCTGCAAAATCACCGGATGTAACGCACCAATGTAAACAGATTCTTGGATATAAATATGCACATTATCAAACAAAACATACATGTATTGTGTAACATGATGTCCTATGAGTGTCATCTGATGAAGATCAAAGGTTAGTGATTCATTTTATCTATATATTTCTGCTTTTTGTGACTCCTATCTTTGGCTGGAAAAATGGCTGTGTGTTTTTTTGACTTGGCTATGACCTAACAATCATATGTTGTGCTTAATTTGTAAAGCCTTTTTGAAATCGGACACGATGGGTAGATTAACAAGATGCTTATCTTTCATTTGCTGTATTGGACTTAGCTCTTGCTCCTACCCGACACGCAGGCGTCCCATCTAGACATCTGGAAATGCAAATGCGCTACGCTAAATGCTAATAGCACTCGTTAAAACTCAAACGTTCATTAAAATACACATGCAGGGTACTGAATTAAAGCTACACTCGTTGTGAATCCAGGCAACAAGTCAGATTTTTAAAATGCTTTTCGGCGAAAGCATGAGAAGCTATTATCTGATAGCATGTAACACCCCAAAAGACCCGCAGGGGACGTAAACAAAATAATTAGCATAGTCGGCGCTACACAAAACGCACAAATAAAATATAAAACATTCATTACCTTTGACCATCTTTGTTGGCACTCCTAGATGTCCCATAAACATCACTATTGGGTCTTCTTTTCGATTAAATCGGTCCATATATAGCCTAGATATCGATCTATGAAGACTGTGTGATCAAGGAAAAAAATAGCGTTTTATAACGTAACGTCAATTTTTTTAATTAAAAAAGTCGACGATAAACTTTCACAAAACACTTCGAAATACTTTTGTAATGCAACTTTAGATATTAGTAAACGTTAATAATCGATCAAATTGATCACGGGGCGATCTGTATTCAATAGCAGCAGGTCTTGAAATCATGTTCGATATTCTCTCTTTCATAACTTCCTCCGGTGTACCCGATGACAGGAAGTGCCTATTCTTCATTTCACCAAGGATTAACTTCAACCCAATTGCCAAGACTGGCGACATAGTGTGGAAGCTGTAGGAATTGTAAACTGGGCGCTATCTATTTTCCCCTGCCATAGACAATACAGAGAACTGGTGGAGTTTTTTTTTTTTTGGTGAACATTTTTCCTTGGGGTTTTGCCTGCTACACACGTTCTGTTATAGTCACAGACATGATTTAACCAGTTTTAGAAACTTCCGAGTGTTTTCTATCCACACATACTAATCATATGCATATACTATATTCCTGGCATGAGTAGCAGGACGTTGAAATTTTGCGCGATTTTTAACAAAAAGTTGAAAAAAATGACCCGATCTTTAAGAGGTTTTAAGCACATTTTTTTTACAACTTAACTTATTTAGGCTTGTCAAAACAAAGGGTTTAAATACCTCACTCAAGACATTTCTTAAAATATTATTCCACTCTGACATTATGGGGTATTGTGTGTAGGCCAGTGACACAATCTCAATTTAATAAATGTTTTATTCGGGCTGTAACAAAACATTCTAAATGCTTACTCTATAATAATACACTAAATCAAGATGACACATTACACATCATGAAATATATTGAGCCAAAAATTACAAACAGCCTAGAACTGGCAAATAGAATGCAATTGAATGAATATACAATTGACTTCAATGTGATTTTAATATACAGGCCTACGTAGCCCATTTATCTTTTGCAGTCATCTCTGTTTTCACTTCAAACAATTTTATTCTTTACTTGTTTGTAACAATTGCAAAGAAATTGGCAACGTTGTATTTGTAGTCAACTTCGTTCTGAAGTTATCGGCGGTCACAGCGCAACAGAAAACGTAATTATGTGTTTAGCTGAGCTCTTCTGTGTATAAAGTGACTGGGAAGGGCAAAAAAGCATCTAAGGCAGTCGGTAAATAACAAACGTTTTCAAGTACAACTTTAGTAATAATGGTTTTGGGAAACAACCGAAGATGGTAAGACAGTTCTAGCAATGATCTTAATGCTATGAACGCTTTGGGAAACGAGTCCCAAGACCCTGGTCAAAAGTAGTGCATTATATATGGAATAAGGTGCCACTTGAGACACACACAGGAAAAAAACATGAACCATACTCTTACATCAAGGTGATGGGCAAGGAATCTTTTTACAAACCTAGCTCGCCGAAACCAAATGAACCAAGTTCCACTGAGCTGAACGTCAGTCAGATTGCATATATCTATAGCAGGTGCTAGCTGCTAGCTTGCTGTAGAAGTGAGAGCCCACGCTAATCAGTCCAAGCAGCGCAGAATAAACTAACATGTCTCCCACAATCAGCAGGCTAATGAGCACTATGGCACCCTGCTGAGCTGACCTTCCTTCCCTCTCTGTGCTGCGCTGCCTGCGTCTGTCTGGAGGGCGAGTCCAGGCCAAGCAGCCAGCCAGAAGTCAGTCAGGCCAGAACCTGAGTGCTAAGCCTCAGGGGAATCCCTCAGATGACCACTAATAGCTGTGTGAGAGTAGAGATGAGTGGAGGCAGGTCCAGTGTCAGACACCCCTAGTAACGGCCCCGCCTGGCCATACGGATCGTCCTCTGGGAGTCTAGACATACAGCCACTCCTCTACACCCAGAGGGACAGGAATGGCAGCTCGCTATGGCTGATATTTCAAAAGCAAAAAAAGGGCAGCTTCCTCTATTGCACACATGCAGTTGAAGCCGGAAGTCACTAAACTATTTTTTCAACCACTCCACAAATTTCTTGTGAACAAACTATAGTTTCGGCAAGCTGGTTAGGATATCTACTTTGTGCATGACAAGTAATTTTTCCAACAATTGTTTAAAGACTTTATCTCAGAGGTTATTTCACTTACCTCACCATATCACAATTCCAGTGGGTCAGAAGCTTACATACACTAAGTTGTCTGTGCCTTTAAACAGCTTGGGAAAAACCCAGAAAATGCTTTAGAAGCTTCTGCTAATTTACATCATTTGAGTACCTGTGGATGCATTTCAAGGCCTACCTTCAAACTCAGTGCCTCTTTGCTTGACATCATGGGAAAATCAAAAGAAATGAGACAAAAAGGCAGAAAAAAAATGTGTAGACCTCCACAAGTCTGGTTCATCCAGCAATTTCCAAACCCCTGAAGGTACCACATTCATCTGTACAAACAATAGTATAAGTAGTAAAAGTATAAACACCATGGGACCACGCAGCCATCATACCGCTAAGGAAGGAGACGTGTTCTGTCTCCTAGAGATGAACGTACTTTGGTGCGAAAAGAGCAAATCAATCCCAGAACATCAACAAAGGACCTTATGAAGATGCTGTAGGAAACCGGTACAAAAGTATCTATATCCACAGTAAAACGAGTCCTATATCGACATAAGCTGAAAGGCCTCTCAGCAAGGAAGAAGCCACTGCTCCCAAACCGCCATAAAAAAGCCAGACTACAGTCTGCAACTGCACATGGGGACAAAGATTGTACTTTTTGGAGAAATGTCCTCTGGCCTGATGAAACAAAAATAGATCTGTTTGGCCATAATGACCATCATTATGTTTGGAGGAAAAGGGACAATGCTTGCAAGCCGAAGAACACCATCCCAACAGTGAAGCACGGCAGCATCATGTTGTGGAGGTGCTTTGCTGCAAGAGGGACTGGCACATTTCACAAAATAGATGGCATCATGAGGGAGGAAAAATGATGTGGATATATTGAAGCAACATCTCAAGACATCAGTTAAAGCTTGGTCACAAATGGGTCTTCCAAATGGACAATGACCCCAAGCATATTTCCAAAGTTGTGGCAAAATGGCTTAAGGACAACAAAGTCAAGGTATTGGAGTGGCCATCACAAAGCCCTGACCTCAATCCTATAGAAAATGTGTGGGCAGAACTGAAAGTGTGTGCGAGCAAGGAGGCCTACATACCTGACTCAGTTACACCAGCTCTGTCAGGAGGAATTCACCCAACTTATTGTGGGAAGCTTGTGGAAGATTACCCGAAACATTTGACCCAAGACAAACAATTTAAAGACAATGGTACCAAATTCCACATGAGTATGTAAACTTCTAACCCACTGAGAATGTCACGAAAGAAATAAAAGCTGAAATAAATGATTCTCTGCTATTATGACATTTCACATTCTTAAAATAAAGTGGTGATCCTAACACCTAAAACAGGGAATTTTTACTAGGATTAATGTTAGGAATTGTGAAAAACAGAGTTTAATATATGTAGGTGTATGTAAACTTCCGACTTCAACTGTACATGCATACATGCTAAACACCACATTTTTACATTAAAAAAAAGAAGATGTATGAATGACAGTAAGAAAGTGACAGACAGTTCAGGAATGCTAGCGGTGCCGCAGTGTTTAGGCTCACCTCTTGCCCTTGGCCTGTCCCTTGTCTTTGTTGGAGCCCTTGGCAGGGGCAGTGACCAGGCCCTGTGGGGCGTCCCTCAGGCCGAAGCTCTTGGCGGCATGGCCCAGGTGCAGGGCTTTGATATGGAAGATGTGCTTCATGTTGGATGGGTAGGCAGTGTACGCCCGTAGGAAGGACTGCAAGGCTAAAGCAACAGAGGAAAGAGATGAGTGAACATCACTAAAACGAGGACCACAAAACAGGGGTTTAAACCAGTCAACCAGACAAACTGTTAGTGAGAATATCATTCTCTCATAATGAGGAAGCCGTTCTTTTGATTCTGTACCCAAACTTTCCTGCTATATAATGTCAATGATCACGTTAAACATAGAATTCTTCGCTTTTTTTGTCTGTTTAACCCAGCAATGTTGGGTGAAGTTGGTTTGTAAACGCATGGTGATTATGCATTTAACTTGAATTTATTTAATTTTTTACCCATGCTTAAATCTTTTTTTTTTGTGTGTGTTATTCCCAACTATTTGATTTTCTTTAATGTTAGGATTCTGTTTTAAAAATGGAAAGGGGGAGGTGCCATACTATCCCTCTCCTGCAGTTTTCCTTTGTCTTTAAACTCTCATCTTATGGTCTTTTCTTGTGTGCAAATTTTAAACAAATTTAACACACCTCTCTTGGCTGCTTGGACAGAGTTGTTATCGTTATGGACAACGTTCTCAAACTCCGTCTGTAGGACAGTTGCTCTTTCCTGCACCTCCTGCTCCGGAGCCCCGGAAGACTTCTACAGACACACACAGGTGCACAACACACACAAGTTATGTGGATTGAACTGACCAGAAGGAAAGCACTTTTAACATTGGTGAAAGCTGAATATAGTCTTATAAGTATAAAATGTGTTGAGCTTGTTGCTACCTCACCTTGCCGTCATACTTTCCCCTGACTTTGAAGCGGTCGTCCAGCATTAGCGTTGACAGAATCATCTCCATCTTCATCTCAGACAGGCTGGAGGAACAGTTGACAACAGGGGTGTATTCATTAGTGCACTGTGCAAACCGTAGCAAACCGTTTTGATGCAGAAAACATTTGAAAACAAAAACAAGAGTTTCTTATTGGACAAATTCAGGTAGGTCCATTCCATTTTTTGGCCCCTATGGTTACATTTGCTTCCTAGTGAATACACCCCAGACACCCTGAGTTCCACTGTGGACTGCTTTCAAAAAACTACCAAGTACATTTGGGGAAATTCAAACATTGTGACATAGCCTCAAACGGGTGCTTGTTCTAAAGACACAAAGTAGTGAGACTTTTGTAGTATGACTTTCTATTGGATCTCTCCGGATGTCTTACTCCCTCGTCCTAAACCCTTTTAATAAACCTATAGCACAGTGGTTCCCAAATTGTGGGTTCGGCAGGAGGCCACAAACCACAATGGCCTCCCAGATCAATAAAGACAATGGCCTTTTTGAAATGTTAGCCCATTTCAAACAAACTCCTGTGCGTGCACATATCACATGAATATACATTAGACATGTCAAAATGTACAGAATTGCATGAACATTTGCTTAACCATTTTCTTTGCGCCCCATGACAAAATGTATAGAATTGCAGGAAATACGCTTTAAACCTGCTAAAAACTCTCTCCGCCAACAAGAGGGGTGTGAACAGTTTGTGTCATGAACAGTGCTTGTGCCCATAAAAATAGATGTGGGGTGCGGTATGTTCCGCAGTGGCGGTGTGATTAGTCTAGTCCTGGTAGGCACGTGACCATAGAGGGTGACAGCTCTGGCTGGCTCTGCTCAGTGGCTGTCAGTGCTCCCCTTCACAGAGATTGAGCTGCCCTGACGATTCAGCCCGGGCTACACTAAGAGCTTGGGAATGAAGCATTAGTGTGTGTGTGTATGAGAACAGGACTGGGAGAGAAAAGTGTTTCACGGTCTTATATGGAGCATAGAAAAGTACAAATAAGACTAACTTTAGAGTTGGAGACGCAGACACTGTGTGGAGATGTGTCACACAACCATAAAAAGGTTGTGAACATGGCAACACGGGTTAGAGAAGGGATGTTGAGTGATCATCCACAGACCTACCTGATATTGTGATTTGCTAGAGAAGTGACATAGGACATTTCAGCAGGGGTGAGAAAGAGAAGGCTGCTTCCCTTAGCTCCTATACGGGCAGTTCGCCCGACGCGGTGCACATACTCTGCTGGAGTGGTTGGAGGGTTGTACTGAAACACACAGACACACAAATTACTAATTTAAATTCAAATATCTGACATTTCACTTGGAAACCCTCTATGGACAGTAATGTCATGTTCTTATATTAGAATTTTACCTGTACAATCCATGTCACCTGAGGCATGTCAAGTCCACGTGCTGCAACATCCTGGAGAAAAAAATAAAAAATAATGATTTTGATGTCGTGGACCTCCCAATGCAAGGCTGAAACCAACCCTCTGACTTTTAGGTAAGATTTAATAAGTAGGTAAGAAGTAGTACATTTTCCTGGTCAAATGTGTGCACGCACAGGAGTTTGTTTGAAATGGGCTAACATTTCAAAAAGGCCATTGTCTTTATTGGTCTGGGAGGCCCTTGTGGTTTGTGGCCAGCTACACTGCTGTAGCGTATAATATAAATAAATAGCTGATATTAGAGTGCTAGGAAGAGGGAAGATGCTGCATGGAGCTCTGGGCCTTCGGTTGCCAGTGGCAGGGCCAGGATGAGCTGTGTATTGGCCGGGCACACTGGACTGCCTAGGGAGGGGTGGAGTAGCGATGCTGGCCTGGCCAGCCAGTACAGATGGAGGCCAGTGATGGGCCCTGCCAAGCCTGTCAGACGGATTAGAACCACTTATTCATTCAGCCTTGTCATTTAGAATTAAGGGTTCTCTCATTCACACACATTTAATTTCCCCAAAATGAAGTTGTCATTGTTGATATTGTTTTGACACCGTGGGACGGTGTGCCTCAGTGGCTGGTTGAAGGAATGCAAGTCCAAACGAATGGCAAAGGACAAATATCTAGAAACTAAGCAATTGAATTGAACGACCAATTGAATGACCAATCAAGTAGTGAAGGAGATGGGGGGGGGGGGGGGGGTAAGAAACAGAGAGAGAGGGGTGTAAGGAAGGATGACAAGAACTGGCCATGCAACCTTTCACAACATCAAGTGAAAATGATTTTGAGAGGCAACAGTTCTGGGTTTAAGTCCATGGCAAGCTCAGTTGCCTAGGGAACTTTTTAGCAAATTGCCAAAGCTAATGGAAAGAGAAGCTGGGCTGGTTCCCGCAGGGCAGGGATATTCTGTATTTTTCTTCCAGCAAACAGGGGATGATACTCAGGCCACTCACTGCCTGGGACCCAGGGCTACACAATTTAGACCTGGTACGACAGTCATTATTTAATCTAACTGTTTCCCTCAACCCGCAGGAAGATAGTTCCGGGTTGGAGCGAGCGGTCGCATTCGCACTTCGGCCCGCAGGTAGTATAACTTTTCATTACATTTCACTATAGCACAACGGTTTGATTCGTCTAATCTTAGCAATTTCTTCTTAGCTAGCTACATAGCCGTCTTTGTATCAAAGATAATTGTGTAGTCTAGAGCGATTTTCTAGGTTAGCTAGCCAGCTATTGTCGTTCTTTTAACACAACGTAACGTAATCAACACTGCTAGGTAGCCAGCTAGCCCCCGAATAGCAGCACTGTAGAAACTATCACACTCAACGGAACGACTTGATTAGTGTAGTGTCAACAACGCAGCCACTGCCAGCTAGCCTACAAAGTCAACAACGCAGCCACTGCCAGCTAGCCTACTTCAGCAGTACTGTATCATTTTAATCATTTTAGTCAATAAGATTCTTGCTACGTAAGCTTAACTTTCTGAACATTCGAGACGTGTAGTCCACTTGTCATTCCAATCTCCTTTGCATTAGCGTAGCCTCTTGTGTAGCCTGTCAACTATGTGTCTGTCTATCCCTGTTCTCTCCTCTCTGCACAGACCATACAAACGCTCCACACCGCGTGGCCGCGGCCACCTAATCTGGTGGTCCCAGCGCGCACGACCCACGTGGAGTTCCAGGTCTCCGGTAGCCTCTGGAACTGCCGATCTGCGGCCAACAAGGCAGAGTTCATCTCAGCCTATGCCTCCCTCCAGTCCCTCGACTTCTTGGCACTGACGGAAACATGGATCACCACAGACAACACTGCTACTCCTACTGCTCTCTCTTCGTCTGACCACGTGTTCTCGCACACCCGAGAGCTTCTGGTCAGCGGGGTGGTGGCACCGGGATCCTCATCTCTCCCAAGTGGTCATTCTCTCTTTCTCCCCTTACCCATCTGTCTATCGCCTCCTTTGAATTCCATGCTGTCACAGTTACCAGCCCTTTCAAGCTTAACATCCTTATCATTTATCGCCCTCCAGGTTCCCTCGGAGAGTTCATCAATGAGCTTGATGCCTTGATAAGCTCCTTTCCTGAGGACGGCTCACCTCTCACAGTTCTGGGCGACTTTAACCTCCCCACGTCTACCTTTGACTCATTCCTCTCTGCCTCCTTCTTTCCACTCCTCTCCTCTTTTGACCTCACCCTCTCACCTTCCCCCCTACTCACAAGGCAGGAAATACGCTCGACCTCATCTTTACTAGATGCTGTTCTTCCACTAACCTCATTGCAACTCCTCCAAGTCTCCGACCACTACCTTGTATCATTTTCCCTCTCGCTCTCATCCAACACTTCCCACACTGCCCCTACTCGGATGGTATCGCGTCGTCCCAACCTTCGCTCTCTCTCCCCCGCTCTTCCCATCCTATCATCTCTTCCCTCTGCTAAAACCTTCTCAACCTATCTCCTGATTCTGCCTCCTCAACCCTCCTCTCCTCCCCCTTTCTGCATCCTTTGACTCTCTATGTCCCCTATCCTCCAGGCCGGCTCGGTCCTCCCCTCCCGCTCCGTGGCTCGACGACTCATTGCGAGCTCACAGAACAGGGCTCCCGGGCAGCCGAGCGGAAATGGAGGAAAACTCGCCTCCCTGCGGACCTGGCATCCTTTCACTCCCTCCTCTCTACATTTTCCTCTTCTCTCTCTGCTGCTAAAGCCACTTTCTACCACTCTAAATTCCAAGCATCTGCCTCTAACCCTAGGAAGCTCTTTGCCACCTTCTCCTCCCTCCTGAATCCCCCCCCCCTCCTCCTCCCTCTCTGCAGATGACTTCGTCAACCATTTTGAAAAGAAGGTCGACGACATCCGATCCTCGTTTGCCAAACGACACCGCTGGTTCTGCTCACACTGCCCTACCCTGTGCTCTGACCTCTTTCTCCCCTCTCTCTCCAGATGAAATCTTGCGTCTTGTGACGGCCGGCCGCCCAACAACCTGCCCGCTTGACCCTATCCCCTCCTCTCTTCTCCAGACCATTTCCGGAGACCTTCTCTCCCTTACCTCACCTCGCTCATCAACTCATCCCTGACCGCTGGCTACGTCCCTTCCGTCTTCAAGAGAGCGAGAGTTGCACCCCTTCTGAAAAAACCTACACTCGATCCCTCCGATGTCAACAACTACAGACCAGTATCCCTTCTTTCTTTTCTCTCCAAAACTCTTGAACGTGCCGTCCTTGGCCAGCTCTCCCGCTATCTCTCAGAATGACCTTCTTGATCCATATCAGTCAGGTTTCAAGACTAGTCATTCAACTGAGACTGCTCTTCTCTGTATCACGGAGGCGCTCCGCACTGCTAAAGCTAACTCTCTCTCCTCTGCTCTCATCCTTCTAGACCTATCGGCTGCCTTCGATACTGTGAACCATCAGATCCTCCTCTCCACCCTCTCCGAGTTGGGCATCTCCCGGCGCGGCCCACGCTTGGATTGCGTCCTACCTGACAGGTCACTCCTACCAGGTGGCGTGGCGAGAATCCGTCTCCACACCACGCGCTCTCACCACTGGTGTCCCCCAGGGCTCTGTTCTAGGCCCTCTCCTATTCTCGCTATACACCAAGTCACTTGGCTCTGTCATAACCTCACATGGTCTCTCCTATCATTGCTATGCAGACGACACACAACTAATCTTCTCCTTTCCCCTTCTGATGACCAGGTGGCGAATCGCATCTCTGCATGTCTGGCAGACATATCAGTGTGGATGACGGATCACCACCTCAAGCTGAACCTCGGCAAGACGGAGCTGCTCTTCCTCCCGGGGAAGGACTGCCCGTTCCATGATCTCGCCATCACGGTTGACAACTCCATTGTGTCCTCCTCCCAGAGCGCTAAGAACCTTGGCGTGATCCTGGACAACACCCTGTCGTTCTCAACTAACATCAAGGCGGTGGCCCGTTCCTGTAGGTTCATGCTCTACAACATCCGCAGAGTACGACCCTGCCTCACACAGGAAGCGGCGCAGGTCTTAATCCAGGCACTTGTCATCTCCCGTCTGGATTACTGCAACTCGCTGTTGGCTGGGCTCCCTGCCTGTGCCATTAAACCCCTACAACTCATCCAGAACGCTGCAGCCCGTCTGGTGTTCAACCTTCCCAAGTTCTCTCACGTCACCCCGCTCCTCCGCTCTCTCCACTGGCTTCCAGTTGAAGCTCGCATCCGCTACAAGACCATGGTGCTTGCCTACGGAGCTGTGAGGGGAACGGCACCTCAGTACCTCCAGGCTCTGATCAGGCCCTACACCCAAACAAGGGCACTGCGTTCAGCCACCTCTGGCCTGCTCGCCTCCCTACCACTGAGGAAGTACAGTTCCCGCTCAGCCCAGTCAAAACTGTTCGCTGCTCTGGCCCCCCAATGGTGGAACAAACTCCCTCACGACGCCAGGACAGCGGAGTCAATCACCACCTTCCGGAGACACCTGAAACCCCACCTCTTTAAGGAATACCTAGGATAGGATAAAGTAATCCCTCTCACCCCCCTTAAAAGATTTAGATGCACTACTGTTCCACTGGATGTCATAAGGTGAATGCACCAATTTGTAAGTCGCTCTGGATAAGAGCGTCTGCTAAATGACTTAAATGTAAATGTAAATGGTGGAACAAACTCCCTCACGACGCCAGGACAGCGGAGTCAATCACCACCTTCCGGAGACACCTGAAACCCCACCTCTTTCAGGAATACCTAGGATAGGATAAAGTAATCCTTCTCACCCCCCTAAAAGATTTAGATGCACTATTGTAAAGTGGCTGTTCCACTGGATGTCATAAGGTGAACGCACCAATTTGTAAGTCGCTCTGGATAAGAGCGTCTGCTAAATGACTTAAATGTAATGTAAATGTATATCCGGCGTCATTTAGGCCCAGGCAGTGTCTCAAACGTTGAGCTGGCTTACCGTACAGAGCAGAATTCCAGTCTTGCAGAGAGAGAACTCTTGAAAAACTTCTGTCCTTTCCTGTTAAAAATAAAGTTTGTTGTTTAATTTTGTACAGGTAAAAAATTATTTGACCATATAAGACAACACCAAAATCCATAAAGGGTATTTGTGGAGGACAATCTGTTTCAGGTGCAATAACAGCTGTGTCACCTGCCATCCTCGTCACAGGAGCAGTTGTAAGGGGCCCAAGCCTGTGCACTCCTATTCCCAAACACATCCATAATAACTCTGTCCGAATCCCAAATGGCATCCTATCCCCAACATAGTGCACTACGTTTGACCAAAGCAGTGCACTATATACGGAATAGGGTGCCATTTGAGACATAGATCCAGCCTCGATGACAGCCTCTGCCGTCCATACTGCCATTCCTCTTTAATATATAACCAGAGCTTGTGCCCACTGCCCATCTCCAGTCCCACGCCCCCAGAGGTGCCATATGGGCAGCCCCCGTTGACTGTCATTAGCGGCCCTGGGACAGGGGTGAACACTGGGCAGGGCATTAGCCCTCAGCTCCTCCCCGGGTACAGCCACAGGGCATGGCCTGGTGACTGCCACACTACACCAGCTGGTTAGTGGCAACACAGGGCATGGTATAGCCACTCTCTGACCCTGACTAAAAGCAGCCTTCATTGGAAAGACTGTGCTGCTGCTCCAGAGAAGGCCCTGGAAGTGATGCCTGTTTAACACAAATGTAAAAAAGTCCTGTACTAACATGCAGTCACATGGGTACATGGTAGGTTAAAAAAGTAGGTTCTCACCTCCTGCTTCATGTTGCCGTGGAGACGGAAGAAGCTGAGCGTAGGCTGCTGTTTGGCTTTTGGCCCAGAGAGCACGGCGTTGAAAAGGTTCAGCAGGAACTCCACTGCCTCACAACTCGACACAAACACAATTATCTTGTGACCCTTCTCAAACTGCAGGGGTGAGAGGATAAACACAGCCATAATATAAAATGGGACAATGTGCATATCCTTTACTTTAGGGATGCAAATTTCAGTAACTTTTGCTGCCGAATAAAAAAATATCATTAACCGGTTAACAAACAGTAAAAAAAAATCTAAACAGTAAAACGACATGACCAACAGAAAATACTATTAGAGATCTGTATATTTTTTATTTATTTTACCTTTATTTTACTAGGCAAGTCAGTTAAGAACAAATTCTTATTTTCAATGACGGCCTAGGAACAGTGGGTTAACTGCCTGTTCAGGGGCAGAACGACAGATTTGTACCTTGTCAGCTCGGGATTCGATATAATGACGAGACGCTTATTTATCCGCCCTAACAGTGTTAAAAAGCTTGAAGGCAGGCGACATAGAAACGCATTGGGCTTATTTTGGACAGATTTTGGCGAGAATGAAACCTCTCGCTTCGCCTCTTGCTCTCTGATACTAGGCATGCACACAAGGACCGGACAGTTTCCCTTACGAGCTTAATGGAAACATGCGCCAAAAGCGAGCCTATTGTCTTATCAGTCAAAATTGAATAGACAATTATTGAACATGTAACTCCTGTAATGAAGCAGTGGCAAAAATATATACACAGTGTATATATATATTAAAAAAAAGGCATTCAAACATTTGCCAAAATGCAATTCGGGGGAAAACACCACTTGAAACAGCACACCTAATGCGAGCGGTTCCATATGTGACAGAGGAAAATCTGTTAGAAACTTAGAAAGAGGGGTGCATAGTAAGTATAACAACTAGGATGCGTTGGTAATATGACTAAGATTGGGCATTTGGCTTCTGGGAAACGAAAGTTATGAAAACCAATAGAACGGGAGAGAAACACGCAATTTAATTTAGAATCGTTGCACAGTGACTGGGCTTACGAAAAGCAAGTTCCACTCCACTGAGGATCTAATCTTACGCGGTCTGACATGTGGTCGGATATTCCACTCCTCAAACTAGGCTCTGTATGCTGTGCACGTGTCATAAGATGCATGAGGACTAAAGAAAATACACACGCGCCAATTCAATTCCACTAAATTATGCAAATTAGCCTGCAGACCAATAAGCACGACTGGTCAAATGTCATTTTCAGAAGCTAACCGATTAACATCCCTACTTAGTTTCCCAGAATGGTAAGACTAATTGAGCTCCCTGATTTAACACGAACAATAAGATAGGTTGATATTTGGGGGTTGGCTATCTGCATGTGGACTGTGCATTCTGGGCAGAAGTTTCTCCCAGGCACAGATCTAGGACCACCTTCACATCCCACAAGCCTAATCTCAATCTTTAGTGAGAGAAAAGCTAAAACTGACCCAAGATCAGATCAGCATCTAGGGAAAACTTCACCCAATACCAGACCCTGCTTACCTTGCACTTGGACAGGATGAAGGCTGCCAGGCAGACCAGCCTTAGTTTGCTGGGAACCACCACCATGTGCTGCTGCAGCCTCTCAGGAACAGCAAAGCGGTCCGACTTGCCCTGGACTGTGGTGGGGTCCGGAGTTAGATTGTTGATCCCCTCAGAGTTCTCTCCCACCTGGATGCTGACCGGCTCCTTCATGCTGATCGCAGCTAACCGGGATAAGCCTGCCAACACAACATTAATTAGAACAGTGAGGTAAATCGAGACACAATCTCAATTTAATTCATTTGAAATTCAGCCTGTAACAACAAAATGTGGAATAAGTGAAGGGGTATGAATACTGTCTGAAGGCACTGTACACGCATCTCTATGCCAGGCACACAGTGTTAGTGGTGTCATACACCGTCTTGTAAAATATCATACAAAATGTACAATGCAAAGTCCATTGTCACTCCCTAAATATGTACAGTTGACGTCAGAAGTTTACATACAAAGGTTGGAGTCATTAAAACTCGTTTTTCAACCACTCCACACATTTCTCGTTAATAAACTATAGTTTTGGCAAGTCGGTTAGGACATCAACTTTGTGCAAGACAAGTAATTTTTCCAACAATTGTTTACAGACAGAATATTTAGCTTATAATTCACTGTAAACCCAATTCCAGCGGTCAGTGTGCCTTTAAACTTGGAAAATTCCATGGCTTTAGAAGCTTCTGATTGACTCAAATGATGTCAATCAGCCTATTGGAGGTGTACCTTCAAGGCCTACCTTCAAACTCAGTGCCTCTGACATCATGGGAAAATCAAAAGAAATCATCCAAGACTTCAGGATAAAAAAAAAACTGTAGACTTCCACAAGTCTGGTTCATCCTTGGGAGCAATTTCCAAACGCCTGAAGGTACCACGTTCATCTGTACAAACAATAGTACGCAAGTATAAACACCATGGGACCATGCAGCCGTCAGCACTCAGGTAGGAGACGCGTTCTGTCTCCTAGAGACGAACGTACTTTGGTGCGAAAAGAGCAAATCAATCCCAGAACAACGGCAAAGGACCTAGTGAAGATGCTGAGGAAACAGGTACAAAAGTATCTATATCCACAGTAAAAACGAGTCCTATATCGACATAACCTGAAAGGCCGCTCAGCAAGGAAGAAGCCACTGCTCCAAAACCGTCAAGAAAAAGCTAGACTACGCTTTGCAACTGCACATGGGGACAAAGACCGTACTTTTTGGAGCAATGTTCTCTGGTCTGATGAAACAAAAATATAAACTGTTTGGCCACAATGACCATAGTTATGTTTCGAGGAAAAGGGGGAGGCTTGCAAGCCGAAAAACACTATCCCAACCGTGAAGCACCGGGGTGGCAGCATCATGTTGTGAGGGTGCTTTGCTGCAGGAGGGACTGGTGCACTTCAGAAAATAGATGGCTTCATGAGGAAGGAAAATTACGTGGATATATTGAAGCAACATCTCAAGACATCAGTCAGGAAGTTAAATCTTGGTTGTAAATGGGTCTTCCAAAATGGACAAGCATACTTCCAAAGTTGTGGCAAACTGGCTTAAGGACAGCAAAGGTGTTGGAGTGGCCATCACATGGCCCTGACCTCAATCCTACAGAAAATTTGTGGGCAGAAATTAAAAAGAGCGTGTGAGCAAGGAGGCCTACTAACCTGACTCCGTTACACCAGCTTTGTCAGGAGGAATGGGCTAAATTCACCCAACTTATTGCGTGAAGCTTGTGGAAGGCTACCCAAAATGTTTGACCCAAGTTGAACTATTTGAAAAGGCAATGCTATTAAATACTAACTGAATGTATGTAAACTTCTGACCAACTGGGAATGTGATGAAAGAAATAAAAGCTGATAAATAATTTTCGCAACTATTATTCTGACATTTCACATTCATAAAATAAAGTGGTGATCCTAACTGACCTAAGACAGGGAATTTTTACTAGGATTAAATGTCAGGAATTGTGAAAAACTGAGTTTAAATGTATTCGGCTACGGTGCATTTAAACTGTAAATGCCCCCAAAATATTTTTGGGGGTCAGTATGGTGTGTGTGTGTGTATGTGACAGGTTAAAGGAAATATTCATAGCCTGTTATACATTAAAAAGTATTAGTAAGTTCATAGTATGTGAGGATCTTAAAACATCTAAGGTTAAAAAGATCATGCATTCAGTATTAGTTGATAGAGATTGATAATTCATATAATTGTGTTAAAGTTCAAATCCGTACAAAGGGTACGAATTGTGAGAGGAATGTGTAAACGTTATATTGATTACTTTATTTTGTGGTGCCTAATGGAAGGGTAAAAATGTTAATCTGTGATCTCCTAAATGCTCTTAATCCATGAGCCTAAGATCGATTGCTCTGGTCTCCACCCAAGTTCCCGGGGAAATCGCAGTCTTTTCTCATTGCACTAAAAGTTATTATTGAGGAAACAAGACCGTATCACTCTCGTGATTATTTCTCCCCCCTTTCAGGGGCGTAACATGTAACCTTCATTTAACTAGGCAAGTCAGTTAAGAACAAACTCTTATTTACAATGACAGCCTACCCCGGCGACGCTGGGCCAATTGTGCACCGCCCTATGGGACTCCCAATCACAGCCGGATGTGATAGAGCCTGGATTCGAACCAGGGACTGTAGTTACGCCTCTTGCATTGAGATGCAGTGCCTTAGGCCTCTTCGTCCGTGTGTGTTAACTATTTAACTGTACTAGAATGCTTGAAAGGCCGCAAAAATGTTTAATATTTGTTATTGGTAAAGTTTTTTTTGGCAAGGAAAATATCAGACATCGGTATCAGCCAAAAATGTCATATTGGTGCATCACTAGACAGTGCATGTTAGAGCAAAAACCAAGACATGAGGTCAAAGGAATTGTCAGTAGAGCTCCGAGACAGGATTGTGTCAAGGCACAGATCTGTGAAAGTGTACCAAAAAATGTCTGCAGCATTGAAGGTCCCCAAGAACACAGTGGTCTCCATCATTCTTAAATGGGAGAAGTTTGCAATAACCAAGACTCGTCCTAGAGCTGGCAGCCTGGCCAAACTGAGCAATCGGGGGAGAAGGGCCTTGGTCAGGGAGTTGACCAAGGATCCAATGGTCACTCTGACAGAGCTCAAAAGTTCCTCTGTGGAGATGGGAGAACCTTCCAGAAGGACAACCATCTCCGCAGCACTACACCAATCAGGCCTTTATGGTAGAGTGACCAGACAGAAGCAACTCCTCAATATAAGGCACATGACAGACCACTAGGAGTTTGTCAAAAGGCACCTAAAGGACTCACACCATGAGAAACAAGACTGTCTGGTCTGATGAAACCAGCTACTGAACTCTTTGTCTGAATGCCAAGAGTCACGTCTGGACGTAACCTGGCACCATCCCTACGGTGAAGCATGGTGGTGGCAGCATCATGCTGTGGGGATGTTTTTCAGCGGCAGGGACTGGTTGGCTAGTCAGGATCGAGGAAAAGATTAACCGAGCAAATTAGAGAGATACTTGATGAAAGCCTGCTCCAGAGTACTTAGGATCTCAGACTGGGGCAAAGGTTCACCTTCCAACAGGACAACGACCCTAACTAAGCACACAGCCAAGACAACGCAGGAGTGGCTTCGGGACAGGTCTCAATGTCCTTGAGCAGCCCAGCCAGAGCCTAATCAAACATCTCTGTAGAGACGTGAAAAGAGCTGTTCAGCAACGCTCCCAATCCAACCTGACAGAGCTTGAGAGGGTCTGCAGAGAACAATGGGAGAAACTCCAAATACAGGTGTGCCAAGCTTGTAGCGTCATAGCCAAGAAGAAGAGGCTGTAATCACTGCCAAAGGTGCTTCAACAAAGTACTGAGTAAAGGGACTGAATTATTCTGTAAATGTGATCGATGTTTTTTTATGTATACATTTGTCAAATTTGACTCAGATGGGGAAGAAATTAATCATGACATCTCGGATGATTATTCTTCTAATTCTGAGCCTACACCTTATTTTTTATACATTTGCAACAACGTATAAAAACTTGTTTTCGCTTTGTCATTATGGGGTAGTGTGTGTAGATTGATTAACCTTTCTGGCGCAGTGGTCCCGCTAGCAACCCACCTCGACAACATCCGGTGAAATTGCAGAGCGCCAAAACCAAAATACAGAAAACGTAATATTAAACCTTCATGATAATACAAGTGTCATACATGATTCTTTAGCTTAGAATCTTGGCAATCTAACCACCTTCAAAAAGGCTTTACGGCGAAAGCACAGCATTCGATTATCTGGTCAGCGCCCCACAACAGCATATTATCCAAACAAGCACAAGCGTCACAAAATCCCAAATAGCAATAAAATAAGTGACTTACCTTTGCAGATCTTCCTCTGATCACAATCACAAGAGTCCCAGGAACACAATGCATGGTTGTTTTGTTCGATAAATTCCTTATTTATATCCCAAATAGTCCGTTTAGTAGGTGTCATTGAGTTCAGTAATCCACCCATTCAGAATGCAGACATACGAGTTCCAAAAGTTACCAGTAAAGTTAATCCAATCCTAATTCATTATTAGGTACTCTAATATCTAAATAAACGATAATACTTCATACGGAGCAAACTATTTTCAATAGTAAAGGAAAAGAACGCAGCACGCTCCCTCGGTCACACGCGCAATGAGATTAAGTTCGCCATAGATTTCCTGAGAATAAACAACTATTCCTCGTTGGTTTTTCAGAATACAAGCCTGTAAACCATATATAAAGACTGTTGACATCTAGTGGAAGCCATAGGAACTGCAATTTGGGAGGCGAAAGTCTTTGGTTTCAATAGCTTAAACTTGGAATTGGCTGGCAGGTCAAAATAAAAAAAATTGGTCCTCTGGTTTTCAACTGCCAAATCAGTTCTCTAAACTTTAGAGTGTTTTCTATCCAATGCTACCATGCATATGCATATCCTAGCTTCTGGGCCTGAGTAACAGGCAGTTTACTTTGGACACCTCAGTCATGCGAAATTCCAAATACCCCTATCCCTAACAAGTTTTAAATGGTCTTTTTCCTCAATTTTAGAATAAGGCTGTAATGTATGTGGAAAAAGTCAAGGGGTCTGAATACTTTCCAAATGCACTGTAGACATGCTCATGTTATTTACGTTAGTGCAGGGAGAGCTGCACACATAGGGACTTCCTACTAGGCCACACCGCCTCAGTGCTAACAGTATAACTCTGGTTCATCTGCACATGATTACTGCATTCGATCGCTGTAGGATCAGCAGAGGCATTCAGGGCAGTTTGATGGACATAAATTAAGTTACTCACATTGTGTCTACCAACGCCCCTGGTATAATGTACATTTGCTGAAGCATTATGACAACTCAGCAACACAATGGTAGGGATTAACTGAGCTGGGCATTGAGTGCAAGTAATAAGGGACAAAATGCTAAACTTTTGACTGCTTTAATACACTATAAGTGAATCTGTCCAAATACGTATTCCTTCTTCAATTGGGGGCACAAAATAATGCTTTAATTTCTAAACAGTAAAACAGATATTAAAATACCCTAAAATAAAAAGGTGACATTCTGTACTGTAGCCTAATTTCTCAAATCTAAAATGCTGAAGTATTGAGACAAATTTTAAAATGTTAGCTTTACTGTCTAAATATATATTGAGGGAAGTGTATGTTCTATTGGTCCACAAGAGAGCTGATATAGCAGCTGTCACACACAGACCGATCTGATTGGCCTGTTAGCTGGGACCAAACAGACCATATTAGGAGGGACTAACGTGAACTTGTTCTTTGTGGGCTCTACTCGGCCTTGTCTCGGGATGGTAGGTTGGTGGTTGAAGATATCCATCTAGTGGTGTGGGGGCTGTGCTTTGGCAAAGTGGGTGGGGTTGTATCCTGCCTGTATACAACTACTGTGATTATTATTATTTGACTATGCTGGTCATTTATGAACAGTTGAACATCTGTTATAATCTCCACCCGACACAGCCATAAGAGGACTGGCCACCCCTCATAGCCTGGTTCCTGTCTAGGTTTTGGCCTTTCTAGGGAGTTTTTCCTAGCCACCGTGCTGCTACACCGGTGTTGCTTGCTGTTTGGGGTTTTAGGCTGGGTTTCTGTACAGCACTTTGAGATATCAGCTGATGTAAGAAGGGCTATATAAATAGATTTGATTCCGTGTGGCCCAGTTGGTAGACCATGGTGCTTGCAACGCCAAGGTTGTGGGTTCGATTCCCACAAGTGACCAGTATGAAAAACGTATGCATGCACTACTGATGGTCGTTCTGGATAAGATGCTGCTAAATGACTAAAATGTCAAATGCAGTTCCTCCCCATTTCCTTCCATTTGGTGCCTAACAAACAGAACTTAGGTCTTATTCGAGACACTTGGGCAGCTTACCATCTGTAAGAGTAGCAGACAGGAGCACGTTCTGCCTGGGAGGTCCAGTGGCATTCAATGAATTGAGGATCACTGTCAGGTCCTTCTCAAAGCCCAGGTCCAGAATCCTACACCCCGACAAACACAGAACCACTCATTCACCATAAAGCAAAGAGGTCAAAGAGTGTGAGTGAGTGAGTGAGGTGAGGTGTGTGTGTACCGGTCAGCCTCGTCCAGGATGAGCCACCTGACAGCGCTGAAGGCTATGCTCAGCGTGTTCTTGATGTGGTCCACCAGTCGGCCTGGCGTGGTGATCAGAATGTTAATCCCTTTACGCAGCCTAAACAGACAGATAGGAATGTAAGCACACACACACAGCCTAGGTTGGATCCACTGACACCAATTATAGTGAAAGCTTCCCCCAATAACCAATATGCTACCAAAAGTCAATCAATAGGGGGAAAAAACCTGGCTTTCTCTGCCTTCCTCTTCTCCCCCCCCATCAGGACTCCAGGCACGATCCATGTGAAAGGCTGGCAAGAGGAGAGGGATGGGAATGGGAAGGTACAGTACAATAAGCAGACAGCCAGGGGAAATGAGCCCATCACATCCCAATGCTTTTCTGGCTGACTGTGGCTGTAGTGCTTTGCTGGGCAGAAAAACTAGGGATGCATCCCAAAAGGCACCCCTACCCCCTATATAGCGCTATACTCTGACCAGAGCCCTATGACAAATGGTCAAAAGAAGTGCACTAAAAAGGGAATATGGTGTCATTTGGGTCTAGAAAAGGAATAGGGTGTCATTTGGGGCACAACCTTACTGTACCTTGAGGAGCTTCTGGAAGATCTGAAAGCTCTGCTGGGCCAGCTGAGGGGGAACAAAAATCAAGAAGAAATCAAAGTGGTACCAACTCAAACTCAACATCCATTATGTGTGTATGCTTGTTGTACAAATGACAACTGCACAGTGACTCATTGTATAACACATGCACCCAGGTGAGAAGTTGGACAGGTTAGAAAAGTAAAGATGAACAACAAGTGGGAGAAAGAAAAGAGAAAATGACCTGGGCATACCTCTCTGGTGGGGACCACGATGACAGCAAGAGGCCCATCCCCTCTCTGGAGGAAGGATATGCAGAAGGTTTAGGCACACGGATATAGGGTATCAACTCTGGAAACTTTTCAATTTTTTTTCCAGAAATCCAAAATGAAGGATTACTGGGACATCCTTCTCATTCTCTCCTGATTTCATTAACCTTCTAATATAGACTTAAATACATACATCTCTCTATTTTGTGAAGTGCACCAGTCCCTCATGCAGCAAAGCACACCCACAACATGATGCTGCCAACACCGTGCTTCACGGTTGGGATGGTGTTCTTCAGCTTGTAAGCCTCCCCCTTTTCCTCCAAACATAACAATGGTCATTATGGCCAAACAGATAGATTTTTGTATCCTCAGACCAGAGGACATTTCTCCAAAAAGTACAATCTTTGTCCCCATGTGCAGTTGCAAACCGTAGTCTGGTTTGGAAAAATGTATTGTGTCATGCACAAAGTAGATGGCCTAACCGACTTGCCAAAACTATAGTTTGTTAACAAGAAATTTGTGGAGTGGTTGAAAACGAGTTTTAATAACTCCAACCTAAGTGTATGTAAACTTCCAGCTTCAACTGTATGCATGTATGTATATATCAACCCTACATGCACATGATCACACTATTCTTAGGCAATGAGCTGGTCATTCTCTGACATTAAAGCGGTTCCTGGATAATCATGCAAATAATTTGTTGACCTTTTTAATAAACAAATCAGTGTACTTGCCTTAATTTTTGGTTCCACTGCTTGTAAAGCCTGAACAAGCGGTATCCCGTAGGCAAGAGTTTTACCTAGACATTCCAGTACAAAAAGGAAAACATTTCACTTGAGGACTATTCCTCACACAAAGCTCTAAAATTAAAAAGTATCTGCATCCTCTCCAAACAATGTTGCTGAATGATTTAATCTGTACAATGTATATAGAAGAAAAAGATTCTCCCATTCCCCAAACAACTTGTATGGTAATTAAGCTTCTTCAGGAAAAGAACAGCGTACTCCGAAAGTATTCAGCCCCCCGCACTTTTTTCCCTACATTGTTACGTTACGGACGTATTCTAAAATGTATTCAATAGTTTTTTCCCCCTCATCAATCTACACACAATACCCCATACTGACAAAGCAAAAACATGTTTAGAAATGTTTGCAAATGATTTACAAAAATAAACTGAAATATCACATTTACATAAGTATTCAAACCCATTACTCAGGACTTTGTTGAAGCACCTTTGGCAGCGATTACAGCTTCAACTCTTCTTGGGTATGATGCTACAAGCTTGGAACAACTGTATTTGGGGAGTATCTCCCATTTTTTTCTGCAGATCCTCTCAAGCTCTGTCAGGTTGGATGGGGAGCGTCATTGCAAAGCTATTTTCAGGTTTCTCCAGAGAAGTCCAGGTTCTGACTGGGCCACTCAAGGACGTTCAGAGACCTGTCCCGGAGCCACTCCTGCGTTGTCTTGGCTGTGTGCTTATGGTGAACCGAGTCTTGGTGGTTCCAAACTTCTTCCATTTAAGAATGATAGAGGCCACTGTTCTTGGGGACCTTCAATGCTGCAGACATTTTTTGGTACGCTTCCCCAGATCTGTGCCTCAACACAATCCTGTCTTGGAGCTCTAACAGACAATTCACTCGACCTCATGGCTTTTGTTTTAGCTCAACTGTAGGACCTTATATGTGTACCTTTCCAAATCATGTCCAATCAATTGAAGTTACAACAGGTGGACTCCGATGAAGTTACAGAAACATCAAGGACGATCAGTGGAAACAGGAAGCACCAAAGCTCAATTTCGAGTCTCATAGCAGAGTATGAATACTTGTGTTTTTTTACATTTGCAAAAATGTCCAAAAACCTTTATGGGGTTGTGTATGGATTGATGAGGGAAAAAATGTATTTAATCCATTTTAGAATAAGGCAGTAATAAGAGAATTTGGAAAAAGTCAAAGGATCTGAATAATTCCCAAATGCACTGTATGTGGAATATATAAAAATAATATGCAGTTAAACATCAAAAGGAAGCATAAAGAGCTGGAAATGCATCCTACCCGATCCTGTTTGAGAGCGCACGACAGCGTCTTGACCAGACAAGAGGACAGGAATGGTCTCTTTCTGGACACTGCCGAGGAAAACAGCGTTAGTATACAGACTGTGCCGATTGATCTGTGAGCATCTTGAATGCTGAGGACAGTTGGCAGCTATGCGTTCCAAATGGCATCCTATTCCCTATATTATAGTGCACTATAAAGTAAAGTATTTTCCACCATAATTTGCAAATAAATTCATTAAAAAAATCATACAATGTGATTTTCTGGATTTTTTTTCTAATTTTGTCTGTCATAGTTGAAGTGTACCTACGATGAAAATTACAGGCCTCTCATCTTTTTAAGTGGGAGAACATGCACAATTGGTGGCTGACTAAATACTTTCCCCCCCACTGTATATACACATGTATACATACACATACCTATATAGATATACATACTTTAAGAATATACCTTTACTATTCCCCGCCAACCCTACCACCCTTCCCCCAATTGGAGTAAACTAATAAACACTTACGCTTCTACCTTCAGTTTTGACATCATTTACAAATTTTACAGACAATCTATTTTACAATAGTTATATTTAGTTTGTTTTTAGTCCTTCCTCCATTTCTGATGTCCACCCAGTTTGACTTCTATTTGCTATTTCGCAACATTTCTGAACCTATATACATTTTACAGACCCCGTATGTTTTACATTGGTTATCTTGTTATTAGTCCCACCCTTCAGCTCCATTGACCCCCTCCCATCTATCTCTCAACATGATCCATTTTGGATTTCTATTTGCCATATATTTTTCAACGGTGCTGTGATGCTTCACAAAAGTACTGAACCTTTCTATTCTCATAGCTTCTACAGATGGTAAATTAAAAAAATGTTTTGCTAAAATAATAATAATATTATTGATTGCTTGACTATGGCTTTCCAAATCACCCAATATTGCCATCTGCAGCGTTAGTTCTATGCAAATGTTGCAATTCTTCAGCCATTCCTGGACCTGTGACCAAAAACAAGCTACATTTGGACAATACCAAGATAAATGACTCTGCCTCCTCACAGCAAAATCTGCAGAGCTGGGAAGATTGTATCCCCCAAATATATAAGACTCTATTGGTTGCAAGAATTTTGTATAGTAATTTAAATTGAAAAATTTGAAGTTTTGAATACCGCGTTGTTTTGCGTATCAATTCATAAACCATGTGCCATGGAATGGAACTATTATGCAATTTATATGGCACAGCTGTCAGTTTTTTGGTCCTTAAATGAAATTGGTATGTTTTTATTTATCACACTTTTCTTTAACAATTTACTTTCTTTAATACAGGGCCAACATACAAGTTCCTTACTTTTTCCCCCTTCTATTTGCCTCTTCCATTTATGTGGTAATGCTCCAATTAATTGGTTGTAATTTTGGGTAGAGCAGACATATCCATATGTCTGTGTTAGCTGCATGTGTGACATAACTCCACCAGTCCTATATATGATATCATTCACTAAAATTATACCTTTTTTTCCTTTTTTTATACGTTATTTTAATCAATTCGTTTATTTGAGTTTAACCACAATATTTGTTGTATTGTTGAATTATTTGTTATGTCTTTTCAGGTGGATTAAACTGAAATTGCAACCAATTTAAGGCTTGTTTTAAAAAATATATATATTTTGGAGATTATTTCCTTTTCAAACAACCGAAGTGAGCAGGTGTAATCTGAATAAAGGGAAAAAGGCCATTCTTGAACATTGGTAGGAATGTCTCATCCTATTTATTAGAGAACCCGTTTAGATTTAAGTATAACTTTTGTATGACTGATGCCTTTAGTGAGAGGTCTAACGCTTTAATATTGAATCATTTCAGCCCTCCCAATTCATATTCGGTATATAAATAGGCTCTTTTAATTTTGTCTGGCTTGCCGATTCCAAATAAAATTAAATATTTTTTTTCATGTAATTTAAAAAGCAGGTCACTGGGTGTAGGAAAAACCATAAGCAAATAGGTAAACTGTGATATAACTAAAGAGTTAACCAGGGTGATTTTTCCACAAATAGACAGGTATTTTCCTTTCCACGGAAGCAAGATCTTATCTATTTTTGCTAACTTTCTATAAAAATGTATTGTATTTCTTTCTTTTGGGATTTGTATACCGAGTACGTCCATATCTCCGTCAGACCATTTAATTGATAAACTACATGGTAATGTAATATCTGATTTTTTTTTAGTGATCCAATACATAATATAGAACTCATCATAATTTAGTTTTAATCCAGAGAGGATAGCAAAATATCTAGATCCTCTATGAGGCCGTGGATTATAATTGTGGTTTTAAAAGAAAACATGAATCGTCACCTTAGTTAAGCCAAGGATTTCTAATCTCTTAATATTATTGTTTGATGGCAATAATAAATAGATATACCGATAGTGGACAACCTTGTTTTACTCCCCTTGGCAGTTTAAAACTTTGAGATGTAGCCATTATGTACTATTTTACACCCAGGGTTAATATACATAACTTTAACCCATTCTATAAGAGATTCCCCAAAATTGAAATATTCTAAGCATTTATATATAAACTCCAGTCGTACTTTATCAAAAGCCTTTTCAAAATCAGCTATGAAAACCAGGCCTGGTGTCCCAGATATTTCATAGTGTTCTATTGTTTACAGTACTTTTCTTATATTATCTCCAATGTATCGTCCATGTAAAAAACTGATTAGGATGAACATCTGACAACACTTTTTTAATTCTATGGCCAAAGCATTTTGCTAGGATTTTTGCATCACAACACTGAAGTGTAAGAGGTCTCCAATTTTTTAAATGGATGGATCTTTATATATACCACTTGGGTCCTGTTTCAGAAATAATGATATCAGACCTTGTTGCGTGTCTGATAATCTACCATTTATATAGGAGCGGTTAAAACATGCTAATTATGGTCCTCTGAGTATATAAAAAAAAATCTTTGGTATACTTCCACTGGTATGCCATCCAGCCCTGCAGTTTTCCCAGACTTAAAGGCTTTAACTACATCAAGAAGTTCCTGCTCTGTAATTTGGCCTTCACATGAGTCTTTCTGTACAGATGTTAATTTTACATTATTATTCTGAAAAAAATCCATACAATTAGTTTCAGTTAGTGGAGATGGAGGAGACAAATGAAAACATATTCTTAAAAGTACTTTACTTCCTCCGAATATAATTCGGTGAGTCATGCATGACTCCATCATTTGTAACAAGTTTCAAAACATTTATTTTGGTAGCATTTCTATATTGAAGATTCAAAAATAATTTGGTGCATTTTCCCCCATATTCCATCCAGTTCGCTTTATTTTTATAATGTATTACATTGGATCTTTCTTAAATAAGTTCCTCCATTTCTTTGTTTTTCCTCTAACTTATTCTGTGCCTCTACGGTACAGTTTTTTATTTCTATCTAACTGTACCATTAGTCCTTCTATATCCTTTGTTAATATGGACTCTCTTGATCTAAATGGCTTTTGTTTTATAGATGAGTACTTAAGTGTCCCATACAATAAGAGGATCTGCTGTACCTATGTTATGTCTGAAAAAGTTCAAAACTCTTGTCCTAGAACTAAACAATTTATCATCAAGTAGGCTTTGATTAAATTTCCAATATCCTCGCCCACGTGGAAATTCTGCAAGAGTAATATATATGCCAATTATGTGATGATCCGACTGCATTCTGTCCCCTATCAACACTTTTTAAAAACTTTTGGTGCCAGAGAGAATGGTATAAGAAAGTAGTCAAGATGACTAGCTTGATTAAGCCTCCACCATGTATGTCTCACTAGTTCAGGGTATTTAAGTCTCCATATATCCACTAATTTCAATATATCCATGACATGGTGATAGTTTGTAGTGCGATTTCCTTTCCGGTCCATAGAGGTATTTAAGACCGTATTCAAATCTCCCACCATAATAATAAGAGTCTAGTGTTGCTTGTAGTTGATAAGTTCTTATATATATTTTCAAAGAAGCTTGGATCATCAATATTTGGAACGCATAGGTTAATAAGCAAAGAAAACCACTAATGGAGGCTTTACCTGGTCATAGTGGTCACATTCAGCACTTTGGTCAGCGTCGCCACCTGATGAGGGAACCAACTCAGTTAGCCAACAAAGTCTCACAGGGCCACTGACTTATAAGACACATTGTAAAGGAGAATTATCATCTTGACAATGACTGTGGTCTAGACTCCAGCTACGATGACGTGGGTCATATTCAAAAGTCACGAAAACGGAAGAAAACACACAACAGGGAGGGACTACCTGAACCTGTCCCGTGTCCAATCAGACATTTACATTTACATTTAAGTCATTTAGCAGACGCTCTTATCCAGAGCGACTTACAAATTGACATGCTTGTTGTTTTCTGTTGCGATAATGTTTTGCTACAGTGCACCCTACTGAATAAAACCCTAGAGAAAACATTTACTGTCGAGGTTTAGTGTGAATGTAAAAACATTCAAATGAAATTGGGACTAATGTTAAAAGAAAAAAAACTAACGGAAAAGCAGTCTTTTTTCCGTCAACAAAATGTAAAATCACAAAACAACCACTAACAGGTCCCAATCATCAAAGATACAGTACTACACAGATTGCATATATCCCCAAATCGCAGACATGCTTTTAGCCCCATTTCCTCTTCTCCTCAGTCTTAAATGCAAAACTGAAACAGGCACCATAACACATTGTTTATGGTCATGTACCAAAATACAAATATACTGAAAAGATTGACAAGATCCTAGGGGTTGATCTAGAATTGGACCCAGTTTCTTTACTGTTAGGTCTCCCTAGTAGGCATGTTACTTCTCTGGGTAAAAGGAGGCTTTACAACATCCTTACCTTCGCAGCGAGGAAAAACATCCTTTTACAGTGGATTAGTGATAAGGTTCCTTCTATTAAAGATTGGCATAAGATACTATTTGAATGGGTGCCTCTGGAATATCTGACATGTACATTGCATTCTAAAACAGACCAGTTCTACAAAGTATGGGAACCTTATCTAAATTACCTAGAACCTGAGGTATCAGCTATTATGCTGCAAGGATTCTCTTAGAATGGCGGGATCTATGTATTTCACAACTACATTGTACATTCCAAGTGTGGAACCTAACTTCTTGGTTTAAACTGAGCTTTTTTGTTTAATTTCTGTTTGTAAGTTTGTTTAAAATGTATGTAATTGAGAGACGCAATGATGAGGATGGGGTGAGAGAAGCACCGAGCGGGAAGAGGAAAATGGTGTACGTATGTATGGGCGTGTGTATGTATGTATATATATATATATACATACATACATACACACACGTAGGTATGTGTAAGTGAGTGCTGTTTTTTTTGTTGCTTTGTCTGTTGTTGTATCTCTTAATATGGGTTAAAATTATGAAATTCCAATAAAAAAATACTGTTACAAAAAAAACAAAAAAAAGATACAGTACTAGTCAAAAGTTTGGACACCTACTCATTCAAGATTCTTTATTTTTACATTGTAGAATAGTGAAGACATCAAAATTATGAAATAACACAGAATAATGTAGTAACCAACAAAAAAGTGTTCAGAATCTTCAAAGTAGCCACCCTTTACCATTCTCTCAACCAGCTTCATGAGGTAGTCACCTGGAATGCATTTCAATTCAAAGGTGTGCCTTGTTAAAAGTTAAAAGTGGAATTTCTTTCCTTCTTAATGTGTTTGAGCCATTCAGATGTGTTGTGACAAGGTAGGGGTGGTATACAGAAGATAGCCCTATTTGGTAAAAGACCAAGTCACTTATGGCAAGAACACCTCAAATAAGCAAAGAGAAACAACAGTCCATCATTACTTTAAGACATGTTCAGTCAATACGGAAAATTTCAATTACGTTGAAAGTGTCTTCAAGTGCAGTCGCAAAAACCACCAAGTGCTATTCTGAAACTGACTCCAATGAGGAGGAAAGGAGTCACAGGAAAGGAGGCCCAGAATTATCTGATGCAGAGGATAAGTTCATTAGTTACCAGCCTATGAAATTGCAGACCAAATAAACGATTCAGAGATCAAAGAGACATGTCAACATTAACTGTTCAGAGGACACTGTGTGAATCAGGCCTTCATTGTGAAAAGCACACAAAAAAAGACTTGCTTATGCAAACATGAGCAATGGACATAAGACCTGTCGAAATCTGTCCTTTGGTCTGAGGAGTCCAAATTTGAAATGTTTGGTTCCAACAGCCGTGTCTTTGTGAGAAGCAGAGTAGATGAACTGATTATCTCCGCATGTGTGGTTCCCAATGTAAAGCATTGAGGTGGTCTTTGCTGGTGACACTATCAGTGATTTATTTAGAATTCAAGGCACACTTAACCAGCATGGCTACCACAGCATTCTGCAGCAACACGCCATCATTACATTTACATTTAAGTCATTTAGCAGATCTGGTTTGCGCTTAATGGGTCTATCATTTGTTATATTCAACAGGAAAATGAACCAACACTCCTCCAGACTGTGTATATGACCAAGAAGGAGAATGGTGGAGTACTGTATCAGATGACCCGGCCTCCACAATCATCCGACCTCAACCCAATTGAGATGGTTTGGGATGAGTTGGATGGCAGAGTGAAAGAAAAGCAGCCAACAAGTGCTCAGCATGTGGGAACTCCTTCAAGACTGTTTGAAAAGCATTCCTCATGATGCTGGTTGAGAGAATGCCAAGAGTGTGCAAAGCTGTCATCAAGGCAAGGGGTAACTACTTTGAATAATCTCAAAAATAAAATATTAAGATTAGTTTAACACTTTTTGGGTAACTACATCATTCCATATGTGTTATTTCATAATTGGTGTCTTCACAATTTTTCTACAATGTAGAAAATAGCAAAAATAAAAGATAAGACCTTGAATGAGTAGGTGTCTGTCTGTGTGTCTCTCTCATATATATATATACACACACAAATTATATGCACGTATGTATGTATGTGTGTGTGTGTGTGTGTGTGTGTGTGTGTGTGTGTATATATATATATATATATGCACGCACCCACACACACAGTTGAAGTCAGAACTTAACATGCACCTTAGCCAAATAGATTTAAACTCAGTTTCTCACAATTCCTGACATTTAATCATAATCAAAAATTACATCTTGGGTCAGTGAAAATCACCACAGTTTAAGAATGTGAAATGTCAAAATAATAGTAGAGAATGATTTATTTCAGTTTGTATTTCTTTCATCACATTCCCAGTGGGCCAGAAATGTACATACACTCAATTAGTATTTGGTAGCACTGCCTTTAAATTGTTTAACTTGGGTCAAACGTTTTGGGTAGCCTTCCACAAGCTTCCCACATTAAGTTGGGTGAATGTTGGCCCATTCCTCCTGACAAAGATGGTGTAACTGAGTCAGGTTTGTAAGCCTCCTTGCTCGCACACGCGTTTTCAGTTCTGCCCACATATTTTCTATGGAATTGAGGTCAGGGCTAGTACCTTGACTTTGCTGTCCTTAAGCCATTTTGCCACAACTTTGGAAGTATGCTTGTCCATTTGGAAGACCCATTTGTGACCAAGCTTTAACTTGCTGTTTGATGTCTTGAGATGTTGCTTCAATATATCCACATCATTTTCCTACCACATGATGCCATCTATTTTGAAGTGCACCAGTCCTTCCTGCAGCAAAGAAACCCCACAACATGATGCTGCCACCCCTGTGATTCACGGTTGGGATGGTGTTCTTCGGCTTGCAAGCCTCCCCCTTTTTCCTCCAAACATAACAATGGTCATTATGGCCAAACAGTTCTATTTTTGTTTAATCAGACCAGAGGACATTTCTCCAAAAATAACAATATTTGTCCCCATGTGCAGTTGCAAACCGTAATCTGTTTTTTTTATGGACATTTCGGAGCAGTGGCTTCTTCCTTACAGAGCGGCCTTTCAGGTTACATCGAATATAGGACTCGTTTTACTGTGGATATAGAAACTTTTGTACCCGTTTCCTCAGCATCTCACAAGATCCTTTGCTGTTGTTCTGAGATTGGTGCAAAAAGTGCAAATCAAAGTACATTCCTCTCTATGGGACAGAACGCGTCTCCTTCCTGAGCGGGATGACGGCTGTGTGGTCCCATGGTGTTTATACTTGTTCATCTGTACAAACAATAGTACACGAATTTGGAAATTGCTCCCAAGGATGAACCAGGTCTACAATTTTTTTCCAAGGTCTTGGCTGATTTCTTTAGATTTTCCCATGATGTCAAGCAAAGAGGCATTGCGTTTGAAGGTAGGCCTTAAAATACATCCACAGGTACACCTCCAAATGACTCACAAAGTATGTCAATTAGTATGTCAATCAGAAGCTTCTAAAGCCATGACATAATTTTCTGGAATTTTTCAAGCTGGTTAAAGGCACAGTCAACTTAGTGTATGTAAACTTCTGACCGACTGGAATTATGATACAGTGTATTATAAGTAAAATAATCTGTCTGTAAGCAATTGTTGGAAAAATGACTAGTGTCATGCAAAAGGAAAATATCCTAACCCGACTGGCCAAAACTTTTTTAAAATTTTTTTAAAATTAAAAATGTAACCTTTATTTAACTAGGCAAGTCAGTTAAGAACAAATTCTTATTTTCAATGACGGCCTAGGAACAGTGGGTTAACTGCCTGTTCAGGGGCAGAACGACAGATTTGTACCTTGTCAGCTCGGGGGTTTGAACTTGCAACGCTCTAACCACTAGGCTACCCTGCCACCTCCTTTGCTAGCTATCTAAAATCCCATCCATGTGTTTGTCAGTGAAGCTAGCTAGCAGCAGGCATGCTACAACAAGCTAAATCAGTTGATGAAATCCCTGGAGACCGATATACTTGCACATAATTTGGGCAGGAGAAAGATAAATGTTGTTTTTACAACTTTCTCAACACCTTACAGAGTGTGCGTCTGTTCCAGTGCCCGTGTTTAATAGCGAATGAGTCATGCACAAGACCAGTTGAGACCATGCTCGCAAACAGATTTTGAAATATTGATAAGTAGCAGTTGGGACGTAGAGCATGCATCGTCTCAATGTTGATTTTGGCCAAAATAATTTCAGACTCGAGTGTTCATGATCGAACACAACATCAAGAGGCCACTCAATAATGGGCTTAGGGGCCCAAACATTCGATTTATGATTCAGCCTATGACTGCGGTAGATAGTATTTCATTGCACCCTAGCGGTCATAGGCAACAGGACCATATTCTGCATTATGAATTCACGTTTTCCCTTTGTCACATCCCTAGTTTAGGTGCTCACCAGGTGGGGGTGAAGGTCCAGCTCCGCAAATGAGTCGCTGGTGAAGACTTTCTCCTTCAGCTGGGTCACAGCAGGCCTGCAGTCACAGCCAGTGGAGGGGTTAATACTAACCAAACAACATTTCACTAAACAGGAGTAACAAACCCTGTAACCCTACACCCAAGCTTGTTTTTTCTTAGACTGTACTACTATCATGATAAATAATTGTATTTGTAGTAAGTCTTGGACCTTAGACATGTTTTCAGCAAACCATTAGTGGTGCATAGAAAGTAGACTATTTGAATAAAGGCTTGATTAAAGATCGAAACCACATAGGTCAACAGCCAGGTGCAACATTACCAAATCAACACCCTCCCATCGTCATTGAAAGAACTTACCTGTGGACGTCTGGGATATCTGGGTTATTTCTAAAGAGGGACGAAGTCTTTATGAACACACTGTCCTCTCCTCCTTTGTGTTCCCCAACATGTTTACTTTTTGGAGTCATTTTTGTCTGGGCTTTGAATCTCTGGACAGGTTTTGGGGTCTCGGGGGACAAGGCTTTGGCTGCATCCTTTGGTGCTGGCTTTCGGACAGGGTTTTTATGGGTTGGTACATTCTCTTCTTCCATGTCCTCGGGGGGCTGTTGGTCCTTGGTCTTAGGCCCATTGAACTGTTTATTAGGTAACCCTTTCTGTATTTCTGAGTATTTTCGTTTCTGTGCTTTTTTCTGGAAATTAAAACAAAAACATGTGATATCTATTCAGAGATGAACTGAGAACAAGGTAAAAGGAGTTAGGTAGTTTGCAAGTGCTGTGCTGACAATGATTGGTCAACCTTGCCGGATTCAGTGGGGTTGGGTTAAATGTGGTAGACACATTTCAGTTTAAGGAATTCAGTTGTACAACTGACTAGTTATCCCGCTTTCCCAAGTACCTCAACTCCACAATGATTTCATCCATGGAGTTGAGAGCAGACTAATTATAAAAATAAAAACTGACTCGCTATGCAGCCGATATTTTCAAAATGTAAACACTTATCATGTTCTTATGTTTGTCCTCTGTTGCTTAATGCCACCGTTTGCTGAAACCATACTTTATAATAAAACGTTAATCAAATATAACATCAGCGGGAATGTTCATTCATGTGCCAATTTAATCTCAACAAGTAAACAGTCGGTTGTTGTATTTGATTCACGTTTTATTTTAAAAAGTATGACTTCAGAAAACAAATAAAGGCACACAGAGGAAAACATAGGTACACTGTATGAGCAACTGCATAGCGAGTCGGAGGTTCATTTAAAAAAAACTATAGTTTGCACTCAACTCCGTGAATAAAATCGCCGTGGAGTTGAGGTACTTGGCAAATATTTAACAAAACTCGTGACATTGTTGTGACCGGAGTTTACCTACCAAAGCCCATTTCTCCAGAGACGTTGGTCTCTGATAACTCTTCGAGTGACATGCTGGAGCTGAGTCAGACGAGAGATTCAACATCAACGTATCCTCTGCCATGGTGACTGGTGGGATGCGATACACGTCCCTCTGCAACACACACAAAAATGATCCCATAGCTAGCTAGTTGTACATGTCTGCTACAGCTAAATGTAACATTATGACATCATGTGAATGTAAAGTTAATCCAAATGTGTCAGTCCTAGGCATTACATGTTACCTTTACCAGTTTAGTGCTATGAGGCACACGTGTGTGCAGTTAGCTAACTTAGCTAGCTAGCTATTGATTTAACTAGCTAACTATTGAAAACGTGTACTGCTAACGTTACCCTGAAAGTCAGCAGTCTTCCCCCTCCACGTTGGTCTCACATATAATATAGTGCTGCAATTAGTCGACTGAATTTCAATTTACCCACAATAAGTCCAAAAAACGTTTTTGTTGTTTTTAGATCAAGCATGGATGTCCTGGATTTGGGTAACTTCCCTTTCCAACGTCACGTCCTTGGGCGTTCCCTTCTGTTCAAGCGCATCGATTTTGACCAAAAGCTAGACGGGATACAGCTTTTGTTAAATTGACATCAAAAGTTGATAAACAAATAAAATAGCTAACCCAAACCCTTTTCCTAACATTAACCTAATTATCCTAACCTTTTGCGTAAGTTATCCTAAACCTGCTACTAACCAATCAGTATAAAATCTAATGAAGAATTTTCAAAAATTGCTTTACCCACCTGTATTCTGGCTCTGGCCCAACCAATGGGTGCGCACAATACCGTCTGGAGTACGCCAAATAAAAATGTGATTAACATTTTTTTCTTTACATTTTCAAACAATCCATTTATATTTTGCAATGGGGCTATACATTTGGGTGAGTTTTTTTTCTCGCCTGAGTAGCCTCGTTTCGCTGCAAAAAATAAAATTAAACCATTGAGTGTTCAGCAGAATAAAACACAATGTCACATACAGATGGCCTTGTCAAATAATTAACATCCAATCACATTAACCATTACTCTCACGCGGGAATTCCACTAACAGTCCATATGTAGCCAAACGTAGCTGATGCTCATGTTGGTGTCTGTACTGATGGTGCAAAAGCCATGACAGGGAGACATACAGTAGTGGAGTGGTAATGCGCATGCATCCCGACGCCACTTGGGTACACTGCAGCATCCACCGAGAGGCTCTTGCTGCCAAAGGAATGCCTGACAGCTTGAAAAACGTTTTGGACACGACAGTGAAAATTGTTAACTTTGTTAAAGCAAGGCCCCTGGTGTATTTTCTGCACTATGCAATGATATGGGCAGCGACCATGTAACGATTTTACAACATAAAGAAGTGCGCAGTATTGACATGTTTTTTTTTGTTGAGAGAGGAGCTTAAAGTTTTCTTTACTGACCATAATTTTCACTTGTCTGAACGCTTGCATGATGACAAGTTTCTCACACGACTGGCCTATCTGGCTGATGTTTTTCTCACCTGAATGATCTGAATCCAGGATTACAGGGACTCTCTGCAACTATATTCAATGTGTGGGACAAAATTGAGGCTGTTTAAGAAGTTGGAGCTCTTTGTCTGCAATAACACACAGGTCTTTCCATCATTGTATGATTTTTGGTGTGCAAATGAACTCAAGCTTACAGACAATGTCACATTTGATAAATGAGGCACCTGAGTGAGTTGGGTGCGCAATTACACAGGTACTTTCCGAAATGGATGACACAGTCAACTGGATTCGTTATCCCTTTCATGCCCTGCCTCCAGTCCACTTACCGATATCTGAACAAGAGAGCCTCATCGAAATTGCAACAAGCAGTTCTGTGAAAATTGAATTTAATCAGAAGCCACTGTCATTTTCTGGATTGGGCTGTGCTCAGAGTATTCCTCCTTGAAAAATCGCACTGTTAAGATGCAACGTACCTATGTGAGAGGGGATTCTCGGCCCTCACTAGCATGGAAACTAAATACAGGGACAGACTGTGTGTGGAAAATGATTTACATTTAAGTCATTTAGCAGACGCTCTTATCCAGAGCGAATTTCAAATTAATGCGTTCACCTTAAGACATCCAGTGGAACAGCCACTTTACAATAGTGCATCTAAATCTTTTAAGGGGGGGGGGGGGGGTGAGAAGGATTACTTTATCCTATCCTAGGTATTCCTGAAAGAGGTGGGGTTTCAGGTGTCTCCGGAAGGTGGTGATTGACTCCGCTGTCCTGGCGTCGTGAGGGAGTTTGTTCCACCATTGGGGGGCCAGAGCAGCGAACAGTATTGACTGGGCTGCGCGGGAACTGTACTTCCTCAGTGGTAGGGAGGCGAGCAGGCCAGAGGTGGATGAACGCAGTGCCCTTGTTTGGGTGTAGGGCCTGATCAGAGCCTGGAGGTACTGAGGTGCCGTTCCCCTCACAGCTCCGTAGGCAAGCACCATGGTCTTGTAGCGGATGCGAGCTTCAACTGGAAGCCAGTGGAGAGAGCGGAGGAGCGGGGTGACGTGAGAGAACTTGAGAAGGTTGAACACCAGACGGGCAGCGGCGTTCTGGATAAGTTGTAGGGGTTTAATGGCACAGGCAGGGAGCCCAGCCAACAGCGAGTTGCAGTAATCCAGACGGGAGATGACAAGTGCCTGGATTAGGACCTGCGCTGCTTCCTGTGTGAGGCAGGGTCGTACTCTGCGGATGTTGTAGAGCATGAACCTACAAGAACGGGCCACCGCCTTGATGTTAGTTGAGAACGACAGGGTGTTGTCCAGGATCACGCCAAGGTTCTTAGCGCTCTGGGAGGAGGACACAATGGAGTTGTCAACCGTGATGGCGAGATCATGGAATGGGCAGTCCTTCCCCGGGAGGAAGAGCAGCTCCGTCTTGCCGAGGTTCAGCTTGAGGTGGTGATCCGTCATCCACACTGATATGTCTGCCAGACATGCAGAGATGCGATTCGCCACCTGGTCATCAGAAGGGGGAAAGGAGAAGATTAATTGTGTGTCGTCTGCATAGCAATGATAGGAGAGACCATGTGAGGTTATGACAGAGCCAAGTGACTTGGTGTATAGCGAGAATAGGAGAGGGCCTAGAACAGAGCCCTGGGGACGCCAGTGGTGAGAGCGCGTGGTGAGGAGACAGATTCTCGCCACGCCACCTGGTAGGAGCGACCTGTCAGGTAGGACGCAATCCAAGCGTGGGCCGCGCCGGAGATGCCCAACTCGGAGAGGGTGGAGAGGAGGATCTGATGGTTCACAGTATCGAAGGCAGCCGATAGGTCTAGAAGGATGAGAGCAGAGGAGAGAGTTAGCTTTAGCATTGCGGAGGGCCTCCGTGATACAGAGAAGAGCAGTCTCAGTTGAATGACTAGTCTTGAAACCTGACTGATTTGGATCAAGAAGGTCATTCTGAGAGAGATAGCGGGAGAGCTGGCCAAGGACGGCACGTTCAAGAGTTTTGGAGAGAAAAGAAAGAAGGGATACTGGTCTGTAGTTGTTGACATCGGAGGGATCGAGTGTAGGTTTTTCAGAAGGGTGCAACTCTCGCTCTCTTGAAGACAGAAGGGACGTAGCCAGTGGTCAGGGATGAGTTGATGAGCGAGGTGAGGTAAGGGAGAAGGTCTCCGGAAATGGTCTGGAGAAGAGAGGAGGGAATAGGGTCAAGCGGGCAGGTTGTTGGGCGGCCGGCCGTCACAAGACGCGAGATTTCATCTGGAGAGAGAGGGAGAAAGAGATCAGAGCACAGGGTAGGGCAGTGTGAGCAGAACCAGCGGTGTCGTTTGACTTAGCAAACGAGGATCGGATGTCGTCGACCTTCTTTTCAAAATGGTTGACGAAGTCATCTGCAGAGAGGGAGGAGGGGGGGGAGGGGGAGGAGGATTCAGGAGGGAGGAGAAGGTGGCAAAGAGCTTCCTAGGGTTAGAGGCAGATGCTTGGAATTTAGAGTGGTAGAAAGTGGCTTTAGCAGCAGAGACAGAAGAGGAAAATGTAGAGAGGAGGGAGTGAAAGGATGCCAGGTCCGCAGGGAGGCGAGTTTTCCTCCATTTCCGCTCGGCTGCCCGGAGCCCTGTTCTGTGAGCTCGCAATGAGTCGTCGAGCCAATTTAAGACAGAGACTCTCTCCAATACAACCCAACATTGCAGAGTTATTGTGCATCCTTTCAAGCACACCCTTCTCATTAACCTGTGGTGAGTTATTCACAATTTTTGATTAACAAATAAAGTTTTATATGTAACATGACTATATAAAGAGCGACATTATTGATTATTATTATTATATTATTATTTGTGCCCTGGTCCGGTAAGAGCTCTTTTTCACTTCCCACGAGCCAGGTTGTGACAAAAACTCACAATTATTCTTATGTTTAATAAATGTATAGTGTGTGTGTGTGGCAGGCTTACAATGATGGCAAAAAAACTACATTTGAGAGTAAGCTGACCCTGGTGCTAGAGGGGGTACGCAGCTGGAGGTTGAATGTTTGAAGGGGTACGGGACTATAACAAATTTGGGAACCACTGGTCTAGATAGCATAAAAATTCCATTCTAGAAATCGTTGAGGAGGAACTCAGTTCCAGACTCAAGTACCGTTTACATGCTAAGTAATAATTCAATATTAAACTATAGCAGTAGGCAGATTAAGCAGTAGTCTTTTTTACTCCTTTTTCTCCCCAATTTTGTGATATCAAATTGTTAGTTACAGTCTTGTCCCATCGCTGCAACTCCCGTACGGACTTGGGAGAGGCGACCCCGCCAAGCCACACTGCTTTTTGACACACTGCTCGCTTAACCCGCAAGCCAGCCGCACCAATGTGTTGGAGGAAACAGCCCACCACAGGAGTTGCTAGAGCACGATGGGACAAGGACATCCTGGCCGGCCAAACCCTCCCCTAACCCAGACGATGGTAGGCCAATTGTGCGCCGCCTCATGGGATCGAACCCGGATCTGTAGTGACGCCGCTAGCACTGCGATGCAGTGCTTTAGACCACTGCTCCACCCAGGAGGCTAAACACGTGGTTTTCTGAGTAATCTTTCGAATTATTAGGACATGTAAACACCTTGATCAGCGTTCCATCTGTGTATTTGATCAGCGCATGTACTAGCACTAGTTGAGCGAGCTTCAATCTTTAGTCCAAGTGAAGTGAGTTCGGAAAAACTGAATGTATGCATCTTAGGTTATGCCTACTTGAAACATAACGGAGGTTCATTGACTTTGCATTCCGAGCAGCATTTACGCTGATATGGCCTCTGCAGAAGTGAGTATCACATACTTCTTTCACTTTGCCGAGCAGCACAGAGCTGTTGTAAAGGAAGTTGTCAAGGAAGTGAGTTTGTGTTTATACAGAACCTACTGCCCTCACCTACCGTCAATGCGAAGCTTTACCGAGCCCTCCATATTGTTACAAAATTTGAGAGGCACATTGCAATGTGGTAGGGTCTCTGCAAGCCTCCGGAGGTTCCGCAATTGCGTCACTCCATCCATACGGCGCCTCCGACCACATTTCAGATCAAGCATGCATTGGCTCTTACATGCCACTATCAGAATATGAAGATTGCATCGAAGAGACAGGTCTAGATGCACAGAAGTTGCTTTGTGGTCTGAATGTGTTCAGATCTGGTTGACAACTTTCGGAGGTGGTCAATGATGCATTGTGTGCGGATATCTCAGAGCCAATTTATGCTTGATCCGAAAATGTATCCGAGAATGTGGTCAGAGGCTGTATGGATAGTGTGACGCAATGAGGAGCCTAGAGGCATGCAGAGGCCAAATTGAGCTCCATACTGCATCGCCATGCACCTCTCTCAAATTGTGTAACAATGTGGAGGGCTCCTCATTGACATGATTATTTGACAGTTGGTGAGGGAGGGAGGTCCTGTATAAACGCCAACTCACTTCCTTGACCACTTCCTTCACAACAGCTCTACGCTGCTTGGCGAAGCGCGAGAAGTATGAATGCCCTGACTTCTGCAGAGGCCATATCACAGTAAATGCTGCAAGGTCAATGCAGATGTCTGACTGACCATGCAGTGCCTTCAAGGGGTTTGCACAGAATAGACAAACAGGGCAGATGGAGCGTACCACAGTGTTGCAATGTTGTTTTTCGGGGCACCTGGCTTGTCCAGGAGGCTGCCCGATCAACTTTCATCCTGTGCACAAAACACGTTTAGCTGGGCCAGATTATTATAATAATTGTTTTACTTTTGATCAATTTTTCTCCCCAATTTCATGGTATCCAATTGGTAGTTACAGTCTTGTCTCATCGCTGCAACTCAAGTACAGACTTGGGAGAGGCAAAGGTCGAGAGCCATGCTTCCTCCAAAACACGACCCAACCAAGCCGCACTGCTTCTTGACACAATGCCCGCTTAACCCGGAAGCCAGTCACACCAATGTGTCGGAGGAAACACCATACACCTGGTAACCGTGTCAGCGTGCATGCACCTGGCCCACCACAGGAGTCACTAGAGCTCGATGGGACAAGGACATTCCTGCCGGCCAAACCTTCCCCTATCCCGGACGACGCTGTGCCAATTGTGCGCCGCCCCATGGGTCTCCCGGTAGCGAGCCAGGATTTCTAGTGGCACAGCTAACAACTACTATGCAGTGCCTTAGACCACTGCGCCACTCAGGAGGCCTAGCCGGGCCAGATTAATCGAATCCCCTCACTGAGTAAGGTTACATGCACATAATAATGCAATTATTATGGATATTCAGATTAATATAATAGTTTGATTAAAACGTTTACATGCTTTGCAAGAAGAACGATGTCCCTAATAATCCTGTTTACATGGACACATCTGAAATCATCTAATGGCACTCTTAATTCATTCAGAAAATCGCCAATAAAAATAAATGTTCTACCACAGAGACCATGTTATTTTTGGGAAGTATATTTGATTCTGAGTTCAGACATATAAAGTTTGTACGTGAAAACTACTTCTAAAGCCATGCCTAGACTTGGTAGTTCATGCAGCTTAATTATTCTGATCATAGAGTTCTTCTGATCATGGAATTCCGAACACGTCATGCATCTACACCTACATTTAAATGTGTCTACCATGAAAAACAGTGTGTCCGGGATTCCCTTTTCCCAAACTATATTCAAATGCCAGTATGCATTCTACAAACTGATGGCAGTAGCTAACCTCTGTAGTTAGCTAGCAAGCAATGCAAAAGGTATATTAGCTGGATTAGCATAACTACTAAATATTAGCTAACTGGCCAGGAAGCATGTTCCTCATGCTAAGTATTTCCTCCAACATTATACTGGAGACTTGTGGGAGGATGATGATGTCGCCCACTGTAGGTGTTTTCATTCTTGTCCAGACTGAGGAGGCTTAGCAATTGTGGCACACCATCCATACAGCGCCTCTGAACACATTTTGGATCAAGCATGAGTTGGTTCTTATTAATGCGCACAGCAAAGTCAGCTCAAAACAAAAGTGACTTAATTATCATGTGGAGTAATGAGAGTAGGATTCTGTTTTCACATGAAAAACAGATTGTTTTTGATAAAAACGCATTACCTGCCTTCCCAATGAAAACTAGTTGGACAATTAAAATATATATTTAATGGAAAATAATTGTTGTATGTTTCTGGACGATGCACTGCCTTGTTGACAACATTACCGAGCGGGGCGGATTACTTTTCATTTTGAGAAGGGCACTCCAGAAAAATATGTATATTCACTCACTATGAGCTGTCTTTGAACGTTACCTTCCAGTAGCCATGTACTGTGGGGCAAAAAAGCATTTAGTCAGCCACCAATTGTGCAAGTTTTCCCACTTAAAAATATGAGAGAGGCCTGTAATTTTCAACATAGGTACACTTCAACTATGACAGACAAAAAAAAAAAATTTAATCCAGAAAATCACATTGTAGGATTATTAATGAATTTATTTGCAAATTATGGTGGAAAATAAGTATTTGGTCACCTACAAACAAGCAAGATTTCTGGCTCTCACAGACCTGTAACTTCTTCTTTAAGAGGCTCCTCTGTCCTCCACTCGTTACCTGTATTAATGGCACCTGTTTGAACTTGTTATCAGTATAAAAGACACCTGTCCACAACCTCAAACAGTCATACTCCAAACTCCACTATGGCCAAGACCAAAGAGCTGTCAAAGGACACCAGAAACAAAATTCTAGACCTGCACTAGGCTGGGAAGACTGAATCTGCAATAGGTAAGCAGCTCGGTTTGAAGAAATCAACTGTGGGAACAAGTATTAGGAAATGGAAGACATACAAGACCACTGATAATATCCCTCGATCTGGGGCTCCACGCAAGATCTCACCCCGTGGGGTCAAAATGATCACAAGAACGGTGAGCAAAAATCCCAGAACCACACGGGGGGACCTAGTGAATGACCTGCAGAGAGCTGGGACCAGAGTAACAAAGCCTACCATCAATAACACACTACGCCGCCAGGGACTCAAATCCTGCAGTGCCAGACGTGTCCCCCTGCTTAAGCCAGTACATGTCCAGGCCCGTCTGAAGTTTGCTAGAGAGCATTTGGATGATCCAGAAGAAGATTGGAAGATATGGTCAGATGAAACCAAAATATAACTTTTTGGTAAAAACTCAACTTGTCGTGTTTGGAGGACAAAGAATGCTGAGTTGCATCCAAAGAACACCATACCTACTGTGAAGCATGGGGGTGGAAACATCATGCTTTGGGGATGTTTTTCTGCAAATGGGCCAGGACGACTGATCCGTGTAAAGGAAAGAATGAATGGGGCCATGTATCGTGAGATTTTGAGTGAAAACCTCCTTCCATCAGCAAGGGCATTGAAGATGAAACATGGCTGGGTCTTTCAGACAATGATCCCAAACACACCGCCCGGGCAACGAAGGAGTGGCTTCGTAAGAAGCATTTCAAGGTCCTGGAGTGGCCTAGCCAGTCTCCAGATCTCAACCCCATAGAAAATCTTTGGAGGGAGTTGAAAGTCTGTGTTGCCCAGCAACAGCCCCAAAACATAACTGCTCTAGAGGAGATCTGCATGGAGGAATGGGCCAAAATACCAGCAACAGTGTATGAAAACCTTGTGAAGACTTACAGAAAACGTTTGACCTCTGTCACTGCCAACAAAGGGTATATAACAAAGTATTGAGATAAACTTTTGTTATTGACCAAATACTTCATTTCCACCATAATTTGCAAATAAATTCATTAAAAATCCTACAATGTGATTTTCTGGATTTTTTTCCCTCATTTTGTCTGTCATAGTTGAAGTGTACCTATGATGAAAATTATAGGCCTCTCTCATCTTTTTAAGTGGGAGAACTTGCACAATTGATGTCTGACTAAATACTTTTTTGCCCCACTGTATGTAATGTTACGTTTTTCATAAATGTAAATGGTAGCTAACGTTAGCTACCTTAATTTATTAAAAAATGCATTCATTTTCCCTTGCAAAAAAAGTTTGCCGTTTTGAAACTGCAGTAATAGAGCAGTAACTGCAGTAATATTTTGGAGGCAGTAATTGCAGAATAACTGCAGTGTACTGCAGTTGAAGTTTTGGACGCAGTATTGGAGCATACTGCAGAAAGATTGCACTTTAACTGCATTGTACTGCAGTTAAACTGCACTCTGACTAAAATATTTTTTTGTAATAGAAGTATTATTTATTATTGAATATTTGAAATGTAAATATCAAGTCATGGCTGTTCTAGTAGTTATGTAATTCCAGCACGTCTAGTGTTAAAAGACTCCTTTAGAAACCCCCACTTACAGTGCCTTGCGAAAGTATTCGGCCCCCTTGAACTTTGCGACCTTTTTCCACATTTCAGGCTTCAAACATAAAGATATAAAACTGTATTTTTTTGTGAAGAATCAACAACAAGTGGGACACAATCATGAAGTGGAACGACATTTATTGGATATTTCCAGTGTCACCAGCAAAGCACCCCCAAACCCTCACTCCTCCTTCTCCCTGCTTCACGGTGGGAACCACACATACTCTGCGCGTCTCACAAAGACACAGCGGTTGGAACCAAAAATTTGGATTAATCTGACCAAAGGACAGATTTCCACTGGTCTAATGTCCATTGTTTGTGTTTCTTGGCCAAAGCAAATCTCTTCATATTATTAGTGTCCTTTAGTGGTGGTTTCTTTGCAGCAATTCGACCATGAAGGCCTGATTTACGTAGTCTCCTCTGAACAGTTGATGTTGAGATATGTCTGTTACTTGAGCTCTGTGAAGCATTTATGGGCTGCAATTTCTGAGGCTGGTAACTGTAACTAACGTATCCTCTGCAGAAGTGGTAACTCTGGGTCCTCCTTTCCTGTGGTGGGCCTCATGAGAGCCAGTTTCATCATAGCGCTTGATGGTTTTTGAAGCATTGAAGGTCCCCAAGAACACAGTGGATTCCATCATTCTTAAATGGAAGACATTTGGAACCACCAACACTAGAGCTGGCCGCCCGGTCAAACTGAGCATTCGGGGGAGAAGGGCCTTGGTCAGGGAGGTGACCAAGAACCCGATGGTCACTCTGACACACTGTGGAGATGGGATAATCTTCCAGAAGGACAACCATCTCTTCAGCAATCCACCAATCAGGCCTTTATGGTAGAGTGGCCAGATGGAAGCCACTCCTCAGTAAAGCCACATGAGAGCCCGCTTGGAGTTTGCCAAAAGGCACCTAAAGATTCTCAGACCATGAGAAACAAGATTCTCTGGCCTGATGAAACCAAGATTGAATGCCAAGCGTCACGTCTGGAGGAACCCTGGCACCATCCCTACGGTGAAGCATGGTGGTGGCAGCATCATGTGGTGTTTATGTTTTTCAGCTAGAAGGTGCTAAAAGACTGGTCAGGGTCGAAGAAAATATGAACTGAGCAAAGTATAGAGAGATCCTTGCTGAACCTGCTCTAGAGTGCTGAGGACCTCAGACTGGGGCGACGTTTCACCTTCCAACAGGACAACGATCCAAGGCCACTGCCATGACAACGCAGGAGTGGCTTCGGGACAATTCTCTGAATGTCCTTGAGTGGCCCAGCCAGAGCCCAGACTTGAACCTGATCAAACATCTCTGGAGAAACCTGACAATAGCTGTGCAGCAATGCTCCACATACAACCTGACAGAGCTTGAGAGGATCTTCAGAGAAGGGAGAAGCTCCCAAATACAGGTGTGCCAAGCTTGTAACGTCATACCCAAGAAGACTTGAGGCTGTAACTGCTGCCAAAGGTGCTTCAACAAAGTACTGAGTAAAGGGTCTGAATACTTATGTTAATGTAATATTAAGGTTCCATTTTTTTTCAATAAATTTGCACAAAAACAACAGTTCTTGCTTTGTTATTATGGGGTATTGTGTGTAGATTGATGGGGGGGGGGACTATTAATCAATTTTAGAATAAGGCTGTAATGTAGCAAAATGTGGAATAAGTCAAGGGATCTGAATACTTTCCGAATGCACTGTACTTTATATTACACCGTGCTCAATATTTGTTTGCGTATTTGGATTTTCAAATCATCTAATCCATAGTCCTACTTTCTCATGTGTTCTCTGTCGTGCTTTCATTTTTACCAGGTCCCTATGGGCACTGGTCAAAAACATGGTCAAAAGTAGTGCACTAAATAGGGAATAGGGTGTCATTTGGGACATAGACCAGAATGTAATTTGTCAAAATGTCATTTTGAAATAAGACTGTCTTTGAAACACTCGTTATTTATGAAATGTTCTCAGAATAATTATTCAATAAAATTCTTAGACAAAAAATTGAATACTGTACATAAAAGGAATCCTCCTCATCAACTTAAGTAAAACAAATAATCTTATTCATATTCCAGACACTTCTACAGTATAACCCTTTCCTTGGCTTTTGTAGAGGTATGGATAGAGATGTATACATATGAAAGTGGACATGATCCTCTGGGTCCCTACTCATCGACTCCCAGTCCCATCTTTAATCATGAAGCAGTCACCTCGGTGTTACCCAACCCATTGCTTGCTTTGGGGACTGTATGTAGCCTACTGCTCCCCCAGCACATGTTCTCAACTAAGGGTTAATAATCTTTAACTATGTGCACTCTGACCTCACTAATTAAAATGAATCTCACATCTGCCCACAGGATCGGGCCCTCATTACTGTGCCATGTCATTAGACCAACAAGGCCCTTGGGAGGGAGGGATTCAATGTGTCATGACTCTCATGTGAGGACCCAAAGATCAGGTTACAATGGATCAATGTCTACAGAGCCCTCTCACCCACAGAGGGGAGGAGGGATTGGTGTTGGGGTTTTATGACACCTCATGCCAATCGTAAATTGTATGCAGCAGACGACTCCTTTTGGTCTCTAGTACTGGTGATTGGAATCGCTTTGTTACAGAAGATTTTGCTGCCCAAAAACTCTAATGTCCAAAAGTGAACACTGGGACAATATTTTCAATATCCGAATGTGGGGAACGATGAGAGATGGAATATGGGAAATGAATGTCTATTTTGTGACGTAATTAAAAATGGTATAAAAGTGATATAATGAAAATATTGTAACTTGAAGAGCTTTCACACTGTGTGTGTCAGGTTTACATCCTTTATGATGTGTTGGAAATATCAAGGATGAAGATGTTTTTGTTAAGATAGGAATGATTGTTTAGTGTTTTAACCTCTTCCCTCTACCCTCTACTTTTTTGAACATTCTGTTAAAAATCGTGCAACATTTCAGCGCCCTGCTACTCATGCCAGGAATATAGTATATGCATTTGCTTAGTCTGTGTGGATAGAAAACACTCAGACGTTTATAAAACTGGTTAAATCACTGCTGTGGCTTTACCAGAACGGCATTTACATCGAAAAGCACAGGAAAAACTGATCACTGAAAATGGAGAAATATATTGCTGCGCGACTTGAACCCATTGATAAAGGTGAACCACAATTAATTGACTGAGGTTGCAGTACCTACAGCTTCCACACGGTGTCTAGAGTCTTGTCATTTCCCTACGAGTTTTTTCTTGGTCAAACACATGCAAGGCAGCGCATTTCTTCAGGTCTAGGACCGGATATTTTGGTTGAGTTTCTAGCCGGACATTTTTCCAGACGGACAGCTAATGATTTTTACATCGCCTCCTGATGAATTTTATCGCTTATTAACGTTTACTAATACCTAAAGTTGCATTACAAAAGTATTTCGAAGTGTTTTGTGAAAGTTTATCGTCGACCTTTTGAATTTTAAAAAATGACGTTACGTTTTGATACGATGTTTTTTTCGTTTATCACACAGTCTACATATAACGATATCTAGGCTTTATATGGACCGATTTAATCGAAATAAAGACCCAATAGTGTTTATGGGACATCTAGGAGTGCCAACAAAGAAGATGGTGAAAGGTAATGAATGTTTTCTATTTTATTGTGCGGTTTGTGTAACGCCGAAATGCTAATTATTTTGTTTTACGTCCCCTGCGGGTCTTTTGTGTTGTAGTGCATTGTTGCATGCTATCAGATAATAGCTTCTCATGCTTTCGCCGAAAAGCATTTTAAAAATCTGACTTGTTGCCTGGATTCACAACGAGTGTAGCTTTAATTCGATACCCTGCATGTGTATTTTAATGAACGTTTGAGTTTTAACTAATACTATTAGCATTTAGCGTAGCGCATTTGCATTTCCAGAGCTCTAGTTGGGACGCAAGCGTCCCGAGTAGAGGGAAGAGGCTAACAAGTTCATAGTTTTGATGATACTTTGCTAATAACTAGCCACACCCAAGGGAGCTCAGAAAGCATGTCAGTATGACGGAAACGCCCCTTTTTACCTAAGTGTATAAAATATTGAGTTAAGAATTAACATACCAGACTAGGACGTAAGCTGCAGCTAGGTCACGACCCTGAAAATCAACACGAGTTGAAGACGACAAAGTAGCCTCTAACAATCCATGTTACGGTAGAGTAGCTGTTCTAAGTACTGTATCTAAGAAAGTGAATTTAAGGAGGACCATCCGGTTATTCTCTTCAAATCATCATCGACTACACTGCTCTCATCACCCCAATGGGGATCATCGACACGGCTGATTAGTTGTCCTCAGAAGACCACTCTTCCAGAAAGAGTGAAAGTAAACACAGACAACTAAGAAGAAGGACATTGTGACCTCTTGTGGACAATCAGAGCCTTACACTTAAGAACTAAGGAGAAGGCCCAATCGAACCCTTTTTACGAAGCGGTAGCCTTTTCACGAAGGCCTGGATCCAACAGAGATACACGACGAAGGAAGACATTCAACACGTAAATACATGCATTACTCGGGGAAAAGTGTTATGATTGCTATGAGAGTAGTTCCCAAATGTATCTATATGTTGTCTCTCTTTTTAACTCTCCATCTTTTGTAACAAGTGTCATATTGTGTTAGTCTGCTAGGGACCTGTTTTCATTGTATTAAGCTTCTAATAAATAACCTATACTATGCATGTGTGTATCCTGTGTTATCATTTAGTTTAGTTAGTAAATAAATAATCAAATCAATGTGTGTGTTACGGGATGATAAGCAAAACTCGGCTTTGTGCAGATTCAAGTCTGCGACACATTCAGAATGAGACTGACATGAGGTAATGATTAATAAGTGACTGTTATCGATATATAACATATATTTAGAGTTTAATTCGGGAGATGGTAACTATAAACAACTTCTTCCGTGGTGCCCCAAATTCCTAATGAGTTAATTGTTAAATTATTAATTTAATCGGGGAACAATTAAACATAGTTGATTCGATAAATAACAGACATCATATTAATGAAAGTCAAGTCATGTCACGACAAATACAACATCATAATATGGAGCAAGTTCTTTGTTAACTTACATTCAGAAAACATGCTTTGTAGTGGTATTGTTTGAGTTGATTGACAAGTCCATTTTCTGAGTTGAGACCAACAACAAATACAGAACTTCGAAATAGATTCTGATGCTTACATTTAACATTTACATTTAAGTCATTTAGCAGACGCTCTTATCCAGAGCGACTTACAAATTGGTGCATTCACCTTATGACCTCCAGTGGAACAGTAGTGCATCTAAATCTTTTCAGGGGGAGGGGGGGTGAGAGGGATTACTTTATCCTATCCTAGGTATTCCTTAAAGAGGTGGGGTTTCAGGTGTCTCCGGAAGGTGGTGATTGACTCCGCTGTCCTGGCGTCGTGAGGGAGTTTGTTCCACCATTGGGGGGCCAGAGCAGCGAACAGTTTTGACTGGGCTGAGCGGGAACTGTACTTCCTCAGTGGTAGGGAGGCGAGCAGGCCAGAGGTGGATGAACGCAGTGCCCTTGTTTGGGTGTAGGGCCTGATCAGAGCCTGGAGGTACTGAGGTGCCGTTCCCCTCACAGCTCCGTAGGCAAGCACCATGGTCTTGTAGCGGATGCGAGCTTCAACTGGAAGCCAGTGGAGGGAGCGGAGGAGCGGGGTGACGTGAGAGAACTTGGGAAGGTTGAACACCAGACGGGCTGCGGCGTTCTGGATGAGTTGTAGGGGTTTAATGGCACAGGCAGGGAGCCCAGCCAACAGCGAGTTGCAGTAATCCAGACGGGAGATGACAAGTGCCTGGATTAGGACCTGCGCCGCTTCCTGTGTGAGGCAGGGTCGTACTCTGGGATGTTGTAGAGCATGAACCTACAGGAACGGGCCACCGCCTTGATGTTAGTTGAGAACGACAGGGTGTTGTCCAGGATCACGCCAAGGTTCTTAGCGCTCTGGGAGGAGGACACAATGGAGTTGTCAACCGTGATGGCGAGATCATGGAACGGGCAGTCCTTCCCGGGAGGAAGAGCAGCTCCGTCTTGCCGAGGTTCAGCTTGAGGTGGTGATCCGTCATCCACACGGATATGTCTGCCAGACATGCAGAGATGCGATTCGCCACCTGGTCATCAGAAGGGGGAAAGGAGAAGATTAATTGTGTGTCGTCTGCATAGCAATGATAGGAGAGACCATGTGAGGTTATGACAGAGCCAAGTGACTTGGTGTATAGCGAGAATAGGAGAGGGCCTAGAACAGAGCCCTGGGGACACCAGTGGTGAGAGCACGTGGTGTGGAGACGGATTCTCGCCACGCCACCTGGTAGGAGCGACCTGTCAGGTAGGGCGCAATCCAAGCGTGGGCCGCGCCGAGATGCCCAACTCGGAGAGGGTGGAGAGGAGGATCTGATGGTTCACAGTATCGAAGGCAGCCGATAGGTCTAGAAGGATGAGAGCAGAGGAGAGAGAGTTAGCTTTAGCAGTGCGGAGCGCCTCCGTGATACAGAGAAGAGCAGTCTCAGTTGAATGACTAGTCTTGAAACCTGACTGATTTGGATCAAGAAGGTCATTCTGAGAGAGATAGCGGGAGAGCTGGCCAAGGACGGCACGTTCAAGAGTTTTGGAGAGAAAAGAAAGAAGGGATACTGGTCTGTAGTTGTTGACATCGGAGGGATCGAGTGTAGGTTTTTTCAGAAGGGGTGCAACTCTCGCTCTCTTGAAGACGGAAGGGACGTAGCCAGCGGTCAGGGATGAGTTGATGAGCGAGGTGAGGTAAGGGAGGAGGTCTCCGGAAATGGTCTGGAGAAGAGAGGAGGGGATAGGGTCAAGCGGGCAGGTTGTAGGGCGGCCGGCCGTCACAAGACGCGAGATTTCATCTGGAGAGAGAGGGGAGAAAGAGGTCAGAGCACAGGGTAGGGCAGTGTGAGCAGAACCAGCGGTGTCGTTTGACTTAGCAAACGAGGATCGGATGTCGTCGACCTTCTTTTCAAAATGGTTGACGAAGTCATCTGCAGAGAGGGAGGAGGGGGAGGGGGAGGAGGATTCAGGAGGGAGGAGAAGGTTGCAAAGAGCTTCCTAGGGTTAGAGGCAGATGCTTGGAATTTAGAGTGGTAGAAAGTGGCTTTAGCAGCAGAGAGAGAAGAGGAAAATGTAGAGAGGAGGGAGTGAAAGGATGTCAGGTCCGCAGGGAGGCGAGTTTTCCTCCATTTCCGCTCGGCTGCCCGGAGCCCTGTTCTGTGAGCTCGCAATGAGTCGTCGAGCCACGGAGCGGGAGGGGAGGACCGAGCCGGCCTGGAGGATAGGGGACATAGAGAGTCAAAGGATGCAGAAAGGGAGGAGAGGAGGGTTGAGGAGGCAGAATCAGGAGATAGGTTGGAGAAGGTTTGAGCAGAGGGAAGAGATGATAGGATGGAAGAGGAGAGAGTAGCGGGGGAGAGAGAGCGAAGGTTGGGACGGCGCGATACCATCCGAGTAGGGGCAGTGTGGGAAGTGTTGGATGAGAGCGAGAGGGAAAAGGATACAAGGTAGTGGTCGGAGACTTGGAGGGGAGTTGCAACGAGGTTAGTGGAAGAACAGCATCTAGTAAAGATGAGGTCGAGCGTATTTCCTGCCTTGTGAGTAGGGGGGGAAGGTGAGAGGGTGAGGTCAAAAGAGGAGAGGAGTGGAAAGAAGGAGGCAGAGAGGAATGAGTCAAAGGTAGGCGTGGGGAGGTTAAAGTCGCCCAGAACTGTGAGAGGTGAGCCGTCCTCAGGAAAGGAGCTTATCAAGGCATCAAGCTCATTGATGAACTCTCCGAGGGAACCTGGAGGGCGATAAATGATAAGGATGTTAAGCTTGAAAGGGCTGGTAACTGTGACAGCATGGAATTCAAAGGAGGCGATAGACAGATGGGTAAGGGGAGAAAGAGAGAATGACCACTTGGGAGAGATGAGGATCCCGGTGCCACCACCCCGCTGACCAGAAGCTCTCGGGGTGTGCGAGAACACGTGGGCAGACGAAGAGAGAGCAGTAGGAGTAGCAGTGTTGTCTGTGGTGATCCATGTTTCCGTCAGTGCCAAGAAGTCGAGGGACTGGAGGGAGACATAGGCGGAGATGAACTCTGCCTTGTTGGCCGCAGATCGGCAGTTCCAGAGGCTACCGGAGACCTGGAACTCCACGTGGGTCGTGCGCGCTGGGACCACCAGATTAGGGTGGCCGCGGCCACGCGGTGTGGAGCGTTTGTATGGTCTGTGCAGAGAGGAGAGAACAGGGATAGACAGACACATAGTTGACAGGCTACACAAGAGGCTACGCTAATGCAAAGGAGATTGGAATGACAAGTGGACTACACGTCACGAGTGTTCAGAGAGTTAAGCTTACGTAGCAAGAATCTTATTGACTAAAATGATTAAAATGATACAGTACTGCTGAAGTAGGCTAGCTGGCAGAGGCTGCGTTGTTGACTAAGTAGGCTAGTTGGCATTGGCTGCGTTGTTGACACTACACTAATCAAGTCGTTCCGTTGAGTGTAATAGTTTCTACTGTGCTGCTATTCGGGGCTAGCTGGCTAGCTAGCAGTGTTGATTACGTTACGTTGCGTTAAAAGAACGACAATAGCTGGCTAACTAACCTAGGAAATCGCTCTAGACTACACAATTATCTTTGATACAAAGACGGCTGTGTAGCTAGCTATGTAGCTTATGTAGCTTATGATAAGATGGACAAGTCTGTCTTCTCAACTGCATTTACAGGTAGTCTGCATTTACACTACAGACTAAAATATCAAGCAAGCAATCCCCCACATCATGAAAACAGACTTGTCTACTAAATAAATCAGAACTACACTGATTAGTGGAACACAAAAAAAATAAAGAGGGCATGGGATTTGGTTGCTTTACTTTACTTTATGGTAATAAAGCAGAGTTAACCAGTGCACCTTGTGAAGATTAGGGCTAGGAGCAGTGGTGAGAAAAGTACTCAATTGTCATACTTGAGTAAAAGTAAAGATACCTTAGTATAAAATGACTCAAGTAAAAGTGAAAGTCACCCAGTAAATTCTACTTCAGTAAAAGTCTAAAAGGATTTGGTTTTAATTATACTTAAGTATCAAAAGTAAATGTACAAATCATTTCAAATTTCTTATATTAAGCAAAACAGACATAATTTTTTTTTTTTTGTGTGTGCGGATAGCCAGGGTCACACTCCATCACTCAGACATAATTTACAAACAAAGCATTTGTGTTTAGTAAGTCCGCCAGATCAGGTGCAGTAGGGAGGATCAGAGATGTTCTCTTGATAAGTGTGTGAATTGGACCATTTTCCTGTCAAGTACTTTTGGGTGTCAGGGAAAATGTATGGAGTAAAAAGTACATTAATTTTCTTTAGGGATGTAGTGAAGAAAAAAGTTTTAAAAAGTACAGATACCCCAAAAAACTACTTCAGTAGTACTTTAAAGTATTTAAAAGAAGTTTATACCACTGGTCAGGAGGCCACAGACAAAGTGGATGCGGAAACAAATGACAACGATGACGGCTTCAGTGGGTTTGAACAATAAACTCCTTTTATTTCTACAATTAAGATTCCAATACGTTATACTAACTAAAGAGGATCTTCACTCTCCTTGTGTTAATGTAAAAATCATGAGGGTGGGTGGGGGTCTCGATTAGAATTCAGGAGTCGTTTTGAAGACGTCCGACTAGACGACTCTCTAGGGACTCAAAGACGGTGTGTGGGTCCTGGTCAGCGTTGATATGCACCGCCTCAGGGTAGAGGTCCTGCAGGGAGGAAGCATTGGCCCAGTACTCCTTTAGCTGCTGGAGCAGTTGGGCCTCGGAGTCCTTGGGATTGAACTGCAGACGGGTCTGCACCTCAGGACTGGGGGCTGGCTTATACAGTGAGTGGTATCTGTCGGGCAAAAAGAAAGACTAAGAATAACAAAGGACGAGGAATAAACAACAGAGAACTTTGTACATCAGACTATGGGAACATCCCCATTTAATGGCACCCTCTTTTCTATATAGTGGACTACTTTTGACCAGAACCCTATGGGTCTTATGGTAACATTTGGGACACAGACTGTGTTTCAAACTCATAAAAGACACACCCTCATCCACCTCGCCTTATGCCCTTAGGGGAATACCCGCGGCCATATTTGTCGTCGGTCCAAATTATTAGCCAAGCAAGAGAAGTTTGCAACATAAGCCCCTCAGCCCTCGTTTTAAATGGAGTTTGCGAGTGTACAATTATGTTCACTCCGGGACCTGAAACCACCCATAATTCAATTCGCGATGATTGTACATCTACTAAAAAATTCAGCCAAAACTTAAAACCAACATTAATATGGAGAAGTCAACATACAAGTATAAGTTAAAAGGAATGTAAATAAGTTAGACATTTTGCTACCCTGACGTCACACTTACAGATTGTAACTTTCGATTTTCCTGATATAGTAGGATGGCTAACATTCGATGTCTGCGGATGAGTGGTCTTCTAGTCAAGATATGAAATGCAATCATAATTGATTGTAGTGCATATAAGGCACTCACAACAGTTCCATGATGACTGAAAACAAGTGACAAATTTCCGGTCAGGAGCGGTCCATTTAAAATGTATTCATTCTTCCCTCGGCCCTTGCCCTGCAAGTGTCAACTCGTCAGACATCATGATATGTCATCAGAAGTGTCCACCTAATTTGAAGGCTGAGGGGAGAGGGTGTCTTTTAACAACACTGTCATCTCAGATTTTCAAAATATGCTTTTCAACCATAGCAAAACAAGCATTTGTGTAACAGTATTGATAGCTAGCGTAGCATTTAGCGTAGCATTCAGCATGCAACATTTTCACAAAAACAAGAAAGCATTCAAATAAAATCATTTACCTTTGAAGAACTTCGGATGTTTTCAATGAGGAGACTCTCAGATAGCAAATGTTCCGTTTTTCCTGAAAGATTCTTTGTGTAGGAGAAATCGCTCCGTTTTGTTCGTCACGTTTGGCTACCAAAAAAAAAACTAAAATTCAGTCATCAAAACGCCGAACTTTTTTCCAAATTAACTCCATAATATCGACTGAAACATGGTAAACGTTGTTTAGAATGAATCCTCAAGGTGTTTTTCACATATCTCTTCGATGATATATCGTTCGTGGAAGTCTCCTCTCTCCTCTGAATCACATGGATGAATGCGTGCAGCTGGAGATTACGCACCAATTTCGACAAAGGACACCGGGCGGACACCTGGTAAATGTAGTCTCTTATGGCCAATCTTCCAATGATATGCCTACAAACACATCACAATGCTGCAGACACCTTGGGGAAACGGCAGAACTGAGGCTCGTTCAGGGCGCATTCACAGCCATATAAGGAGACAATGGAAAACAGCGCCTCAAATTTGGCTCATTTCCTGTTTGAAGTTTCATCTTGGTTTCGCCTGTAGCATCAGTTCTGTGGCACTCACAGATAATATCTTTGCAGTTTTGGAAACGTCAGAGTTGTTTTCTTTCCAAAGCTGTCAATTATATGCATAGTCGAGCATCTTTTCGTGACAAAATATCTTGTTTAAAACGGCAACGTTTTTCATCCAAAAATGAAATACTGCCCCCAGAGGTTCAAGAGGTTAAGAGTTTGGAATGCAGCCACTGTCTATGTCATAGGGTCAACATCCCCATAAGCCCGAGCAATGACTGCGTCGCATGACTCACCTCTCCCCAGTGACAGGGTCGATTGACCTCAGAGTGACTCTCTCGATGGCCACATCGTCTGTCATCTCCAAAAAGAAGACCCTATGGCGAGAAAGAAAATGAACATTAGATATCCATCCAGAAATAGTTGCAAGGACTGTAATTAGCTGTACAAGCTTAATATTAGGTTCATTTTAGGATAGGTCTAAAAACATTTCTCCGCATACCACTAATGGTCATGTACCCCACACCCACTCAGGAGACAGCCAAAGTAAATATTTCACCTACTCTGTCTCCAGCACAAGTACAGGAAGTAAAGACTTGTTTTCAGACTTGTTTTCAGAGGTGCCAGGCCGAACTGAGGTTATGGCTCATGATATTGTTTCCATACCAGGGAGAAAAGTGAGCATGAGGCCATATCAGGTACCGGAGGTTCGACAGGCCGCAATTAGAACAGAGACAGAGAAAATGTTGGCAGCTGGTGTGGTCGAAGAGTCACATAGTGGTCTAGCCCAATTGTGATGGTCTTTGCGGTTCTGTAACGACTTTCTGAAGGTCAATGAAATCTCCAAGTTCGATGCCTACCCCATGCCCCGAGTAGATGAACTGCTGGAGAAAATTGGTAAAGCTCGGTACATTACGACCCTGGACCTAACCAAAGGTTACTGGCAAATTCCTCTGACCCCCAGAGCCAAAGAAAAGACAGCCTTTGCAACCCCTGACGGTTTGTTTCAAAACACAGTCATGCCATTCGGCTTACACGGGGCCCCAGACACCTTTCAACAGCCAATGGACAAGGTCCTAAAACCGCACCAAGCGTATGCCGCAGCCTATTTAGATGACATGGGGATCTACAGCCCAGATTGGGAATCCCACTTCACCCGGGTACAGGCAGTGTTAGACGCCCTTAGGAAGGCACGGCGAACCCTTCTCACGGCAAAACCTGCCAATTTTTACGTGGAGTTAGAGGAAACAGAGTATTTGGGATACACCGTGGGAAGAGGGTTAATCAAACCCCAACGTAAGAAGGTGGAAGCAATTAGAGGATGGCCGAAACCAGTAAATAAGAAGCAGGTTCGAGCCTTCCTAGGGTTGACCAGTTACTACCGGAAATTCATTCCAAGTTATGCCACAGTGGCCGCCCCCACTCACCGACATGACTAGAACCAGAGGACCAAACATGGTAAAATGTTTTGATGTTTAAAAAGAAAGGGCCACCAAAGCATTTAGAACATTACAGGAGGCACTCTGCTGTAATCCAGTGCTGGTGGTACCAGACTTTGAGCGAGAGTTCGTGGTTCAGACGGATGCCTCAGAGGTCGGCTTGGGAGCCGTGCTATCCCAAGAGGTAGAAGGGGTGGAACACCCCATCCTGTTTTTAAGCAGGAAGCTGGAACCACGGGAGGCCAACTACTCAGTCGTTGAGAAAGAGGCGCTGGCAGTAAATTGGGCTATAGAAAGCCTGAAATCCTACCTGCTAGGGCGCCACTTCACCCTCATCAGTGACCATGCCCCACTCACTTGGATGCATAGGGCTAAAGAGAAGAACGCTCGGGTGATGCGGTGGTTTTTGAGTCTCCAACCGTTTCACTTTGACTTAAACCCAGAGCAGAGAAGGAAATGGAAAATGTGGTTGGGTTATCCCGCAAGCACGCATATTTTGCTCCGGTAGCTCAACCTAGGGGTCGAATCTAGGGGGATGTGTGCCAAAGAAGGGGGTTGAGTAATAAATGGCAGATATGTGAGAGCAGAACTAATAGACGGGCTCTGCCCTCTCACTAAAATGGCCACCCCGATCAGAACTACAGATCACAAAATGTCTGACCGCCAAAACTACTATTCCCAGAAGCAAGGGGAACGCTCAGAAAGTGGGGCCGACCCACAGATAACGGGTCAAGACAAACCAGGAAGAGAGAGGGGAAGGGCTGAAAGGATCTGTGAACCACAGAGAAAGAGACAATATACACTGCACAAAAAAATAAAGGGAACACTAAAATAACACATCCTAGATCTAAATGAATGAAATATTCTTATTAAATACTTTTTTCTTTACATAGTTGAATGTGCTGACAACAAAATCACACAAAAATTATCAATGGAAATCAAATTTATCAACCCTTGGAGGTCTGGATTTGGAGTCACACTCAAAATTAAAGTGGAAAACCACACTACAGGCTGATCCAACTTTGATGTAATGTCCTTAAAACAAGTCAAAATGAGGCTCAGTAGTGTGTGAGGCCTCCACGTGCCTGTATGACCTCCCTACAATGCCTGGGCATGCTCCGGATGAGGTGGCGGATGGTCTCCTGAGGGATCTCCTCCCAGACCTGGACTAAAGCATCCGCCAACTCCTGGACAGTCTGTGGTGCAACGTGGCGTTGGTGGATGGAGCGAGACATGATGTCCCAGATGTGCTCAATTGGATTCAGGTCTGGGGAACGGGCGGGCCAGTCCATAGCATCAATGCCTTCCTCTTGCAGGAACTGCTGACACACTCCAGCCACATGAGGCCTAGCATTGTCTTGCATTAGGAGGAACCCAGGGCCAACCGCACCAGCATATGGTCTCACAAGGGGTCTGAGGATCTCATCTCGGTACCTAATGGCAGTCAGGCTACCTCTGGCGAGCACATGGAGGGCTGTGCGGCCCCCCAAAGAAATGCCACACTGAAACCATGACTGACCCACCGCCAAACCGGTCATGCTGGAGGATGTTGCAGGCAGCAGAACGTTCTCCATGGCGTCTCCAGACTGTCACATGTGCTCAGTGTGAACCTGCTTTCGTCTGTGAAGAGCACAGGGCGCCAGTGGCAAATTTGCCAATCTTGGTATTGTCTGGAAAATGCCAAACGTCCTGCACGATGTTGGGCTGTAAGCACAACCCCCCCCCCACCTGTGGACGTCGGGCCCTCATACCACCCTCATGGAGTCTGTTTCTGACAGTTTGAGCAGACACATGCACATTTGTGGCCTGCTGGAGGCCATTTTGCAGGGCTCTGGCAGTGCTCCTCCTGCTCCTCCTTGCACAAAGGCGGAGGTAGCGGTCCTGCTGCTGGGTTGTTTCCCTCCTACGGCCTCCTCCACATCTCCTGATGTACTGGCCTGTCTCCTGGTAGCGCCTCCATGCTCTGGACACTACGCTGACAGACACAGCAAACCTTCTTGCCACATCTCGCATTGATGTGCCCTCCTGGATGAGCTGTACTACCTGAGCCACTTGTGTGGGTTGTAGACTCCGTCTCATGCTACCACTAGAGTGAAAGCACCGCCAGCATTCAAAAGTGACCAAAACATCAGCCAGGAAGCATAGGAACTGAGAAGTGGTCTGTGGTCCCCACCTGCAGAACCACTCCTTTATTGGGGGTGTCTTGCTAATTGCCTATAATTTCCACCTGTTGTCTATTCCATTTGCACAACAGCATGTGAAATTTATTGTCAATCAGTGTTGCTTCCTAAGTGGACAGTTTTATTTCACAGAAGTGTGATTGACTTGGAGTTACATTGTGTTGTTTAATAAGTGTTCCATTTATTTTTTGAGCAGTGTATATCAGCTGAATTTACCGTGTATGAGCTGGACTGTTTGGACTTACTTGTTGGCGTTTGGACCTGGACCTACCGAGAACCCAATTTGTGTACCGAACCCTGCTATCCTTGACCTCACCAGAGGCCTGGGTGGACCAGGACAGGGAAACACACAGGTACTGTCCTGTTCGAAAGAACTCTCACTCTGGGGTTATTTTGGTGACGGTTTCCAGCTTAATTTGTGAAACTCTACTAATCTTGAAGAGGTTTGTCACAATACATGAAGAGGTTTGTCACAATATATTGTTAGATAAATATACAATATATTTCCTCCAGACAAACAATGATGACCAGTCACCTTTCTTGATATAAAACCCCAAAGTAAGCCATATAAGCCAGTGGCCAGTTTGGGATCGTCAAGGAACAATCACGTAGAGACCATTTCTCTTCCCTTTACTTCCACTTGAAAGAAGATGCCGGTTGGTATGCATATTTACTACTCCTAAATGATTTTGTCTTCGAAATGTCCCATAAAAACAATAATGTTAATGCCTGAATATCACTGTGCCTAACTGAAATAATCATGAGGGCAGCTAAGAGAAAGTGAATGGATCATGACGGTCTCCTGAGCAGGCACAACTTAATAATCGCGGGAATGTCCACACGTGTCTCTCCCAGGACACACTGCTGCTTACGTAAAGTGCCTCTAATGGTGTGGTCAGGTGGAGGAACACCATGCTAAGTGTCCTCGCCCCCTAGTCCCCGTCATCCCCTTCTAAACACCGGCCCCATAGTGGTCTCTGGAGGATCATAGGATGGTGTTCTTGACTGCATTCACCGTATCATAAATGTTTTACATTTACTTCAAGAGGAGAGTATATAGAAGGACCATTTGGAACATTTCAAATTACAAAGGATCAATGGCACACACACACACTCCTCGGAATATACTGTGTGTGATACAGTATATAGGCCTACTAAAGCCCTTTGATATGCCTTCCATTCCATGATGTTCCCCAAGTGTTCCTAACTGTTACAGATTAAGAGACTGTGGGATGTCCTGACTGGCACATACTGAACAACATGTCACAGAGCTGTCAATCTCCACTGTAAAACATTTCTAGACGAAGATTTTAAATGTATGCCTCGGAGAAAGCTTTGTGCGTGTGTGTGTGTGTGTGTGTGTGTGTGTTTGTGTGTCTGACTATGGTCAATTATTTGGGAGAAGAGTGTCTTGAATTTTTTATGAATATTTGTCTTAAAAAAATAAAAATAAAAACTACTCTGCAAAGCTATTAGAATTAATATTTATGCCACTACATGAAATATTCATGGTTAAACCAAGAAGATAAAAAAAAAAGACTGATAGGAGAGTCAGTCTGGGTAGGGGGGTTGTAAGGGAAGAGATCATTTACATTGGGTGTTGTTTGTGGAACAGCTTGATGCTCTAAAACAAATGACTTACATAAACAAGAGTGCTCACAAGCGGAAATATGGGGAAAAATTGGAAAGAAACGTAAAGTGTGTGTGCACACTTGAATGAATGTACATGCATTTCTGTCTTTGTGTTTTAGGCATGTGGGTATATAACCTAAATTTGATGAGTGAGGAACGTACACACTGTACAAGTACCTCTTTTCTGCACAAAGACCCTGTCTGCATACCAAAATGGCACCCTATACACTATATAATGCACTTTGGGCTCTGGTCAAAAGTAGTGCACTGGGAAGTAGGGTGCCATTTGGGACGCAGGCCTCCTCAACTAAACCAAGAGGCTCCACTCATCCTCCTGTCTAGAACCAGAACCACCCACCCCCCCCTCCCAACCCCCTGTCCTTATTTCCCCCCATTCCATCTTACCCAAATTAAGAAATTAATGAAGGGGATATTCTTTACAGCCCGCCTTGGCAATGTTTACCACTGATTAAATTAGAATGCAGGCCCTGTTGTATTATTTATAAGCCAATTAGAGGAAGTGTTAATTTGATACGGTCTGCTGGATAGTTAAAATACATCTGAGTGAGAGAGGGGTTGGGGTAGAAAGAGGAAGGCTCAAGCTGACATTTGTCCACAGCTCTCTAGGATTACATGGCTAATTGCCCTGCTTTATCTGCGTGTCACAAATCTTCATGCATATTTCACTGTTCACAAAGACTGATTGTTTAAACTCGTGTAAGGCCTAGCATAAAGCTCAATGATGGCTTAAAATGTTTGAGGCGTCTGGAGAACACAATAAAATTGCCCAAATATGCCATATACAATGGGGAGAACAAGTATTTGATAACCTGCAAAATCGGCAGTGTTTCCTACTTACAAAGCATGTAGAGGTCTGTATTTTTTTTATCATAGGTACACTTCAACTGTGAGAGACGGAATCTAAAATAAAAATCCAGAAAATCACATTGTATGATTTTTAAGTAATTAATTTGCATTTTATTGCATGACATAAGTATTTGATACATCAGAAAAGCAGAACCTAATATTTGGTACAGAAACCTTTGTTTGCAATTACAGAGATCATACACACTGCAGCAGGGATTTTGGCCCTCTCTCCAGAGATGTTCGAATCCGGGCTCTGGCTGGGCCACTCAAGGACATTCAGAGATTGTCCCGAAGCCACTCCTGCGTTGTCTTGGATGTGTGCTAAGGGTCGTTGTCCTATTGGAAGGTGAACCTTCGCCCCAGTCTGCGGTCCTAAGCAGGTTTTCATCAAAGATCTCTCTGTACTTTGCTCCGTTCATCTTTCCCTCAATCCGGAGTAGTCTCCTTGTCCCTGCTGCTGAAAAACATCCCCACAGCATGATGCTGCCACCACCGTGCTTCACCGTAGGGATGGTGCCAGGTTTCCTCAGGACCTGACGCTTGGCATTCAGGCAAAAGAGTTCAATCTTGGTTTCATCAGACCAGAGAATCTTATTTCTCATGGTCTGAGTCCATTAGGTGCCTTTTGGCAAACTCCAAGGGGGCTGTCATGAGCCTTTGTACTGAGGAGTGGCTTCAGTCTGACCACTCTACCATAAAGGTCTGATTGGTGGAGTGCTGCAGAGATGGTTGTCCTTCTGGAAGGTTCTCCCATCTCCACAGAGGAACTCAGCTCCCTCACCTCCCTGACCAAGGCCCTTCCCCCCCGATTGCTCAGTTTGGCCAGGCGGCCAGCTCTAGGAAGAGTCTTGGTGGTTCTTGTGTGCGTTTCCAAATAATGTCCAATCAATTGAATTGACCACAGGTGGACTCCAATGAAGTTGTAGAAACATCTCAATGGAAACAGGATGCACCTGAGCTCAATTTCGAGTCTCATAGCAATGTAAATATTATGTAAATAAGGTATTTCAGATTTTTTTACTTGTAATATATTTTTTCCTTTGTCATTATGGGGCATTGTGTGTAGATTGAGGATGTTTTTTAAATGTATACCATTTTTGAATAAGGCTGTTACGTAACAAAATGTGGAAAAAGTCAAGGGGTCTGAATACTTGTGGACACCCTTTCAAATGAGTGGATTTGGGTATTTCAGCCACAACCGTTGCTGACAGGTGTATAAAATTTAACAGATTGTGTATGGAGATTGCATGACTAACATTGGCAGTAGAACAGCCTTTCTGAAGAGAACTTATGCCCTTGTAAGAGCTGCCCCGGTCAACTGTAAGTACGGTTATTGTAAAGTGGAAACGTCTAGGTGCTACAACAGCTCACCCGCAAAGTGGTAGACCACACAAGCTCACAGACCGGGACCGCCAAGTGCTGAGCACGTAGCGTGTAAAAATCGTTGGTCCTCGGTTGCAAGGATCACTACCGAGTTCCAAACTACCTCTGGGAGCAACATAAGCACAAGAATGGTTCGTCTGGAGCTTCATGAAATGGGTGTCATCATTGGCCAGTTTGGGTCAGGTTTCCATGGACCACAATCCTACAGAGACATCTCTCACACCCACCAGAGGGGGAGAAATCGAGAGGTATGGAGGTGTTTTTTTTTATGACACCTCCCGCCCATTGTAAATCTTAAGGCAGCAGACAAAATCCTTTGTCCTCTCAGTATGGAGGAATGGAATGTATGATGGGCCTACGGAGAACCTACCTCAGAACAGTAACATGTAATAAATGGACTTTGGGACAATATGTTTCGTCAGCCAAAATGGTTGTAGTGACGATAGATGGAATATGAAAATTAATGTCGTTTTTGTTATGTTATTAAACGTTAAACGATGACGTTAAAATATAAACATTAACTTGAAGAGTTTTCACAATATGAACCTGATGTTTGCATACTGTACGTTGTGTGGAAAATGTCCAGATAAAGAGAATGTTTTTGTAAAGATGAAGTGTGAAGTTATTGTCTAAATTGGATCGAGACCTTGCCTCATAACGAGTTACGCCCAGAGAACTTGCACTAAAGGCGGAAAAGCACATTTCTGACCCGAAAGTATAAAACAGTTAAGAATTAACATATCAGACCATGTGACCATGAGCTGCAGCCAAGGTCGGATTAGTTGTAACCCCAAAACGCAACATGAGGTTGAAGGACACAAAGGGAAGACAAAGGAACCTTAAAACAATCTATGCTACGGATGAGTAGAAGTGTCTAAGAGGGTGAATTCAAACAGGACCACCCGGTTACCACTGTTATGACTGTCCTGATCAGGTCAGGTTACAGGAGACCACAACCCTAGATATTATCTCTCAACCCAAACAAAGGGGGAGAGATATAGGGGTCTGAAGATGTGGGGGTTTTATGACCCCTCACGCCCATGGTAAACCTTAGGCCACAGACAACATTCCTGTGTTCTCTCACTATGGAAAACCAGCCTCAGAACATTAAACATGCAATAAAGGGACTTTGGAACAATGGTTTACGTCAGCCACAATGGTGGTCATGACGATGGATGTCAAGGTGAATGCACCAATTTGTAAGTCGCTCTGGATAAGAGCGTCTGCTAAATGACTTAAATGTAAATGTAAATGTAGATGGAATATGAAAATGTATGTCATTTTTGTTTTGTTATTAAAGGTTAATAGATGACGTTATTACGAAAACATTGTAATTGTAAGAGTTTTCCTAGGATATGCTTGGTGTTTATACATTGTACGTTGTGTCTAAAATTGGATTCGAGTCAAATCTAGACCTTGCCTCTTAATTTGGTAACGGCCAAAGAATTGCCCTAAAGGCGGTTACGCTCACTTCTGACCCGAGGGTATAAGACATGTGAGTGAAGAATTAACATATCAGACTAAGTGACCCAAGCTGCAGCCGAGGTCTAAAAAGTCAACGAACCCAAAACTCAACCCAAGGTTGAAGACAAAGAAATCTTTTTCTACCCATGCTACCACCTAACCTCCACTCTCAATCAAATCGTGGTATCTACACTGTTTCATTCCTACGCTGTGAGCCCTGAGCTACAGAGCGGTCTGTCCTCAGAAGAGCCCTCCCAGAGCAAGGGCGAGGAATCAGACCAAAAGGACACTGACATCGTGAGGACGACCAGAGAGTTGCGTCATTGAGAAGCGACCCACGCTTAGCTTCCCATCTGAGACCTCCCACACGTAATTACATCATTATATTCTGACCCATAATAAGAGCAGCAGTTTGGGGCAAGGCTAGGGTTAAAATAAGCATAGCTGACAAATGCACCCAAATGTATATTTCTCTCGTGTACTTTCTCTCTCTTTTAAATCCCCATTTAGGGTAACACGCGCCATAGTGTGTTGGCTCGTTATACTAAGTTCTAATAAATAGCCTAGAATGTGTTTTTGTCATCATTTTAGCTTTCTAGTAAATAAATACTCAACTAAGATTTGTGTGGTACGAACTCATCGGTGAGACCTGGGTCGGTGCAGATTCTCGGATTATGCGACGTTCAGAATGAGACTGTAGAGGAAACTGATTAATTAATGACGGCTGTAAAATCGATATTCTGATATTCTTTGAGTTAATTTGGGAAATAGAAACTCAAAACTAATTTTCCCATGGTGCCCCAGGTTAATGACTTAATAATTGCTTGATTCAGTTAATCACGCAATTAGAAACCTTTAATCATTCGATGAGCAACAGTCGTCACATGAACTAAAACAACGTCATGACACCACTCTCCAAGGAATCGGGTGTCTACACTGCTTTCATTCCTACGCTGGAGCCCTGAGCTACACGGCTGACCGTACTCAGAAGACGCCCTTTCAGAACAAGGACGAGGAAACAGACCACGAAGAGAATGTCCACACGATGTCAGTGCCCTATCAGAGAGTTACACCCTGTAACAACAGTGCCGCCATCAGAGGAGGAGGAGGAACTTTGTCACCAGAGGAGATACACCATCGGAGACCTTCGACACGTAATTACATCATTATATTCTGATCCATAAGAGCGGCATTTCGGGGCAAGGTTAGGGTTACACTAAGAATAGTTTACAAATTTACCCAAGTGCGCCTTTCTCTTGTGCACACTCACTCTTTCACTCTCTTTGAAATCACCATTTTGTGTAACACGTGTCATATTGTGTTGGTCCGCTAGGGACCTGTTTCATTGTACTAAGTTCTAATCAATAGCGTAGACTGTGTGTGTGTGTGTGAACCTTATATTATCATTTTAGCTTGTTAGTAAATAAATCATCAACTCAATTGGTGTGGTAGGGCTTATTTAGTGGGACTCGGGTTTGTGTAGATTCCCGGATTATGCGTCGTTCAGGATGAGACTGTAGAGGAAACTAATTAATTAGTGACTGTTGTAAAATCGATATTCAGAATTTGTTTTTTTTTGTTAATTTGGGAAATAAACTCAATAAAACCAAACTTCCCCATGGTGCCCCAAGTTAATGAGTTAATAATTGCCTGATTCATTTAATCACATAATTAGGAACAGTTAATCATTCGATGAACAGCAGTCGTCACAATCAATAGAACGTCACGACATGGGTTTTCATGGCCGAGCAGCCTAAGATCACAATGCCAAGTGTTGACTGGAGTGGTGTAAAGCTCGCCGCCATTGGACTCTCGAGCAGTGGAAACGCTTTCTCTGGACTGATGACTCATGCTTCACCATGCTTCAAATGACAACTCATTTGGCAGTGACGGACTAATCTAGGTTTGGCGAATGCAAGGAGAACGCCATCTGCCTGAATGCACAGTGCCAACTAAAGTATAATGGAGGAGGAATAACGGACTGAGGCTGTTTTTCATGATTCCGGCTAGGCCTCTTAGGTCCAGTGAAGGGGCATCTTAACGCTACAGCACACAGTGACATTCTAGACGATTCTGTGCTTCCAACTTTGTGGCAATAGTTTGAGGAAGGCCTTTTCCTGTTTCAGCATGACAATGCCCCCATGCACAAAGCGAGGTCCATACAGAAATGGTTTCGAGATCGGTGTGGAAGAACTTGACTGGCCTGCACAAAGCCCTGACCTAAACCCCATCAAACACCTTTGAGATGAATTGGAACGCCGACTGCGAGTCAGGCCTAATCGCCCAACAACTGTTGCCGACCTCACTAATGCTCTTGTGCCTGAATGGAAGCATGTCCCCGCAGCAATTTTCCAACATCTAGTGGAAAGCCTTCCCAGAAGAGTGGAGGCTCTTGTAGCAGAAAAGTGGGGACCAACTCAATATTAATGAAGATGATTTTGGAATGAGATGTTCGACGAGCAGGTGTCCATATAATTTTGGTAATGTAGTATATATACTGTATATAAAAACAATATCTAAAGAAATCCACACGTTCTCCCTCTCTCACACCCCTGGAGTATACGCAGTGTAAGTAAATTCAATGGAGACTGGAGAGTCTTTTTTTACAGCGTTTTCTCTCTTTCTTAAACATAGACAATTATTAAGATTTGGACATCTATCTATCTATCTATCTACACACACTCCTAGGGAATATTACACAGTATAAGCAAATCACAAGCACACGTGTATACACACACCACAGATATACACACACACAGGTGTGCAACGGTTGTTTCATGGTAGAGTGTGGTATGCAAAATGGTCATCTTTCAGCACTTTCAGCCCCTTCTACCATGGACAAAAAGGTATGGAATGTTTCGTTCAAATAAAAAAGGGTGCAGTTAAAAAGTGATTAAACTCATAACATGAACAACCCACACATTCCACAGGAAAAGGTAAAAATAACAAGTCTACAGTTCCCAGAAACTTCAAAGACCTGTATTTGTAAAAACAATAATGGTTGGATGTGTGTACACACATGTGCTTGTGAGAGAGGGATAGAACGAGGGAGAATGCTGTAACATGCCTCACTCTCCATTGACTTGCTTTGGATTTGATTACAACAACAAAAAATGTAATCCATTTTTAGATGACATTTTAAGGCAACAAAATGTGAAGACTGTGCAAGGGGCGTGTAGACAAGTAGTGTGTTTGTGTCTGTGTGAGTGGATTTCTTTAGATATTATTTGTATACAGTACCATCAAAACTATGAAATAACACATATGGAATAATTTAGTAACCAAAAAAGTGTTAAACAAATCAAAATATACACTGCACAAAAAAATAAAGGGAACATTAAAATAACACATCCTAGATCTGAATGAATGAAATATTCTTATTAAATACTTTACATAGTTGAATGTGCTGACAACAAAATCACACAAAATGTATCAATGGAAATCACATTTATCAACCCATAGAGGTCTGGATTTGGAGTCACACTCAAAATTAAAGTGGAAAACCACACTACAGGCTGATCCAACTTTGATGTCCTTAAAACAAGTCAAAATGAGGCTCAGTAGTGTGTGTGGCCTCCACGTGCCTGTATGACCTCCCTACAACGCCTGGGCATGCTCCTGATGAGGTGGCGGATGGTCTCCTGAGGGATCTCCTCCCAGACCTGGACTAAAGCATCCGCCAACTCCTGGACAGTCTGTGGTGCAACGTGGCGTTGGTGGATGGAGCGAGACATGATGTCCCAGATGTGCTCAATTGGATTCAGGTCTGGGGAACGGGCGGTCCATAGCATCAATGCCTTCCTCTTGCAGGAACTGCTGACAGTCACATGAGGTCTAGCATTGTTTTGCATTAGGAGGAACCCAGGGCCAACCGCACCAGCATATGGTCTCACAAGGGATCTGAGGATCTCATCTCGGTACCTAATGGCAGTCAGGCTACCTCTGGCGAGCACAGAGGGCTGTGCGGCCCCCCAAAGAAATGCCATCCCACAACATGACTGACCCACCGCCAAACCGGTCATGCTGGAGGATGTTGCAGGCAGCAGAACGTTCTCCACGGCGTCTCCAGACTGTCACGTCTGCCACATGTGCTCAGTGTGAACCTGCTTTCATCTGTGAAGAGCACAGGGCGCCAGTGGCGAATTTGCCAATCTGTGTTTTCTAAGCACAACCCCCACCTGTGGACGTCAGGCCCTCATACCACCCTCATGGAGTCTGTTTCTGACCATTTGAGCAGGCACATGCACATTTGTGGCCTGCTGGAGGTCATTTTGCAGGGCTCTGGCAGTGCTCCTCCTGCTCCTCCTTGCACAAAGGCAGAGGTAGCGGTCCTGCTGCTGGGTTGTTTCCCTCCTACGGCCTCCTCCACGTCTCCTGATGTACTGGCCTGTCTCCTGGTAGCGCCTCCATGCTCTGGACACTACGCTGACAGACACAGCAAACCTTCTTGCCACATCTCGCATTGATGTGCCCTCCTGGATGAGCTGCAGTACCTGAGCCACTTGTGTGGGTTGTAGACTCAGTCTCATGCTACCACTAGAGTGAAAGCACCGCCAGCATTCAAAAGTGACCAAAACATCAGCCAGGAAGCATAGGAACTGAGAAGTGGTCTGTGGTCCCCACCTGCAGAACCACTCCTTTATTGGGGGTGTCTTGCTAAATGCCTATAATTTCCACCTGTCTATTCCATTTGCACAACAGCATGTGAAATTTATTGTCAATCAGTGTTGCTTCCTAAGTGGACAGTTTGATTTCACAGAAGTGTGATTGACTTGGAGTTACATTGTGTTGTTTAATAAGTGTTCCATTTATTTTTTTGAGCAGTGTATTTTATATTTGAGATTCTTCAAAGTAGCCATAGTTTGCAACACTCCTGGAATTCTCTCAACCAGCTTCATGAGGTAGCCACCTGAAATGCATTTCAATTAACAGGTGTGCCTTGTTAAAAGTTAATTTGAGGAATTTATTTCCTTCGTAATGCTAGTAAATAAAGAAACAAAACAAAGGCAGTTCAACCAGTTTCTGCCCAGTGAGAAGGAACACAATGTGTGTGTACACAATGAAGATAAACACGATTAATGTTTGATTACACTGGGGAAGGAATGATATAGAATCCTTCGTGGACACAGAAAGGATCTGTACACCTGTACAGGCAACAATAAGGGTTCAATTCCACAGCATTTCCAACAGCATAGTTCCTCTGTTTCTGGCACGGTTAGATAAAGAGGAGTACACCTTGGAGGAATTATGACCATCCCTGGCTCTGTGTCAACCGAATAGCCTGGGTGGAGGAATAGTCGAAGTGTCATGACAATGAGTGAAGAATAGCCTAGAATTGTCATGATGAATGACAAGGAGTTGACATGACAGCACAAACAAGTTTAGGACCAAGCTACCAACGGAGCACTGACCTGTGAGCCCTCAACTGGGCCAGTCCACAATACGCCACTAGCAATATCTTTACACCCATAATGACCTCATTTAATTTCCACTTGGTACATACCCACACTACCCACAGAAAGAGTTGGCATTCCAAATGACACCCTATTTATTGCACTACTTTTGACCAGTGCCTACAAAAGTAGTGCACTGTATATCATGGGAATAGGGTGCCATTTGGTACAAAGCCAGAGAGTGCCATCAGATCCGAGGGGGTAGGATAGAGTACTTTGGAGTAAATGGAGTCTCCGTGGCGGGTGATCTGCATCCAGAGGTACGTACAGTGCATTTGGAAAGTATTCAGACCCCTTTAATTTTTCCACATTTTGCTACATTACAGCCTTATTATAAAATGTATTCAATATTTTTTGAATACACGCAATGCCCCATAATGACAAAGCAAAAACAGTATTCAGTACTGTATTCAGACCCTTTGCTATGAGACTCGAAATTGAGCTCAGATGCATCCTGTTTATCATCCTTGAGATGTTTCTACAACTTGATTGGAGTCCACCGGTGGTAAATTCAATTGATTGGACATGATTTGGAAAGACGCACAGTTGGCAGTGCATGTCAGAGCAAAAACCAAGCCATGACGTTGAAGGAATTGTCCGAGACTGGATTGTGTTGAGGCACAGATCTGGGGAAGGGTACCAAGACATTTCTGCAGCACTGAAGGTCCCCAAGAACACGGTGGCCTCCATCATTCTTGGATGGAGGCCACCGTGTTGGATCCACCAAGACTCTTCCTAGAACTGGTCACCCGGACAAATTGAGCAATCGGGGGAGAAGGGCCTTAGTCGGGGAATGACCAAGAACCTGATGGTCACTCTGACAGAGTTCCTCTGTGGAGATAGGAGAACCATCCAGAAGGACAACCATCTCCGCAGCACTCCACCCAAATACAGGTGTGCCAAGCTTGTAACATCATACTCAAGAAGACTCGAGGCTGTAATCGTGCAGGCCAGTTAAGTTCTTCCACACCGATCTCGACAAATAATTTCTGTATGGACTTCGTTTGAGCACAGGGGCATTGTCATGCTGAAACAGGAAAGGTCCTTTCCTTAAAAAAGTTGGAAGCATAGTTGGAAGCATAAGTTGGAAGCATATAATCATATAGAATGTCATTGTATGCTGTAGATTTCCATTCACTGGAACTAAGGGGTCTAGCCCGAACCATGAGAAACTGCCCAAGAACATTATTCCTACTCCACCAAACTTTACAGTTGGCACTGCATTGGGGCAGGTAGCGTTCTCCTGGCATCCACTAAACCCAGATTTGTCCGTCGGACTGCCAGATGGTGAAGGGTGATTCATCACTCTACAGAACGCATTTTCACTGCTCCAGAGTCAAATGGCGGCCAGCTTTACTTTTTTAAACTTAAAAAAAAAAACATTAAAAAAAAAATTAAAAAATGAAACCATCTAATGTTCAGCGAAATAACAACAAAGTCAAATGCAGGTAGCCTCGTCAAATAATTAACATCCAATCACATTAACCGTTACTCTCTCGCGGGAAATCCACTAACGGTCCATATGCAGCCAAACGTAGCTGCTGCTCATTCCGTTTGCTTGAAAATGGATGAATGGTTAAAAAAAAGTAAGTCACGCGTCCATAGAAACACTTACCAGCTCTACTGGTAGTACTGCTACTACCAGCAGTACTACACCTGCACCTGTCGATGACACAAGTTGTTCTGGTTTCACGAGCACATCCAATGCTAACATCAGTAATTCTACATTTGTTGTTATCCCAGCTAGCATGGACACTGACAGTTGTGAATCTGATGCAGCCGAAGAGCTACCGACCCCTTAGGCGGGAAAGCACCGAACAACAGACAGGGACATTGGACCTAAGTCCTCCACAATTGCCTGTCCTGGCCACTCAGTAGCTCACCATATACGACGCTTCTAGCCCCTTCTTTTGATGTTATCTGTTGATTTTATACATGTCTTACTACTCGAAAGTCGTCTTAATTCTCAAAAAACTGCCGTGGCTTATTTTCAAATTGGCATGTTTTGTTTCAACAATTCCTGCTTCGAATACAAGCCAGTGAATTCTATGCGTTACAGCTGGATGAGTCAACATATGTGGCAGGCATGGCACAGATCCTGTTATATGTCTGTTACCTCTATGGGGGGGGGTCAATTAAGGAAGACATCCTCTTCTGCAAACCACTGGAAACCAGGACAACAGGAGAGGATATTTTTTAAGTTCTGGACAGCTTTGTGACATTAAATGGACTTTGGTGGTCAAGATGTGTTGGTATCTGTACTGATGGCGCAAAAGCCATGACAGGGAGACATAGTGGAGTAGTAACACGTGTGCAAGCAGTTGCTCTCGACGCCACTTGGGTGCACTGCAGCATCCACCGAGAGGCTCTTGCTGCCAAAGGAATGCCTGACCGCTTGAAAGAAATTTTTAGACACGACAGTGAAAATGGTTAACTTTGTTAAAGCAAGGCCCCTGAACTCTCATGTATTTCTGCACTATGCAATGGTATGGGCAGCGACCATGTAACGATTTTACAACATACAGAAGTGCGCAGTATTGACATGTTTTTTTTTGTTGAGAGAGGAGCTTAAAGTTTTCTTTACTGACCATAATTTTCACTTGTCTGACCGCTTGCATGATGATGAGTTTCTCACACGACTGGCCTATCTGGCTGATGTTTTTCTGACCTGAATGATCTGAATCTAGGATGTGCGGGACAAAATTGAAGCTATGATTAAGAAGTTGGAGCTCTTCTCTGTTTGCATTAACACAGGTCTTTTCATTGTTTTCATCGTTGTATGATTTATTTGTGTGCAGATGAACTCAAGCTTACGGACAATGTCAAATGTGATATAGCGAAGCACCTGAGTGAGTTGGGTGCGCAATTACGTACTTTCCGAAAAGGATGACACAATCAACTGGATTCATTATCCCTTTCATGCCCTGCCTCCAGTCCACTTACCTATATCTGAACAAGAGAGCCTCATTGAAATTGCAACAAGCGGTTCTGTGAAAATTTTATTTAATCAGAAGCCACTGCCGGATTTCTAGATTGGGCTGCGCTCAGAGTATCCTGCCTTGGCAAATCGTGCTGTTAAGACACGGATGCCCTTTGCAACCACGTACCTATGTGAGAGTGGATTCTCGGCCCTCACTAGCATGAAAACTAAATACAGGCACAGACTGTGTGTGGAAAATTATTTAAGACAGAGACTCTCTCCAATACCTTCCAACATTGCAGAGTTATGTGCATCCTTTCAAGTACACCCTTCTCATTAACCTGTGGTGAGTTATTCACAATTTTAGATGAACAAATAAAGTTTTATATGTAAGATGGCTAAATAAAGAGACAAATTATTTATTATTATTATTTGTGCCCTGGTCCTATAAGAGCAATTTGTCACTTCCCACGAGCTGGGTTGTGACAAAAACTCACACTCATTCTTATAGTGTGGGTGTAGCAGGCTTACAATGATGGTAAAAAACAACATTTGAGAGTGCGCTGACCCTGGTGCTAGAGGGGGTACACAGCTGGAGGTTGAATGTTTGAAGGGGTATGGGACTATAAAAAGTTTGGGAACCACTGCTCTATGGGATCTAGAGGTAAATTAGCTTGGGTTCCAACGTGTGGCCTATGCAACTAGAGGCGTTAGTAGAGGAACAGGCATTAACACCCTGGACCAGAGCTAGAGGTAAATAGGCCTACCTGCTGGGGATGAAGTTGGACTCCTGGAGTTTCTCTGCCTGCTCCAGGTCTCTGGGGAAGCCATGCAGCACCCAGCCTCGTGTGGTACAGTCCAGCCTGCTGAGACGCTCCGTCAGGATCTGCAGCACCATACTATCAGGCACTAAGGAAACACAGGGACACACATAACACACTCCCTTAAGAGACTCTGGTCTTGTTCTTTCAGAATTCTTAAGAAGACTTTAAGAATGCATCCTTCCTGATCAGACATCTGACAGAGATCCCTTTTTTGACATGCCTGGATTGGTGTAAGATGTGATAGAACCATTGCTTATACTGTATCTATCAATTTGTGTTTTCTACGGACGTATTCACGATGAACATATTTCTCTCATTACTTCTGTTTTTGTGGATTCTTCAGGAATTTCCTGAATAAACACTATAGCCTACTCTTTAATAATCTTTTCATTTAGAAATAGAACATTTAATTGATTAGTCTAATTCCTGGCTTTATGATCATATCAGCAGATTGGGTCCAGAGGATTCTTATACATGTGCTCTTCCTTTCTGACAAGGCTTGTGATGCAAATCCCCCCCCCCCAAAAAATGGATATCAACCTTTATGTTAACTTGTCTGGTATAATTTATCCCCCTCTGTACTTTCTATTTGGTCTTGTTTTTTCCACCACACTTATTGCACCTTGAGCCAGAAATCTGTCTTGTTTCCAAAAATAAACATGCCTATTAAGTGTAGGCTATATCTTCAGAGACAGGATTTTATCACTACATGCATTTTCTTCTAAATCAAGGAGGAATGAACCAAGGAGGGATGTATCTGGCAACAAAATAATTAAGTTGGAATCAGACAAATTCATGTTTACATTTCTTGAAGACACTCCACACACCTTTCACTCTGAAATCAGCTAGCTGCAGCATGACAGGCAGCATAAGTTTAATTATTATTTATTTATGTTGATGATGGCATTCCAAAAGTAAGGTGAATAAGTGCCTTTTAACAAGAGAAGAAAAACAGTGGGTGGAGGTGGGAGAAGGAAAGTATGTGTGAAAGGTAGAGAGAAAATAGCATAAAATGAAAAGGGGGGTAGGTAATACAAATATAATTATATTATTTGAGAAAAAATAAGAGCAAAACCCAAGGGGACCATGAAGAAGCCTGGGAAAAATGTAAGTTGATGGATTGAAATGTCCAATTTCCACAACAAACAATCTGAGCTTCTCCTTCCTGCAGAAACGTCTTCAAACATCAGGCAGCCTGAAAAGGTTTCTTCTTCTCCCTTCGTTTCCACTCCCTCCTTTCCATCCACTCCTCCATAACACCATTTCCTATTTCCTTAATGTGGCTCTCCAAATCCCTAAAGCACTGTACTGCTTACACTAGCCACAATCTCACCATACCCTAATTATACCCCGGTGTCTATTAATCAACTTGTAAATTACTTAAGCAAGCTTCTTTCCCTGCAATTCTCACTGTCACAGAGAGGGAGAGTGATGTAGGGAGGGATTAGGGAGAAAGAGATGTCTTCAAATAGCAAAAGCCGCCTTCTCTCACTGGATAACATAAAGCCCAGTAGTACAACAAAATACAAGAAGTTGAACACAACAATTAACATATTCCATGCATATTCTCCACTCCAATATGTACATTGGTAACAATAAGAATGTGAGTTGGTTCCCACTGTGGCCAGCAGTGGTTCTTCTGGTCGTAAATAGTTGCAAATGGACTCTATGGGTCATTTTCCCACCAGACCCAGATTAAGCCTGTGTGTGTGTGTGTGTGTATGTTTGTGTAGCCTATGCATGTGTATGTGCAAATGTGTGTTTGTGTGTGTGCGCGTGTGAGGGATAAGTGTGCGAGTCAAGGCCTTCATTAGGCTTGAACTCCGTATGCATTGGCGGCACAATCTCGACACATCTGCATGGAGCCCACTCCCCGGGGGATGTTAATTCAATTAATAAAAAGTTGCTCAAGGCGAGTGGCCCAGACACAAGCCCTGGGCACTGCAGTGATTGGCACGCTTTGGCAGTTACATACACCCTCTAGAGTGGAGCAGTAGCCCCAGCTAAATGGCAGCCGCCTAATATTATTTTCCACAGGATGTTATTTCAAAGTAGCAAAACAATTAAATAAATAAAAACTGACAGAAATATGTATCTTTTTCCAATCAAGATGAGACACACAACCCAGATCAAAACCTGATTCGAACTATTTGGAAATGTAGTACTAGAGAATGTCTCCTTAGTTATTATTCACATCAGAGAATTGTCTGATGATGAGTAGCCCGAGCTAACCGAGCTAATCTAATTATTTTGGGCAAACGACTCTAGCCATTCCAGAGCTGTTCATTACTATTGCATGGGCAGGGATACAGGGTCTCCATTTTTACTCCCCCCTGTAACACTGTTTACATGCAGGCTCTGATACTAAAAGCAACTAATTGAAGGAGGAACCAGGTAAATTGTATGGCCACAAAGGTGTGTGTGAGCATGTGAGTATGAGTGCACCCTCTTGTATGACTAGCTGTGTACCTTGTTGTCCAGATTCCAAGTAAGGTTTAATGAGTTCTCCCATATTGGTCGAGTCTGCAGAAACCGCCTCCAGAAGCTCACCGCAGCAAACTACAAGGGAAGCGGAGAGTCGGGACAAGAAAGGGGAGACATTCATGTTGAAATAAACAGAATACACAATGTAACCTTTCAGACAGGGAATAAACAGAATAGGAAAAATGACAGCTCCTGTAGGCTGCGTCCCAAACGGCACCCTATTCCCTAGAGCGGTCTTGGTCAAAAGTAGTGCACTAAATAGGAATTAAATAGGAATAGCTTGCATTTGGGATGCAACCATACACAGTAAACAAGGAGAGATGGAGGATGGAAAATGAAAGTCTGTGCAAAAAAATGGCAGTGACATAAGACTCCATGTCAAAACAGAACATTTTAATCATGTTTGTGTCTAAACAAATATATATCATATACTGTACATACAGTCCTCGCCATATATATTTGGACAGTGAAGCTACAATTTTAATTTTGGCTCTATTCTCCAGCACTTCAGGCATACATCTACAGTATTAAATCATTTCTCTGGTTTGCAAACTGGGAGTGAGGAAAACTGCACTTAATATAACCACATTCTGTCAGTTTCTGTGGCTACTCTAGAGAACATGGCAAAATATACTTTATGTCAAAATAACATTAAAAAGTTGTATCATAAGAAGTACTTCTAAAGCCAATTTTGAATTTAACGCCATAATCATAGTACAAATTCAATCAATGACTATTTTATAGAGCCAGGTAAAGGCAATAATATGGGGAACACATTGAGAGGGACAGTGAAGGACTGTTCTGGGTGAAAACTTACGATTGACAATGTTGTATTTCTGAGAGATAAGTTTCGCCTGCAAACTCTTGCCTGAGCCAGGGGGCCCAAATAGGAGGACCCTGGGGGTGTGAGGGGCCACAGAACAGTGCCGCGAGAGAATGTACGTCAGAACTGTGGGAGGAGACAACAACCACAGCATTAAAGTGACAATCCAGTTCTCCTTTTCACCTATTTTAACACATGATTTACATGAACTCAAGAGGTGGTCCAGGTATGTCATTATAGCACACCTTCAGTGTGTGTACTTTGCACTATATACAGTGGGGAGAACAAGTATTTGATAACCTGCCAAATCGGCAGTGTTTCCTACTTACAAAGCATGTAGAGGTCTGTAATTTTTATCATAGGTACACTTCAACTGTGAGAGACGGAATCTAAAACAAAAATCCAGAAAATCACATTGTATGATTTTTAAGTAATTAATTAGCATTTTATTGCATGACATAAGTATTTGATCACCTACTAACCAGTAAGAATTCTGGCTCTCACAGACCTGTTACTTTTTCTTTAAGAATCCCTTCCGTTCTCCACTCATTACCTGTATTAACTGCACCTGTTTGAACTCGTTACCTGTATAAAAGACACCTGTCCACACACTCAATCAAACAGACTCCAACCTTTCCACAATGGCCAAGACCAGAGAGCTGTGTAAGGACATCAGGGATAAAATTGTAGCCCTGCACAAGGCTGGGATGGGCTACAGGACAATAGGCAAGCAGCTTGGTGAGAAGGCAACAACTGTTGGAGCAATTATTAGAAAATGGAAGAAGTTCAAGATGACGGTCAATCCCCCTCGGTCTGGGGCTCCATGCAAGATCTCACCTCGTGGGGCATCAATGATCATGAGAAAGGTGAGGGATCAGCCCAGAACTACACGGCAGGACCTGGTAAATGACCTGAAGAGAGCTGGGACCACAGTCTCAAAGAAAACCATTAGTAACACACTATGCCGTCATGGATTAAAATCCCGCAGCGCACCCAAGGTCCCCCTGCTCAAGCCAGCGCATGTCCAGGCCCGTCTAAAGTTTGCCAATGACCATCTGGATGATCCAGAGGCGGAATGGGAGAAGGTCATGTGGTCTGATGAGACAAAAATAGAGCTTTTTGGTCTAAACTCTACTCGCCGTGTTTGGAGAGAGAAGAAGGATGAGTACAACCCCCAAAACACCATCCCAACCATGAAGCATGGAGGTGGAAACATCATTCTTTGGGGAAACTTTTCTGCAAAGGGGACAGGACAACTGCACCGTATTGAGGGGAGGATGGATGGGGCCATGTATCGCGAGATCTTGGCCAACAACCTCCTTCCCTCAGAAAGAGCATTGAAGATGAGTCGTGGCTGGGTCTTCCAGCATGACAACGGCCCGAAACGCACAGCCAGGGCAACTAAGGAGTGGCTCCGTAAGAAGCATCTCAAGGACCTGGAGTGGCCTAGCCAGTCTCCAGACCTGAACCCAATAGAAAATCTTTGGAGGGAGCTAAAAGTCTGTATTACCCAGCGACAGCCCCGAAACCTGACGGATCTGGAGAAGGTCTGTATGGAGGAGTGGGCCAAAATCCCTGCTGCAGTGTGTGCAAACCTGGTTAAGAACTACAGGAAACGTATGATCTCTGTAATTGCAAACAAAGGTTTCTGTACCAAATATTAGGTTCTGCTTTTCTGATGTATCAAATACTTATGTCATGCAATAAAATGCTAATTAATTACTTAATCATACAAAGTGATTTTCTGGATTTTTGTTTTAGATTCTGTCTCTCAGCGTTGAAGTGTACCTATGAAAAAAATTACAGACCTCTACATGCTTTGTAAGTAGGAAACCTGCAAAATTGGCAGTGTATCAAATACTTGTTCTCCCCACTGTGTACTTTAAAAAAATATCTGGAGGACGTCTTTAAGAATGATAACTGAATCCTACCCACTGGGCAAAAACTTGTTGAATCAACGTTGTTTCCACGTCATTTTAACCAATAAAAAAAAATCTAATCAAAATCAAATGTTTTGTCACATGCACCAAATACAACAGGTGTAGTAGACCTTACAGTGAAATGCTTACTTACGAGCCCCTAACCAACAATGCAGTTAAAAACAAATATGGATAAGAAGAAGAGATATGTAATTAAAGAGCAGCAGTAAAATAACAATAGCGAGACTATATACAGGGGGGGTACCGATACATAGTCAATGTGTGGGGGCTCCGGTTAGTCGAGGTAGTACAGTGCCTCGCGAAAGTATTCGGCCCCCTTGAACTTTGCGACCTTTTGCCACATTTCAGGCTTCAAACAAAGATATAAACCTGTATTTTTTTGTGAAGAATCAACAAGCGGGACACAATCATGAAGTGGAATGACATTTATTGGATATTTAAAACTTTTTTAACAAATCAAAAACTGAAAAATTGGGCGTGCAAAATTATTCAGCCCCCTTAAGTTAATACTTTGTAGCGCCACCTTTTGCTGCGATTACAGCTGTAAGTCGCCTGGGGTATGTTTCTATCAGTTTTGCACATCGAGAGACTGAAATTTTTTTCCGTTCCTCCTTGCAAAACAGCTCGAGCTCAGTGAGGTTGGATGGAGAGCATTTGTGAACAGCAGTTTTCAGTTCTTTCCACAGATTGGGGGTAGAAGCTGTTTAGAAGCCCTTTGGACCTAGACTTGGCGCTCCAGTACCGCTTGCCGTGATGTAGCAGAGAGAACAGTCTATGACTAGGGTGGCTGGAGTCTTTGACCATTTTTAGTGCCTTCCTCTGACACTGCCTGGTATAGAGGTCCTGGATGGCAAGAAGCTTGGCCCCAGTGATGTAATAGGCAGTTCACACTACTCTCTGTAGTGCCTTGCGGTCGGAGGCCGAGCAGTTGCCATACCAGGCAGTGATGCAACCAGTCAGGTTGATGGAGCAGCTGTAAAACCTTTTGAGGATCTGATATTTTCAGTCTCCTGAGGGGGAATAGGTTTTGTCGTGCCCTTTTCACGACTGTCTTGGTGTGCTTGGACCATGATCGTTTGTTGGTGATGTGGACACCAAGGAACTTGAAGCTCTCAACCTGCTCCACTGCATTCCCGTCGATGAGAATGGGGGCATGCTCAAACCTCTTTTTCCTGTAGTCCACAATCATCTCCTTGGTCTTGATCACATTGAGGGAGAGGTTGTCGTCCTGGCACCACACAGAGAGGTCTCTGACCTCCTCCCTATGCGCTGCCTCGTCGTTGTCAGTGATCAGGCCTACCACTGTTGTGTCATCGGCAAACTTAAATGATGGTGTTGGAGTCGTGCCTGGCCATGCAGTCATGAGTGAACAGGGAGTACAGGAGGGGTCTGAGCACGCAGAAAGTCTGAGGGGCCCCTGTGTTGAGGATCAGCATGTCGGATGTGTTGTTTCCTACCCTTACCATCTGGGGGCGGTCTGTCAGGAAGTCCAGGATCCAGTTGCATTCTCACATAGGTGTTACTTTTGCCCAGGTGGGAAAGGGTGATGGCATTGAATCAATGTGTAAAACTGATTGGATTTGAAAGAAGTCCTTCACGTTTGGGAATTTCATTGTTTTTTTACCCAACATTTAACTTAAATCCAATGACATGGTAAATATATATTTTTCTGCTTTCATGTTGAATTCACATTAGTTCACAACTCAACCAAATGTAAATGAAAACTAGATGTTGAAAATGTTTGCCTGGTGCTTTGTGGTAGATTCTGTAATGAGGGGATTCACATAAGTATTTTATTTTAAGTTATACATTTAGCCTAGTCAGCACATGTTACCTTGGAAATTGTGTTAAAGTTGTAAGGGATGGTTAACAAGTATATCAGTTAATTCCTGTTGATCATTTGTAAACTACAGCTAAATTCTGTTAGTCTCTAGTGTGTTGCAATTTCAATTATGTTATTTTAGCAAAAGCATTGCTAAGAACTTTCTTTATCAAAGGCTATCTTGATAGAGGCATAGCTAGAACATGGGTTCATTTACACTTATTTATTAAAACATTGGCAGGATGAAATCTCTTGTTTTCAAAAGTGTCCAAATAAAACCCAAAATTAACAGACAATACTTAGTAACAAGAATATGGAAACTACTGTCTAATAATAATAATAATAATAATAACAATAAAACAATCATAAATAACAAAAACATACATTAACAGAAAGAACTGTTGTTGTACAACTACTAATAGGCCTACAGCTAATAAAACATCTGCTACAACTACTAATACCACTACTAAAATACAGTGGGGTCCAGGCATGATTAAACACCCTATAAAATGAACAATTCAAATACTGAGCTATATTGTATGCAACAAAAAAAGGGTGAATTATATTATTTTATACTAATACAATTCCTCAGAGAAAGAGATTTTGTTTAACAAGTAATACTTTTTTTCACAAAGGTAGGGGTCAAAAGTATTGACACCCCTAAAGATTGTTATAAATAAATGAAGTCGTCAAAAGTTTAGTATTTTGATCCCATATTCCTAGCGTGTAATGACTACATCAAGCTTTTGACTCTAAAAACTTGTAGGATGCATTTGCAGTTTGTTTTGGTTGTGTTTCAGATTATTTTGTGCCCAATATACATTTATGGTAAATAATGTATTGAGTCATTTTGGAGTCACTTTTATTATAAATAAGAACAGAATATGTTCCTAAACACTTACATTAATGTGGATGCTACCATGATTACAGATAATCCTGAATGAACCGTGAATAATAATGAGTGAGAAAGTTACAGAGGGTCAAACGTAATACCCAAAAGACATGTTTAACCTCCCACCATTACCAATAACAGGAGAGGTCAGCATACCTTGGGGGGGTATGATCATGTTCAGAAACATATTCTATTCTTATTTAAAATAAAAGTGACTCCCAACAACAACAAAAAATAACATAATACATTATTTACCATTAATTTCAATTGGGCATAAAATAATCTGAAACACAACCAAAACAAACTGCAAATGCATACAACAAGTTTATAGAGTCACAATCTCATTGCATGCTAGGAATATGGGAACCAAATACTAAAGTAACACATATTTGAAATACTTTATTTTATAAGAATCTTGTGACCCCTATCTTTGAGAAAAATACATTACTTGTTAAGCAACATCTCTTTCTCTGAGAAATTGTATTACTATAAAATAATTTAATTCCCCATTATATGAGCATACAATATAGCTCAGTATTTGAATTATTTATTTTATAAAGTCATTATTGCTCATCTTCATAAAGGGTGTCAATACTTTCAGACCACACTGTACATACATATTTACAAATATCTCAGCATGGTGATGTTCGTAAATAGTTAAAAACACAAACAGTTTGTTCTTAACATTTGAAAAATAACGAATCTGCAACGATGGTTATAAATTACATCTAATTCCCAAAGTATGATGTTGGTTAAGTCTTTATAAAGAGGGATCACTCGTGCACATTTCTATACAAAAAGGTATGACATTATTTACACTATAAACATCAAATATATCTAAATCTAACTAACATTGGCAAAGTCAAACTAACATTACCTCAAAATATTATTTCCCCAATGCAAAAATAACACTAAACCATTAAAAATACAAATAACTAAATCTCTTGTGCTTAACAATAACTCTGTTAGCTTACTTGCACTGTCATGTATAATAAGTCAGCTGTTAACATGCAGAGTTATCCCAGTGCATTGAGGCTGGCTGGGGATTGTTTAAAGCCCTATTCTCTCCCATGGAGTAATAAAGAGCGAGCCAGTGGGCTAATCTGATTTTAAAGGAGGTGATCAATAAATTGAGTCTCTCTCTCTGAGTCTCTCTCTCTAACGCTCGCTCGCTCCCCTGGTTCCAGGGGAGTATTTGTTTGAAGTGTGACACTCAAGAGGGAGCGAACAGCTGTTTACATTTGGGTCGAACCACAACAATACTGTTCGTCAATATGATAGGCCTTGCGTTTAACACACTGCAATTAACAACAAGCTAATTGGAACTAATCACTCTAAGCCTCTAATATGCAAAAAAATATATATACTACATAGTGCACTCACGTCTGTAGACATGAAATGCTTTGAAAGGTTGGTCATGGCTCACATCAACACCAAAATCCTAGAAACCCTAGACCCACTCCAATTTGCATACCGCCCCCAACAGATGATGCAATCTCTATTGCACTCAACACTGCCCTTTCCCACCTGGACAAAAAGGAACACCTACATGAGAATGCTATTCATTGACTACAGCTCAGCGTTCAACTCCAGTGCCCTCAAAGCTCATCAATAAGCTAAGGACCCCGATACTAAACACTTCCCTCTGCAAACTGTATCCTGGACTTCCTGACGGGCCGCCCCCCAGGTGGTAAGGGTAGGAAACAACACATCCACCACGCTGATCCTCAACACAGGGGCGCGTGCTCAGTCCCCTCCTGTACTCCCTATTCACTCATGACTGCATGGCTAGGCACCACTCCAAAACCATCATCAAGTTTGCCGATGACACAACGACGAGACAGCATATAGGGAGGAGGTCAGAGACCTGGCCGTGTGGTGCCAGGACAACAACCTCTCCCTCAACGTGATCAAGACAAAGGAGATGATTGTGGACTACAAGAAAAAGAGGATCGAGCACGCCCCCATTCTCATTGATGGGGCTGTAGTGGAACAGGTTGAAGGCTTCGAGTTCCTTGGTGTCAACATCATCAACAAACTATCATGGTCCAAACACACTAAGACAGTCGTGAAGAGGGCACGACAAAGCCTATTCCTCCTCAGGAGACTGAAAAGATTTGGGTCCTCAGATCCTCAAAAGGTTCTACAGCTACACCATCGAGAGCGTCCTGACTGGTTGAATCACTGCCTGGTATGGCAACTGCTCTGCCTCCGACCGCAAGGCACTACAGAGGGTAGCGCGTACGGCCCAGTACGTCACTGGGGCCAAGCTTCCTGTCATCCAGGACCTCTATAATCAGGCAGTGTCAGAGGAAAGACCTAAAAATTGTCAAAGACTCCAGCCACCCTAGTCATAGATTGTTCTCTCTGCTACCGCACGGCAACCCGGAGCGCCATGTCTAGGTCCAAAAGGCTTTTTAACAGCTTCTTCCCCCAAGCCATAAGACTCCTGAACAGCGAATCAAAGGGTTACCCAGACCCCTCTTTCATGCTGCTGCTACTCTCTGTTTATAATCTATGCAGAGTCACTTTAACTCTACTTACATGTACATATTACCTCAACTAACCGGTGTCCCCGCACATTGACTCTGTACCGGTACCCTCTGTATATAGCCCCGCTTGTTATTTTACTGAGCCGTTTAATTATTTGTTACTTTTATTTTCTATATTTTTCTTAACTTGTTAAAGCATTGTAGGTTAAGGGCTTGTAAGTAAGCATTTCACTGGAAGGTTACACCTGTTGTATTCGGTGCATGTGACAAATGCAATTTGATTTGACTTCTGACAAGCGTACATAGGGCAAACATCATATTTTCGTATGGCTAAGGCAGAGGGAGCCAGTCAGATCATAATAAAGGACGCATCTTAATTAGCGTAATAATCAATATTCAAAGAAACAGTTTTATCACATTTGGTATTTCAACGACAGCATATGAATAGTTAATCGCAAAGACATTTTCGAAACATTTCTATGCCCTCAGTTTAACTTGAGCAAATAAGAAGTTGATTAATTATAAATGGTGCCATTATAGAAACCTTTCATTTACTTATCAAGCTGAAAACACAGCCCGGGAGAGTAAACACACATAGCCTCCTCTAAATCTCTATCTGCAATCATAGACCAAATTGCACCCTATTCCCATTATAGTGTACTACTTGGGCTCTGATCAAAGGGAATATGGTGCCATTTAGGATGCAGGCATGCTTCTAAATCAGAGAGGATCTGGGGAAAGACAGCATACATGGCTGATTCTGGCAATGAGGGAGGACTGTTGGTAACTAATACCACAGGATGGAGAGGCTAAAAAAAGAAAATACCTTTAAAAAAAAGATCACGTGTGTAATTCTTACACAGGATCAAAATGGGGCTTAGGTGGTGGGAGTGGCGGAGGTGTGGAAACAAAATGTTGCTGTTTTAAAGCTACAATCCTTAATTGAAACAATAACAAAGCAGCACCCTACCTCAGTTTTGGTAAAAACTGAGGGATGGGCCTGCAGAAATGTAACAACTCTCAGATTCATAGACAGAGATATGGATTCAAGGACTGACCATCCATAAAATTATAGTTTTAAATATGTTTTGAGGCTATACAGTGTTTGATTACATTGTTTACAAATATTGGAATCAAACAAGCTTATATTTTGGGTTCTGATGTGGTACGACAGTTGAACTAAACCTCATGAGCCATTTAGAAGTTATATTCTTCAGGAAGCAATGGGTATACAGTACAAGTCAAAAGTTTGGACACACCTACTCATTCCAGGGTTTTTCTTAATTTTTTATTATTTTCTAGTGAAGACATCAAAACTATGAAATAGACATGTGGAATCATGTAGTAACTAGGGTTGAAAATGGTCGGAAACTTTCCGGTAAATTTACGACATTTTTCAGGGAATTTTCTGGGAATTTGGGGAATTTTGCTTAAATTCATCAAAAAAGTTAGCTTATAACAGTGAACCTTTTTTTGTGGGATATACATAAGGCAATTCTAGGTCGTGGGGCATATTTTGGTTAAACTATCCAATGGAATTGCAACCCTCTGTATGCACATGCATTCTTCCATCACATGTACAGCTGATTCTCAAGATATTACACACTAATGAGATGCTATTGAGCCCACACTACTACACTGTCTGAGCCAAGGACTACATGCTAAGTTTTGATAACAATACTGGGTGGGGTTAATATATATTAAATGACATACATGATTTTTTTGTTAACTAGTAGATAGTAGCCTACAGCAAAGTGTGTTTAAATCATTTCTAACTTGTTAACAATTTCTGCTAGTTAGTTTTGCTACTATGTGGGTTTTAGCTTGCTTGAGCCTGCTAACTGTGGAGTGTTAATTCACCTGTTTCCCTACATGTTTAATTTTAAAACATTTATCTCACAAAGGAGTTGTTTAATCTGACTGCTTAACTATTTATCTGTAAATGGAATTGTATGTTTTTTTTGCTACAATTTATTTTCTAATCTTTACAGGAAATTGCCACGGACACTATCTGATGTGTGGAGACATTTCACTGCAGCTAAAGTAGAAGGAAACGCTGTGTACATTTGCAAATACTGTGCCAAATCATATGTGAAGAATGCAACAAAGATGCAGAATCATCTGGCCAAGTGCATAAAGTTCCCTCAGTGCTCAGAACAAGCAACCTCTACTTCTATTCGAGGTGAAAATGATGAATCAGACACCTTATCGATAGCAACAACTAATGGTCCTCCTGGAATCAGAAGTGTTTTGACTTAATGGAGGAACGTAGTCAGAGAAATGCTGATGAATGTTTTGCTCGAGCCGTGTATGCAACTGGTTCACCAATGATGCTCACAGGCAATGTGTATTGGAAAAGATTTCTGAATGATGCCCATCATACACCACTCCAACCAGACATGCTTTATCTACTCATTTGCTGGATGCAGAGTTCATCATAGTTCAAGTGAAGGTCTAGCAAATCATAGAAAAAGCAGACTGTATTGCAATCATCTCTGATGGGTGGTTGAATGTGCGTAGGCAAGGAATAATTAATTACAGAAGGTATTTGCACTGGTGACAGACAATGCTGTGAACATGAAGGCTGCTTGGGCTAAAGTGGAGGAGTCCTTACCTCACATCACACCCATTGGCTGTGCTGCTCATGCATTGAATCTGCTCCTCAATGACATCATGGCACTGAAAACAATGGTTACACTCTACAAGAGAGCCAAGGAAATGGTTAGGTAAGTGAAGGGTCATCAAGTTATAGCTGCAATCTACCTCACCAAGCAAAGTGAGAAGAATATGAACACCACATTGAAGCTGCCCAGCAACATCCATTTGGGTGGTGTTATCATATTTGACAGTCTCCTGGAGGGGAAGGAGTCTCTCCAAGAAATGGCCATATCACAGTCTGCCAATGTGGACAGTCCCATCAAGAGGATCCTCCTGGATGATGTATTTTGGGAGAGAGTGGTAAGCAGCCTGAAACTCCTGAAACCTACAGCAGTAGCCATTGCATGGATTGAGGGAGACAATGCCATAGTGTGTGTTGTTCAGACTCTGCTTGCAGATGTAAGATAATAAATCCGTATTGCCCTGCCCACTTCACTGTTGCTCCAAGCAGAGGAAATACACGCTGCAGCATACATGTTGGACCCAAAGTATGCTGGCAAGAGCATCCTGTCTGGTGCAGAGATCAACAAGGCCTATGGTGTCATCTCCACCTTGGCCTGGATGAGGGCACGGTTCTTGGCAGTCTGGAGAAGTACACTTCAAAGCAAGGGCTTTGGGATGGAGATGCAACATGGCAGTTGTGCCAACATATCTCATCAGCCACCCAGTGGAAGGGACTTCATGGATCTGAGGCTCTTTCCCCTGTTGCCTCCATCATCCTCTAAATCCCACCAACATCAGCCGCCTCAGAGAGCAACTGGTCCTTGTTTGGGAACACACACACCAATGCACGCAACAGGCTGACCAATACAAGAGTTGAAAAATTGGTGGCCAGCCGAGCAAATTTGAGGCTTTTTAAGCCTGGCAATGAGCCATCCTCAACAAGTTTGGAAAGTGACGATGAGGAGTTTTTTTTTTTTTTTTTTTAGAGTCTGATGTTCAAGAGGTGGACATTGAAGAGGTCCAGGGAGAAGACATGGAAGCCTGAGACAAAGGCAACCAAAGCTTTAGTTTCTACACTATCATTTTATAGATGTATGTTGAAAACGTTTTTGGAAGATGTGATGGATCATTGGGGATCATTCAATATTCCCTTTCTTTTGTTGTTCAGTGAAATCATCCCATGTGAAGAGTCAATTCATTTAATTAAAGATAAATTCGTAACAATTTACATGTTTATATCTAATGGAAGGATATAATAATTTGCAATTATGTCTACTTATGATAAGGTAAAAGGTTTATGTTTCTGTTTCCATATGATAAATATATCCAATGCAAAAAACATCTACATTTAAATGGTATTTCCGTTAATTCCCATATATTCCCGTTAATCCCCACAGAAAGTTTCCACCTCTGAATATTCCCCAAAATGTGCAACCCAGTAGTAACCCAAAAATTGCTAAACACCTCAAAATATATTTTATATTTGAGATTCTTCAAAGTAGCTACCCTTTGCCTTGACAGCTTTACACAATCTTGGCATCTCTCAACCACTAATATATGTGTCACGTCTACTCCCGCTCCTCCCCTATTCGACTACCAGCGCCTACGTTACAATACATCCAAAAATGGATGTAGAAATGGTTGAATTGTAGTTGAAAGCAAATTTCCTGCTATTCTACACATTTTGCCATGGGGCAGAGTGAAAATGTTCCAGTTTTAAAGCTAATACTCCTGAAAGCATCATTTTTATTTGGGTCATTGTTACTTCTCCAAGATTATCTTATTTACAATTATATAGATCCATTATCTTTTTTACAGACGGCCACCCAAGACTTTTCTCTGCAGAAAAAACGTTGTTACTATCTATCAGTTAGCTTTCTTTGTAAGATTCCAGACACTCCAATTGAAATATATACACTTTAGTAAAGCAAACTTGTTTAAACCCAATTCACATCCGCCATGGTGCGCCTGCTTCTAGCCTTCTACCGTCACCACTGCCCTGCCTCACACAACAAACCTAAGGTGGCAGGTAGCCTAGTGGTTAGAGAGTTGAGCCAACGGCTGGAGGATTGCCAGGTCAAATCCCGGGTCAGAGAGGAAAAAGCCGTTGAGAATTGAGCTGGCAACCGGAGGGTTGCTGGTATCAAATCCAAGATGACATTGCCTGCTTTTGTGCCCTTGAACAAAGCACTTAACCCCCCACAACAGGCACCCAGTGTGGCAGACCCCCGTACCTCTCCAAAACCTGTATGTGTATCATTTGCAGGGGTTGGGCTAAAGTAATCTTAAGAGAGAAAATGACAGAACTATTTTGTCAAGTTGAGTGGTGTAATGTTCAGACAGGTAGTATTCAGATGGCTTTAATGGTGGGGCTGAAGGCTGCGACGGCTGCTCCTCCTCCCCTTGCCTGTAGCTTAGCCTTAGGCAAACTCCCTGTCCATCAGCTGGGCTGACAGGGAGGGGAATCAAAACCTCCCCATGGGTCTACTGCAGTGCAGTGCTGACATCCCTCCAGAATGCGTGGCTGTGGAGGGGCAGCAGCCCACTGAGAGTGTGTCCTAAAATAGCACCCTATTACTGATATGGGCTCTGGCCAAAAGTAGTGCACTATATAGGGAATAGGGTGCCATTTGGGACGCACCCTGAGATGATATTGTGATGAGGCTTTGATGCTGTGCAACAAAGCCTCTGAGGCCTGTGATGGGAGAGACTGTCATCCATCGTCAATCACTGTCTCAGGTAGAGAGGGGCATCAAAGTCCTTACTATACTGAACAAAAATATAAATGCAACAATTTCAAAGACTTTACTGAGTTACAATTCACATGAGGAAATCAGTCAATTGAAATAAATGCATTAGGCCCTAATCTATGGATTTCACACGACAGGGAATACAGATACCCCTCCAAAAATGTGCCTCACGACCACGTCACAGTATTTTTGTGCATTCAAATTGCCATCGAGAAAATGCAATTGTCCGTAGCTTATGCTTGCCCATACCATAACCCCACCGCCACCATGGGGCACTCTGTTCACAACGTTGACATCAGCAAACTGCTCGCCCACACAACGCCATACATGTGGTCAGTGGTTGTGAGGATGTACTGCCAAATTCTCTAAAATGACATTGGAGGCGGCTTAAGGTAGAGAAATTAACATTAAACACTCTGGCACAAGGTGCACCTGTGTAATGAACATGCTGTTTAATCAGATTCTTGATATGCCACACCTGTAAGCTGGATGCATTATGGAACATTTCTGTGATCTTTTATTTCAGCTCATGAAACATGGGACCAACACTTTACATGTTGCATTTGTATTTTTGTTCAGTGTACTACTGTGGAATATGGAGACATGTCAGTCAGTGAGTATTTGCTTCTGGTTTAAAAAAGTGTCCCCTTTATGGCTGTGTCCTTTGTCCCAATAATAAATACACTCGTTCACTACTTCCCACAAACCTAAAAGTATTGGATTGGTGAAGGCATGGGCTACAGTTTCCACCATGTTTCTTACACCAGTCATTTCCTTGAAATGAAAGGAACAAGTGCACACTTGGGAGGAAGAACAGACAATTGGAAACATGTAGCATATGTTCGCAAATGAAAACAACACATTGTTTGTTGTTGGACCCCTTAGAGTGTTGTTCTAATCTACAGTCATACACCCCAGCTAGCACATAACGTTCTGAGAACCATGCATTTCTTAGAGCTTGGTGAGAGCGTGGTTGTCCTATGGTTATTTTGCATACAACCTTCCCACAACTTTCTGAGAATGGTGCAGGATAGTTGCTTGGCTTTGGAACATTCTCAGCACATTTATAGAACTTAACAAAAAAACGTTATTTTCTTGGTATTTCATTACTTTAACATGTTTTTAGAAATTTTAGCAAATGTATTGAAAATGAAATACTTATTTAAATGTGATATTTTTGTATTTGCTATGACACTAAGTTGAGCTCAGGTGCATCCAATTTCCTTTGATACAACTTAATTGGAGTCCACCTGTGGCCAATTTAATTGTTTGGACATGATTTAGAAAGAAACATACTCATCTGACGAGGATAAGCGAGAAGGATCGGAGGACCAATACGCAGTGTGGTAAGTGTTCGTCATTTTAATGGAAAAACTGAACACTACAAAACAACAACGTGACAGCCATGAAGCTAATGAACAATCGTGCTGACACAAACACTACATAGACAATCATCCACAACAACAAAACAGGCTACCTAAATATGGTTCCCAATCAGAGACAATTTTCAAATAAATTCATTAAAAATCCTACAATGTGATTTTCTGGATTTTTTTTCTCATTTTTGTCTTTCATAGTTGAAGTGTACCTATGATGAAAATTACAGGCCTCTCATTTGTTTAAGTGGGAGAACATGCACAATTGGTGGCTGACTAAATACTTTTTTGCCCCACTGTATCTAGGGAAGGGTATAAAACCGTTTCTCGTGTTGACAGTTTCCAAGAGCACAGTGGCCTCCATCATTGGGATATTGAAAAAATATGGAACTACCCAGACTCTGCCTAGAGCTGGTTGTCTGAACAAACTGAGCAACCGGGCAAGAAGGACCGTGGTCAGGGAGGTGACCAATGACTCTGAATGAACTACAGCGTTCCTTGGCTGAGATGGGAGAACCTGTCAGAAGGACAACGGTCTCAACAGCACCATTCTGGGCTTTATGGGAGAGTGGCCAGACGGAAGCCACTCCTGAGAAAAAGGCACATGGCAGCACGCCTGGGGTTTGCAAAAATGCACGGGAAAGACTCTGAGATCATAAGGCAAAAGACTCTGTGGTCTGATGAGAAAGAAAAGTAACTATTTGGCCAAATGGCAAAGCACTATGTCTAGAGAAAACCAGGCACAGTTTATCACCCATCTAACATCATCCATACCATGAAGCATGGTGGTGGCAGCATCATGCTATGGGGATGCTTTTTAGAGGCAGGGACTGGGAGACTGGTAAGGATAGAAGGAACAATTAATGGAGCCAAATACAAGCAAATCCTTGATGAGAACCTGCTTGAGTGCAAATGACCAGTCCCAACAGGTCAATGACCCTTAGCATACAGCCAGCTGGAATGGCTTCAGAACAAGAACGTAAAAGTCCTTGAGTGGCCCAACCATAATCACAGACTTGAATACCATTGAAAATCTGTGGAAAGACTTGAAGATTGCTGTTCACTTCTGCAAGGAAGAATGGGGGAAAATCCCTAAATCCAGATGTGCAAGATGACTCAAAGCTGTAAATGCCGCCAAATGTGTTTCTACAAAGTATTGACTCAGGGGTGTGAATACTTATGTAAATGAGATTTCTGTATTTCATTTTCAATACATTTGCAAAAACATTTTTAACTTCGTCATTATGGGATATTGTGTGTAGATGGGTGACAAAAACATATATTTAATCCATTTTGAATTTAGGCTGTAACACAACAAAAATGCAGAATAAGTCAAGGGGTATGAATTTTTTCTCAAGGCACTGTAAATACGTCACTCATTGCTTCAAGCCACACCTCAACGCACCCACCAAACGGGAGCAAACAAACCTCAAAGTCTGTTCAAAAACATACAAGAATGTTTTGGGGAAACGTGTCGTTCAGTACAAACCATTCTGTCGTTCAGCAAACATTCAATTGAACTGAACGCACCTCTGATCTTAATGAGTGCTTGTTTCCTTTGAAATGGGGTCTGTTTGAATAGACTAAAATGGACAGCTTTGTATATGTAAAAAAACAAGACACGTTAGCTTCATCCTGGTGGCGCAGTGGACTAATTACATGGATAGAAAACAGAAGATTCTAAGTTTGAATTTCACTGATGCTGTGTCACAATGATTAATGCCTAAGGACATGTATTTCCATTTGTCCAATCTGTGCTTGGAGTTTAAAAAAAAGTTAACCCAAAATGAGCTAAAAGTCTTATTGAAACAAAAACCTCCAAATAACCCATTTGTATTTTTTGACCCCTTTTTCTCCCCAATTTCATGATATCCAATTGGTAGTTAGTCTTGTTCCATCACTGCAACTCCCGTACGAACTCGGGAGAGGCGAAGGCCGAGTGCCATGCATCCTCCGAAACACGACCTGTTAAGCCACACTGCTTCTTGACACACTGCTCCCTTAGCCAGGAAGCCAGCCACACAAATGTGTCGGAGGAAACACTGTGCAACTGGCGACCGTGTCAGCGTGCATGCGCCCGGCCACAGGAGTCGCTAGAGCGCAATGGGACATGGACATCCTGGCCGGCCAAACCCTCCCCTAACCCGAACAACGCTGGGCCAATTGTGCGCCACCTCATGTGTCTCCCGGTCGCTGCTGGCTGCGACACAGCCTGTGTTGTGACGCATTTAGCACTGCGATGCAGTGCCTTAGACCGCCACTCGGGAGGCCCCCAACGCCACTCAGGAGGCCCCCAACCTATCATTTCTATTCTCAGAGTCTTAGTGAAACCTCCCAGGAAAACTTTCAAGGAACCAGAGTTAAACTTTCTCAGAACATCCCTTCAAACTAAAAATGAAAGTTCCCAGAATATTTAAAAAACATAGTTTTACCGGTCAGGAAATGTATGGTTTCATTCCCACAACCAATGTGAATCTAAAAACATACTTTCCCACAACTTCCAAGGAACCAAATGTGCTAGCTGGGAGTGGTCTTCTCACCTTGGTCAAATACGTCCACATGCGGTTGGTCGGCATCAATGCCCTTCAGGCAGTTGCGGTAGGTCTTACGCAGGGCGTGAACCTCGCGATGGTGCTGCATCAGCTGGGCGACAAGCTGCTCTTCTGACACGGCCTTCTGGTGCTCTAACCGCTGCACCACTTCCTTGTCCTCGGGCCAAATGAACGTGACGTGGTACACATCTACACAGGTAATACAGAGAAGATCAGGGTATGTATTCATCAAGTGTCTCAGAGTAAGAGTGCTGATCTAGTATCAGGTCTCTCTTATCCATGTAACCAAATTTACTATGATCTGAAAGGCAAACTGATCCTAACACTCCTACCCTGAGACACTTTATGAATACAGGCCCTGATGGCCCAATGACAGGGAGGGTGGGATCTATTTATCTCTTCTTGTTCATAGACTTCATGTTCTAGATATCTTCCCACTGTAAAATATCCCCACAAAAAAAATAGAAAGGAAACACCAACATAAAGTGGATAATATACACTACCGTTCAAAAGTTTGGGGTCACTTAGACATTTCCTTGTTTTTGAAAGAAAGGCACATCTTTCTGTCCATTAAAATAACATCAAATTGATCAGAAATACAGTGTAGACATGGTTAATATTGTAAATGACTATTGACGCTGGAAACGGCAGATTTTTAATGGAATATCTACATAGGCATATAGAGGCCCATTATCAGCAACCAACCATTGGAATCCTGTGTTCCAATGGCACCTTGTGTTAGCAAATCCAAGTTTATCATTTTAAAAGGCTAATTGATCATTAGAAAATCCTTTTGCAATTATGTTAGCACAGCTGAAATCCGTTGTGCTAATTAAAGAAGCAATACAACTGGCCTTCTTTAGACTAGTTGAGTATCTGAAGCATCAGCATTTGTGGGTTCAGGCTCAAAACGGGCTCAAAACGCCCAGAAACAAAAAACTTTCTTCTGAAACTCATCAGTCTATTCTTGTTCCGAGAAATGAGTTGAGTTCTTTAAAATTGAGTTTATTTAGTAAATATGTTTCAAACTCTATTTTCTTAAAACGGCATTGTTGGTTAAGGGCTTGTAAGTAAGCATTTCACGGTAAGGTATTGTAGTAGTCGGCACATGTGACAAAATGTGATTTGATGGATAGGGCGTTTGGCCACCACGAGCCAGAACAGCTTCAATGCACCTTGACATAGATTCTACAAGTGCCTGGTACTCTATTAGAGGGACAAGACACCATTCTTCCAAGAGAAATTCTATAATTTGGTGTTTTGTTGATGGTGGTGGAAAACGTTGTATGAGGTGGCCGCCCCAGAAACTCCCATGAGTGTTCAATTGGGTTGAGATCTGGTGACTGAGACGGCAATGGCATATTGTTTACATCATTTTCATGCTCATCAAACCATTCAGTGACCACTCCTGCCCTGTGGATGGAGGCATTGTCATCCTATGGGGGAATAGCCATGGTAGCCAGAATAATGACCTTCCCAGCATTTTGTCATACATGACCCCTAAGCATGATGGGATGTTAATTGCTTAAATAACTCAGGAACCACACCTGTGTGGAAGCACCTGCTTTCAATACACTTTCTATTCCTCATTTACTCAAGTGTTGCCATTATTTTGGCAGTTACCTGTATATCCTCATTGTATATCAGCCTGTACTCCAGAGTTCTATGTTTACTGTATTTATGCATATTGACTGACAATTCACATTTTGGGTATCTGTAAATGTTTGAGGTGAATAAAGTAATTCTGATAATGTTTACACAGGTACCAATCATTTCGTCACGTTGACAAACAAATATTTGGACAGCTTTGAAAAAACCAGAGCTCATTTGCACAATGCATGCAATTCTACTGACAAAGGCAAAATGAGACCTCGGCACAATGAAAATAGAGATGGCAATTATTTTGATCGAGTACATCCTCACCATAACAAACCAACCTATTGGGAGCTGAGGCTTTTGTTAATTATAGCACGGCTTTGCTATACTCTAAGGACCTGTTCTCCTGGAGAGCTATGGTGGGAATTCAAAGAAACCAAATCGTATTTGTCACATGCGCCGAACACAACAGGTGTAAACTTTACAGTGAAATGCTTACTTACAAGGCCAACAATTCAGTTCAATAAATAGAATTAAGAAAATATTTATTAAATAAACGAAAGTAAAAAATATAATTAAAAGTAACAAAATAACAATAACGAGGCTATACAGGGGATACCGGTACTGAGTCAATGTGCGGAGGTATAGGTTAGTCAAGGTAATTTGTACATGTAGGTAGGGGTAAAGTGACTATGCATAGATAATAAACAGCGAGATGCAGTAGTGTAAAAACAATGTAAATAACCGGGTGGACATTTTAATAACTGTTCAGCAGTCTTATGGCTTGGGGGTAGAAGCTGTTAAGGAGCCATTTGGACCTAAACTTGGTGCTCCAGTACCTCTTGCTGTGCGGTAGCAGAGATACGTCCATGACTTGGGTGACTGGAGTCCTTTGAGAATTTTTTGGGCCTTCCTCTGTCACCACCTATTATATAAGTCCTGGATGTCAGAACTTTTTGAGGATCTGAGGACCCATGCCAAATCTTTTCAGTCTCCTGAGGGGGAAAAGTTGTTGTGGTGCCCTCTTCACAACTGTCTTGGTGTGTTTGGACCATGATGTGGACACCAAGGAACTTGAAGCTCTCAACCTACTCCACTGCAGCCTCGTCGCGGAGAATGGAGGTGTGCTCGGTCCTCCTTTTCTTGTAGTCCACTATCAGCTCATTTGTCTGGTTCACATTGAGGGAGAGGTTGTTGTCCTGGGACCACTGCCAGGTCTCTGACCTCCTCCCTTTAGGCTGTCTCATCGTTGTCAGTAATCATGCCTATCACTGTTGTGTTATCAGCAAACTTAATGATGGTGTTGGAGTCATGCTTGGGTGAACAGGGAGTACAGGAGGACCTAAGCACGCACCCTTGAGGGGCACCAGTGTTGAGGATGTGTTGTTGCCTACCCTTACCACCTGGGGGTCCAGGATCCAGTTGCAGGAGGCGTTAGTCCCAGGGTCCTTTAGCTTAGTGATGTGCTTTGTGGGCACTATGGTGTTGAACGCTGAGCTGTAGTCAATGAACAGCATTCTCACATAGATGTTCCTTTTGTCCAGGTGGGAATGGGCAGTGTGGAGTGAGATTGAATCATCTGTGAATCTGTTGGTGCGGTATGCAAATTGGAGTGGGTCTAGGGTTTCTGGGATGATGGTGTTGATGTGAGTCATGACCAGCCTTTCAAAGCACATCATGGCTACCGACTTGAGTGCTACGGGGCGGTAGTCATTTAGGCAGGTTACCTTCGCTTTCTTGGGCACAGGGACTATGGTGGTCTGTTTGAAACATGTAGGTATTACAGACTCGGTCAGGATGAGGTTGAAAATGTCAGTGAAGACACTTGCCAGTTGGTTCTCGTATGCTCTGAGTACACATCCTGGTAATCCGTCTGGCCCTGCGGCCTTGTGAGTGTTGAGCTGTTTAAAGGTCTTGCTCACATCGGCTACGGAGAGCGTGATCACAGTCGTCTGGAACAGCTGGTGCCCTCATGCATGCTTTAGTGTCGCTTGCCACAAAGCGGGCATAAAAGGCATTTAGCTCGTCTGGTCGGCTCGTTTCACTGGGCAGATCGCGGTAGTCCGTAATAGTTTGCCATCCCTGCCACATCCAACGAGCATCAGAGCCGGTGTAGTAGGATTCAATCTTAGTCCTGTATTGACGCTTTGCCACTTTAATGGTTTCTCTGAGGGCATAGTGGAATTTCTTATAAGCGTCCAGATTAGTGTCCCGCTCCTTGAAAGCCAGGTTCAATATGGATGTGGGTTTGTGGTTATGATGTGAATTATAAAAAAGGAATGTCTCTCTGTATCACTTTCACCCCCCTCCCCTTGGTAGAATCGGGCACTCTGGAATACATCTCCAGGGTTCTTCATCTTACCTCCTGTGACAGGGTCTATTCTCTTGCCCTGACTCCGTTCAATCAGAACTGCATCGGGTGCCTCCAGCAACACTAACAGAGAACACACACAAACAGTTCCTTCAATACACACACATACACACAAATGCACGCACGTACAAACACAAACGCAACATGGAAATAACCAAACATAAATGGATAACTGAGGCACTAACCCACATGATTTGGGGCAACTCCAGCCTCCTGTAGGGACAGGGCTTCCTCTCGTGTCCGAGGTATCCCCTCCAACACCCAACCCTGAACACAGAACAAACAAGCAATAAACAACGTGGCTCAAAAGACTAGAAGATTTCTCATATAGGATGAGGGGGCAGTTGCATGAGGGGGCAGTTTCCTGAAGACAGATTAAGCCTAGTCCCGGACTAAAAAGCAAATTTAGTGGAGCCTCTACTTGAAACATTTTTTCCAGGACTAGGCTTAATCTGCATCCAGAAAACAGCTGCCAGATATATTATTTATCATATGTATAATTATATCAATTATAAAGTATAGTTCTTCTGATGGAGTGGTTTTCTTTTCTCCTGAGATGACACTATAATCCAAAAATAATTCTGGAGATGATCATTGCCTGATCGACAAGGTTAGCTCTGTGGGCCCAAACGACAGGGTTAGCTCTGTGCCCTGTGCTGAATAATTTTAAGAAATAGTCATTATATTTCTAAGTAAGTAATTCTATGTTTAAAAACATGTCTACAATGGCATATGACCGTACACAGTAATATGATTACAATTCAATGCATTTCTACTCCACCCTATTTCTATTTAGTGGCCTATTTTTATATTCATCACTTCATTTAAACTGTCCCATTCTCTCATTGTAAATAGTTGGTTGTTTAAAGAAGTTAGACGCTGTCTCTTTATTATGCAGTTAAACCAAGTCCTGAGACCTTAAGAGACAATAACTCTATGAATAAATATCTGTACAAACAGAGAGAGGAAAACAATTGCCACTTCAAGTAGTGATTCAATAGGTGGGTTAAATTCCTAAACCTTGAAAATGTGGCTAATTATCCAGTTCCTATCCCCAATTTGCCATAAAAATAAACATAAGAAGAAAGAGGCAACATGCATATCATTCCTTGGCCACAAAAAAACCTCTCTAATAGCCTCCGAAATCCCAGGGCTTTACAGCTCAATGGAGCTGGAAAATAAAGACGAGAAAAAGAAACCAGTTCTCTCAAGTGCTTGTTAGGGCCAAATTATTATTTCAATTAATAATCTTCAAATAAATATGTAACTATGGAAAACATTTATGGATCTCAGTATTATCAGAGAAGTTATGGGGTTTGTTGCCAAGTTTCCCTGGCCTGTTTGAAATCCGCCTTTGTTTTCCTCTTTGATCTTTAACCACTAATCACCACTTCACCTAAATTACACACACACGCGCACTTCTTCCTCCCACTTACTTTCCCATTAAACCTTTGATTGTCTCTGTGGCAGTGCTGTCCACGAGCTGATAATAGAAGTGGGAGTCCACTTCCATAACCACGAGCAGCATTTTGTAATTGGCTCCTTTGTACTACAATAAAATCACAATGAAAACCAAGACAAACTGGATATACACAGTAGTAGCCTCTTCACTTTAGTAAAATGATAGTGATGCCATGACTAAGGTTGCATTTGTAAATTCACTCTGGAGTGCCAGAGTGCGCTTTGTGCATTTGTAAATGTTGTCAGATTGTCCATACATAAATTCATAGCGTCTCGCTCTCGGAGCGTTCAGAGCGCACACTGGATGCTCTGGCCAAGGAGTAGGGTTGATCCAAGCATTCTGACCTCACAACGGCAGTCAAGCACCCAAGCTAACTGGCTAAAGTTAGCTAGCTTGCTAGCTACTTCCAGACATAAATGAGAGAACACTTCACTTTGACCAATTTACTTGCCCTAGCAGAGCTGGTTAGGCTGTTATCTAGAGCGTTGGTGACTAACTGAGCTGGCAAAAATGTAATTACGCTTTTACTGACAACACAAGGTTTACTGACAACAGCCATATTCAATGGGGTGTTGAGCGTTCATAAAATCATAATTTATTCTGCAAATTTTATGAATGCACCCTAAAAACGACTGGGTAAAGTGGTAACCACTGTACATGGTTGCAAATGAAAGTGTGTAGTTAGTAAAGTATAGAGAAGTAACGGAGCCCATACAAACAGCAGGTCCAATGAGGAATAGTGGAGAACAGGAAAGATGTCAATCTCCAGCCAGACCAGGCCAGCTCCTGGTAATACCCTTCTACCTCTCCACCACTCCCTCCCAGGGGAGACAAGGCCAGGGCTGTGGAAAGGCAGGGGGAGTCCCTCCCAGCCAGGCCCCAAAAGCTCAGGCCTGATTGAAATTCTAATGAGCTACGTCAAAACAACAACACCCAACTCCCTCTCCCCAGCACACTCCTCCGCCCTGCCTCCATCACTGGGGTCCCACACAGTGGCTCCCTCCATTCCGTTTCATCCCTACATCAAAAGGGCTCGGCGTTCATACAGAACCCCAGGACCACATCTGCAGTGGGGAGGAGGGGGTGTATCACAGGATGGACACGCATGAAGCAGATGTCACGGGGCGCTCAACAGCAGGCTGGGGGGGACGATGTGGGGGAGTGTAGGGGAGCAGTGCTCGACAAGCCGGAGAGAGACCTTAGCAGTCTGCTGTGCTCCGTGCACAAAATAGTCCATGGCCCTGTCGCGAAGGCTCGCTAACAAGGTCCTTTTGACAGTACAATCAGCCAATTAGTCACCCTGCTGCTAATCAGATAATCATTGCTCGTGGGTTTTTGTTACTAAGGAGCCATGTCCTGCACGGGACATGTCCACTAGGAGCTATGCTAGTTCCATTGTGCACTGGAGGCTTTGTATATCTATCTACTATAGGATAGCCATGTGGCACCAATTAAAAGGTACTTAGTGCAAAACTAGATACTACAGTGTGGTTATTACTGTAATTTACCCTACAATGTGTTACACCAAATCAAAGCTCAATCTAAAAATGGATCTTGATTATTTGGCAATGGAAAATATCTAAAGCGCACCACATTTGAGGAACCAACATTCAATGTTGAGGAAACGTTATAATTACTGTACTATATTGTACTTAAAATTATCTATTTTAGTAAATTGGATCAATACTTTACTTATTAATGGGCAATTCAATCTACACTATCAAAACAAAAATCTATAACATTGTTACAAACAACCATTGTTCTAATCAGCCTTTATCCTAATCTTCCAGAGACAGCGTCATCCTTAACTGTTTTCACCATTATGTAATAGCATAATAGCACAACAGGGTAATGCCTTTTAAATGACAAATACATTTTATTGCTATACTCGAAAAATGTAAATATGTTAAGCATTGATTAATAAATTATGAGATACCTCATGGATAAAGATATTCACATTTAGCAGGTCAGACTTTTATACTCCTTGTAATTCCAAGCACTTTGCATTGCATTGGTTCATGCTCTACAACATCCGCAGAGTACGACCCTGCCTCACACAGGAAGCAGCGCAGGTCCTAATCCAGGCACTTGTCATCTCCCGTCTGGATTACTGCAACTCGCTGTTGGCTGGGCTCCCTGCCTGTGCCATTAAACCCCTACAACTCATCCAGAACGCCGCAGCCCGTCTGGTGTTCAACCTTCCCAAGTTCTCTCACGTCACCCCGCTCCTCCGCTCTCTCCACTGGCTTCCAGTTGAAGCTCGCATCCGCTACAAGACCATGGTGCTTGCCTACGGAGCTGTGAGGGGAACGGCACCTCAGTACCTCCAGGCTCTGATCAGGCCCTACACCCAAACAAGGACACTGCGTTCATCCACCTCTGGCCTGCTCGCCTCCCTACCACTGAGGAAGTACAGTTCCCGCGCAGCCCAGTCAAAACTGTTCGCTGCTCTGGCCCCCCAATGGTGGAACAAACTCCCTCACGACGCCAGGACAGCGGAGTCAATCACCACCTTCCGGAGACACCTGAAACCCCACCTCTTTCAGGAATACCTAGGATAGGATAAAGTAATCCTTCTCACCCCCCCCCCGCCTTAAAAGATTTAGATGCACTATTGTAAAGTGGCTGTTCCACTGGATGTCTTAAGGTGAACGCACCAATTTGTAAGTCGCTCTGGATAAGAGCATCTGCTAAATGACTTAAATGTAAATGCATTGTATTGTACGAACTGTGCTATACAAATAAAGTTTGATTTCAAGAGCGGTGCTCCGATTGCTCTTTGCTTGTTTTGTTGAACATTCCGTTTTTAGGGTGTTTAAATAATAGCCTAGATCCCATCTTGGGTTAATATTTTTAAAGTTTAGCACATACTGTATAAAACGTTTTTTGGAAAATTGACAAATAAATGAGGCTTATTCTTAGTATTTATCTGTATAAGGTGCTTGTTAATAACACATTGGCAAACTTCACAATCTAAATATATATTTTTATACGTATGCGCCTGTCATTGATGTCTATTTCTATAAATCATTTTGACAGTAACCCTTCAAAAAAAAAAAAACATTTTTCATTTCTATATGTACTAAGAAGCTCAGTGTTTGTTTCTTGGGCTTCAGGAATGTGATTGAAAAAGTGCTCCAGGCCTTGAAAAACACCAAATGATCTACAGGACATGGTGAAAACATTTCTACACAAAAAAGTAATTTTAATAAAAAGTTTATAAATAGCAGATAAATATGGTATATAGTTATCGATAGTACAATGCATAATGGAAGGGGAAAAAATTAGGATGGACTGTATTATTTGCCATTGATAGACTGCTTTAACAACTTTTTATCCAAGTTGGGTGAGAGCATGAGGATGACTCATGTCATGCAGGTTCATCTAGTCTATACAGGACCGTTGTATATTCTAAAACATCAATTGGTAGCTACACCGTGTATAGCTTTGTGAAATGTTAGGCTTCGGGCGAACTTAGACCTTGCGGGGTTCCAGAGAAACTGCATTACACCAGTGCTAGAGGTCTAGAGTGACGGAGCTCTTTGATACATCCTTGTGGCTTGTACCTCTTTTCACAGAGTTCAACCTCTTTTAAATCAGCAGGAGTACTGCACTAATTCAGTTGTTATTCCACTTCCACTTCGTTCATTATTACGCTTCCATCCACTTTTCCCTTCTATGATTTCCCTGTAGAATACAAGTCTAAAGTTTTACAAACAACAGCCTCGAGAACAAAGAGTAAAAAAGAGACTGAACCCGAGCGACCTAGATTAGGTATGATTAACGTTCCACAATCACTTTAATTTGAGAGGGAAAAAAACAGAGAGAGAGAGCACACGAAAAACAGCCGATAACGAGTGGAGCTGCAATTAAGCACAGGCCTTGACTTCAGTTGTAATGCAACGTGTCAATCATTCTGTCGCTACTCCATTTTTGTGCACGAGATGAAGGAGTGCCTTTGTGTGACAGAGAGACTCCAATCCGATGCAGATCTGGTAAAGCTGCAACAGTACTGCTTTGTTTCCTGCGACAGAGAACTAGCCCTGGTTCCTGACTGAATTCTCAGCCGTTTATGCAGATGTACAGGAAAATAATTAAACAAATGAATAAACACCATCAGACATTTAGCCTAAAGGGATAAACAGCCATTACCAAATTAAAAGAAAAAATGAATCACAAACTACAACACTTAAAAGGCGAAAGTTAAAGGATGCCAAGCGAAAAAGTAATGTATTCAGCCTAAGCAAAGTTTATAAGAAAAAAATAGCAGTTTTTTTCTATTTACATATTTTTCCACACCACTACAGGGAAAACTGACACTTCAGAGATAAGATACCCATCACAAGAATGGTTGCTGTGTGTTTGATAGTGAGCTTATTGACTGTGTGATAGAGACAGTGTCAGGATTAGAGGGCCTAGGTTTGGGGGTATGGCTGACTATGTTGTGGGTTACCCATGTCACATTAGAGAGGAGAACACAGACTGGTGGAGGCGGGTGACAGGTGTGTGATGAGGGTTTTGCTCAAAGAGTCATCATGTTCTATCACAAGAGGCCCAAATCCCCCTGGGAGGAAGGGGCTGATCCGCTGGGAATGGAGCTGTACACTGGTGTAATTCACATCATTAAGTAAACACATCAAATGAGAAGGGCTAGATAATATACAGGTATTTGTTACTATTAGCATTTGATGATCCGTTAAAATTCTGTTTATTTCCAAGTGTGTGTGTGTGTATGTGTGTTGGCACAGTCCCAAAGCAGCTAGTCCATAGGCATGTCTAACTGTTGTAATTGAAAGTGACAGACCGAGAAGTACGAGGGGTATGGAAGACTACACATCTCACATTAGAACTCAGCATCGCTCTATTGATCTTTTCCCATGCCTGGTAACTCATACAAGTCTTTTTGGAACTGCACAATCTTTTATTTGTTAAAACATTTTTTGTACCTTTATTTAACTAGGCAAGTCAGTTAATAAGAACATATTCTTATTTTCAATGACGGCCTAGGAACAGTGGGTTAACTGCCTGTTCGGGGGTTTGAACTTGCAACCTTCCGATTACTAGTCCAACGCTCCAACCACTAGGCTACCCTGCCGCCCCTCATGGACTAGCTACATGTAAGGGAACACCCCCGTGAAATGGACAAAAATGAATGGGATGTTATTGGCACCGTACGAAACATATACACAATGTACAATACCACTCAATTGGACGTTGTTTCATTCAAAACTGATTGCAAATGCCATATGGCAAATGCCAAGTGTAACACTGCAAAAATCCAATAGATGGCGATTGCGCTCCACCGTAATTTTTCATATTGCAAATGTAACAATTCAAATTTAGAAAATTTGAACATTTTTGCAAAAACTTATCACCCCCTTAACTTCTCTAGGATAGGGGCAGCATTTGGAATTTTGGATGAAATGCATGCCCAAATTCAACTGCCTGCTACTCATCCCCAATCAGTAGATTTGGATAGAAAACACGCTGGAGTTTCTAATACTGTTTGAATCATGTCTGTGAGTATAACAGAACTTATGTAGCAGGCAAAACCCTGAGGACTAACTGTTCAGAATTATTATTATTTTTGCCTCTGACTGTTCCCCGACCTGTCATTGCCAAGGGATATTTCTTAGGAACCTGTTTTCAGTTACTACCGCTTCCACTGGATGTCACCAGTCTTTGGAATTTGGTTGAGGTTATTCATTTGTGCAACAAAGAAGAAGCACATCCAGGAACAACGTTACACTATTGAGAGTTGCGCAAGACGGAGCATGGTTTGTCTTCTTCCTGTATTGAAAACAGATTGCCCCGTCTACAATTTGACCGATTATTAACGTTTAAAATACCTAAAGTTGTATTACAAAAGTAGTTTGAAATATTTTGGGAAAGTTTATAGGCAACTTTTGAAATATTTTGTAGTGACGTTGAGTTTTTTGGAAACTGTTTTTTTTCTGGATCAAACGCGTCAAATAAAAGGACTTTTGTATATATATGGAAGGAATTAATCGAAAATAAAGGACCAATTGTGATGTTTATGGGACATATTGGAGTGCCAACAAAAGAAGCTCGTCAAAGGTAATGCATGTTTTATATTTTATTTCAGCGTTTTGTGTAGCGCCTGCAGGGTTGAAATATGCTACTCTCTTTGTTGACATTGTGCTATCATCAGATAATAGCTTCTTATGCTTTTGCCGAAAAGCTTTTAAAAATCTGACATGTTGGCTGGATTCACAATGAGTGTAGCTTTAATTGAGTATCTTACATGTGTGATTTAATGAAAGTCTGATTTCTATATCATTTTTTAATTTGCTGCGCTGCATTTTCCCTGTTTTTTTTCTCCAAGTGGGACGCAACCGTCTCCTATACCATAAGAAGTTAAAAAACATTTGAAAAATGTGCTCCTGGTAACCCGTTCCAATCACCAGGTGCAGGGCTGTCCATTTGCAATATGTTTCAATGGGCATTTACCATCACGAATTTGACATGCTCAAAATTCTGCAGAAATGCAAAATTGACTGGCCTGATGAACTCAGGATGGCCGGGCAGTGATAGTGGTTCCTCTCCATCGCTCTTTGTGTTGATTTCATCATGTCCCACTTGTTGATGGTACTTCACTGTTTAAACATATTGCAAATGGACAAAAGTAAGCCAGCAAGTCACCGTCCATCAGTATATTAGATATCATTCTGACACCAAACTGATACAAACTGACACCACACCCACTTTTTCCAACCTGTTTAGAAGCCAACTATCACATATTTCAGAGCAGGCCCAAAATTCACAGCGCCTTCTGTTCAAACCATAATAAAAACATAAAACACATAGTTACGTTCTAGCTGCGGGTCCAGTTCTGACATTATATGTAGGCCTAGCTGAGGCGACCCCGAATCCCATGTTTCGGCTCGATAGGTCATTTGGAGCCTGATTAGAGACCTTAATTGGTGTAGAAAATCCAAATTTTCCAGGCATTCCTTGAATGAGCTATCGGACAGAAACGTTAGGGTTCATCTCTATGGGCCGAGGCGGTTTCAATGCACCTAGTCTTGTGACTCTGGGACATTTCTAAATGTCGTCATTTTCGTGATGTCAAAATGAATTGAAGTTATTGCAAATGTATGAGGCTGTTTCTCGGTCTGAGAACCTTCTAGAGCCACTTAACTCACCGTGCACTATCGACTTGAGCTCCAGAACAGGTTTCTAAAGTTTCAGAGCTCTAGGTCTAACGGTTCTTTGATAGTTCGAACAAAGGTAACTATTGCAGGCTCTGTATGTCTCGAAGCCCCACACTGTGTCACACTGTTCTAGCTGTGTGTGTGCGTGAGTTTTTCTTGGAAATCTGATGGGATAAATGACTGATTTACAGTTCATGAGGGTTGACTAATCACATATGAGGTTTTTGAAAGATGTGACTTTTTTTTAACCCTTCGAAACAGCTCCTATGATCCCAATTTAAGGCACTTCCGGTTAGCACAGGAAGCTATAAGTAAACACCTATCCTGATTGGGGTATGCTCTTACAGAAAGTCTTTGTGTTAGGGGGCAGTATTTTCATTTTTGGAAAAAAAACATTCCCGTTTTGTCAGGAAAAGATGCTAGAATATGCATATAATTGGATAGAAAACACTAACGTTTCCAAAACTGTAAAGATATTGTCTGTGAGTATAACAGAACTGATGTTGCAGGCGAAAGCCTGAGAAAAATCCAATCCGGAAGTGCCCCTTTGAAAGAGCTGCGTTCCAATGACTCCCTATTCAGCTGTGAATGTACCATCAACGAGCTTACGCTTTCTACGTATTCCCCAATGTGTCTACAGCATTGTGTCTACAGCATTGTGACGTAGTTTTACGCATTTCTGTTGAAGAAAAGCCGTAGGCGGCCACATTGCGTAAGTGGTCACATGGTGGCTCCGAGAGAGATTTTCACGTAAAATACAGAGGTAACCATTACTCCAATCGGTCCTAGTGAAAAACTAATTGTCCCGATGGATATATTATCGAATAGATATTAGAAAAAAACCTTGAGGATGGATTCTAAACAACTTTTGCCATGTTTCTGTCGACATTATGGAGCGTTGTGGTGACCACAATTTCCGGGCGATTTCTCAGCCAAACGTGGAGAACAAACGGAGCTATTTCGTCTACAAAAATAATATTTTGGGGAAAAAATGAACTTTGGCTGTCTATCTGGGAGTCTCGTGAGTGAAAACATCCGAAGTTCAAAGGTAAACGATTTAATTTGATTGCTTTTCTGATTTCCGTGACAAGGTTGGCTGTAAAGCATATTTTGAAAATCTGAGATGACAGGGTGATTAACAAAAGGCTAAGCTGTGTTCCAATATATTTAACTTGTGATTTTCATGAATAGGAAGATTTTATAGGAAGATTTATGTCCGTTGCGTTATGCTAATTAGTGTCAGATGATGACAACGGTCCCGTTCACGGGATGGGGTGTCACTACAGGTTAAGAATTGACTGATCAACAAGGTTGAATGCAGTCATTTTCACATTTGCAGGTTATGTACGTCAAAACACCTTTTGGGTGAATTTAACCACTTCCGGTTGCTCCAGGAAGCTTAGAATCAACACAGGTAGACCTCATAGTGGCCTGATGGATTGTCATCGAAGACAGGTTCATAAAGCATTCATAACCCACATTGCCTTCTCCTCTAAATTCAACCTGAAGCCTATGTATTCCTATGGGGAGAGATGTCATTGTAAACTGTGAGATGAAAAAAACCTGTTTTCACTGTAAAGGGTTAATGCCACACGGTCAAGGTTAGGCTTGCACAGATTGGGAGGACCTCAGGAACGTTCCTGAGGTCGAATTGTGCTTCTTACCCTAACGGTTCTCCCACTGTCACCCAAAAGCACATGAAATTTAGGGACAGGCTTCATTTTGGGCCTTCTTTTTTTTCCACGGTCGAGCTACGGTCAAGCAGAGCATCTCGTTGAACTCGGCACAGCCTATAGATTATGGTAATGCCATTGCAAGCTCTGAGTGTCTTTAAGCATCGCACTTTGTCACTCCATCCTTGCTGTGTGTGCGTGTGTGTGTGTGTGCGCGTGAGAGAGAGAGAGAGAGATTTTTTTTGACATATGTTGGGAGAAATTACTGATTTACAGTTCATGAGGGTTGCCTAATCACACATATGAAGTTTTGAAAAGATCTGACCTTTTTAACCCTTCAAAACATCCACTATGACACCATTTTAAGGTACTTCCGGTTGACACAGGAAGCTGAAAGTGAAGACAAATCCTCCTTGGGGTAGGCTCTTATAGAATATTGAGTTTTAAGTCTTTATGTTAAGAACGGACTTATTTACAGAGGGTTAAATGAGTGTGTTATTTCAGAAAATCATAGAAATCTCGCAGAGCTCCGAAACACACTTAAAAAAGGTGTCTGAACACGCTGCAACTGGATCTGTATCTTTTTGGGGGGGGAAATCATTTTTTTTGAACATCACCAATTGTACATTGTACGATTTCTCTTAAATTATGATAGATAAATGACTGGTTCTTTTTTTTTTCTGACACCGTAGGTTCATGTACTTTGACGTGAAGCGGTCAAATTTGCGCTCTATTTTAGTTTTTGACCTTTAATACCAGAATAACGGCCATAACTCAAAAAGCAATAAAACAATACATCCCTGGAAATTGTACATGATGCATAAAGATAGCGCAGAAAGTAAGACCAAAAACATAATATCATTCCTAGTGTGTTTTCACACAAAAACATTTACCTACTAAGATACTATTTAAGCCTCGACACCATCTTGTTCGGGGCCAACTGCCCATTATGCCAAACCTATGCTCACCAAGTTTCGCCTTTGAAGTATTTTCCGTTTAGGAGAAAAGGCCACGTCGTGATTGGTGATGTTTTGTACATTTGCAATATGATTCCATTCGCCCTATGGTGGGATTTACCGGGACAGCGGAAAAATGACCAAAATTATAAAACGGAAAATGAATGTCAGAGAGACTTCGTTCGATCGGAAGATCTGGCCCCCGTGCACAGCCCGCTGCCGTCCGGGAATTTTACAAACGTTTGCAGGCGTCTAGTATGGGACCGTACATTTGCAATATGGAGTTTCTCATCAACCATACGGCAAATGTCAAAATGTTCCCTTCATGTATGTAACTACCAAAATAAAGGAAACACCAACATAAACAACTGGCCAAAAACTTGTTTTTTCACGTCATTTCAATCCCCAAAATCGGCAGTATGTGATGACATTGAATCAACGTGGAAAGCTAATTGGATTTGCAAAAAGTCATCAAAGTAAGGGCATTGCGTATTTTTTTTCTCCTGGACTTTTAACCTAAATCCAATGATGTGAATTTTCTGGGTTGATTTCACATTGAATTCACTTTAGTTGACAACTTAACCAAATGTAAATCAAAACTAGACATTGAACTGACGTTTGTGCCCAATGTGAAGTGTCTTAATAGGGCATTGGGCCACCACAAACCGCCAGTACAGCTTCAATGCACCGTAGCATAAATTCTACAAGTATGTGGAACTCTATTGGAGGGATGCAACATCATTCTTCCATAAGAAATTCAATAATTTGGTGTTTTGTTGAAGGCGGTGGAAAACATGGTCTCACGCGCCGCTCCAGAATCTCCCATAAGTGCTCAACTGGGTTGAGAGCTGGTGACTGAGACACACAAACCCTTTAAACCCCTATGCTCCTTTGAGACCCCTATTTCAAAGTCAATGAGATCATGTTATGTTAGCCTAAATAAATGGGCAACAGGGCATTTTTATACATGACCCTAAGCATGATGGGATGTTAATTGCTTAATTATCTCAGGAACCACATCTGTGTGGAAACGCCTGGTTTCAATATACTTTGTATCCCTTATTTACTCAAGTGTTTCCATTATTTTGGCGGTTACATGCATATCTCCAATGTCAAACTATGGCCTACCTTTCCTTTCAATAAAGAGCTACAAATGTAATGTGTGTGTGTGCACATGCATGCGTGGGTGCATGCCTTCGTGCGTATGTGCACGCTTACCCGTCGGACACAGTCTATTTTCGACAGCCGTTGCTGAATCAACTTGATCCAAAGGTCACCTGGGATGTCCTAAAAAAACAAATCCAACAAAACCTTTTAATATCTTTGATTGTCATTCCAATACTCACTTCAAAAGGGACCCAAGTTGCCCTCTGCCTCAGAGTGAATCCAGGACACATCGCAAACGGCACAGGAACAACTACTGTATCTCTGATTGGTCTTCCTCTAGACAGATTTCTCTTATGCTAGATGTGTTGTGGCAACACCAATGGGCCTTTGTGGGGAGTGAATATTGGCTCTGATCTGAGCTAGCAGGGTATGCAATGAGACACGGCAGGGATGGACTGTGACCAGAAATTGTCCCGGGCACTTCTAATAACACTGCTCCACTATTCTTCTTCAAGGCCCCCACACCAGCACATTTATTTCCACAGGGCTCCCATTGTGAAGCCAAAATATGACCATTATATGACAAAACTAACAATTTCGACAAATTAACATGGACCACCTCACCTAGCATTTTCCCAAAATGCCCTCAAGTCAGTTAGTTTCTGCCACACAGCATGCAGTGTCTGCACATACTCTTTGAAGTGTCACCGAGAGAGAAGCGCCAGCAGCCAAAAGTGTGAGAATGCTTGCACAGCTTCAAGAGGAGAGTATATTTGAAATCTCCTGCTCGATAGATACAAGTCTTCAACCATCTCCCACTTCCATTAGCAGATAATGACTTCAGTACTACTCTAGTAAATAAATATATAAAAACAATTAAAAGCAGTTTTACCTCTACGAAAGACATGGAGTATGTATCAAGCGTCTTCGATCATAATGAATAGTATTATATGGACAAGTATGGTCTGATCCTAGATTCTACCCTGAGGTGCTTTATGAATACGGGCCCTGATTCAGAGACACTTATTGCCTTTCATCTTTCTCTCCACCATGGCTATTAAATATTATCACCCAAATAGGCCTTTTAAGGGGCAGTTCATAGCCAAGGGAAGGACCTTGAAAGACTGGAGGGGGAAGGATAATTAAAATAATCATACCATGATTTTTTAAAGGAATGATAATTCAGAAATAAGGATATAGTGTCTCTCTAGTTCTTCACAGACACAATAAAATCACCTGAACTGTACCTGTTGCTTGGCTTTGTATTGTAGTGCCTTCTTTGTTAGGTCAGTGTCTTCCTTCAGAATGTTGCTGTCTGTAATATGGATCACTTGAGTGTGTTCACACAACTTCCTGGCCTGTGGGGACAAAAAGAAATGGCTTCAAAATGAAAGGACAAATAGGCTATCAGTTCATAGAGGCTATTTATATAACTTTGCCACCCATGTTGAATTTACCACCTGTTGAGATAGCTGTGCTACTCTCTAGGAAAATTAGGTGTGGTACACGCTGCTACTGTATGATACACTGAGTAGCATAAATATCCGGACAACCAAACCTGGTACAGATGCAGTCTTTTTTGTGTGCACATCACAGCACAGATTTTGACCCAGGCAAGTGCAGCATGATCTGCTGTGCGGTGACGTGTAAAAAGAAAATATGTAAAAGTTGGGGAATACTGTACATACAGTGGCTTGCGAAAGTATTCACCCCCCTTGGTATTTTTCCTATTTTGTTACTTACAACCTGGAATTAAAATAGATTTTTTGGGGGGGTTGTATCATTTGATATACACAACATGCCTACCACTTTGAAGATGCAAAATATTTTTTATTGTGAAACAAACAAGAAATAACACAAAAAAACAGAAAACTTGAGCGTGCATAACTATTCAACCCCCCCCCCCCCCCCAAAGTCAATACTTTGTAGAGCCACCTTTTGCAGCAATTACAGCTACAAGTATCTTGGGGTGTCTCAAAAAGCTTGGCACATATTGCCACTGGGATTTTTGCCCATTCTTCAAGGCAAAACCAAAACACCAAAACTGCTTTGCAGATCCTTCTTTGGTTTCTTTGCTGCCTCTCTGATTAATGCCCTCATTGCCTGGTCTGTGAGTTTTGGTGTGCGGCCCTCTCTTGGCAGGTTTGTTGTGGTGCCATATTCTTTCCATTTTTTAATAATGGATTTAATGGTGCTTTGTGGGATGTTCAAAGTTTCTGATATTTTTTTATAACCCAACCCTGATCTGTACCTCTCCACAACTTTGTCCCTGACCTGTTTGAAGAGCTCCTTGGTCTTCATGGTGCTGCTTGCTTGGTGGTGCCCCTTGCTTAGCGGTGTTGCAGACTCTGGGGCCTTTCGGAACAGGTGTGTATATATATATATATATATATATACACACACTGAGATCATGTGACACTTAAATAAAGTCCACGTGTGTGCAATCTAACTAATTATGTGACTTCTGAAGGTTGCACCAGATCTTATTTAGGGGCTTCATAGCAAAGGGGGTGAGCAAATGAGAAATAAATAGTAATGCATGCCCTGCAGCCTGCAGAAAGTGTTGTTCATCAGTTGAGGGATCTTGCAGTACTGATAGTGAAGGTGGTTATTTTTTGCATTTATTGCGCAGGTGATAAATTGTACAAGTCAAAATGTGTTCTCCACCCTGAATAACATATTCAGTGAACACAGACTCTGAACAGAGAGCATGTTACATCAATGAAAAGCTCAGATTGTCCAGCTGGCAATTGAGAGGGACCTGACAAGTACATTTAGCCAGGAAGGAGAATGTAATAAGAAACCTCTCATGAGGTTCAAGACAGCATCAAATAGGCTGCAACTCTTCTAAATGGTAAGCTACAAACTTTATCTTCATTAGCATACTGGTTATTGTTCGGAATTTCAGATGACTGACGTGACCAAAATGAACTGCATGTTACTCAGGCCCAGAAGGGCTAGGATATGCATATACTTGGTAGCATAGAAAACACTCTGAAGTTTATAAAACAATTAAAATAATTGCTGTGAGTATAACAGAACTGATATAGCAGGCGAAAAACCGGGGGAAATCGATCCCGATTTCTTTTGAAGGTCACTGGCCATTTCAATGCTAGCCTATGGGAAATACAAATAAATAGGACCCAGATTGCAGTTCCTATGGCTTCCACTAGATGTCAAGTCTTTAGAAAGGGTTCCAAGCTTGTTTTTTGAAAAATGAGCAAGTAGTTGTAGTTTTTCCAAGGTCTCTCTCATGAGAAAAGTAGTCTTGTTGGCGTGTGAATGAGGTGCGCACTCTTCGTTATTTATCTTCCCTATTGAAATACTATTCCCTGTATTCCCATGTAAGCCTACTAGTTGTTTGACAAAAAAAGATACGTAATGTATGTATAGTTTAGGCCTTTGCTTTTTACTTCAATGGATATTTTAGTTGTATCTGTGATTCTTAATGTCATTAGGCTACTTGCGTTTGCATGTCTAATTGCTATTGATAAATATTGCGTTGTTTGATGGGTATAGGGACAATGACCAATGTAGCCTAATAGCCCTTATGCACATTCAATGATCGAACGTTCTAAACACACTTCCTATCGGTTTGGCAATTTCCGGTCAGTCTAGTTGTTATCGACGATATAACGTTACTAAAACTATGTAGAAGTTTTTTACTAGGTGTCTTCCGGACTGGCCTCAAATGAATATTAATGATGTACATCAAATTGTTAAATCAGCCTCCGAGACTCCAGCTAGCAAGAATGAAAAGGGGTTCAAGATGTATATAGGAAGCTACATAGACAACTATGAAGGGGAGTACCAAGTCAATGACAGATATGACGTTAGCTAGCTACAATCATTAGCTAGCTAATTTAACTATTAACTGTAGCTAGCTAGTTACTTTGTAAAATTATGTAACGTTGACAGAATCTACCTGAGAATGTGTGTATTTTCGTTAGCTTGGTTAAGTTATGCTTGCTAGCTAAAAATAATTGTTATTCATGTCTTCTACACAGTATTTAACAAAGAAACATTGACAGGAGATATCACCGTGAGGGCTGCCTTTCACAGGTCCATGAGGAAGAGTGAAAAGCTGCACAGCATGAGAGTAAGGAAAGGTTATAGATAGCTACTAGAGACCTTGTTAAACATCTCCTGTGAGACACTGTCATCATGGTCAAAATGTGTTTGAGACAGTGTCAACGTTTAATCTTATCAGTAGATAGATATTAATGATGGGTCCCAATCCCAATTTAGAATTGCCAGGTTATTTGGTAAATATCTGTTGATGCAGTGTTTGGTAATTGTGTTACTGAGACCCAATGTATTAATGTATAGTTGAATGAGCCCCTAGTTAAGACTAGACACTACTATGTTTATTGTTATTTATGGGCCGCATCATTCTTGTTTCTCACTTCAGTCTTTCATCACACTTATCTTCACAGATGGTGTTAAAGATACTCCGTACCAGTGATAGTGGTCCTTTTCCAGATGTGCAATCATCTGGTGGCCCTTTACCAGACAGCGCACTACTCTCAACTAAATATTCCTGTTGCACCACCAGTTCACAGCTGCACAGCCACAGAACAGCGTTGGCACAAGCCAAGAACACTTGTGAGTCTATCAATGTCCATAAGAAAATGCACCTGAAAAGTATTCAGCCTATGTAACAGTAAATCCTTGTTAATTAGGGTGTGAAGCCAGGTCCGCTTGATGGGATAGAGTTCCGTAAATCTACTAACTCGTGTGCTGATGGAATAAGGTAAGTTGGAGGTTCCTAGAATGGAAACATTTTAGAAAACATTTTCTTGTGATTGTATCCAGATGATAAGCCTAAACAGTGGCGTCTTTATGATGTAATGACAAATGTTTGGGACAAAGACTGGGGGGAAATATAATCTATAAATCTGTATATTTTAATTCATTTTATTTGAACTTTCGGGCTTGTGCTGTTTCTGGAAAAGTTACATGAGTCATAGTAATCTCTCCAACCTGATGTTAAGGTTTTAAAATGTTTTGCATTAGTTCTCTCTACAAAGCACTCAATGGATACATGCCTGACATGGACCTTCTCCGCATCTCAGAAACATATGCCAACTTTTCTCCACTTACTTGACCCTCTAATGTCACAACAATGGAAATGTCAGCTGACATGCCCCTGGTTTGAGTTCGCCTTTGGGCCAGTGCAAGCCGGCAGTGTTCTGTCCTATCAGCCTCCACAGCCAAAGACCCGTGAAATTGTGAAGATTGCCGATGCCCCTTCTCCACCAATACTTCCATTAGATGGCTACAGGCATCAGGCTTCCCAGTGAGCTTACGTCCTTAGCCATCAGGAGCAGTTCCACCTCAAGGCATTAGAGACAACCTACGGGATGTCACACAAAGTCGAGGTTGCTACAAGGGAGCAGAGCAGCAGCCTGGAATGGCATCAGCTCCGGAAAATTAGAATAACATCCTCTCGTTTCCGAGGTTTGCCATGTCCGGGGAGAGACCTCAGCTGACCACCTAGCTGAGCGGATGTTCAAGGGATCTGGTATGCAGACCATGAAGATGAAGAGGGGGTTAGCCATGGAACCAGTGGCTGTACAGGAGTACTGCACACTGAAGAATGTTAACTTCTTTCCATGTGGCTTCATTGTGCACCCAGATGCTCCGTGGTTAGGATCCTCTCCAGATGAAATCATATTTGATCCCAGTGTAAGACCACACTTTGGACTCTTAGAGGTCAAGTGCCCAAATGTACCAAGTTATGTTGACTGCCCTTACCTGAAGATACAGAATGGAGAGCTGAAGTTGAAGAGATCTCATGCTTACTACTGGCAGGTGCAAGGTCAAATCCTTCTCACAGGTTGTAGCTGGTGTGACTGCCATAGTAGTGTCCCTCCTAGTTGAAAGGATATATAAAGATCTACAGGTTTCAAAAACTATAAGAGAGAAGGTTGACCACTTTTATTTTTACCACTACTTGCAGAAGTGTCTATCTCGCACCTGAATGGATCCCCTGCATGGGTGCCAGGTTTAGTGGTTTTATGAAAAATAAGTATTGATGTTCTTGTGAAGAAATCTACAATAGAATAGATTTGTTTAAAAAAATGTATTTCAGCAAATGTTCAACAGTTCAGTTACTCTCTAACATAGTATTCAATCTTGCATTCTGGCTGTTCTGTGTTTACTTGATTTCTTTCCCCCACCCCTGTTACTCATTGCCTAGTTAAAGCCAATACAAGCTCCAGACAAACTGATATTCACCACAACCCAAATGATTGATACATGTCGTAGATAAACAAATTATTATTTTGCTGCTAGCAAATAAACACATGTACATTAACACTGGCTTGGCCCATGCTCTGGACCGGATCAGAGACTGCACAGTCCATAGGCAGCGCACCTTGTTCTTCACCCCCCTCAGTCGGAGCAGGAGGTTTCAGTCTTTTCCCAAACACCAGGTCTCTTTTGAATTTGCCAGTTCCATGCGAAGACAGTAGGAACACCAATTTTTCCCTCAACAGTCACTTTCGACGAAATGTGTACTACACACCTTTGTGTGTTTGACAGTAAAGTTGTCACAATGTACTGCCACTAACCGCCTTTTTCTGAGCTCTACGTCGACTGGGAAATGATGGAAGCTCACAATACCATTACATTTGGAAGAAACTGAACACAGAGGCACTGAACAAGGTTCATTAGCACCTCCTTCGCGGGCTGTAATTTAAACGTAGCCATTGCAAACCATCTCAGTCAGAAATGCATCGACGATAGCTAGTAAGCGAATGATAAAAATAGCAGAACTCGCTCTGGAAGTCATCAATCCGGTCGGAAGTAAATTAGAACGTTGGAGGCGGAATAATGCATAGAGCCTATTGGTTGTGCTCGGAGGTACCCTTCCTGCAGGCTCATCCTGAAATGACCCTCCAGCATGACAATGCCAACAGCCATACTGCTCGTTGTGTGTGTGATTTCCTGCAAGACAGGAATGTCAGTGTTCTGCCATGGCCAGCGAAGAGCCTGGATCTCACGTCTGGGACCTGTTGGATTGGAGGGTAAGGGCTAGGGCCATTCCCCCCAGAAATGTCCGGGAATTTGCAGGTGCCTGAGTGGAAGAGTGGGGTAACATCTCACAGCAAGAACTGGCAAATCTGGTGCAGCCCATGAGGAGGAGATGCACTGCAGTACTTAATGCAGCTGGTGCATTACTGACTGTTAATTTTGATTTTGACCCCCCCCCCGCCACCCTTGTTCAGGGACACATTATTCCATTTCTGTTTGTCACATGTCTGTGGAACTTGTTCAGTTTGTCTCAGTTGTTGAATTTTATGTTCATACAAATATTTACACATGTTAAGTTTGCTGGAAATAAACGCAGTTGACAGTGACAGAATGTTTTTTTGTTTTTGCTGAGTTTGTCGTAGTAGGCGCATATCTTTCTTGTGTTCTATAAAACGATGGTTGTTGATGTGTACGGCTACATTTCAGATACATTTTTGTATATTTGAACAGTAGTAGGATCAATCTACCTTCTTTTATTAGGGCTCTAAAGCAATACTACCCCCATGGATTTAAATGCTCCCTCGGGCATGTCATCCTGGATCTGGGCCTGGTCAAACTAACAAGAAATCGGAGAAACTTTACATAAATGTGAATGCAGCAAAAAGGGTTTTGGATCTCCAGGACTTTACAGCTGAAACAACATTTTTTGTTGTTGTTACATTTCCCCAGGTTTCACCCCACACAGTAGGTGGCGGCATGCACCTATAATGTACGTTTGCGGACCACTATAATACCATAGAAGAATAAGGCTGTCATTGTTTTTTTGGGTGTTCGATCATAACGTTCGGTTTCGAAAGTGTTGCGTTTGATTGATGAAGCTGCACAGCTGTACTGAGACGGAGGTAGGCATGGCAAGTAGCTCAGATGGGAGTAAGTCTGAGATGGATGAAGGCAGTAATATTAGTGAGGAGTCTACCTACGACTGTACGGGAGAAAAATAGGAAAAGGTTCAGAAAAGGGGATGAAGGTTGATTTACCACAGATGGGGACATAAATAGAAGGGGGGGGGGATCTAGAAGAGCAAACAGGCAGGAGATGAGGTACAGAAGAACAAAGTAATGGTCTTTTCTGAGCCAACCATCAAAATGTTACAACCGATTACATTGTCAAAAGCCATCAAATCAGACATAGGACATGTAAAGGATGCTAGGTGTGTAGGGAAAGGAAAAGTATTGATATTTGCAGTTAATATAACTCAGAGGGACAAGATATTGAAAATGGAGGCTCTAAATGGAGGTAGGGTGAAATGCCATATCGCTGGCAGAAAGGCGAAAGTGAGAAGGGTGATTGCGGGAGCACTGATGGAGGTGTCAATAGATAAGTTTAAGAGGGAGATGATCGGGGTGAAAAGTAGTTGAGGCGAGGTGAATGAACAGTAAGAAAAGGGAGGATGGTGTAGAAAGCACTACGGTGCTGCTAGAGTTTGAAGGGAATCTGTTGCCGTTTGTAAAACCAGGTAAAAATCCCACTAGGGAGGGCAGTTATAGGCTTATCGAGCTGACATCCAATATGTGTAAGTTGATGAAAAAGATGATAGTGAGTAGGATGATATATTTCTTGGAAGTTAGGGGTTTTATGAGCATTGCACAGAGTGGGTTCAGGAGACGGAGGTCTGCCATGGATGCCCTGGTTACAGTTAGTACAGAGATAGCAAAGGCCCTGACAATAAATAGGTGATGAGTGTTGTGCATTTTGACATTGTGAGACCTTACAATTCCATGTGGAGGGAAGGGTTGTTGATCAAGTTGAGTGCATTGGTCTGTATAACTGGATCATGGACTTCCTTTTCGATCGAGTCATACGGGTGAGGGTGGGATCCGAATTATCAATCCGGTTTAAAGTGGACAATGGTACTCCTCAGGAAAGTGTGGTTAGTCTGGTGTTGTTCACGCTGATGATAGATGACATATTTAAGGAGGTGGGATAGGAAGTGGGTATGGCCTTGTATGCTGATGATGGGCTGTATGGAAGAGAAGTGGGAATGTGAAATATGTGATGAGGAAGATGCAATAAGCTGTGGGAGTGTGCAAGATGGGGGTTTAGGATGTCTATGGCCAAGTCCTGCTTTATGGTGTTTTCTTGGAGGAAGGTTAAAGATGTTAGGGATGCAAATATACAGTCAGGATATAAGTAGGGTGACTGAGTTTAAAACCTCTTAGGGTATGGCGTCCCGTCAACGGGACAGTTGTAAATCATGCAGCGCCTTGAGTCACGATCACAGATTTTAGACAAACAACAAATGTCGGTACATATAAGTGTCTTATATCGGCTGAAAGCTTAAATTCTTGTTAATTTAACTGCACGGTCCAATTTACAGTAGAAATACAACCAGAGTGATGGCTAGAACTGGGACCTTTCTGTTGCATTTCAAAGATGGTGGTAGCGAAAAAAAAGTTGTTTATTTTCTTTGCATTTTATTCTATCAGATCTATTGTGTTTTATTCTCCTACATTCAATTCACATTTCCACAAACTTCAAAGTGTTTCCTTTCAATTGGTACCAAGAATATGCATATCCTTGCTTCAGGGCCTGAGCTACAGGCAGTTAAATTTGGGTGTCATTTTAGGTGAAAATTGAAGGGTGGGGGGTGGGGGCTAGGGTGTTTGTCCCAGATTTCAATGTTTGAGTATGTAAGAGGTTAACTGATTAGTGTCAGTGTATGTGGTAGATATGATGGCCATGATTATAGGTTTGAGATGGTTGGAGGTGAAACCACTGCGATCTGCTCTGATTGGGCTGCAGTGTTGATTGGGCTGCAGTCCCTCACTAACTTTAAACATCAGCTATCTGAGCAGCTAACCGATCGCTGCAGCTGTACATAGCCCATCTGTAAATAGTCCATCCAATAATCTACCTACCTCATCCCCATATTGTTTTTATTTACTTTTCTGCTCTTTTGCACACCAGTATTTTTACTTGCACATCATCATCTGCACATGTATCACTCCAGTGTTAATTTGCAATTACTTGCTACTATGGCCTATTTATTGCCTTACCTCCTCACGCCATTTGCACACACTGACTATTTTTTTTCTATTGTTATTGACTGTACGCTTGTTTATTCCATGTGTAACTCTGTGTTGTCTAAACTAATCCAAGTTTATAATTTTAAAAGGCTAATTGATCATTAGAAAACCCTTTTGCAATTATGTTAGCACAGCGGAAAACTGTTGTTCTGATTAAAGAAGCAATAAAACTGGGCTTCTTTAGACTAGTTGAGTATCTGGAGCATCAGCATTTGTGGGTTTGATTACAGGCACAAAATGGCCAGAAAAAAAAATTACTTCTGAAACTCGTCAGTCTATTCTTGTTCTGAGAAATTAAGGCTATTCCATGCGAGAAATTGCCAAGAAACAGAAGATCTCGTATAACGCTGTGTACTACACCCGTCACCGAACAGCACAAACTGGCTCTAACCAGAATAGAAAGGAGTGGGAGGCCAAGGTACACAACTGAGCAAGAGGACAAGTACATTGGAGTGTCTAGTTTGAGAAACAGACGCCTCACAATTCCTCAACTGGCAGCTTCATTAAATAGTACCGCAAAATATGACAATTACATAAGAATTTAGACCCTTTACTCAGTACTTTGTTGAAGCACCTTTGACAGCGATTACAGTCTTCTTGGGTATGATTGTTACAAGCTTGGCGCACCTGTATTTGGGGAGTTTCTCCCATTCTTCTCTGCAGATCCTCTCAAGGGTCGGCTTCCATCTGGCCACTCTACCATAAAGGCCTGATTGGTGGAGTGCTGCAGAGATGGTTGTCCTTCTGGAAGGTTCTCCGATCTCCAGAGAAACTATGAAGCTCTGTCAGAGTGATCATCGGGTTCTTGGTCACCTCCCTGACTAAGGCCATTCTCCCCCTATTGCTCAGTTTGCCCAGGCAGCCATCTCTAGGAAGAGTCTTGGTGGTTCCAAACTTCTTCCATTTGAGAATGATGGAGGCCACTATGTTCTTGGGGATCTTAAATGCTGCAGAAATGTTTTGGTACCCTTCCCCAAGTCTGTGCCTTGGCACAATCCTGTCTCGGAGCTCTACGGACAACTATTTCGACCTCATGGCTTGGTTTTTGCTCTGTCAACTGTGGGACCTTATATAGACAGGTGTGTGCCTTTCCAAATCATGTCCAATCAATTGCATTTACCACAGGTGGACTCCAATGAAGTTGTAGAAACATCTCAAGGATGATGATCAATGGAAACAGGATGCACCTGAGCTCAATTTCGAGTCTCATAGCAAAGGTTCTGAAAACTTATGCAAATAAGGTATCTGCTTTTAAATTTGTAATACATTTGCAAACATTTATAAAAACAATTTTTTGCTTTGTCATTATTGGGTATTGTGTGTAGATTGAAGGGAAAAATAATTTAATCAATTTTAGAATAAGGCTGTAATGTAACACAATGTGGAAAAAGGGAAGGGGTCTGTCTCAATACTTACCAAATGCACTATATATATATATATATATATATATATATATATGTGTAAATATATATGGGTAAAGGACATTTATTTTATTAATTTGTCCTTCCCTAGGTGTTAAAATCACAAGCGATATCTTGGGACTCGTATATCTGTAAAGAACTTATTTTCTAATTGTACTTTCAAATTTTTCTTAAAACATTTGCAAGCTTGAATTTAGTCAATGGTCAAATGTATTCATGTTTTTTTTGTCATGTCATCCTTCTCTTTAGAAGTGAAATGCCAGCCTGTTCTTTGCTCGTTTTTAGTACTGAAACAAAGTTGTCATGTAAAAAGATAGCCCTGATCAAATATTAGCAGTTTACCATTGTTCATTAGTGTTACATTACAAATAAAAGCTTGTTTTGTATTTTGGTGTACTTCTGTCATTCATTTGGTGGGCCTGTGTTGGGAACCTTATGGCTTAGCATTTTGGAGCTTCCCTTTCCTCCGGTGTAAACCAAGGTGTGGAGTAGCACAGCTACTGTCTTATCAATTCCATCCATTTTCATGACATCCCAATTCATCCTAATACTGTAGGCTTTAAAATCAGTTTTGAGAACAAACATCTACTCACAACAGTTCTTTTCCCTGATGCAGGTGGACCTAACAACATCACTCTGGGTACTGCAAAAATAAAATAAACATGTATTACGACCACAATTTAGTTTCAGGAAACAATATTCAACGAAAAGACATGATATTGACATGTGGGATGTGAACGCCAGGCGCCTCATAGGCAGCGTTTACACAGGTATCCGAATTCTGATATTTTTTGAACAATTGGATCAGCTCTGAAAAAGAGCTGATGTGAAAAGACCTGATGTGATTGGTCAATTGACCAATTATTGGGAAAAATATCAGAATTGGGCTGCCAATGTAAACACAGCTAGTGGCTCAAACTTCTCATATAGTGTCACCTAGTGGTAGAATAACAACACTACACGAAATCAGTATGCACATCACAGGTGTATTCATTACGGAAATCGTTTACGAACTAAACGGGTAGGGTCCAACCTGAATTTGTTACCATCATGAAATACCTACTGTATGTGGACCAGAGAGCACTTACCCTCAACACTCCCCCTTTTGAGAAGAACAATTAGATACTGGATGGGATCCTCTGGCTTATCAACCATAAGATTTGTCACCAATGTCTAAAAAAAACAAAATCACTTTCTACCATTAGAGCATGTTTTATTTGTATTTTTCTTAAAATGTAAACAAGGGATGAAAGTAGTAGTCTTCATCACCAGCTCTGATGAAAAAGAGTAAGATGACAGATCAGTCAGGATGAAGGGAGTAGAAGCAAAAGGAGAGCAGAGGTAGCCTGGGATCTGACTAGAGGGAGTACAGCTACAACCGGAAGTTATTTTTTCATAGCAGGTTAGGATAATTAATGTGGCAGGTTAGGAGACTAGGGTTAAGGTTAGGAAAAGGTTAGGGTTAGCTGAAATGCTCACCTAACCTGCTACAAAGAGTCACTTCCGGTTGTAGCTGTACTCCCTCTTGTCAAACCGGTAGTCAGGTTACAGATCTGTTTTGGCATGACAGGGCGTTGACATGATAGCACAAACAGATCTGAAACCAGACTCGTGAGGTGGTGGGTAACTAGTGGGAACTTTTGCAATGTTATTGTCAAATGAAATAGAAAATAGGTTTACCTGGACTAAATCAAATATTTCATGCTTCTCTGCATAAATAGCCATTTCAGGTGGAATTCTTAGGGGTTTTGCCGTTTCATCCATTGCAATAAGGTGATTTGCAGTCTGTTTGATGGGGAAAATGTGGGATATTGTGTAACAAGTAACATAAAATGAATACGAAACAACTTTGCCATGCAATTGCACAATGAAATGTTTTAATGTCTGGATGTCAAATAGTTATTCCATTGAATGTGAGCGCTGTATTTTGGTTTTGTTGCTAATTTAGCTCTGTTTTTTCAGGGACCCCCTGAAAGCCCTCAGACCCCGTTGGTCCTACATCTAGGCCCTCTGGCTGAGAGATTGACTGACCAAGCTAGTCGAAGTAAACAAGCTAACGTTACGTGTTTTTTTGCTCTTTGCTAACCAAAATGCTAACTAACTAGCAAAGTCTGACTCAGTAAATATGGCGTTTCGACAAAACTCATTAACTTGTACAATTATTGTACAATATCTAATGAAATGTGGCTAAGTAGATAGCTTAGTTTGGAACTGTCTTTGGGAAAACTGTAAAATATTTTCTTACCCGCTTATAACATGAATCCAAGTCGCTTGCCAAAGCGCATTCACACGTTGCTAAGGAAAACGTAATTGGTGTCATGTTGCCCAGCAACGTCAGAACGCTCGTTGATTCGACTTCTCAAGACAACATTCTGAGACCACAGTGCTTCGTTGTCAATCATGTACTACACATTAGTGTCTATCATTTAACAACATTCTGCGCTATTTGTAACTTTGTATCCAAGGAAAAAATATTGATACTGCTCGACTGACTCGGCACATAGACCCGCAGGTAAATTGTATTTATTAGGACCTTTCCAGAGTTGTCTCGAAAATCCAGTACTTACATTGGTACAAGGCTGTCTAGAGACTTTTTTCCAGAGCAGCAGAGTATATGTATTGTGCTGCAGCTCCATATTGTACACTTAACCATCTCAAATGGCATTTTCCTGTTGACGTGTGCACAACTGGCAAGGGAGAGGTTGAAGGCCATTAAACACACTCACACCCTCTTCAAACTGCAGCAGGTCCTTTTCATAGCAGCCCTAGAGGTCACACAAGCATGCTCATGATAGGACAGAACCAGTGGCAACAGTCATGCAGGTGAGACCATCTCTCAACAGTTTTCCTCACAGGTCCTTTAAAAAAATAAAATATACCCATCCCTTAATGCACACATTCAAGGGTACATGGAGCACCATTGTATTAATGCCACAGATCTACACATTTTCACCCTCTTCTTGAAAATTGAGGAGGAGTAGAGGGCTGTTCTGAGGCTCCTGAAGGGCAACAACCAAAGCCCTGGAGGTGTCATCCTAGACACAGGTTGCTTCTCAGCTACAACATCAGCAAACTGCAGGTCCGTGTACATCAAGGACCGAGTTTGACAATAGACATGGTAAATGTTGCAGAATAACAGTTGCATTTTAAACTGGAGTTGTGAGGTTGGACTATTTTGCCTGTTTTCTAACCCAGGTCCTTTCTTTGTCTGTAGTTACCCACATGATAAAGTGAATCGACTGAGCTGTGACGAGGCCAGGAACTACTACAGTGGTGTGGTAAGCCTTATCCCACTAGCACTGGAGCTACTGCAAAGGATGGCCAGTTCCTACACCTACTGCGGCCAGGACACCACATCTGCTGGGAATCCTAATGTGGATGTGCTTGAGTCCTCAGGATAGCGAGGTGGGACGGCTGGCTGGTGTGGGAGACGTGTCTTTCAGCCCGACTGGGCACGCTACTGGTGCTCATAACACTAAGAAGACCCAAGCTAAGAGAACAGGCGCGTGGCATGCAATCAAGCCAGCCTGGAGACCTCCGGGCCTCACCACCAGGATTAGGCCTTTTCCTTCCTGACGGGTCGCCACCAGGTGGTGAGGGTAGGCAACAACACCCCGCTGATCCTCAACACTGGGGCCCCACAAGGGTGTGTTCTGAGCCCTCTCCTGTACTCCCTGTTCACCCACGACTGCGTGGACACGCACGCCTCCAACTCAATCATCAAGTTTGCGGACGACACCAGTGGTAGGCTTGATTACCAACAACGACGAGACGGCCTACAGGGAGGAGGTGAGGGCCCTCGGAGTGTGGTGTCAGGAAAATAACCTCACACTCAACGTCAACAAAACTAAGGAGATGATTGTGGACTTCAGGAAACAGCAGAGGGAACACTCCCCTATCCACATTGATGGAACAGTAGTGGAGATTGTAGCAAGTTTTAAGTTCCTCAGCATACACATCAGACAAACTGAATTGGTCCACCCACACAGACAGCATCGTGAAGAAGGCGCAGCAGCGCCTCTTCAACCTCAGGAGGCTGAAGAAATTCGGCTTGTCACCAAAAGCACTCACAAACTTCTACAGATGCACAATCGAGAGCATCCTGGCGGGCTGTATCACCGCCTGGTACGGCAACTGCTCCGCCCACAACCGTAAGGCTCTCCAGGGGGTAGTGAGGTCTGCACAACGCATCACCGGGGGCAAACTACCTGCCCTCCAGGACACCTACACCATCCGATGTTACAGGAAGGCCATAAAGATCATCAAGGACAACAACCACCCGAGCCACTGCCTGTTCACCCCGCTATCATCCAGAAGGCGAGGTCAGTGCAGGTGCATCAAAGCTGGGACCGAGAGACTGAAAAACAGCTTCTATCTCAAGGCCATCAGACTGTTAAATAGCCACACTAACATTTAGTGGCTGCTGCCAACACACTGACTCAACTCCAGCCACTTTAATAATGGGAATTGATGGGAAATGTAAAATATATCACTAGCCACTTTAAACAATGCTACCTAATATAATGTTTACATACCCTACATTATTCATCTCATATGTATACGTATATACTGTACTCTATATCATCTACTGCATCCGTATGTAATACATGTATCACTAGCCACTAACTATGCCACTTTGTTTACATACTCATCTCATATGTATATACTGTACTCGATACCATCTACTGCATCTTGCCTATGCCCCTCTGTACCATCACTCATTCATATATCTTTATGTACATATTCTTTTTCCCCTTACACTTGTGTATAAGACAGTAGTTTTGGAATTGTTAGTTAGATTACTTGTTGGTTATCACTGCATTGTCGGAACTAGAAGCACAAGCATTTCGCTACACTCGCATTAACATCTGCTAACCATGTGTATGTGACAAATAAAATTTGATTTTCCTCTATTTTACATAAATCAGCATTGCAATAAAGTTTGTTTCTCTTGGTTTGACTTGTGATCAACTATTACTCAGAACTTGGCAAACATATTACAATGTTTCATACAACAGACAAACTGGACAAATAGTCTTCAACACCATTTGCATTTTGAGACATAAGTGATTTCCATCAAAACAATGCGGTGACATTTCTAAACCCCACTGACATTGTAGAATAAGACGGTAAATAACTATCTCGGCGTCCATAACCAAATCTTGTTAAATTACCATGTAGCAATGTGTGTGTGCTCTCGGCAAATTGAAAAAAAAGACAATGCAAAATATTTGTATCGATTTATATTCAGTTCATTTTTCCCCTTTTTGTTTTCAGAACATTTGTAATCAGAACTGTCTTAACATAACGTCAGATTCACTGTACCATAGTTTCCTCATCCCGATGGTGTTTAACATTGATTTACATGCTTGATAACAAAAGATGTGGGGGGGGAAGGAACACAGGATCTTGGACAGAGACCATGCTTTGAGGATAACAGCTGGAGATGGGTAATACTGACTTCCATGGATATGTGACTTAACTGACTAGCTTGCAAGCCCTGATCCTGAGTAGGGGATGGAACAATAATGATGGTCACCTTAGATGACAATTGGCTATATGGCAACAGAAACTCACAATATGTCCATGTTAAGAACTACAATGTGACCCGATTCACTTTAAAGGCTTTGGGTGAGGAAGGACATCTATGAAGAGGGACATATACCTGGCATAGCTTCAATGCCAAGACATCAAGAGCGCCATCAGAGTCCCACCGCAGGAATTCTGGCAGTTGTGTGCAGCCATCAAGGCACTGAATATCCAAAAGAACAGTCCTCTCAGGCCTCTAGCCTAGACAAAATAATGCAGTGATCCACATCAACTTGATCAATAAACCCCCAAAAAGCAAGATGGATGCCACGTGGCACATTTAACTCAAGAGAATGTATGAGAATTAACAAGCTCTGGTCTAGGGTGTTATTGCACGTTCCTTCACTACTGCAGGAACACGACCTGAGCTAGAGATTTAGCTTAAACCTAGGCAAGATGCGTTATTGCTGGTGGGATCATGCCCATTGAATTAACAAGACAAAATTGTTACTTGATACTCTTTAAGCTCTCTTTAGCTGGTTATAAATTATAACTAATTATTGCAATAACTTTAGTACCTATTTGTAGAGCTATATGTGTTAAAACAAGAGGCACTCAGTGTTTTGGGGAGGGAAATGTGATGGAACAACTCAAAAAGTGTTCTGAAAAGCTGAGGCTGTGAGGCCTTTGACCAAGCAGCAAAAAAACAAGATGAATCCATTTGAGAAAAGTATTGCACTTGTGAGTAGGACCCTCCGAACCCTACAGAAAGTTCAGGCCATTCTAGATTGGGGTGTGCCAAAACCATAAATAAATAGCTTATTAAAACATCTAACAAAAGATTCTTGCTCGTTTTCCTGTTGCTGTTATTCGTTTTACATCACACAGACCGACGTAGCCTCAATATATAGATTTACACACCCAATAGACCAATTCTGTGTGATAGGACTTGCCATAAGGAATCCATGTTAAGTTCACTGTTGAATACTTTTTGTTCACTCTAGCTCCCCCTAATGGATACATATAGCAGTGGCCCTTCAACAGAATACATTAAAAAGCTAATTATGAGGCCAAATTTGCTCATTGTCCCTTGCTTAGGGAAATGTATTTTTATTTCTTGTTTATATAATATAGCTTTGTATGAACCTGTATGTGCCCATCCACTGGGGAAACAGCGAAAATAACACTGCATTTAGAGATACTTCTTACATCTGTTGTTACAGTGGCAGCTCATCAGCAGCTGTTGCCCCACCCCTCCCTCTCTCGTCGTCGTCAGATGTGCTCCTGCTGTGTTTCATTGTAGTCCATGATCCGCAGGTCCCTCCTCCTCTGGCGGGCGGCAGCGGCAGCACTGGCCCGAGGCCTTGCCCCCTGCCCGTGGTGTGCCCTAAGCTGCTGGCTGTCTGACGGGGGTGGCTCCTGGGCCAAAGCAGACTGAGCAGAGCCCTGTGATGGAGGAGCAGCAGCAGGAGAATGGGGGGGGGTGCCTGTGGCAGGAGGAGGAAATGGGCTGGACTGGACGTTCTCTGTCGACTCGCTGTGCTCCTCACCGCCGACCAGGCTGTGAGAGAGACTACTGAGCTGGGTGTCCTCATCCCAGTCACACTGGCTATCGCTTTTGTTGCAGAACAGCTCTCGGGCGTGCATTCCCAGGAAGCTCTTGGCACTGGGGTAGGTACCCACAGTGAAGGGGGTGCCAGCGGGGGATAGGGAAAGCGGAAAGGCGGCCAGGTGGGTAGGGGACATCTCTGACAGGAGAGGGGGCTGTTTCAGACTGCCGTTGAGGGTCACCGAGGTAGTGGACTGAGCTCCACCCCCGGGTGGTAAAGTGCCTCCGTTGCCAGGCGGCCACGCTTGGGTGCGTCGGTCAGAGCTGCCCTGAGCAGTTGGCACAGTTCTGCTACTGCTGCCATTTGGCCTAGCAAACACACAGACACACACACACACTATTGTTCATCTTTTTACATTGGTCTTCAGCTTCACTCCATCAAACAAAACATTCTGTTCAAGAGCTGTATCTCTCTGGGATTAGTCCATAGTACCTACTTTTAATTTATATACAGGCTAACCTCTCCCTTATCCTGTGACAAATTGACCATTTTGCTTGACGTTTAAAATGGCCATTTACGGTTTTCTGTTAAAACAAGATTATTATTTTGACGTCAAGCAAAATACTTATGTATAACCGCTAGGGCCAGGCAATGAAGTTATATCTACCGCAGTCATATAACCCTTGAAAAGCACCTCGGCTTACAACAGCATGTTTGTTTGTCCAAGGGTGCTTTTTAAATGGAGAAACAAAACCTTATCTGGAGATAAGTTTTGAAGCCCCACTTAATAGGCATTTTACTTGTCGGTAAAGGAATGCAGCTTCTGAAATGGGGACTGACATCCATCACAATCTTAAACTGCCTGATGCAGGACATGCTCTCCTAAAAAAGACATTTAGTAGAAAGAAAACATCTTCCGCTAGGAATCGACTCCTAAGATTCAGTATTTTTGGCACGGAAGAGACTGCTTAGTTGGCGTACTTCTGAGAACAAACACTTGCATCTTTCATAGCAAGCTACCGAGGGACGGAGAGATGGGGAATGGGCACAGTATAGGCAGGTCGGCCACCAGGCAGAACCGTGCACTAGGCCTATCTATCGGCAATCAAAAGCGTTCTGTCACAATGGAATGTATATTTCGCATTTCTTGGCTTGCAATGTCTCGCAACTTCAGTAAAACAGGGCCTATCATTAATAAATAGGCTAGGTTATTCTACAGGCAACAGATCGAAGACAGAACACACACACACTCGCATTATTAGCGAAGAGAAATAGCAGGCAAGCCAGCTGCACAGTGATTTCAATTTTGTGAGGATCACAATTTAGTTTAAAACGTTCACACCCCTGAGTTGACTGAGTTTCAATAGTACTGTATTTCTAGACTGTAGCGATGATGAGATGGCTCAAATTGCACTGCACTGGGTATAGCCTACCTAAAAGACCATCTCCTGCTAGTAGCATTTGGCACGGTTATATCATTTGACTTTGTCCCAGAGAGAAGACATTCATTGTTCAAAATAACACCAGCAGCATTTTGTCAATATTGCGTAATTATACTTTGAAGGCCCTTGGCTGTTATATCCATTCTGTGGGAGCTGGAACCATCACACTGTGGGAAAGGGATCAAAGGAGGTGCTGGGTCTCACCTGGAAGTGCCAGGAGGAGCGCTGGAGGGCTCGATGGTGTCAGACCCTGAGAGACTCTGGTTGGTGGTCAGCATTTCGGCGTCCAGCTGGCTGTAGAGCTGCAGCATCTCCGTCTGCAGCACCTGGGTGACCCGTCGCATGGCCAGGTACCTGCTCTCCGACGCCTGCAGCTGGCCCCTGGGGTTACACATACACAGACACACCTTTAAAATGTAAAAGTTCACGGGGGGAAGAGTACACAATTACAGTCCATCCATTGTGGAATAATAAGAGTTGCGTTTGGTACTGGGAGCCAAGTACGTAGCTGATGTCGCTTGAATCCAGCCTCCCCACCAGTTCTCCCCTTACAAATCTGTCCACCATTTTAAATACAATCTCTTTGAAAAATAATAAAATACATAAGGGAATCAGAGCTCGCAATAGCCTAAAAAAAAGTTGAGTGGAATTGGGCCCTTACTTGGTCTGGCCTTTGACTTCCTCCAGGAACAACTTCTGCTCCAGAATGAGGTGCTCCTTCTTGGCTAGCTGGGCCTCCAGGTCTCCGATGCGCTGCTGGGCTGCCTCAAGCCCCTGGGCCTGCTGCAGCATGCTCTGACGCAGACACTCCTGCTCCTTGCCCATGGATGACTGCAGCATCTGCAGTCCCTGCAGATAGGACCAGGAAATGGTTTAGTCTATGGCAGTGTTTCTCTATCCTGGTCCTGGGAATGCAAAAGGGGTGCACATTTTTGGCTAGTTTCAGGAAACTAGGCATAGGTCACACGTCACTACTTTACACAAGAGCCATTTGAAAATAACTTTTTTTTATTTTTATCAAAATGCATTTGTTGGGCAGAAATGCCATCTGGAACATGAAAACTTTAATGTGCCTTAATAACATCTGTAAATACGAATAAAATTGTTAAATTACGAGCCCAGTTGGTTTAGCTACGGAAAAAGTCCGCAACCTTCCAGCTATCCATGATTGGTGGAGATATTGAGCGGGCTGGACATGCCGAGAGATGAGTTCGGATTGGTCTGCCATTTAGCACGCTTTTGTCTATCACATGAGCTGGTCAGTATGAGTAGGTCATCCTTTCTAACATGTTTGTTTTTTAAAGATATCACATAGTAGAACTACATAAGTGTTGCTCTCCAATTTCTGGAGGACCAAATTTTGAAATCTTGGAATTAGAGTATGATAGCTAGGAATATTCTGGCGTTTGACACCAGTCTCTGGATTACATCTTCAAACTAAGGGAAACCATGGCATCCATAACAGAGGAATAAGCGTCCATACATGTATACTGGCAAGATAATCTAGCTAGCTACATTTTTAGATATTACACGTTTCTAATTTTGTGAGAAAGTCATTTTCATTTCAAGTTATAGTGTACTTTTAGCTAGCTAGCTAACATTGAACCTGGTTGTTTAGCTACCTGCTGATTCATGCAGGGTAGTAACGTTATGAGTTGGGATTATGGTTCATTGTATAGCTAGCTACATGTCTAAACAAAAAGACTCCAGAATGCAAGTAACCATTTCAACAGAATGTTCATGATGTCATTACAACTGTCAATACACAGAGTAGATATCTAGAGCGAATTTACCAGCTATCAGAGCACTCTCGTCTGAGTGTGCTAGAGCTCAGAATAATTTACGAATGCTCAACACCTGCTGAATATGGACGGTGTCAGAAAACGGTGGCAAAAAAGTATAATTAAATTGTTGCCAGCAGCACAGTTGCAGTCACCAGCACTCTGGATAACATAAAAACAGCCTAACCATCTCTGCTAGGGCAAGTAAAATGGTCAGAGTGAGCTGTTCTCTCATTTGTGTCTGGAAGTAGCTAGCAAGCTAGCCAACGTTAGGGTCGAACGCCCAGAGAGCACTCCAGGCAAAATTTACAAAACACACCTGTAGTATAAACCAGCCTTTAGTCTTGAAATCTTTGATTATTTAGTACATGGCCTCACATGTGAATCCTTAAAGAGATGGGTGGGGCTAAAGAGGGTGTGAATGATGCTGAATGGGTGTAGACAAAGAAGAGCGCTCCAGTAGCTGTTCCAAAACATTTAAGGGCCATTTTCTCAAAAGTGGGGTTACAGGTTTATCAACTTCCAAAGCAGAATTACTTTCCCATCGTTGCTCAACTGCAGTGTATGATATACCATTTTCTAGCTCAGTCTCTTTTTTTCACCTTTATTTAACCAGGTAGGCAAGTTGAGAACAAGTTCTCATTTACAATTGCGACCTGGCCAAGATAAAGCAAAGCAGTTCGACACATACAGAGTTACACACGGAGTAAAACAAACATACAGTCAATAATACAGTAGAAAAATAAGTCTATATACAATGTGAGCAAGTAAGGTGAGATAAGCGAGGTAAAGGCAAAAAAAAAAGGCCATGGTGGCGAAGTAAATACAATATAGCAAGTAAAACACTGGAATGGTTGATTTGCAGTGGAAGAATGTGCAAAGTAGAGATAGAAATAATGGGGTGCAAAGGAGCAAAATAAATAAATACAGTAGGGAAAGAGGTAGTAGTTTGGGCTAAATTTTAGATGGGCTATGTACAGGTGCAGTAATCTGTGAGCTGGTGCTTAAAGCTAGTGAGGGAGATAAGTGTTTCCAGTTTCAGAGATTTTGGTAGTTCGTTCCAGTCATTGGCAGCAGAGAACTGGAAGGAGAGGCGGCCAAAGGAAGAATTGGTTTTGGGGGTGACCAGAGAGATATACCTGCTGGAGCGCGTGCTACAGGGGTGTGTTGCTATGGTTACCAGCGAGCTGAGATAAGGGGGGACTTTACCTAGCAGGGTCGTGTAGAGGACCTGGAGCCAGTGGGTTTGGGGACGAGTATGAAGCGAGGGCCAGCCAACGAGAGCGTACAGGTCGCAATGGTGGGTAGTATATGGGGCTTTGGCGACAAAACGGATGGCACTGTGATAGAATGCATCCAGTAGAGTGTTTGAGGCTATTTTGTGAATGACATCGCCGAAGTCGAGGATCGGTAGGATGGTCAGTTTTACAAGGGTATGTTTGGCAGCATGAGTGAAGGATGCTTTGTTGCGAAATAGGAAGCCAATTCTAGATTTAACTTTGGATTGGAGATGTTTGATATGGGTCTGGAAGGAGAGTTTACAGTCTAACCAGACACCTAGGTATTTGTAGTTGTCCACATATTCTATGTCAGAGCCGTCCAGAGTAGTAAATGTTGGACAGGCGGCAGGTGCAGGCAGCGATTGGTTGAAGAGCATGCATTTAGTTTTACTTGTATTTAAGAGCAATTGGAGGCCACGGAAGGAGAGTTGTATGGCATTGAAGCTTTCCTGGAGGGTTGTTAACACAGTGTCCAAAGAAGGGCCAGAAGTATACAGAATGGTGTCGTCTGTGTTGAGGTGGATCAGAGACTCACCAGCAGCAAGAGCGACATCATTGATGTATACAGAGAAGAGAGTCGAACCCTGTGGCACCCCCAGAGAGACTGCCAGAGGCCCGGACAACAGACCCTCCGATTTGACACACTGAACTCTATCAGAGAAGTAGTTGGTGAACCAGACGAGACAATCATTTGAGAAACTAAGGCTGTCGAGTCTACCGATGAGGATGTGGTGATTGACAGAGTCGAAAGCCTTGGCCGGGTCAATGAATACGGCTGCACAGTATTGTTTCTTATCGATGGCGGTTAAGATATCGTTTAGGACCTTGAACGTGGCTGAGGTGCACCCATGACCAGCTCTGAAACCAGATTGCATACTTAAATTTTATTTGTATTTTTAACTATTAGTAGATTTTCAGATAACGACAAAAACAGTACAACCCCAACCCTTCATTCATCCCCTCCACTCCCACCTTTCAAATCACCCACCCACCAAGGAATCTATAAAAGTAAGTTAAATAAGAAAAACAGAAACAAACAATAGAAACAAAACCAAATGGGGAAAACAAAGTTAAATACAAATTTTTATCAGCACAAATGGCCACTTTGCAAGTTACACAAAGTAAAAGACAGGCTCTCCACGTATTGTATTAATGGGGAACAGGTTAAGTCAAACTTTTGTCCGGCCCATGCACAGTGTACCTAACCTCCTTCAGAGGCAGAGATGACATCACCTCCTTAACCCACTGCATAAAAGAGGGCGGCTTTGCAGACTTCCAGTGAAAGAGGACAAGGCGGCGAGGTAGCATTCTGGTCTAGGGGAAGTACCCCAAAAATGGCAGTGAATGGGTTGGGGTGAACAGTTGTATTACACATATGTGAGAATGGGGACCCATTTTTGAGGCAGAGGCCACTCAAAGATTGGCATGACCAAAACATGTGTCCCACAGTCACTTGACTCTGGTGGCATCTCAAACACTTGGTCAACAACTGGGTATATTTTTGCCAATCTGTCATTTGAGTAATGGAGACGGTGCAAACCCTTAAAATGAATAAGCTCACGCCTTATGCAAAAGGATACGCTCAATACTTTGTAGCCACATATCACCAGGTAGCTCGCCACCTAGGTCTTGCTCCCATGCAGATTTTGTATTTGCAAAGGAAAGCGGATTAATGTTCTGTATTATGTTGTATCATCTGGAGATTATGCCTTTCAGATAAGGGTTAAGTTCTAAGCACCTCTCAACTGGACACTTAGTAGGCCCGAATGGAAATAAAAGGAAATGTTTTTTTTTGGCAAAGCTTCGAGTTGGCAGGCATCTAAAAAAAAGTGGGTATTGGGTGGTCAACCCTCAAGAGTATCAAATGAGACTGTGTTAACAACAAATAGGTCACACAAAAAAATAAATACCAGACCGTTCCTATGCCAGAACTGGAATGCCGTGTCAATCTGTGACACTGGGAAGAGACGATTAGATGTTCATGGAGAGAAGCCTCTTGCTTGTTTAAGGCTAAAGTGACTGAAGGAATTGGGACCAGATTTTAAGGGAGTTCTTAACAATGGGGTTCAAAACATGGGTGCCAAGATTCATGGGCACTGGGGAGCACAGGAGCGAGACCAGAGAAGTTGGAAGGCTTGACTAACTCCATGATGGCCCAAGTTGGGTCAACATTGTTTTCAAATGTAGAAACCCAATAAACATATTTAGATATTTGCTGACCAGTAGTAGTGTAAAAAAAAAGAAGTGGTAAGGCCTGGGGGCCTTGACTTATTCCAAATGAAGTTGGAAATGTAGCTGTCCAGTTGTTTAAACATAAACTTTGGCAGAAAAATGGGAATCATTTGGAATAAGTACAAAAACCTAGGAAGTACAGTCATCTTAACAGAATTAATGCGACCTGTTAATGAAATGGGAAGAGACGACCACCTTATGAAATCCCGCTTAGTGTGTTGCAGGAGTGTTTTTAAACAGAGCGTGTGACTTTTATCCCCAAATAAGTAAAGACCTGATGCTCCACCTTAAATGGGAAATTGGCATACCCAATTCCTTCTGCTAACTGATTAATGGGAGGAGCACACTTTTTGTTAGGTTTAACTTATAACCAGAGAATGTCCCAAAACCTTGTAGCATAAACCTGTACATCTCCACAGGGTTAGAGATGTACAGTGGCAAGAAAAATTATGTGAATATAAAATTTGATCTGATCTTCATCTAGATCACAACAATAGACAAACACACAGTCTGCTTAAACTAATAAATAAATATATGAAAACATATAATTGTTTAACACACCGTGTAAACATTCACAGTGCAGGGTGGGAAATGTATGGGAACCCTTGGATTTAATAACTGGTTGACCCTCCTTTGGCAGCAATAACAACCAAATGTTTTCTGTAGTTGTGGATCAGACCTGCACAACAGTCAGGAGGAATTTTGGACCATTCCTCTTTACAAAACTGTTTCAGTTCAGCAATATTCTTGGGATGTCTGGTGTGAACTGCTCTCTTGCCACAGCATCTCAAATCAGGTTGAGGTCAGGACTGACTGGGCCACTCCAGAAGGCGTATTTTCTTCTGTTGTAGGCATTCTGTTGTTAATTAACTTCTGTTTTGGGGAGTTGTCCTGTTGCGTCAGCAAACTTCTGTTGAGCTTCAATCAGCAGACAGGTAGCCTAACATTCTCCTGCAAAATGTCTTGATAAACTTGTGAATTAGTTTTTCCGTCAATGATAGCAAGCTGTCCAGGCCCTGAGGCAGCCCCAAACCATGATGCTCTCTCCACCATACCTCACATTTGGGATGAGGTTTTGATGTTGGTGTGCTGTGCTTTTATTTCTCCACACAGTGTTGTGTTCCTTCCAAACAACTCAACTGTAGTTTAATCTGTCCACAGAATATTTTGCCAGTAGCACTGTGGAACATCCAGGTGCACTTTTGCAAACTTCAGACGTGCAGCAATGGTTTTTAAGTCCAGTGGAAAGGTTGGATGAAAATTCCCAAAAGTTATATTACTGTTCGTAGAAACATATCAAACGAAGTATAGAATCAATCTTTATGATGTTTTTATCATAATTCAATATTGTCCCAACCAGAGAATTCCTTTGTCTGTAGAAAAGCAATGGAACGCGAGCTAACTCTCTCATGACCGCGCGTCATGAGCCCGTGGCTCTCTGCCAGACCTCTGTCTCATTCAGCTCCCCTTCACAGTGGAAGCCTGAAACAACATTCTAAAGACTGTTGACATCTAGTGGAAACCTTAGGTAGTGCAACATGACCAATATCCCACTGTGTCTTCAATAGGGGCTGAGTTGAAAAACGACCAACCTCAGATTTCCCACTTCCTGGTTGGATATTTTCTCACATTTTTGCCTGCCATATGAGTTCTGTTATACTCACAGACATCATTCAAACGGTTTTAGAAACTTCAGAGTGTTTTCTATCCAATACTACTACTAATATGCATATATTAGCATCTGGGACTGAGTAACAGGCAGTTTACTCTGGTCACGCTTTTCATCCAAAAGTGAAAATGCTGCCCCCTATCCCAATGAAGTTAAAGACAAACAGCGTGCTATTGTTGTGACTTAGATGAAGATCAGATCAAATTTGATTACCAATTTATGCAGAAATCCAGGTAATTCCAAACATTTACATTTACATTTAAGTCATTTAGCAGACGCTCTTATCCAGAGCGACTTACAAATTGGTGCATTCACCTTATGACATCCAGTGGAACAGTAGTGCATCTAAATCTTTTAAGGGGGGTGAGAGGGATTACTTTATCCTATCCTAGGTATTCCTTAAAGAGGTGGGGTTTCAGGTGTCTCCGGAAGGTGGTGATTGACTCCGCTGTCCTGGCGTCGTGAGGGAGTTTGTTCCACCATTGGGGGGCCAGAGCAGCGAACAGTTTTGACTGGGCTGAGCGGGAACTGTACTTCCTCAGTGGTAGGGAGGCGAGCAGGCCAGAGGTGGATGAACGCAGTGCCCTTGTTTGGGTGTAGGGCCTGATCAGAGCCTGGAGGTACTGAGGTGCCGTTCCCCTCACAGCTCCGTAGGCAAGCACCATGGTCTTGTAGCGGATGCGAGCTTCAACTGGAAGCCAGTGGAGAGAGCGGAGGAGCGGGGTGACGTGAGAGAACTTGGGAAGGTTGAACACCAGACGGGCTGCGGCGTTCTGGATGAGTTGTAGGGGTTTAATGGCACAGGCAGGGAGCCCAGCCAACAGCGAGTTGCAGTAATCCAGACGGGAGATGACAAGTGCCTGGATTAGGACCTGCGCCGCTTCCTGTGTGAGGCAGGGTCGTACTCTGCGGATGTTGTAGAGCATGAACCTACAGGAACGGGCCACCGCCTTGATGTTAGTTGAGAACGACAGGGTGTTGTCCAGGATCACGCCAAGGTTCTTAGCGTTCTGGGAGGAGGACACAGTGGAGTTGTCAACCGTGATGTCGAGATCATGGAACGGGCAGTCCTTCCCCGGGAGGAAGAGCAGCTCCGTCTTGCCGAGGTTCAGCTTGAGGTGGTGATCCGTCATCCACACTGATATGTCTGCCAGACATGCAGAGATGCGATTCGCCACCTGGTCATCAGAAGGGGGAAAGGAGAAGATTAATTGTGTGTCGTCTGCATAGCAATGATAGGAGAGACCATGTGAGGTTATGACAGAGCCAAGTGACTTGGTGTATAGCGAGAATAGGAGAGGGCCTAGAACAGAGCCCTGGGGGACGCCAGTGGTGAGAGCGCGTGGTGAGGAGACAGATTCTCGCCACGCCACCTGGTAGGAGCGACCTGTCAGGTAGGACGCAATCCACGCGTGGGCCGCGCCGGAGATGCCCAACTCGGAGAGGGTGGAGAGGAGGATCTGATGGTTCACAGTATCGAAGGCAGCCGATAGGTCTAGAAGGATGAGAGCAGAGGAGAGAGAGTTAGCTTTAGCAGTGCGGAGCGCCTCCGTGATACAGAGAAGAGCAGTCTCAGTTGAATGACTAGTCTTGAAACCTGACTGATTTGGATCAAGAAGGTCATTCTGAGAGAGATAGCGGGAGAGCTGGCCAAGGACGGCACGTTCAAGAGTTTTGGAGAGAAAAGAAAGAAGGGATACTGGTCTGTAGTTGTTGACATCGGAGGGATCGAGTGTAGGTTTTTTCAGAAGGGGTGCAACTCTCGCTCTCTTGAAGACGAAAGGGACGTAGCCAGCGGTCAGGGATGAGTTGATGAGCGAGGTGAGGTAAGGGAGAAGGTCTCCGGAAATGGTCTGGAGAAGAGAGGAGGGGATAGGGTCAAGCGGGCAGGTTGTTGGGCGGCCGGCCGTCACAAGACGCGAGATTTCATCTGGAGAGAGAGGGAGAAAGAGGTCAGAGCACAGGGTAGGGCAGTGTGAGCAGAACCAGCGGTGTCGTTTGACTTAGCAAACGAGGATCGGATGTCGTCGACCTTCTTTTCAAAATGGTTGACGAAGTCATCTGCAGAGAGGGAGGAGGGGGGGGGGGAGGAGGATTCAGGAGGGAGGAGAAGGTTGCAAAGAGCTTCCTAGGGTTAGAGGCAGATGCTTGGAATTTAGAGTGGTAGAAAGTGGCTTTAGCAGCAGAGAGAGAAGAGGAAAATGTAGAGAGGAGGGAGTGAAAGGATGTCAGGTCCGCAGGGAGGCGAGTTTTCCTCCATTTCCGCTCGGCTGCCCGGAGCCCTGTTCTGTGAGCTCGCAATGAGTCGTCGAGCCACGGAGCGGGAGGGGAGGACCGAGCCGGCCTGGAGGATAGGGAACATAGAGAGTCAAAGGATGCAGAAAGGGAGGAGAGGAGGGTTGAGGAGGCAGAATCAGGAGATAGGTTGGAGAAGGTTTTAGCAGAGGGAAGAGATGATAGGATGGAAGAGGAGAGAGTAGCGGGGGAGAGAGAGCGAAGGTTGGGACGGCGCGATACCATCCGAGTAGGGGCAGTGTGGGAAGTGTTGGATGAGAGCGAGAGGGAAAATGATACAAGGTAGTGGTCGGAGACTTGGAGGGGAGTTGCAATGAGGTTAGTGGAAGAACAGCATCTAGTAAAGATGAGGTCGAGCGTATTTCCTGCCTTGTGAGTAGGGTGGGAAGGTGAGAGGGTGAGGTCAAAAGAGGAGAGGAGTGGAAAGAAGGAGGCAGAGAGGAATGAGTCAAAGGTAGACGTGGGGAGGTTAAAGTCGCCCAGAACTGTGAGAGGTGAGCCGTCCTCAGGAAAGGAGCTTATCAAGGCATCAAGCTCATTGATGAACTCTCCGAGGGAACCTGGAGGGCGATAAATGATAAGGATGTTAAGCTTGAAAGGGCTGGTAACTGTGACAGCATGGAATTCAAAGGAGGCGATAGACAGATGGGTAAGGGGAGAAAGAGAGAATGACCACTTGGGAGAGATGAGGATCCCGGTGCCACCACCCCGCTGACCAGAAGCTCTCGGGGTGTGCGAGAACACGTGGGCAGACGAAGAGAGAGCAGTAGGAGTAGCAGTGTTGTCTGTGGTGATCCATGTTTCCGTCAGTGCCAAGAAGTCGAGGGACTGGAGGGAGGCATAGGCTGAGATGAACTCTGCCTTGTTGGCCGCAGATCGGCAGTTCCAGAGGCTACCGGAGACCTGGAACACCACGTGGGTCGTGCGCGCTGGGACCACCAGATTAGGGTGGCCGCGGCCATGCGGTGTGGAGCGTTTGTATGGTCTGTGCAGAGAGGAGAGAACAGGGATAGACAGACACATAGTTGACAGGCTACACAAGAGGCTACGCTAATGCAAAGGAGATTGGAATGACAAGTGGACTACACGTCTCGAATGTTCAGAAAGTTAAGCTTACGTAGCAAGAATCTTATTGACTAAAATGATTAAAATGATACAGTACTGCTGAAGTAGGCTAGCTGGCAGTGGCTGCGTTGTTGACACTACACTAATCAAGTCGTTCCGTTGAGTGTGATAGTTTCTACAGTGCTGCTATTCGGGGGCTAGCTGGCAGTGTTGATTACGTTACGTTGCGTTAAAAGAACGACAATAGCTGGCTAGCTAACCTAGAAAATCGCTCTAGACTACACAATTATCTTTGATACAAAGACGGCTATGTAGCTAGCTATGTAGCTAGCTACGATCAAACAAATCAAACCGTTGTACTGTAATGAAATGAAATGAAAATGTGATACTACCTGTGGAGCGAAGCGGAATGCGACCGGGTTGTTGAGTGAGGAAGTTCTATTCGGTAGACGTTGGCTAGCTGTTGGCTAGCTAGCAGTGTCTCCTACGTTAAGGACGACAAATAGCTGGCTAGCTAACCTCGGTAAATTAAGATAATCACTCTAAAACTACACACTCTAAACTACACAATTATCTTCACAGAGTTCACATACTTTTTCTTGCCACTGTATAAAAGAAGACCGCCTGCATATAAAGTCACCTTGTGAGTTATGTTGCCCCTTAATATTCCCTTAATACTCTCCTCCGGCCGCAGGGCGACAGCAAGAGGCTCATTAGCCATATCAAATAGGAAAGGGGATAAACAGCAACCCTGCCTGTCCCCCCCTGTGGAGAGGGAAGTAGCTGGAGGTAACACTGTTGGTGCGAACAGAAGCCACTGGGGACGAGTACAAAATCTTAATCCAGGAAAGGAATGACAGGCCAAACCCAAATCTCTCTAGTACTGTAAATAGATATTCCCACTCAACCCGATCAAAAGCCTTTTCAGCATCAAGAGAAATGACAACCCTTGGCTGTAGAGTTTTGTGGGAAGAATAACGATTAAATAGCCGGCGCATATTATAGAAAGATTGCCTCCCTGAGATAAATCCGGTTTGGTCAAAGTGAATTATTTTAGGCATCACTGTCTCTAAACAGCATGAGAGGACCTTAGTGAGAATTTTATAAATCGCAGCACAAAAGGCTTAAGGCGGTATATTCCACAGTCTAGTGGATTCTTGTCTTTTTTAAGCAAAACCGAAAGAGGTCGCCTGGGTAAGTGTCTGGGGAAGATTCTGACTAGAAAGGATTTCATTGTATAATGAGCTGAGGATAGGGGATAATTTAGAGGAGAACGCTTTATAAAATTCAAGAGGGAAGCCATCAGGCCCAGGGGCTTCACCGCTCTGCATGGACTGGATTACGAGAGTAGCTTCATCATCACTTATTGAGGCATTCATGTTGGTTTGTTCATCTGAATTGAGACAGGGGATGTCCAGATCGTCTAGAAATGCATGCATACGAGATGTGTCAGGAAGAGCCTCTGACGATGGAAGGGCAGAATAGATTTGCTTAAATTGATTGTTGATTTCTTTGGGATTGGTAGAAGTTAAATCAGCTGCAACAGATTTCAGATAACTTGCCAGCTTTCTCTCCGTGTTCAATATAATTTTTGCCTCTACTTAAAACAGAAGCCGCTCCGTTTGTTTGGTGGAAAGACTGTCAAATTCCGATTGGTGTAGCAGTCTCTCTTTGTAGAGTTCAGGAGTATAAGAGGCATATCTGTTGTCCACATCTAGAATGAGTTGAGAGGTTCGATAAGCGTTTGGTGCACTGTGTTGTCATACACTGTATGAAATAATTTGGCCCCTTAGATATGCTTTTAACGACTCCCACACAGTAGAGTGAGACACGTCACAAGTGCAGTCGATCTGTAAAAATACATTTGTTTCAGGCTTGTATTCTGAAAAATGAGGGAGTAAGACCAGTCTGAATTGAATGAATGGACCCTGACGTGTCACAGAGCTTTTTCATGCGTGCGACCGAGAGTATCTTTCCTGTTTGCCTTTTATATTGAAGAGGTTACTGTCCGGTTGAAATATTATCGAATATTTAGGCTAAACACAACCTGAGGATTGAATATAAACATCGTTTGACATGTTTCTATGAACTTTACGTATACAATTTGGATTTTTTTGTCTGCCTGTTTTGACTGTGTTTGACCCTGTGGATTACTGAACAAAACTGAGGTTTTTGGATATAAAAAGAGACTTTATCGAACAAAAGGAACATTTATTGAGTAAATGAATGTCTTCTGAGTGCAACCATATGAAGATCAAAGGTAAGGGATTCATTTTATCTCCATTTCGGACTTGTGTAACTCTTCTACTTGGCTGGTTACTGTTGTAATGATTTGTCTGCTGTGTTCTCAAATAATCGTAAGGTATGCTTTCGCCGTAAAGCATTTTTAAATCTGATACAGTGGTTGGATTCACAAGAAGTTCATCTTTAAACCTATGTAAAATATGTTTTGTTTTCTGAATTTATATAATGAGTATTTCTGTATTTGAATTTGGCTCTCTGCAATCTCACTGGATGTTGGCCAGGTGGGACGATAGCATCCCACATACCCAAGAGAGGTTAACAACTTATGTAGATCTTAAACGTTTGGGTAGGCATAAGCAATATGGCAAAAATAATTCCATCTCACTTTTCAGAGGGTAAGTGGGATACTACCATAGTATGCCTTATCCAATAGTTTCAGATTAACAGACCTGATTCAACTAATCAAAGGCTTGATGAGTTGAATATTAGTGCTACGGCAAACACCCCTTTAGGAAACATCACGCTTTGGGTTGTCCGTGGACCGGTCTACTTGGTATTGAATATGGTGGGCGTAATCCTGCCTCTACCTTACTGCTCTCCGGTCCAAGGCGTTGCACCTCCTGTATTGCCAGCTTGTTGGTCTCTCCCAGTAACAGCAGCTGTTTGTTCAACAAGTACATCTGCTGCTGGAGGTTCTCACTGTTGGTGAGCTGAACAGGGGAAGAGGAAGAGAGAAGCAAAGATTTTTTGGGGAGCACAATACTTTTTTGTTTTGTTTGTTCAAATACACTGACCAACAATGTTTTTTTATTTTGCACGACAAGCCTATAACTACCTTCTTCTAGCTTTAAGACGCTATTCTCTCTGAGGAATAAGATAGAGAAATTAAATATGCTTAATAATGGCAATAGTTATGTGCTAGTAAGCTCACCTTGAGGGACAGTTGGGTGAGCTGGTGTCCAGTGTTGTATGCCTCATTATTGGCTTTCTGAAGCTCAGCCTCCAGCTCTCCCATGTTGCTTTGGCATTCTTGTAACTCACTCTGTAGACAAAATCAGAAGTCAGTACCTGGGACTCATTTATAAAATGTTGCATACACACAAAATATGCCCAAAAACACGCATGCGTCAGTTCACGCAGAAGTTGTCATTCATAAAAACTGAAATTGACGTGAGAATGTGATTATCGTCACAAAGTTGAGTTTCTAAACAGTTGAAGTGTTGCATTGCAAGAAGGCCAAAGTAGCCTTGTGCAAATGGGGAATATACAGTTCATTCTGAAATTATTCAAACCCCTTGACTTTTTCCACATTATAAGGCTGTAACAAAGTTACAGCCTTATTAATCTACATACAATGCCCCATAATGACAAAGCAAAAACAGGTTTAGACATTTGTGCAAATGTTTATTTTTTTTTTAAATCATGAAATATCACATTTACATAAGTATTCAGACCCGTTAATCAGTACATTGTTGAAGCACCTTTGGCAGCGATTACAGCCTTGCGACGCTACAAGCTTGGCATACCTGTATTTGGGGAGTTTCTCCCCTTCTCCGCAGATCCTCTCAAGCTCAGTCAGGTTGTATTGGGAGCGTTGCTGCACAGCTACTCTCAGGTCTCTCCAGAGATGTTTGATCTGGTTCAAGCCCAGGCTCTGGCTTGGCCACTCAAGGACATAGAGACATGTCCCGAAGCTACTCCTGTGTTGTCTTGGCTGTGTGCTTAGAGTCATTGCACTGTTGGTAGGTGAACCGTCGCCCCAGTCTAAGGTCCTGAGCACTGTGGAGCAGGTTTTCATCAAGGATCAAATCTGTACTTTGCTTTGTTCATCTTCCCCTCAAATCCTGACTAGTCTCCCAGTCCCTGCCGCTGAAAAACATCCCCACAGCATGATACTGCCACCACTATGCATGTATGGTGCCAGGTTTCCTCCAGACACTTGGCATTCATGCCAAAGAGTTCAATCTTGGTTTCCTTGATTGGCGGAGTGCTGCAGAGATGGTTGTCCTTCTGGAAGGTGCTCGCATCTCTACAGAGGCACTCTGGAGCTCCATCAAAGTGACCATCGGGTTCTTGGTCATCTTCATGACCAAGGCCCTTCTCCCCCGATTGCTCAGTTTGGCAGGGCGGTCAGCTCTAGGAAGAGTCTTGGTGGTTCCAAACTTCATCCATTTTAAGAATGATGGAGGCCACTGTGTTCTTGGGGACCTTCAATTTTTTGGTACCCTTCCCCAGATCTGTGCCTCGACAATCCTCTCGGAGCTCTACGGACAATTCCTTCAACCTCCTGGCTTGGTTTTGCTCTGACATGCACCGTCAACTGTGGGACATAATATAGACAGGTGTGTGCCTTTCCAAATCATGTCCAATCAATAGAATTTACCACAGGTGGACTCCAAGATCTTTTTTTATTTTAATAAATTTGCAAACGTTTCTAAAAACCTGTTTTCCCATTGTCATTATGGGTTAATGTGTGTAGATGAATGCAGAAAACAATTTCATACATTTTAGAATAAGGCTGTAACATAACAAAATGTAGAGTAATGGGTCTGAATACTTTCCAAACGCACTGCATGTCAAGCATAATTCAAAACGCCTGTGAACACACTGGAAATAGAATGCACTAAAGTGACAGAAAAGAGCATCAACAGCGTGAAATTAGAAAGCAAGTCTATTTACCACATCTACGCAGAGCAATGTTACTAAAATGAGCGAATACAATGCCCGAATATACTGTGCATTGTTACGTCTGGAATTGACATGTTTAACTTCCAGTACCAATAACACATATTTGAAAGCAATAATGTTATGCCTACCCTGTGCTGAATTTGATCCCAGGCATACAGTGCCTTCAGAAAGAAATTCACACCCCTTGACTCGTTCCACATTGTTGTTACAGCCTGAATTCAAATGATCAAATTGCTCTCACCCATCTAAGCACAATACCCCAGAATGTGAAAGTGAAAATTGGTTGCTATACATTTTTGCAAATGTATTGAAAATGAAATGCAGAAATCTAATTTACCTAAAGTATTCACACCCTGGACTCAATACTTTGTATAAGCACCTTTGGCAGCGATTACAGCTGTGAGTCTCTGGGTAAGTCTAAGCGCTTTCCACAACCGGATTGTGCAACACTTACCCATTATTATTTTCAAAATTCTTCAAGCCCTGTCAAATTGGTTGTTGATCATTGCTCAACAAAAACACTCAGGTCTTGCCATAAATTTTCAAATAGATTTAAGTCAAAACTAACTCGCCACTCAGGCCTTGTGTTTTAGGTTATTGTCCTGCTGAAAGTTGAACTCATCTCAGTGTCTGTAGAAAGCAGACTAAACCAGGTTATCTACAATTTTGGCCGTGCTTAGCTTGATTCAAAAATTGATTCCAAAACTCTTGAACGTGCCGTCCTTGGCCAGCTCTCCCGCTATCTCTCTCAGAATGACCTTCTTGATCCAAATCAGTCAGGTTTCAAGACTAGTCATTCAACTGAGACTGCTCTTCTCTGTATCACGGAGGCGCTCCGCACTGCTAAAGCTAACTCTCTCTCCTCTGCTCTCATCCTTCTAGACCTATCGGCTGCCTTCGATACTGTGAACCATCAGATCCTCCTCTCCACCCTCTCCGAGTTGGGCATCTCCGGCGCGGCCCACGCTTGGATTGCGTCCTACCTGACAGGTCGCTCCTACCAGGTGGCGTGGCGAGAATCTGTCTCCTCACCACGCGCTCTCACCACTGGCGTCCCCCAGGGCTCTGTTCTAGGCCCTCTCCTATTCTCGCTATACACCAAGTCACTTGGCTCTGTCATAACCTCACATGGTCTCTCCTATCATTGCTATGCAGACGACACACAATTAATCTTCTCCTTTCCCCCTTCTGATGACCAGGTGGCGAATCGCATCTCTGCATGTCTGGCAGACATATCAGTGTGGATGACGGATCACCACCTCAAGCTGAACCTCGGCAAGACGGAGCTGCTCTTCCTCCCGGGGAAGGCCTGCCCGTTCCATGAGCTCGCCATCACGGTTGACAACTCCATTGTGTCCTCCTCCCAGAGCGCTAAGAACCTTGGCGTGATCCTGGACAACACACTGTCGTTCTCAACTAACATCAAGGCGGTGGCCCGTTCTTGTAGGTTCATGCTCTACAACATCCGCAGAGTACGACCCTGCCTCACACAGGAAGCGGCGCAGGTCCTAATCCAGGCACTTGTCATCTCCCGTCTGGATTACTGCAACTCGCTGTTGGCTGGGCTCCCTGCCTGTGCCATTAAACCCCTACAACTCATCCAGAACGCCGCAGCCCATCTGGTGTTCAACCTTCCCAAGTTCTCTCACGTCACCCCGCTCCTCCGCTCTCTCCACTGGCTTCCAGTTGAAGCTCGCATCCGCTACAAGACCATGGTGCTTGCCTACGGAGCTGTGAGGGGAACGGCACCTCAGTACCTCCAGGCTCTGATCAGGCCCTACACCCAAACAAGGGCACTGCGTTCATCCACCTCTGGCCTGCTCGCCTCCCTACCACTGAGGAAGTACAGTTCCCGCGCAGCCCAGTCAAAACTGTTCGCTGCTCTGGCCCCCCAATGGTGGAACAAACTCCCTCACGACGCCAGGACAGCGGAGTCAATCACCACCTTCCGGAGACACCTGAAACCCCACCTCTTTCAGGAATACCTAGGATAGGATAAAGTAATCCTTCTCACCCCCCCCCTTGAAAGATTTAGATGCACTATTGTAAAGTGGCTGTTCCACTGGATGTCTTAAGGTGAACGCACCAATTTGTAAGTCGCTCTGGATAAGAGCGTCTGCTAAATGACTTAAATGTAAATTCAGTTTCATTTTATCCTGAAAAATTCCCCAGTCCTTAATTATAAGCATACCCATTACATGATGCAGCCACCACTATGCTTGAAAATACGTAAACTGGTACTCGGAATTGTGCTGTATTGGATTAGCCGCAAACAACACTTTGTATTAAGGGGAAAAAGTTCATTTCTTTGACACATTTTTGGTAGTATTACTTTAGTGCCTTGTTTCAAATATGATGCATATTTTGGAATCTTTTCTTGTACAGGTTTCCTTTTTTTTTTTTACCCCTTTTTCGTGATTACGATCTTGTCTCATCGCTGCAACTCCCTAACGGCCTCGGGAGAGGTCAAGGTCGAGTCATGAGTCCTCCAAAACATGACCCGGCAAGCCGTACTGCTTAACCCAAAAGCCAGCTGCACCAATGTGTCGGAGGAAACACCGTTCAACTGGCGCCCGGCCCGCCACAAGGATTCGCTAGAGCGCAGTGAGCCAAGTAAAGCCCCCCTGGCCAAACCCTCCCCTAACATGGACGACACTGGGACAATTGCGCGCCGCCCTATGGGACTCCCGGTCACCCCAGGGTGTAGTGACGCCGCACAACTGCGAAGCATGGCCTTACACCACTGCGCCACTCAGGAAGCCAGGATTCCTTTTCACTGTCAATTAGGTTAGTATTGTGGAATAACTACAATGTTGTTGAACAATCGTAAATTCTCTCCTATTACAGCCATTAAACTAATTGTTTTCTAACTCTCTAAAGTCACCATGTTTGGGCGGTATGCAAATTGGAGTGGGTCTAGGGTTTCTGGGATAATGGTGTTGATGTGAGCCCTGACCAGCCTTTCAAAGCTCTTCATGGGTACAGATGTGAGTGCTACGGGTCGGTAGTAATTTAGGCAGTTTACCTTAGTGTTCTTGGGCACAGGGGCTATGGAGGTCTGCTTGAAACATGTTGGTATTATAGACTCAGACAGGGAGAGGTTGAAAATGTCAGTGAAGACACTTGCTAGTTGGTCAGCACATTCTCGGAGTACACGTCCTGGTAATCTGTATAGCCCTGCGGCCTTGTGAATGTTGACTTGCTTAAAGGTCTAACTCACATCGGCTGCAGAGAGCGTGATCACAGTCATCCGGAACAGCTGGTGCTCTCATGCATGTTTCAGCGTTACTTACCTCGAAGCAAATTTAGAAGTAATTTAGCTCGTCTGGTAGGTTCGTGTCACTGGGCAGCTCATGAATGTGCTTCCCTTTGTAGTCAGCAATAGTTTACAAGCCCTGCCACATCCGACGAGCATTAGAGCCGGTGTAGTACGATTCGATCTTAGTCCTGTATTGACGCTTTGCCTGTTTGATGGTTCGTCAGAGGGCATAGCGGGATTTCCTACAAGCTTCCGGGTTAGAGTCCCACTCCTTGAAAGCGGCAGCTCTACCCTTTAGCTCAGTGCAGATGTTGCCTGTAATCCATGGCTTCTGGTTGGTGTATGTTAGGTTAACTGCATATTTGAAGTGACTGGGTGTATTGATACACCATCCAAAGTGTAATCAATAACTTCACAATGCTCAAAGGGATGTTCAATGACTGGTAAATGGGTAAAAATAAAGATATGAAAATAGGTTCCCTTCTTTAGGAGGCATTAGAAAACCTCCCCGGTCTTTGTGTTTTAAATTCCCTGCTCAAATGAGGGACCTTACAGATGTGGGGTACAGAGATGAGGAAGTCATTCAAAAATCATGTTAAACAGTTATTGCACACAGCGAGTCCATGGAACTTATTCTGTGACTTGTTAAGGAAATGTTATTATGAACTTGCCATAACAAAAAGGGCTTATTGACTCAAGACATTTCAGCCTTTCATTTTTAATTGATTAGTGAACATTTAAAAAACATAATTCCACTTTTACATCATGGGCTATTGTGTGTAGGCCAGTGACCAAAAACTCCAGATTTAATCCATTAAAATGTAGGCATTAATACTACGTTATTTAAAAAAAAAAAAATTAATTGAACCTTTA